>NC_142047.1:55717654-56320988 GCF_982192425.1 Myodes glareolus
CAGTTCCCCCTCCCTTCCCTCCTCCTGCTCCACCCACCACCTTCCCCCAACCCAAACCCACAGCCACTCCTCAGAAAGGGTAAGACCTCCTGTGGAGAGTCTACAGAGTCTCATTGCTATTCTTAATGGACTTTTTAAATATATATTTTAAAATTCTTTTAACTGAAACATTCTGACTTTCTGCACTAATTTTAATTTGAGTAATTTTCCTGGATACTTCTAAGGCTAGGACTGTAGATTCTCTCCACTTTCCTTATGTAAGCAATCTTGTCTTCTGAAGTTAATTTCAATCAATTATAAAATTCCACACCTCTCTATATGTGGGGCAGGGGTCAGAAAGGGCAAAATGGGTTGGCCAGCATGTTTATTTGTCTGTTGATTTTTAGGAACCAAACTGCCAAGTACAGAGATTAGCAGACAAAATGGGGGTCACAGTCAGACTTCCGGCCCCTTACTAAGGACATAAGCAAGAGTGGAGGCCATGGAGAGGGATAAAGTGGATAAAGGTGCCTGCCACCAAACCTGATCATCTGAGCTTGCTGCTTAGGTCCCATATGGAAAGAGAGAACTCCCGTAAATTGTCCTCTGACCCCCACGTGTGCACCATAGCTTGTGAACACACATATATGGAAATGTAATGCATTTTTAATGGGCCAGATGCACACACCTTTAATCCCAGCACTCAGGAGGCAGAGATATGCAGATCTCCCAGTTCCAGGTAGCCTGGTCTAGAAAGCAAGTTCTAAGCCAGCCAGAGATACATATGAAAAAAGCCTGTCTCAAAAAAAAAAAAAAAGAGCAAGCAAGATAGCTGGCTATCGTGGCCACTACAGTGTTGCACTTCCCTGTCAATAGTCAGGGGTCAGTCTTTACTGCTCACAGACCGGGACTCTTCCCATTGCTTACTGTGTCCTTGAAGGTGCTTGACAGAGACATATTTCGTAGCAAAGATGTTTCACCGAATATTTAAATTGTTGCTGAATTTTACGTCTTAATCATGAATGTATGTTGACTTTATCAGACTCCTTTCTGTATGTCCTGACCTAATCAGATGCCCTTTCTTTAATCTGTTAAGAGGGTGATTGAAGTAGGGGACTTTCTGATGGTGACCGCCATCTGTGTTCCTGTCTTGATCCTAGCGGATTCTATCATGCACAGGACAACATCTCGTTTGCTAGTATTTTCTTTATAATTGTCCTGTCTTGTACTATCTTTAGGTTGTAGAACTTTCTCCTGGTTTCCCACCTTCTCGTGTGTGTGTGTGTGTGTGTGTGTGTGTGTGTGTGTGTGTGTGTGCGCGCGCGCGCGCGCGCGTAATATATCACTACAGCATGCATAGAGGTCAGAAGAAAACTTGAGGTGTGGGCGCGCTCATGGGAGGCAAGGTCTCGTTGGCTCTAGGCTAAGCTGGCCAGGAAGCTTCCAGGAGTTTTCCTGTTTCCCTCCTTTCTTGCTGTAAGTGTCCAGGCAGGCTCCGTCCTGGCTCCAAACTCAGGCACTCCTCTTGCATGGTCAGCGCTGTCGCGGATCGTCTCCTCACCCCTCCTCCTGAATCTGTCCTCTCCACAGTCCCCCATCTCCGTTAAGGGCTCCGGCCTCTTCTGTGTGGCTCCAATGCTCTGTAATAGAATTGTTTTGAGTGTCTGTATATCTAGTTTTATCTGGCTGGAGATGCCGAGTGGATCCCTGTTTCCCCGATGTTTTAAAGTTGCTTTCACTTTATAGTCTGTGTAGAATGCGGAAAGCTTAAAGCTTTAAAATAAAACATTTAAAAACAAAAAAGTCATTGAGGGAGGTTTGGTTTTAGCCACTCTGCTCCAGGGCTGAGAGCCACCCCGTATCTGTCTTCCTCCCCTCCCCATCTCAGGTGTCAGGGGTGGGTGGGTTCACTCGCCCACCTACCTTCCCTCCTGCTCTCTCCCGAACCAAACCGTCCTGACCATGCTCTCTGCTGGCTTCTCCCCCAGAGAAGCCCTCAGACCCTGACTTCTGGCCTCCGTTGTTTTCGCTCTGCAGCAAACACTCCACCCTAGCTCTCTTTCCTGCTCCTGCACACGGGTCTCGATTGCCCAGACATCTCAACCCTGACAGCAACATAGAAACCGGTGACTGCTTCCCCAACATTTCAGTCTGTTCCATCAGTGTCCCAAGATTATTGGATATAAAACGTGTTCCCGCTCCACCAAGCAACTCCTTGTCAGTTTTCTGCGGGGAACATTCTCTCCATACCTTAATGTTCATTCTTTTCCTTGTTCCACCCTGCTTTGTGCCTGGGCATCGCCTTTAGTACATACAATTGCACTCCATAAATACTCACTTAAATGCATGAGTACTTAAATATTCACAAAATCAAATGGTGTTTCCTTAAAAGGGTCACAGCAAAGGGAAACCAAACTGAGGAAGCAACTGTAGACCGTGCACACACACACACACACACACACACACACACACACACCCCTACCTATCTCCACCCCCCCTCAACACCCATCCTTCCCCATGGGAATGACCAGCACTTATGCTCCGGGTTTGCTGAGGATCCAGAAAACCACTTTGCTGCTGAGAAAAAAATTCAATTACACAGTGGAGATGAAAGTTTCAGCACTTGGGAATAATTACAAAGATGGTTTCCATTAGATATGTTCAAGAAGAAAAGGGAAGAGGAAAACAAAGACAGGCATGAAAACCCAACGGAAAAGCCTTTCAAATGCTAATCAAAGTATTACCTTTATTTCCGTCCCAGGAAAAACTATTTCGAAACCTCAGATCCCTGAGTCTAAGTCCCCAAAACCAATGGGGCTGAGTGATGTGGTTAAAACTCAAGAATTCTGGGACTGTAGAGATGGCTCAGCAGTTAAGAACACCGGCTGCTTCTGCAGAGCCGTGGAGTTTGATTCCCAGCACCCTATGGGGGTGACTCATAACCACCTGCAACTTCAGGTCCAAGGAATCTGACCCCACTCTCTGGCTTCCCTGGAGACTTGTTCTTGTGTACACACACACACACACACACACGCACGCACGCACGCACACACACACACACACACACACACACACTACTTTAAAAAAAAAAAAAACCAAGAATTCCAAAAGTGTGGGTTAAGGAGGAACATGTAAAAAGATCCTGTTTTAGGACCATTTTTGAAGGAAGGGGGAGTGTCCTACTAATCGCACACACTCTGATGTTTCCTCCCAGAGAATCATTTGATTGACAGGTGCTGTGTGTTCTGAGTCCTGCACTCATTTTGTCTCTCTCTGGGATGCCGTGGCCAGGGATGTCTTCTAAATTCCCTTTTATCATCTCTTTTGATCTTCATTTACTCCTCATCTTCTGGAATGCGAGCATCTCTGTGGCTTGTCACCGAGAATCCTTGCGTTCTTCTCAGCTGAAATAATTCCCCACAATTTTCCTCTGGGGAAGCCTCTCACCCTCTCCTCGAGCATCGTGATGCTGTGGGTCTAATCTCTTCCCTGATTTAACAATAGCGTGTTCCCTGGGAACAGTGATGGGATGGGCCTGGGATTCCTCTTAGGAAGTATTTTAAGCTGTTGAGAGGAAGCCCCTCTCTGTCTCAATGGGTTCAAGTGATGGAGGGCATTGGACATCACCACGGAAGTGCTTGAAAGAGGGAGTTCCCTGAAAATGGGGCCAACACTAGGAGGGAGAGGAGATGAGAAAATGAGGTTCTGAGTCCAAGGGCTGAGTCTGTTTTGCGTCTGAAAAATGGTAATTCCTGAGCTCTTAAGTTATGCAAGAAAATCCATGTCTTCCTTTCATTTCATCTCTGTGATAAAATACCTCAACAAAATCAACCTTAAGGGAGAGAGGGTTTATTCAACTTAGAACTCCGGGTTACATGCAGTCCATCACTGCGGAGAAGTCAAGGCAGGAACTTGAAGCAGCCGGTCACATCTCATCCATGGTCAAGAGCAGCAAGAAAATGAATGCACGCATGTCTATCCATGCTCGGGTCACTCTCTACACTCACACAATCCAGAATCTTCTGCCTAGGTAGCAGTGCTGCCTACAGTGGGCAGGATCTTCTGATATCATTAACATAATCAAGCACCTACAGACGTGCTCACAGGCCAACCTGATGTAGACAGTCCTTCACAGGTCTCTTCCCAGGTGATTCTAGATTGTGTTATTGTCAACAGTTAAAATTAGACATCGTGCAGTTTAATGGTGATGCATGCCCTTAATGGGAGCACTCCAGAGACAGAGGCATGGTGATGCATGCCCTTAATGGGAGCACTCCAGAGACAGAGGCATGGTGATGCATGCCCTTAATGGGAGCACTCCAGAGACAGAGGATTGGTGATGCATGCCTTTAATGGGAGTACTCAAGAGACAGAGGAAAGCAGATTACTATGAGTTCTAGGCCAACCTGGTCCACATAGCAAGTTCCAGGCCAGCCAGAGTTACCTAGTCTCATAAAAGAGCAAGACCAAACTAGCCATCACAACCCACTTTTAAACAAGACACTGAGTGTAGGCTCCGGGGAGGAGGTGTAGTTGGTAACGTGCCACCTGTCCAAGTATGAAGACCTGAGTTGAACCCCAAGCACTAACTCATATGAGAAGCTGGGCATGGTGATGGGCACCTGTGACCCCAGTGCTGGGGAAGCTGAAACAGGAGGATCCCAGGGGCTTGCTGGGCAGTGGGTGTAGCCTTGTCGACGAGCTCCAGGTTCAGTGAGAGGCCCTGTCTCACAAAGGTGGAGAGCAATAAACGATGATCCCCTGTGTCAGCCTCTGGCCTTCACACCCATAGACACACACACGCACGCACACACACACGAGAGAGAGAGAGAGAGAGAGAGAGATGTAGTGGGAGGCTGCTCATTGGTTCCTGGCTGCTTAGCCCCAAAATAACCACACAGAAACTGTATTAATTAAATTATTGCTTGGCCTATTAGCTCTAGCTTCTTATTGGCTAACTCTCACATATTAATTTAACCCATTTCTATTAAATCTATATATCACCACAAGGTCATAGCCTACCAGCAAAGTTTCAGCATGTCTATCTCCAGCGGCAGCTCCATGGCTTCTCTCTGACTCTGCCCTTCTTTCTCCCAGCATTCAGTCTAGCTTTCCCTGCCTACCTAAATTCTGCTTTGCTATAGGTTCAAAGCAGTTTCTTTATTCATTAATGGTAATCACAGCACTCAGAGGGGACTCCCACATCAGAGAGAGAGAGAGAGAGAAAGAGAGAGAGGGGGGGGGGAGAGAAGGGGGGGAAATAGAGAGGACTCTTTTGGATTTGTAAGTCTCTCAGTTTCAACCAAAATAATTCATTTTGGAACTCTGATTAATTTTTACTTCCTCCTTTTATTCGGTGACCTCTTACAAAGATCTGAATGGTGCTCTTGATTTGAATGAACAGAGAAAACAATGTTTGACGTGATGAATGTGTTTTAACTCCGTTCAGCCCAACATCTATGTGAGAGACCAAAAGCATGTTTTTTATTTCCATTTCCAGGCAGTTCCTGACACGGGGAACATTTCCTCTGAGACTGTGAAGAACAAAGGGTGAGATTCCCGAAGCTCGCGTCGACTTAAAGTCAGAACGAACTGTTTACTCAGAAAGACAGAATTTCTGTCAGCTGCATGTACCACCAAATGGGTCGGTTTAGTTAAACAGCCACACCCAGTTACAGACGTTCAGACTCTGCTCTCAAGCAGGGTGGGAGCAGGGAGGTGGCCCAGTGGTTAGAGCACCCACATCAAGAGGCTCCCACTGTCCAGAACTCCAGTTCTATGGGACCCAACACCCTCAGGTCTCTGTGGGTATCTGCCACTCATCTGATATGTACAAACTCGACAGGGTTGTACACACACATACACATGAATGAATGAATGAATGAATGAATAAATAAATAAATAAATATTTTTTTAAAAAACCCAGTAAATTTTCAGAGTTTAAACTCAATGGTTCAGACACATAGCTGGAAACTGAGGCTATCCTAGAATGCTATTCCTAAAGGCAGAAATTGGTGTATGGAATACATGTTGGATGTGTATTGTCTGTCCCATCTCTTCACAGAGAAACAACATATTTTCTATTTAATAATACATAGAAAAAATCCATATAAATTTATAAATATCATATTTTTCTTGACTTATCAGTATTCTGTTGTATAGTGTTCTGTTGTATATCTAAATACATTTTTAAAGACAGGATCTGACTATGTACCCTCAGCTGGCTTGGAACTCACTATGTAGGCCAAGCTAGCCTTAAACTCACAGATTCACCTTCCTCTGTTTCTGAAGTGCTGGGATTAAAGGTATATGCCATGTCAGGCATCTAAATAGACTTAAAAAATCACTTGAATAACATTTAAGTTGATCACTTGTCAGTATTATAAGTGAAATTTAGAAAAAAAATCACGTTTGAATAATTTTATGAATAAAATCCAAGGGGTGCTTACAGAACACCAAATAGACTGGATCAAAAAAAAAAAGTCCCCTAGCCATATAATAATCAAAACACTAAACATACAGAATAAAGAAAGAATTTTAAGAGCTGCAAAGTAAAAAGGCCAACATAAAAAGGCAGACATACCAGAATTACACCTTACTTCTCAGTGGAGACAATGAAAGTCAGAAGGTCCTGGTCAAGCGTTATACAGACATGAAGAGAATACAAATGCCAGCGCAGATTACAATACTCAGCAAAACTTTCAATTACTATGGACAGAGAAAACAAGATATTCCATGATAGAACTAGATTTAGCCAACACCTAACCACAAACCCAGCTCTTCACAAAGTACTAGAAGAAAAACTCCAACCCAAGGAAGTTAGCTACATCCACAAAAATACAGACAATAGATGATCTCACAAGAACAAATCCCAAAGAAGGAAAAACACACACAATAAAATCACCAATAATAAAAACTAAAATAACTGGAACTAGCAATCACTGGTCATTAATATCTCTTAATATAAATGGGCAGAACTCACCTATAAAAAGGCATAGGCTAACAGATTGGATACAAAAACAGAATCCCTCCTTCTGCTGCATGCAAGAAACACACTTCAACCTCAAAGACAGACATCACCTCAGAGTAAAGGGTTGGGAAAAAAATTTCCAATCAAATGGACCTAAGAAACAAGCCGGTGTAGCTATCCTAATATCTAAGAAAATAGACTTCAAACCAAAATCAATCAAAAGAGATAAAGAAGGACATTCATATTTGTCACAGGAAAGATCCATCAAGAGGAAATCTCAATGCTGAACATCTATGCACCAAATACAAGGGCACCCTCATATGTCAAAGAAACACTTCTAAAGCTGGATAAGGAAAATGTGGCACATTTACACAATGGAGTGCTTGCTACACTGAGGAAAAAAATAATTACATCTTAAAATTTGCGGGCAAATGGATGGGTCTAGCAAACATCATATTGGGTGAGGTAACCCAGACCCAGAAAGACAAATATAATATTTACTCACTCATAAGTGACTTTTAGACATACATAAAGCAAAGAAAACCAGCCGACAATTCACAATCCCAGAGAACTCAGACAACAGTGAGGACCTTAAGAGAGACATACATGGATCTAATCTATATGGGAAGTAGAAAAAGACAAGATCTCCTGAGTAAATCGGGAGCATGGGGACCCTGGGAAAGGAAGGGAAGGGTGCAGAAAAAAATACATAACTCAATAAAAACAATAAAAAATACTATTATAGAAAATATACACAGATACACAAAGAATAAAATCCAGGGAAGGCAACAACTGCCACGCTACTTTTGTGCTCCATCACCAGAGCACCTGCTGAAAGGTCACAGCATTTCAACATCCCATGGGATATAAGCCCCGAGGATGAGTGACCATGGTCCTGCTGTGCTCTGTGATTTCCATTTATTTTCTAACAGATCAGGTGGCACATTTTCTTATAAGTGGACTATCATTTTTACTTTTTTTTTTTTAACTGCTATAAGAATCTGTCTGTTCTTAGTGGCAATTCTTGAATCCTCAAGGTTCCAGACACCGGCAAGATGCCTCTGCCCCGCTGCCAGGGTCCTTGGGGCGTCTGCATCCCAGTTGGGCACCCTTGCTTCCACGGCCAGCTGTAGGTCAGGGGCTGCCTGCACCATGTCCCGATGAGCTCCAGCACCAAATCGAAGGGCTAAGTCAGTTCTGGTGGGCACAGGTTGTTCCTGAGAAGGGACTGGCTGTGCAAAGCCTCTCTCTGTTTCCTGCATTCAAAACAGTGGCTGCATCTTAAGTAACTGCTCTCCCAAACGGCAATTGCAACGCTGCAGTTCAGCCACATGGGCCGCATTGCAGCCGCTAAAGAAAACTATCTAAATATTTATCCTTCTATATAGAGAACTCAGGGTTCAAAGGTTAAGGTGAAATCCTCCTAGCTCAGAGAGGCTGAAGAGCAAGTAGCTAACCTCCTCTTTTTGTTGGCATCTCCAGAAAAAGAGGTTCTTCTGGTCAACCCCCATAAAAAGCCCTCCCTACACTTAGTTCCTCCCTACCACTTCCTGTCAGCTAGTTGCTGACTCAGCCTCCTGATCCCAAGTTAATTTTATTTAATCAAACAAATGTAAATATGTCTTTGCATCGTTAACAAAAGCAGCAGAAACAAGTGTAACACACCTTTAAACAGTTAAAATAATATTCCACCGCATCAGGCTATTAGTCCCAGGACTGGCCCGGCTTGTCATTGGCTTCATTTTGTTTGTCAGAGAACGTCCAGGGGCCAGTGAGACTCCAGGAGAAGAGGATTCACGTCTGCGCCCCAGTCCTCAGACAGAAGTGCGGACCAGAAAACAGCACAACCAGAACCATTTCCAAACCATCACGCAGACCTCCAGATCACCGCATCCTAAGTCAATGGAAACTCTCTCTAGCTTTTAGGAAATGAATTGATAGTCTATAGTTCATCTTGGCTCAAACAGAAGTGCCTTTGGTGCCTGAACGCAGATTCGAGTATCCTCAATGCGCTGACTCACTGTGGAAGAGCGCATGAGGTTTTGTGGTCACAGAACAAAGGAACCTTATAAATCGAGGCATTTCTCAATGACATCATTGGGGCAGGTAGGTGGCCCACGTCAAAGCAGAGCTGTCTCTTCTGCGGCTCGCACATGCGGCCCTCCGCTATTCTTAGCTTTAGGATCCGTGGCTGTTAGAGGTCGGCCGAGCTCAGCAAGGCATTCCAAGAAGGTAGGTCAGACACAAAAGTCAAGGTAATTGGAAAGCCATTAAAGGGCTCAAGATGGCTCAGGCTAATTTTGTCTCTGGACACAGAAGAGTCACTCTTTCCACAGTCGCAACATGTCAGCTGGTCAAGGTCAGACAGTCTAACAGAGATGCAGCTTCTTCAGAGGACGTCAGGTCACTGTGTAGCACGTGACTTCACTCCAGGTCACACGTGGCCCTGCTGTGACCCCCTCAGCGCTGTCTGTGGACCCAGCCTTCGTGAAGTTCCCAGTGTTTGACCATCACGCCTTTTCTGCTGTTTCGGAAGCATGTTGTTTTAGTAACAGAAGCTCCCAGGCCAGGACCAAATGAATGATCTGGAACACAGGGTCGGCTTGACCTTCTGTCTTGCTTAATAACTGAACATCTATTTTGAGAAACTAAATGCACAATGACCTTCCTCAAAGAGCTTTATCTGTATTGGGATTTAAAATACATTTATTTTCTAAGAAGACAGTAAATTTCTCCAAATTCCCTCTTCTAAAAGCTTCCAGACTTTTTATAGTAAAAAATAACCTCCAAGTTCCCATTGCCTACCTCCCAGCACCTAATAATGCTGAAGAAAGCTAACCCATAATATGCTTGCCCTGAGAGTCCTGGGTGGAAGCCAAGTATACTTAATGTTCTGTACAGCAGTTGGCAGCAAAGGCCAGGTTGTTACTCTCTGCAGCAGGGACTCCAGTCACCTGGTGGGTTTTTTTTGGTTTTTTTTGTTTTTGTTTTTTTTTTTTTTTTAGCTGATCTTAGTTTTGTTACAAAAGTTTAGAATTCTCCCGAGCTCAGTTTGTTTCCTGGGCATCAAGTATTGACAACTACAAGCTGAGATCAATAAGGTAGGCTACAGAGACAGGATTCTTGTAGTTTATAAGTAAAAGCAAATTATTTTTAACCCAATAAAAAGGCAAAAGAAAAATGAAGTGAGTAAACAAATAGGAACATGCAGACAAATTATTCACCAAAGCCAGAGCTAATGCACCAGTGTAGTTCAGTCTAAATTACTGGAGGGAAGGCAAGACTTACAGAGAAACCTCGCATGATTTTGCGTCTTCTAGGTCCTGTGTTAAATCTGTTTTGATAAGCCTCTTTCTTACTTGTTTTGGTTTTTTGTTTGTTTGTTTTTTAGAGACAGGGTTTCTCTTTGTAGCTCAGGCTATCCTAAAACTCACTTTGTAGACCAAACTAGCCTCGAACTCACAGAGATCCGCCTGCCTCTGCCTCCTGAGTGCTGGGATTAAAGGCGTGAACCACCATCCAACTCTTCTGTTGATTCTTAATGGTGCTTGATAAAGAGTTTGGAGTTTGAAGTACATGGAAGATACTGAGGTGGATACTTATTAGTAGAGTTATTTATGATGCAGACAGACAGACCTCTAAAATTAATTATTAAAAGTGAAATCCCAGGGCTAGAGAGATGGGTCAGTGGGTAAGAGCACGTGCTGTGCCTTCAGACCTGATATCAGTTCCCAGCATTCATGTCAGATACCTCACAACTGCCTGTAACTCCAAATCCTGCAGTTTCCCTTTTCTGCCCAGCATGGGATCCACTTCATGTACACATACACACACACACACACACACACACACACACACACACACACACGCGCGCGCGCGCGCGCGCGCACACATACAACAACAACAACATAATCATTAATACATCTAGAGAATAAAAGTGAAATCCCCATGGTGCACCCAAGGCTTTGGGGTGATGTGCAGCCACAACTCAGACAGTACAAGGGTGTTGGTAACCTAGCAACATGAACTGGCATGGTTGTGCCATCTGGCCACATTATTACTGACTCAAGCAACTTGATCTGTGTCGGAGACAACATGTTTCAGCAGGGTGCCTTATGGTTCCAATATTACACACAATGTGTTCTGCTGCATCCGAATAGCATACACATGGCCTCAAAGGCAGGGGCATCCACCTGGGGGAAGTCCATGAAGAAGACTAACAAACAGAACCAAATGCTCAGTAGAGTGTGTGTACATCTGAGTGCAGTGCCATGGAAGCCAGAAGAGGGCGCCAGATCCCCCTGGGACTGGAGCTACACGCAGCTGTGAGCCACCCTATGGGGATGCTGGAGGAAGAGCAGAAAGCATTCCTAACTGCTAAGCCATCTCTCTGGCCCCTGTATCATAACGGCTGATGTTTCTAAGTTTCTGTGATTTGAACACTCTCATATCTTGCTAGGGCTGAGGATTATACAAAAGATTATATAATCTTTTTAGAAAGTAGCTCAGAATCTGTCTCTGTAATACATATTTGCTAGCCTTGCACTCTGCAGGCTGTGGTGGGTACAGCTAGATTCTGAAGCCAGCCTGGGATACAGAGTAGGACCTTGTTTAAAAAATATAAGAAAGTAAGGAGGAAAGATGGAAGGGAGGGAAGGGAAGGAGGAAGGGAAGGAAGAAGGGAAGGAAGGGAGAGAGAAAGGGAAGGAAGGGAGATAGGAAGGGAAAGAAGGAAAGCAGGAAGGAGGGAAGGAAGGAAGGAAGGAAGGGAGGAGGAAAGAGTGTAAGGAGGATGAAAACTTATTGGTAAACTCCAACATCTCTATGATATTTATTGTCTGAGAACTAAAAGTATTCGTTTGCTTGTAATTGTGTTTTGAGAAGATAATCCAAAGCATGGAAAGAGGCGTGCATATTGGAGATTTGATCCAGCGCAGTAAAGAATCTTTAATAGCATGGGGACAATGAAGCTCTCCTTGCTCTCCTCACTCTGCTTCCTAAGACCAGCGTGAGCTGCACCCTGTGCTCACCCACAGTCGACTTTCTCCCGGAAGTTAGGCACTCCAGAAGGTCAATTTGAGCAGGTTAACAGGTGACTTGAAATTTGCCTGCTGAAAGTCCTCCTAGAAGACAGACCAAGACAATCTGAAGACAGAGAATCGAGATCCCTTCAAGGGAAGCCCAGAGTGGTTGGGAGACTCTGGGACTGCCAGAAATCACAGGACCCTGTGCTGTTGGCTGTTTATTTATGTGGTAGGGGTGGGTAAGTGTCTAGGGGTGCACCTGTGTGCGCGTGTTGTGTGGATGCACACTGGTTTGTATATGTGCAGGTTGAGGACAGAGAACAACCTTTGTTGTCATTCTTCGGGTGCCAGATGCCACCACCTTGTTTTTGAGCGCTCTCTCTCTTTCTCTCTCTGAGAGAGAGAGAAAGAGAGAGAGCAGACAGACAGACAGACATCAAGAGTCACTCTCATCAGGGCCTTCTGGGTGCTCTACCAATGAGGTTGACTGCTTTAAGTGTGGAAAAATCTCACATTGTACTTGAAAAATCCCTCTAGAACTTCTAGAAAGTGAACCAGGAGCTACACAGGGAACAGAAGCAAGTGGAGGAAGTGTTAAGATGCATACATATTATATACATCCCTAGAACACACCACAGCGGACCTGGAACCGGTGACAGCCACCTTCCTTACCTAGACACGAATGAAGTCTTCAGAGGCCCAGGCTCCGGCTAGAGAAGCTTCCCTGCATCAGATGTGACTGATTCACAGAAATGTGCACACATTTCTGATTCAAAGTGCACTCACCCTCCTCACACACACAGATACACAGCCATCTGAACGCTCACAGGCACTGAGACTCTTCAGTGGGAATGGCAAGATGGCTCAGTGGGTGGAGAGACCCAAGTCTGGTGGCCTGAATTCCGTCCCTGGAACCCATGTGAAGACAGTGAGAGATAGAAAGAGAGAACTGAGCCCACAAAGGCATCCTGTGAACTCCACACACAAGCTGTGGAACATCCATTACACGAAATCTTAATAAACAGAAAAAGAGACTGGATATGAGATCTTCAGAGACCATTAGAGCCTTCTATGTCCCAGTCTATGTCACCATGTGGATGTGTGGGAATGTCACCGTGAAACCCATTACTTTGTACAATTAATATAGCCAATTAAATAAGAAGGTCTTTATGCAGTAAAAGCAGTACACGCTGGTATCAGTAAAATAACACATCAGTCGGAACACTTTGAACAGCCACTTTAAAGATATTCTTTTGAAAAGAAGCAATTACATTCCTAAAAAATGTAGAAATTGGGCCTCTTCTCAGGGGCTGCTCCCTCCAGTGATGTTCTCTCTCCCATTTGCTTTCAGAACAGACCTCCTCAGAACAACCATGGACCTCGACTCGCTCTCCCCCAACACCCAGCTAAACCCTTCTGCAGAGGCTTGCTGGCTCCAGGGCTTGAGCAGAACCCCTTAGATCATGCAAAGCACTTCTCCGAGCCCAGGGCACTCACACAAGCTCCCCCCACCTTCCCCGGACTGAGCACCCTCCTCCTCTGCCCCCTTGCGTGTTTGCTTTTGCTGGGGATATTTTTAACTCCTTTCTCTGCCTGAGGTGTTTGCACACACACACACACACACACACACACACACACATTTCTGCCTGAGGCGTTTACACACACCCCACCCACATTTCTGCCTGAGGCATTTGCACACACCCCATCCACCCACCCACATTTCTGCCTGAGGCATTTGCACACACATTTCTGCCTGAGGCATTTGCACACACCCCATCTACCCACACACATTTCTGCCTGAGATGTTTGCACACACATTTCTGCCTGAGGCATTTGCACACACACTTCTGCCTGAGGCATCTGCACACACCCCACCCACCCACATTTCTGCCTGAGGCGTCTGCACACACCCCATCCACACACAACCCTCACATCAGATTCCCAGATTTTTCCAGGGATTGCATCCACACGGCCAGCCTCAGGGCAGGTGTTTCCCGTCACAGCTGCAGACCCTTTCTCTCTGTTTTGAAGTTTTGATACTACGCCATAAAGATCTGCGGATGCCGTGAGTTCATTTCCCATCCAGTCAAGACCAGACCGACTGACCCAGCTCACTGTTTGTCCCTCCCGTCTCCTGCCTGAGTCCAGGTAGGAACTCAGTAAAGACGTGAAAGAGACAGAGAAGGCAGGTGATGGCATCCCAGAGAACACTTCCTGAGTTCTCTGTCTTCAGCCGCTTTGTCTATTTCTGTTTCTATTCTTCCTTATTCTTCTCTTTCCTTCCCCCTTCTATCTCTTCCTCTATGGTACTGCAGATGCTGAAGCCTGGGTCCTCTCAATGCTAGACACATGCTCTGACACTGCCTGATGCTCCGACCTTCTAAACTCCTAGTGTGATAAAGTCACACGGGAAATGAAGACAGTGACAAACATCATTTGTTCTCTTTTCACCATTTTCTCTTTTTAAGGATCTCGTTATGTGGCCCTGGCTGACCTGGAATTCATTATGTGGAACAGGCTTGCCTTGAACTTACAGCCATTTTCTTGCCCCAGCCTCCAAAGTGCTGGAGGTACAGGTCAGAGCCACCACGGCCAGCTCTTCCCTGGACTCCCTTGCCAAGAGAATGACCTCACTCTTCAGGCGGGACCACAGCTGCTCTGTCTGCATCGTCTTGTTTTCAGTAATATGTGTTGATGATAACGATTGCAATTCAGTAATGAACAAGATCATGAATGACTGAACAGTATTTTTAAACACCCGATCTTAAACGAGAAGTTAAAAAAGAAAGATTTCGCCCAAATCTTAAGCAGTATTTATGATGGTGTCAGTGGTAAAACTGAGAGTATGGATTACAATTAAGAAAGGAAAATTGTTAGAGAAAGAGAAAAAGTCTCTAGACGGCGAGACCCACCAGACTGTGAAATAGGTTTTTAACTGTGTGATGGAAGCACTCCCCGGGACATCCTCGTAGAGATGGAGGGCAAGGATGGGCTTTGCAAAGAGAGTTCGCACTGGTGACTGGAGCCGGGGGTCAGGAGATAAACGAGGACCAGCTGTGGGCCAAGGAAGCTCGTTAGGAAGGAAGGTGGCTGGGGGCCTGGGAAGGGAAAAGCTGAGGGGCAGCAAGGGAGCAGCAGGAGAAGCTGTGCTGATAGAAGGAACTCGGAGGGGGGAGCATGGGGACACACATAGAGATAGGTAAAGGTGGGCAAGAGAGACCACAGGACCCAGTTGGTGGCTGTGGCAAATATGCCTGGGTGGGCAAACTCCCTAAAGAGGGGCTGCATGATCAGGAAGACTTCAGTGACTGCTGGTATCATGGGAAGAAAGGGTGAAGGGTGACTCCTGAGCACCAGTTACTGTCCCTAGCTGTCCCTTTCCTCAGTGGAGCTGTGAAATCGGACAGGGAGAATTTCTTCCTCTAAATCTAGCCTTGGCAGAGAATGGATATTCAACATTTGTAGAATGGAGGAAAGAAGAATGGATAACACCTACAAGGCTATGATAGCTGGGAGGAGGAGAGGGAAGGGGAGAGGGAAGGGGGGAGGGAGAGGGAAGAGGAAAGGGAAGGGGAGAGGGAGGGAGAGGAAGGAGGGATGGGT
This sequence comes from Myodes glareolus, assembly GCF_982192425.1. Classification (NCBI taxonomy): domain Eukaryota; kingdom Metazoa; phylum Chordata; class Mammalia; order Rodentia; family Cricetidae; genus Myodes; species Myodes glareolus. The sequence goes on from NC_142047.1 coordinate 55,733,231, forward strand.
GGAGTGTAGACAGAAGTTTCTGTCTTGCCTGGTCCCACAGCTGTTCAGTCCCAAAGAAACACACAGAGGCTTATATTAATTATAAACTGGCTGGCCTATTAGCTTAGGCTTATTATTAACTAGCTCTTACATCTTAAATTAACCATAATTCTTATCTATGTTTAGCCATGTGACTTCATACCTTACTCAGTGAGGCATTCTCACCTTGCTTCCTCTGTGTCTGGCTGGTGACTGCAAACTGAGCCTTTCTTTCCTCTTCCCAGAATTCCCCTAGTCTGATTACCCTGACTATATTGGCTACTGGACAATCAACATTTTATTGAATCAACACAAGTGACAAGTCTTTACACGGTGCAAGGTGCAAGCATTATCCCTCAGCAGGGGAGGAAGAGAGGAAGAGGAGAGGAAATGAACAGAGGAAGGGAAGAGGAGAGAAAGGCCAGGCACTGTAAACCTGGTCCAGTCTCCAAGGGTGCACTCCAAAAATCCATTCCCTTTATCCAGCACCCACATCCAATTTTCCACACCTTCCAACGGCCCATTCAATTATAAGCCAAACCAGAGCCCTCCTAAGTCAGCCACTTCACCCAGGCCCAGCAGCTGCCTTCCAAGCCTTTAGCATACAGTCTCTTGGGGAACATTTTAGATGCCAGCCATGGACAGTAGTCAAAGCATAATTGTGAAGACATGCACTTTACAACAGGTTGTGAGAAATTAGAAGAGACACTCTGGAACCAGGACTCACAGCAAAAGAGCTTAGGACAACAGATTCTTAGCTTCCATGCATTCTGTGTAAACAAGTGTGTGTTTGTACTGTTAGGGCTCTGCATGCAGATGCTCACTCTCACAAACACAACTATCACAGAACAAAACACATGTGTGTGTTTGTGTGTGTGTGCATGCATGTGTGCTCATGTATGTGCATACATGTGGAGGCCAGAGGTTGCTGTCAGGGGTCTTACTCAATAGCTCCTCACCTTATCCTTTCAGACAGGGTTTCTCACTGAACCTGAGGCACATTGATTTGACTAGACAAGCTAGCTATTGAGCCCCAGGGACCACCCACCTTTGCTTACCCCAGTACTGGGGTTACAGGTACAGATCACCTCACCTGGCTCTTATGTGGGTGCTCGGGATCCAAACTCAGGTCTTCATGCTCAAACACCAAGCACTCTATGGATCCATTTCTCCAGCCGCTAAGCCTGCATCTTAAGTGGGATTTCCTTTGAAAGTATTTCTTGTACCCTATATCACGTTTTTTCCAAATGCTGGCTGAGATGTGCTAAATTGGTCACATGGCCTGCTAATGTCGATGGGCCAAAGCCTACAGTGTGAAAAGCATTGACATGGAGGCTGTAATCCAATTACCGCATAACCACAGGCAACACTCAATGTTTCTTAAAGGAGGGAATTCACTGACAGTGGTCTGATCGCCCGAACCCTGGAGACGCAGCTTGGTCTCTGCTTCTACGGGAGAAGCAGATGACTACACCTGCTGGGGGCTAAATCTTAGGGTTGAACACTGACCCCATCAGGTTTTTCCTCATCTTTTTTCCCTCTCTGCAACGTGCACTGTTCTTGTTTTCAGAGTTCCTTCTGGTCCAAATCTCTCAGATAAAAGATAAAACTATTCCAGCCACTGGCAGACGCAGAAAGCCATTTCACTGTCTTTGAGTCCCAGTAGGCCATTAATCTGTTTCTTTCTCCCCTTCTTAACAGGTTTAGGATGGACCTCTGCCATTCCTTTCTTTCTCAATGCACCGGCAAAAGTCCATCTTCCTCCTCCTGTTGATGCTCAGGATATCAGCAATATGTCTTTTTTCCTTGTCCTTAGTGGACATGGCCAGCACTCACAGGGATTCTTCATCTTCCCTGAGAGTCAGAAAATCCACTTACGACAGTCACACCTCATCTGTCTGACAGCACACGCCACTAGGACCAGGACCCTGGGACATTCCTTTCCAATCCTGGCCTCCTCTCCTATTTTTGAAACCTTTTGCAGTGGGTTTTAATTAGGGGGTCCTGCAGGCATAAATACTTTAATAATCCATTTGATTTTATTTCATTTTACTTGTGTGTGTGCGTGTAGATCTTTGTGTGGACATGCATAGTGTGTGCACAAATGTCTGTGTCTGGGGGCCAAAGTGTCATCCTGTCATTGAGGGTCACTGAATGTGTCATTGAGTGTTGTTTCCTAGATATCATCCACCGCTTGTTGGGGCAGAGTCTCTCCCTGGACCCTGAAGCCTGCAGTAAGGAGAGTCTAGGGACCACCAACAAGCCCCAGGGATCCCCCTGGCTCTGCCTTTCCCCTGTTGGGATTCCCAGAGTATGCTGCTGTGCCTGACTTTTGTATGTGAGCTTGGGGATCTCATTCAGGCTCTTGTGTTTGTGCGGACCAAACTGTCTCCCCAGTCCTGTGTTTTTATTTTTATTTTTATAAGGCAAAATAAAACAATCTTTGCAAGCCTTGGGGAGCAGTGCTGCTTGCTGTGTGGTTCTCAGTGGGATGACGGCCATCTTGCGTAGAGAGTGCTGTGGGAGGGGGAGGGGCATGCCCAGAAGAATAAGAGTTCAGAGAGAATACACCAGGTTTTAGTCCCAGGCTGACATTTTCCTGCTTTGGGTCTCTTCGTCTCTTCAATCCTCAGTTTCTCCACCAACAAAGAAAGACTAGCACTATTTACTTCAGCAGACTAACGGTTACACCCTCAGTGGGCGACTGGGGATGCCGTACAGCAAGGTACCAACAAGGTCGCTGGGGTGGGGGTGGGGAGTCTAAAACAAGTGACATGTACTCCAATCTCCTGGACAGTGATACACATGGGTGTGTGAGGGGGCTCCTCTCTCCATCACCAAGATTTCCATGTGAACTGACCAGGGTTCGAGAGATACCCACCTGCATCCCACAGAGTCTACAGGGTAGCCATTCTAGCGTGTTGTCTCAAAGTTCCATTACACCCAGAACAGTCGACAGCAACCTGAAATGAGTCAAAGCTAATTTGTTTGGACTTGACCTTGAGTTTCAACATCCAGAGAACTGGAGGCAGGGAGAGTGGTGTCGAGCATTAATCTCTTTTGTGTCCCCAGCAGCAGCGGCTCCGCTCTCTGACCAGAGCCTTCATCTGAGACCGCAATTCCAGAGTGGCCATGCACATCCTTTCTCCGTCAGAGGAGGAGTGTGCTATCAAACCAGGAGGCTTCTCAGCTAAAAGCCGAACACGCAAAATGACTTTTAAAACATGGACTTTCTCTTTCTTTCTTTCTTTCTTTCTTTCTTTCTTTCTTTCTTTCTTTCTTTCTTTCTTTCTTTCTTTTTTCTGTATTTTAGCCTTAAATGCATTATGCAGCTCAGGTGTGATATTTTTAGAGTGCAGCCTCTCCTTTCTGTTATCAAATCACCTTACGTTATCGAATCTTTGGCACCAGTATCACGTTGTTTATCTCTTCATTCCCTACATATCCGGCCCCATCCCTGGACACCCCTTCTATGGCTGTCCCCATAGAGGACACCAATGGGCTTATTGAGATGCCAAGGGACCACAGCTTCTGAAGCTGGAGAAGTCTAGAAGGAGAGCTGTCCCTACCTAATAACACGAAAGCGTTAGATAACCCCACCACAGGGTCCTGGCTTGTCTGATCTATGAGAGGGCTGAAGCCACAGAACAATCAACTTCCTGAAACACTAGGGAACTGGGATACCCCCTAGAAATACTCCTGAGCCCAGCTTGCCTGTGAGAGAGGGAATACAGCTGCCATGGAAGTGTCTGGAATTAGGTTTCTAAACGCCTTTAGAAGGCTGAACGTGAGAAACCCATACACCTGGGCACAGAGGCATTTGCATAATCCAAGCACAGCCTCATTGCTACAGACCTTCTGAGCACCAGGAAAGAGCTGGTATGTAGAGAACCAAGGGCATCCCCTTGGATGGCAGACTCAGAGGAGGCAGCAGACCCCACTGTGGGGAAGGGGGAAGTCTCTGGCTTAGATTTCTGCCCCATTCCTCCTACGGACAGGAGACATGGTGACTTAGGGAAGACTAGCAAAGAAGACTCATCTGGACCAAAGAGAAAAGACAAGATCTACACTTATAGATCTCATAATTATTATAGATCTCATAATCCTCCTTATGAGGAAGGAGGATTCCCTCACAGGCTCGTGTCATTGGACATCTCCTCTCATTGTGCCCGGCTGTCACAGATGTGCTCAACTCTGTGGTAGAGTGTGCTTGCCACAGGGAGGGGCCCAGCAGCCTTTAAATGGTCTGTTACTGTGGTCCAGTGACACGGGCCCTCATGAAGGGAAAGGAGCTGAGACAACTGGGAGCCTCACTCAGACAGTCAAACAAAAGTCAAGACACATGTCACAGCAAGCCACCACTGGGAAGGTGCGTGACTGCCAGGAAGGACAAAGCACACAGGAAACATTGGCCAGGGAGGACCAGGAGTATGGGGGGAGGGGAAACTGCACAGCCCAAGACTGTCCTTGGTGCACAGCCTGCTAGAATAGTATCTGCAGTACCTTGGCAGAAACCATAGCAATAATCCCAGGTGCAGCTCATCACCGGCTAACACTCCCCAGCTCTCCCAGCACAAAAAGTCATGGCCCCGATTCCAGGCACAAATACTGCTTCTTTCAGTTTCTGGGTGCAAATGATGTTTGGCTTTCAGATAAAAGTTACAAGTTACAAGATACTCACACATGTACACCACACACATATACATGCCTACGTGCACACATACACACACTCATACACATATAGACATACCACATAAACACACCACACAAGCATACATACCACATGCACGCAGAGGAAAACAACCTGTTATCGAGAGGCAAGTCAATCAACAGTGGATGGCAGAAATGAGCCATGGAAACTATCACACAGAGTTAAATACTGATAATTCAATGGTTCCCAGCAAGGCTATGGCATTGTGTGAGGGTGTGTGGTTCAAATCAATAGCAGTTATAGAAGGCATAGGGTGAAAATTACAGACGTAAATACAGTAACAGGAGTGAAGAATGCCTTCAATGGGCTCATCAATAAAATTGACCTACATAAGGAAATTATCTGAGTATTTCAAAGTAGGCTAATAGAAAAATGCCACAAAACTAAATGTATTTGCCCAGATAATAAAAATATCCAAGACCTGCAGGGCAGTACTGAGCATCCCAAATCTCAGAGGAGAGAAGAGAAAAGATGTATTTGAAGAAATAACGGCTGATATTTTCCCAAATGAAAGGAAAGCTACAAAATACCAATCTTAAGCCCTTATAGAAGGGCTAGTGATGTCTCATTTGGGAGTACTTGCTGCTCTTGCAGAGGACCAGAGTTCTGGTCTCAGCTCCTGCATCGGGTGTCTCACAACCTCCTGTACCTCTAGCTTCAGAGAGTCCAGTGTCCTCTCTGTGGACACTGCATGCATGTGCAAATACCCCCATATATATAAGATTTAAAAATTTGCCTACAGAAAAGCAAGCACTATAAATAAAACACATACACACACACACACACACACACACACACACACACACACACACACAGAGCAAGAGAGACCTGGCTTAGTCATATTCAAATTACTGAAAATAAAATGTGAAGAAACAATTCTTGAAGGCAATGAAAGGAAACGAGAGCCATGACACACAAAGGGAGGAAAAGACAAGGATTCCAGCAAACGTCTTGTGGGGAATTTTACACAACAGACGGCGGTGGAGTGGGATTTTTAAAGATCTGAGAGGAAAACATGTCAATGTGGAAATATGTGCTGGTAAAAGCAGAGAAGCAATCAAGATATATTCAGGAAAAACACTGGAAAGAATTCATTAGCAGCACACCTGCTCTCCGAGAACCACGAGGAGTATTTCATCGAGAGGAGAGAGAGCCGGGCGAGAGCTGAGATCCGCACAAAGGAATCTAGAGATGACATGACAGAAGTGAGCAGCTATCTTCTCCCATCGTGACTGCCGCAAAAGATAACTGACTGCTTTCAGTAGAAATTGTGGTTGTGTGTGTGTGTGTGTGTGTACGCACTTATGCACGCATGTGTGTGCACTTTCATGCATGCTGAATGTGCATGTCTGTACAAATACCTGCGGAGACCCTAGTGGGACACAGATTCCCCAGGAGCTGAAGTCACTGGTGGGGGTGCTGGGAACTGAACTCCAGTCCTCTATAAGGGCAGCAAAAGCCCTTCACCCCGAGTCATGTCTCCAGCCACTGGGATAGCGTATTCCAGGTTGACAGAGTGTGTAGATGGATATGCCCAGCAGTAGCAAGAGCAAGAGCAAGAGCAAGAGGAGACGAAGTTAACGCCACACATCTGCGGTGTGGGGTTGCAGTTTCTTAGCCATCACAGGTGCTGGGCATCTTCCCATGTGCTTGTCAGTGTCTCTAGAAAATGTCCATTCAACCCTTTTGCCCTTTTCCCACTGGGTCAGTTATTCTTGATGTTGATGAAATAGAAAATCCTTACCAAATGTCAGTTGCAAATATTTTTCTTCCTTTCATGGGCGGCCATTTCATTTTCCCAGTGGCATTCTTGATTTTGGTAAGTAACAGTTATTTGTTGTTTTCTCTTCATACAATCTACGCTGGACGTCTGCGTTGGTTAGTTTTTTGTCATCTTGATGCACACACTAGGGTCATCTGGAAGAGGAGGCTTAATTAAGAAACGAGCTCCATCAGATTAGTCTGTAGGCAAGTCTGTGGGGACATCTCCTTGGCTGAGGGTTGGTGTGGGTGATGCCATCCTTAGGCAGGTGGTCCTGGGTCATCTAGGAAAACAAGCTGAGCAGGCCACGAGGAGCAAGTGAATACCCAGCATTCTTCCATGGTCACTTCTTCAGGTCTTGCCTCTGGGTTCCTGCCCTGTTGGAATTTTTTCTCTGAATTCTCTCAATGATAGACTGTGATTATGATGTGTAAGCCAAATAAATAATTTATTCCCAAGTTGCTTTTGCTCGTTGATTTATTATTGCAACAGGAAGTTAACTAGAACAATGTCATAGGCAGGAAAATACTACCCCACCCAATGACACAAAGGTTTAAAGAGCGTATTCATTTATTTCTATGTGCATGTGTGTGGCTTTACGGGTTTACGTGTGCCACATGTATGCAGGTGCCTGTGGAAGCCAGAAGAAGGTATCAGATTTCCTGGAATTAGAGTTACAGGAGGTTGTGGGTCACCCAATGTGGGTGCTGGGGGACCCTGTCTCCTGCCCCAACACTAAGGATTATACCTCTGTGTTCTTCTCAATAGCCTACAGTTAGAGGGGAGTTAGACAGATAATGTCTTAAGTGTTTGGCAGACTGTCTTGTGTGATGCTTTTCCTGGGTTCTTATAGCACATACACACAGATACATACAGAGAGACACACAGACAGACAGACAGAAAACACACCAAATTATCCTAGATAGGGATGACAGACAGATCAAGATCATGATTCTATCAAAGTCCAATGTGCTGAACCTCTGAGTTACAGGGTTGCTTGCAGGAAGAGTAGAGATAAATCAAATGCAGTTGCATCACCAAAAAGTCCATCCCAGCATAGATGGAGGCTCATGAAAGCTTCCCTGCCCGACTCGGAGCCCGCTGCAAGGTATGCAGTCAGCTCAAGGGGTCTGAGATCTTTCAACAGCTCGGCTGCTCAGCTCCTCACCCCGGCAGCTGTTTACTACTCTAACCCTGGGGACGGGTCCTGGCAACTTGAAGGTTTCTGCTTTTCCCAGTGTGAGTTTCATGCACGTCCTCCACCCTCCTTCCTGGAAGGCAGGTTTCAGTTTGGAGATTTTGATACAATGCATGCCAATCTGCAGAAGTTGGCAGGTGTGACCACAGCAAAACCAGACTGATATGGACAAAGAGAGAGGCACCGGGCTTCCAGGCTGCATTCAGTTTCCTGTGAGCTTAGCTCACCTGTTGCTGCTTTTAGCAGAGGCAGCGTCTAGGTGCGTGCTTCAGCCTTGAGTCTTAGCTGGGTGTTTGCGTGGCCAGGACAAACTGTGCTTACAGTCATTTGTACGGCCCCAGATCCAGCTCACTTGTACTTTTTGGCAAACGCTTGTGTCTGTACTCATGAAGGACCCGAGTTTATAGCTTTTCGGGGCTGGCTTTGTTTGTTCTGTTATTGGGATGTTTCTGGACTCATGGGATGGCTTGGGGAGCCTTCCTTCATCATGTAAGCTTTTCTAGCAATTGCGGAGGCTTTGAATAGCTTCTTTTTCTAAACATTTGTTAGAGTTAATCAGGAAATAGCTGGAATCTGTCTTTCCTCCATGAGAATTTTTTATTTAAGAATATTTTTAGTTTATAGTTCTATAATATTACCCATTATAGCTCAATTTAGACTTCAGATTCTTCCTCCTCCCCCTTCCCCTCTTCATCTATGAGTAGGATGGCTAATTCCAGTCGTCAACATGGCGCACCTGGAAAGAGGGAACCTCAACTGAGCAACTGCCACCATCAGACTGACCTGTGTGTGCGCCGTGGCGGTATTTCCTTGATTGCTAATTAGTGTAGGAGAGCCCAGCCCAGGGTAGACAGTATCGTCCTGAGACTGGCCTGGGCTGTGGAAGGGGGTCTGCAGAGCCTGGTGTGGATTTACAGCTGTTGGTAAGATATTTAAATGCGACTCTTGAGAAGCCTGTGTCCACGTGTGGATGTGCACTATCCATTAACGCCTGTCCTGGAATTTATGTTGCAATGTCTTCTTGATAAACTCCAGCTCTGCTTCCTATTGGCTCGTCTTGATTCCATCTGAGTGGAGGTCTCTGAGCAGAGCTCCTTAGGCTGCTACAGCCAATAACAAGGAGCTGTGTCTCCCCCTTCCATGCCCAGTGATGCTGTGACTTACACAAGCACATCTTTGGGAATACTGTAAGCAGACAAGGAGAGTAAGAACTTCTGAAAGCCCACCCAATTAGCAAGAATCTCCCCAAAATCTCTAGAATAAAAAACAACAGTCTGAACAGTAATCATTCAAGAAAAATGACCAACTCTAGAAACAGTGGGTGGGGCCGGATAGAAGGCTGGAGGGTAAAAGCTCTTATCGCTCTTGCCGAGGACCTGAACTGGGTTCCCAGCACCACAGAGAGAGTCTCAACTGTCTATAGCTCCGCTTTCAGGGAACCCAGTGCCCTCTCTTGGCCTCCTTGGCCACTAGGCACACACGTACATGTAGACAAACACATACACATAAAATAAAATAAACAAATAAAATTAAAAGTAAGTTTTGTAATGGCGTGTTTGTCCTTTTCTTAGAACCGTCTCCACGGCTCTATGGAACACAACTGTGAAGCCGGCTGGGGTGGGCAGCAATGGCTTCCATCCCGTCTAACATCTGGTTTTATTGGTACTCAGAAGAACAGTTTATCTCTTCTGAACTTGGAGGGTGCATGGTTTCCCTGACCTGGAGAGCGGCAACAGCGGTCCCTTCTTACCCCCAAACAGCTCAGTGCTGGGTTTGGCTCATGCCAAGCGCAGGGTAAAGAGCGACTCACTCTGTCTCCATGCAGAGGAATTGTTCCCTGGCGCCTGCCCAGTGGCTTACACACAAACCAGAAGGGTTGATTCCTACAAACAAGAGTGGACTATGCCTGAATTACACTCCAAGGCTTTGCCGCAAAGAGCTGCCGACAGTCAGTTCTGTGTGGAAGTTTCTTAGGCTCCTGGTCAGGAAACGTGATTTCAAGAATTATTGATTTTGTCTATACTATCTGGTTCAATATTGATTTAGTTCACTTTCCTAGATCTCTGAGCTATGCATTTACATCCATAATCAATTTAACAATGAGACTGAAACCTTTTAGAAGCCCGAAATGCATTCCAAATAAAAGACATAAAGCAGCAATGAAGGAAAACTTTGCTTTTCAAGACAGTTTACTGTGTTAGATTCTTTGGGAACTGTGGAACGATTCACTCTCTTGTTTATAAATATTTGTTGAGAACAAAGTCTGCTCCAGGCCTCGTGCAAAATGCCTGGGCTATAATAGCGATTAAGGTAAGCATGGCTGCCTTTCCTCTTGGGAAGAACTCAAAACCAAAAGGACAGAGATCTAGGCCACCAGAATCGCCTCCCTCGACCTTTCTGAATAAGCAGACACGCACAGCAATCTCTGGCTATCTGGACTTGCCTCTGGAAGAGCACACACTGAAAGACATAGAGTCAAGATGTAAAGTCGTGGAGAAAGGGTCACTGTGGGCAACAGATGAGAGCATGGGAGTCATTCCTAAGCTGCGATCTCCCTGACCAATGGTGCCCATACTGTTCAAATCGAAAAGCACACTAGGGATGGGCACCCTCCAGGGCATGCAGAATTTACTATGCACGTTACTGAGCATGCTCAGTTTAAGGTCAAGTTCAAGAAGGAAAGATGGGGATGCTTCTGGGTATGTCTAGCATATGTATGGCAAAGACCACCAACAGGAACACTGAGCATGCTCAATGTGTATCATAAAGATGGCCGTTAGCAGGACTTGTAGGCACTTGGATTCTTTACCCCCAAAGCTTTAGCTGCAGCCAAAGGGGAGGTGGATTCATGTCTGTGTCCCTCTCATCCCAGGGCACCAGCCTCACCTAGCTGCTTGTGTTTTTACGCCACACTGGTGAACCAAAAGTCACTTTGGTAGAGTGCTGGAATGACCCCAGCGCCTTCCAGCTCTTGGGAGAGGTTGATATTTCAAATAAGTTTTCTGTGCTGCCTCCCGTCCCTGTGCCTTTCTGGGCCCTTGGTGACTTCTTCCTCCACGAACTCTGGAAAGACCATCTAGCACCTTCTGTGGAGTCTCCACCTTCCCCTAGCTTTCCAGAAGGTCGGCTCACAGTTCACCCTTTTCAAGAAAAGCCCAAAGACATTTTTTCCTTTTAGGTAAGGTATTCCCTTAATGTGGACTTCAGGGTGACATGTGACTAAGAAGATGAGACACTAAAACATTAAAAATATTTATTTGTTTATTTATTTATTTGTGTGTGTGTGTGTGTGTGTGTGTGTGTTTAGTTAGGGATTGATTTCAGATCCCTAGTCTTGCAGCAAGTACCTTTACCTGCCGAACCATCTCGCCGTCCCAAGAGATGGAACCATTTTTAAAACTTCAGGAACCCCTGCCATTCCTAGCCCTTCACAATAACATGATCTTGTCAGAAAGCTGCAGACTTCTGCTAAAGTGCAAAGGGCCCTGGGGAAGCCGCTAGCATTTCTATATAGAAGATGACAAGTTTGTGCTAGCATTTTCTGCTTTGAAAGTTGTGTGTGTGTGTGTGTGTGTGTGTGTGTTGGTATTATGGGTGTGTGCCTGTGAAGGACAATATGGAGTGTCTTCTGCTCTCCACCTGACTTTCTGAGGCAGACTCTTTCACGGGACCGGGGCTCAGAGTTTGGCCTTGACTTGCTGGCCAGAAAGCACCCAGGATCTGCCTGTCTGCCTCGTGCTGTGGTTGCAGGTGCACACTGTCCTGCCAGACTTTTAGAGGAGTTCTGGTGATCCCCACTCAGGTCCTCACGCTTACAGCAAGCACGTGACCCACTGAGCCATCTTCCCCCTTCCCCCCGCCGCCTCCCAGCTCCTGTTCAAGCCTTTTCTTCAAGCCTTTTCTGAGAAGAATTTTGAAGGAGAAAGAGAAAAATCACATCACTGGGTGATTGAAACAGCTGGGAGGCTGGGGCAGGGTTGAGAAGAACTTTCCTCACAGGGAGGAATGGGAGGGATTTGGGCTGAGAGCCAAGCTGTGTTGTTACTCAGCTCCTTTGGTGGAGTCTCTGGAACACTGTGTCTACAGCTAAGGTGAGTAGAGAGAGAAATGGACGAAGGCCATTGTCTCAATATTGGGGAAAAGAAGACACTTGGGGTAGCTGAGCCTGCAGAGCGTTCCTGTCTGTGCCCTGTGCCTCTGATGTGTTTCTGTCCTGCAAGCCCATTCCCTCCCTGGCCTCAAGAGAGAGAATTCTCAACTCAGAGAATGCTGAGTTCCACAGACCCATACTGTGAACTCAAAACTAAAGAGAAGCACAGAGGGATTTCAGAGACCAAAGGAGCTTCGAAACTTAGAGTCAGGGCAGAACCAGATGTGGCTGTGGATTTGGTTAGCTCACTATTCACATGCACCAGATGTGGCCGTGGCTGTGGATTTAGTTAGCTCACTGTTCACATGCACCAGATGTGGGTGTGGTCGTGGATTTGGTTAGCTCACTATTCACATACACCAGATGTGGCTGTGGATTTGGCTAGCTCACTGTTCACATGCACCAGATGTGACTGCGGTCGTGGATTTGGTTAGCTCATGGTTCACATTTATCAGATGTGGCCGGGCCGTGGATTTGGTTAGCTCACTATTCACATACACCAGATGTGGCTGTGGATTTGGCTAGCTCACTGTTCACATACACCAGATGTGACTGCGGTTGTGGATTTGGTTAGCTCATGGTTCACATTTATCAGATGTGGCCGGGCCGTGGATTTGGTTAGCTCACTATTCCCACATGCCTCGTTCAGTGCCGCGCTCACGGTGTGTCCCCCATTCCTTACTCACCCACCTGGATGTTTCTGTACAAACAGTCCCACTCTCCTCAAAGCCAGCTCAGCTTTGCATCATCCATCATTCTTCCCATTGTTCTAGGATGGCTGGCACCATCGTTTTCAGTCTTAACTGATTTGTTTTAATGACTGGTTTTACAGTCCTATTAGACTATAAGGTTTTTAATGCGAAAGAAATGTCTTCAACCGGCCCAGCACTTAAACAAATAGCAATTGCGTGAAATCAAGTGCAATAGCATCCAACGTAAAATATGTGGCCATAACAATTAGAGGCCATCTGTTAAGCTGGCATCTTGCTGTAAAGGAATGAAATTTCAATTAAGTTTTAATATGGGAAAGTGTAAGTGACAGACCCCATATGAAAGTGCACAGCCAGTGAACCGCGAAGGAGAGGGTGGGCTGTTGCACGGTTGATGAGTTGGATAGAGTTCCCTGATGGCAGGCTTCATAGATAACATGCCTGTCCGCCAGCACTTGGCTACACGTACTGTTGGCGAGAATGGAGGCTTTGGAAATGATGCCCATATGGAAGGTAAATTGGAATGGTTGTGTGGCACAGTCTAGAGTCATGTGGTTAGTGTGTGATTTGCCACTTCCGCTGGAGGCAGAATGAAATCATGCCTGAGATAAAAGGATGGCTTGGGCTTGCCTCATGCGCAGGCGCCGGTTTGCATCCTCAGAGCCCAGGTAAAAAGTCAGGTGCGCATTGCTTCTCTGTAATCCGAGCAAAGATAAGATGGAGGGGGGGCAGATCCCTGGAATCTCCTGGGTCAGCTAGCTGAGCCAACAGGGCACAGCTCCAGGCCAATGAGGAGTGTGTCTCAAAGCAAACAGACAAAAAAGGTAGAACGCATCTCTGACCTTTATGTGGGTTCTTGCAGATATGTTCATATGCAATGCATGTGCACACGTGCACACACACACACGGAGGGGGGCGGGGTGGTTTGGAAATAGAGAAATGAAAACCATACGTCAGCATTCTCTAAGAGTTGTTTGATTGCCTGGAAGCTGCACAGCCATGGCCCGTGGACCACTTCCCAGTTCTGGGGACCGATACCATGGCCCACCAGTGGTTCAGCTGTGGCCTTGAGCAGACCCACCAGGGAGAGTGTCTAATGTCACAAAGTCCCAGGACAGGCACCTGAACTACTACTAGTGGGAACATCTGGGCTTATAGAGTCATTGGCTGTGTCTTAATGGATTGGACAAGGCCCTTGTTCCTGAATTGTTACAATTGTATCTATTATGGCCAGGGCTGTGAAAAAAAAGCAAGAACACCCAAATTCTAACTCCTCAAGTAGTAACCCAGGGAGCTGTCAAAACGAGGCTTCGTTCTCTTCCCCACAAAACGAGTTAAAAATAATCTAAAGCCGCTTCTCTTTCAAGTACTTATGAAAAAAAAAGCCATGTAATTAAATAGAGGCCTCATACATCATAAGAGGCTTGGTCTGCAGCTGTGGGCCTCAGGGAATTCTTTAAACTCGTTCAGGATTTTTGCTGAGTAATGTCTGTGTGGGCTAATAGCCAGAACCCAGCACTGGGCACAATTTTCCAGAAGCATCTGTAGCTGGGTGAGGTGTCCCGCAGGGGATTGCCTTCCCAAAGGAAATTCTCCAGTGTGGCCTGAATGATTGGTCACAGCTTCCAATGAAAAGTGCTTCTTGTCTTGTCTTTCTCTTCCCCTCCTTCTCCCCTCCTCTCCACCCTTTTTTCCTCTCTCTTCTGTTTTTTTTCTATCTCTTTTTCTTCTTGCTTTCCCTCCCCACACTGTGTGTGTGTGTGTGTGCATGTTTGCATGTACCATGTGTATTTGCATGTATGAACACCGGGATACATGTGCATGTGTGTGCCTATGCTATTTCTTTTCATCTTCCCTGATTGAGACAGGGTCTCTCACCGAACCTGGAGCTTGTTGACTAGGCTAGGCTGGGTGCCTAGCAAGACCTAGGGGTCCTCCTGTCTCTGTCTCCCACTGCTAGGACAGTGGGTGTTCATCATCTTGCTTGGCTTCTACACGGGTGCTGGGAATTGAACTTAGGTCCTGTTGTTTGCTGACAAATCCTTGCCTGACTGAGTCATCTTCCTGGTCTTTTGTATTACCATTTTAAAAAGAATTAGTTGACCACAAGATTGACCAAAAAAAGCGGGGGGACTTTTCTGATACATATATTGAGGTTTGAGGCTAGAGTAAATACATGCTCCTTCAGGGTTGGCGAAGAAAACGCTGTGTGGAGTCTCGCCAGGTAAGAAAAAGACAAGTTCTAGAATGCTCTGGAACACAGACGCACGTCAACACAGCAGATGAATTGTGCCTTAATTTCTAGTGATTTCTTAATGGAGGAGTAACTTACAAACAGGGAAACACACACTGAGTTCTGGAGCCTGCAGTTCAGTCTTTTCTGACAATTGGTACCCCGTGAGTTCCTACCACTGTCAGCACATGGAGAGTTCCCCAAATCCCAGAGTATCCATGTCCCTTTTCCCATCAGCCCATCTGCTCCCCATCCTCCCAGGCAGCCACTAATCCGATTCAGGCCTGCAGAGTCATTCTGCTCTTTGCAGAGTGAAGTAAGTGGAACCTTTTTGCGTGCGGTGGGCTCCCAGCGTCCTGTGCAGTAGCTCAAGGGTTCCCATGTGATGTGCGGAGCGTCTGTCACTCTCACTGCTGAGGAGCGCGGCGGTCAGAATTCAGCTTTATTTACTGTGTGTCCGCAGCGACAGTGATAGGATTTAAAAGGTGGCCCAGTCAGTAAAGTCTGTGCCTTGTAATCATGAGGATTCAGATCTTGGGGCTTACTGGCCAGCTAGCTTAGTCTATTCGGTGAGTTCTAGACTAGTGAGAAACCTTGTCACAAAACAAAGCAAACCAACCAACCAACCAACCAACAGAAAAACAAAAAACAAATCGAAAATTTAAAATTATGTAGGGAAGCTCAGACAGGCCCCAGGCAGCGTGATGGTTAAACTCCACTGTCAGCTTGGCCAGATGTGTAACAATCTAAAAGACTGAGGCTGAGACACGCACCTTCCTCCTGCCTGCCTTCCTCCTTCTTCCTCCTTCCTTCTTTCCTCCCTCCCTCCCTTCCTCCCTCCTTCCTCCTTCTCACCTTCCTTCCTTCCTTTCTTCCTTCTTTCCTCCCTCCCTCCCTCCCTCCCTCCCTCCCTTCCTCCCTCCTTCCTCCTTCTCACCTTCCTTCCTTCCTTCCTTCCTTCCTTTCTTCCTTCCTTCCTTCCTTTCCTTCTTTCTTTCATAAATTTGTTTGTTTGTTTATCTTACATCCTGGTCCAAGTTTCTCCTCCCTCCTCTCCTCCCACTCCCTCCTCCCATCCCCCTCTGTTCCCCCCCCCAACCCACTCCTCCATTTCTGTCTGAAAGGACAGGTCTCCCATTAGTATCAACAAAACATGGCATACCAAGTTGCAGTAAGACTAAGCACCTTCCCTTCCTTTCTCAGTTCCTCTCTTCTCATCCCTCCCTCTTCTCCATTCTCCCTTTCTGTCTTTCATTTATCCCTCTTTCTTTGAATTTGCCCACTTTTCCCCACCTCCTGCAGTTCCTCCCTCCCTCCCTTTGGAAACGACTCTGAGATATTTGGTGGCAAAGGGCAGTACCCTACAGTAATCCAGTGCTCAGCAATCCTTGACCTCAGAGAAGGAAGTGTGCCTGGGCCCTTTGAGAATTAGAAACAGCAACCAAGAAGGAAGAAAATCTCAAATCACAGAACAGGTTCCATTTAGGAATTTTCTTTCAAGCCATTTTGAAGGGAAATGTTTAAAAACCACACACACACACACACACACACACACACACATGCACGCAAACACGCACACACATGCACACACACACACACACACGAGAGCTGCTACCATATTATTAAAGAATAATATGATACAATAGAGGGCTGTGAGTGGAGCTCTGGAAGCTTCATTTCAACACATAACTGGCTGTGGATGGCAACAAAATGACTGTAGAATCAATTACTTTAGCAGCGTCCTGAATATGCACGTTCAGTCTCAAATGCAGGGCACAGACAAAGATTGTTTGGTTCACACAAAAAAAAAAAATTGAACAATTGTACCCCAACTACAATAGAAATTACTGAACAATGCTAAAGGCTTGTAATTTTCTAATTTTCTGCTTTTGTTCTGTTGGGAGGGATTTGAGGATGTTTGCCAATAATGCAGGAAATCGTTTGTGGCAACAATGGCGAAGGCGATCACACCCTGTCCGGATGCTGCAGCTGTAGTGAGTAGGGTCAGCAGGCATCGCAACACCTGGATCAGCTGCACCCGCAGGTCCTTGAAGGCTTCCAAACTCCAGCTCAGGTTCCTTCTCCGTTGGGGGGTTTGCAACTCTCACTGCCCAGAGATCACCATGTGTTAATCAACTAGCCTCTTAGGGGAAGGGAAAGAAGCC
This sequence comes from Myodes glareolus, assembly GCF_982192425.1. Taxonomy (NCBI): domain Eukaryota; kingdom Metazoa; phylum Chordata; class Mammalia; order Rodentia; family Cricetidae; genus Myodes; species Myodes glareolus. Next base: position 55,750,178 of record NC_142047.1, read on the forward strand.
TGGGTATTTTCCCCAATCTATCCAGGCAATTCAGAAAAAAATGAGGGGGTGGAGCTATGGAAATTGGAAATTGGCAACACCTGCAGTTCTTCGCCCCCGCACCCCCCCCCCCCCCCCCCCCCCCCCCCCCCCCCCGTCCACAGCACCTGCGCAGTGCTCACAGTTGTCTGTTAACTCCAGTTTCACGGAATTTGTCGCCCCCTTTTGGCCACCTTGAGCACTGCCCTCACATGGTACAGATACATACACTCATCCAGCACTGAGGATAGGTGTGTTCCCAGAACACACTTGGCCATGGGCTTACACTTGGGACTCCCTTGAGAATCTCAAAAATTGCTGTTGATTTCATTTTCTTCTCCTTAGTAACCTCACTCCAAACTCTCTGAGGTGGAGAAAGAAGGGTTAGAGGCCATGGGCTAGGCAGGTGCCTTGGGTTTCCGGAAAGTTCACTAAAATGAAGTTGCTGCTGCTCTCTTTCCTGGTCACCCCTTGACCGTTACCCACGGTCACACCGGAGAAGAAATTAGTAGCCGGTCTTGCAAGACGAAGATTTGCCACATGGCTCTTTTCAGGGTCACTTCCTCTGTGTGGGATGCAGATCCCTGCCCTCAGCTCTCACCTCATGCTGACCCCTTTCCAGCCTGGCTGGTCCATCCCTGGTCACTGTCATCCATGAGTCCTTGGCATCCCTACATCCTGATGGTTGAGCACCAGAGAATGTGTGGTCCCAATTCTCCTGAGGGTCTGTCTGGACTGAATGGGACTGGTGTGAGGGAGATTTTCACAAACGAATGAACAAGCAGAATTACAGGGATGTTTGGCTTAGAGACAGGACAGTCTGCTAAGACCCTACCGCTCAGGGCTCAGGTAAGGTATCAGCTCACAGCATAGGCCAGAGCCCCCTCCCTGCATAGTGAAGCTTTCTTTCTTTCTAACCCAGGCCCTGCCTTCTGCATTAGCAGGAATCTCCAGAGGGGTGGAGCCAATGTATGTAATGTGTATTAGGATACTACCAGAGGGGCTGGGTAGTCCAACAGTGGCTATCTGCATGCTGAGGACTTTAACAGAGAACTTTGAGATGCTCACTCTATGAAACTGGGTGCAGCCCCAATCTGGCATTGGTGTATGCCCAGAAGAGGTGAAAGAGGCTGGCGTTTGATGTCACTGAAGAATGGTGGCGGCAGCAGTACCAGACACACTTTCTTAGGAGGAAGGGAAGGTGGGAATAGCACTGCCTTTTCCCGGGACCATAGTATATCTGGGCCACCCACTTTGTGGGCAGCCATCCCCTTTAGTCAGTTACTTCTGGAAAGCACCATCAAAGAGGTGTGTCTCCCAGGAGATTTCAAATCATGAGCTGATGATGAAGATGAGCCACGACACAGCCCTAGTGGTCCTGGGAACCCACTGCTATGAACCATATAAAACGATCTCATGACAACATCATGAGCAACTATCACTCTGAAGAGAGCCTCAGGGGACACAGTCTGTCAGCTTTTGTTTAATGAATTGGTGGGTAAGGAGGGTTTCCCACAGGGGACCTGTCAATCCCTCTCCCCAGGGGTTCTGATGATCTCCAAGCAGGACCTCTGTGTGCATGATCTAGTGGCTTTAAATGAATGGACTGACAAGACATGGGGTACATGGGGTCACAACGCTGCGTGTGCTGCCTGTATGACCGCATGGTATCTGTCTGCCCTTCCACCTTCCTCCAGCCCGGCTAGTCTCTCACAGTGGACTCTAACTCTCCCCTGGCAATGTCCTCGGCAGCAGCAGCTTATACTCACAGCTCCTTCTCCAGGCTGTTGAGGCAGATTGGCAGGTCATCTCTGACAGGTGCTTAGAGCCAGAAAATGGCAACTGCTGGAGAAGCCGCCTGTCCTCTCAACATCCTACACGCCTGTTCACCCGAGTTCCCACCCAAGGTCTAAGGTAGACAAGTCTCCCACCTATGGACTTTCGGCATAGCATGACATTTATTTCCAAAGCAGGAAGGCCAGCTGACCTCGACAGGACCTACAAGGCTGTGAGCCAAAATCGTCCTTTCTTTTTAAATTATCTCGGGCATTTGGTTGCAGCAGCAGAAGTCCAATGAAGCAGGAATCTGTGGCTTCCTAAGGTTCTTACTGCATTCTTAAAACACCTCAAAAGTAGGCCATGTGTGTTGTGTGTATGTGTGTGTGTGTATGTGTATGTGTCTATGTGTGCGTGTGCACCTGTCTAAGTGTATGTGCCTGTCATTCTTATTTTATTTTGGTGTGTAGAGATAGAGTCTTCCTATTCAGTCCAACCTGGACTAAAGCTCATTATGTAACCCAGGATAATCTCTAGCTTGTGATCCTCCTGCATCCCTCTCCGGGGACTGCAGGTGTGTGCCACCACCCTTGGGCTAATGCGCATCACTATTTACCAATATTACCAAATCTTTGACCATTTCAAATTCTTGTAGCTGTCAATGAGTATATAGTTAGTGAAAAATTACGAAGAGTCTCGATGACTCCTTCCCGTGGAGAAGGCAATTGGGGCCACGGGCTTTCTCTTCCTCGCTCAGTCCTAGAAGGTAAGGATGCAGGGGCTGGGAGTGACCCTCGTTCTCTGCTCCTCGATAAGGTGTGTGGTCACACACATCCAGGGCATGTGGAAATCATGCCACAGCGCCGCCTTCAGGTGAAGCAGAGAGCTGCTGGGCACTTTCCAAGGGACAGACGCTGGCAGAGAGACTGTGTTGGGTGCAAGGCTCAGCCACCCAACTACATGCATTCAGACACTGACACTGTAGAAAGAAGGAACTGAAGACTCTGCATTTCAGAAAGTCAAGTGGACGCTGTGTGCACACAGCTATGTAGGTTAATGAGATGCAGCTTATACACAGGCTCAGAGTCCACAGGGCAGGGAAGTTCCAGGACAAAGCAAGGCCGTAGGAAGTGAAGTACCGCCTCTCCCCAGAGGGGACAGAGTCTCTGTGAGAGGCAGGGTTGGCCTCCTCACACTTCCGAGGAGGAACTCGGGACAGCGCGGCGGGGGGGGGGGGGGGGGGGGGACGGGGACGGGGGGTGGGGACGGGGGGTGGGGACGGGGGGTGGGGACGGGACGGGGATGGACGACGACGGGACAGGACACCTTGAGACTGAGAGTGGTGCACGGGGCTGCGGAAGTCAGCAAGTCTTGCTGCGGGATGCTGAGCTCGGTGTGGATTCCCAAATGAGCTGACTGTTTCATAAACAAACCGTCAGTGCCAGCTAACACTGTCAAGTTGACGGGCTCCAGGATCACTCAGGAGACAAGCTGCTGTCGGCCATGACTGTGTGGACGTTTCTACCGGGGATGGGCTGTACTCTTGAACTAGGAGCCCAAAGCATCCTTTTCTTCCTTAACCTGCTTCTTGCTGGGCATCTTCTCACAGCAATGAGGGAAGTGGCTAATTCAGCACCCTTCCTCAGCTGCAGGAAGCAGGTGAAGCCGATGGTGGGACTGGCTGGGCATAGCCTGACTCATCCTGCTTCTCAGGAGAATCCCACTTCGCTTGGGTCCTGCCTCTGGCAGGTGCCTCCTGGAGCCATCTCCCCAGCCCCTCCATGGGTTCCATTGCAGTCCACGAGTGTGGCATCCCATGAGACTGCACAGCAGTGACTGCTCCAGGCCATACACAGTTAGAGCAACCAGGGCTAGGGCTGAAAGCTCTGATCTGACACACGGCTCTGCTCCCTGTGGAGAAGGTAAATGCCAGCAAGCAGTAATGGGCCCCATGCCACAGTGTTGGTGATGGTGACAGGGTTCTGCTAACCCACTGAGAGAGACCAAGATGGAGCCCCTTCATTCAGGAAGCCAAAGGGAGCTAGGAAAGAATTTGACTCTGTGGGGTTGGGAGGGGCCTCGGAAGCAGGGCCTGGATACTTCCATACCATGCCGTTTCTGAGCTCTTATTTAATAAGAGCCATAGAAAAAGTCCAGACCTATCGCATCTTACAGAGTTCCTCCTTTATAGACACATCTGCACGTTCACGGTGGGGCCGGGATCATTAGCCGGTGCGCCTGTCACAGGACTCCATGACTTTGCTGCCACCGTGATGTGGTTTCTGTTAGTTCTCCTGGAAGAGGCTTTTGTTCTAGTTTAATAGGACTGCTTAACTTTGAATCGGGGTGCATTTGTTATGGGGTACATCAAAGCCTCAGGAAGCAGTCTGGAGGTTCCCTGAGGTCTCCAAAGGCCTCAGAAGCACTGGGCCGTGACAAGGGGGAAACCATGCTCATTTCCGTGTTCACCAGTGCTGGGCTGCATGGCAGGGCCGTCCTGGCAGGCTTACAGTGGCTGCCGTGCAAACGCCTCGTCCTTTCTTTGAAGTGAGGTGATTCCAAACACCTTGGGCTGGGGCTCCTGACTAGAGCCTGGGAAGACATCAAAAAAGCCAGATTCCTTCTGTCTTCCCAGGTTGGCCCCACTTTACACAAACAAATGGATTCATTGTAAGACACAGTGAAATGACTCATAGTATATCCCCCACCCCCATACACACATGAAATGTAAAGAGAAACCTTAAGAAATGGTGATGAAGAAGCCTTGTGTGAATGCTTGCGGAGGCTGGGGGACAACCTCGAGCGGCATTTTTCACATGCTGGCCACCTTGTTTTTTTAAGGCAGGTCTCTCCCTGGCTGGAATTTGCTGACCAGGCTCAGCTGACTATCCAGCTCAGCTGACTACCCAGCCAGCCCCAGGAACTCCCTACTCCACCTCCCCAGCACTGGGATTACAAGTGTATATGCTACCGAGCTTAGCTATTGACAGGTTCTGCATATCAAGCCCAGGTCCTCACACTTCAAGACACGGACTGTACTGGGTGAGCACCTTTCTGCAGCCCCAAGTGGTTGTGACATGACTTGCTCTGTTTCTGTTTTGGCGCTGGGGAAGGAACCCAAGACCTTGTGCATGCTGGGGAAGAACTCTACCACTGAGTCACATCACCAGCCTGTAAAGAGCATCCGACGGGAGGAGAAAGAGACCCTTGAAGGAGGGGTAGAAGGTCCGTGTCCTGGGCAGGGCCTGTATTGGACAAGTGCATGGCTTTCCTTCCACTTCTCCGGTGGGACCTGAGAGACTTTGGTCTCCTGACAGTCAGGCAAGAGGGCTCAGGGAGAGAGAGGTGAAGAGAAGGGAAGGAGACCAAGGGTCACCATCAAACAAGCTTCTGTATAGTGTGAGGGACTCCCAGACCCCATGTAAGGTAAGGAAGAAGGAGTCTGTCTTTGTTAGGGTTTTTGTTACTGTGAAGAGACACCATGAACACAGCAACTCTTACAAAGCAAAAGGTTTGATCGAGGGTGGTTGCTTATGGTTTCAGAGGTCCAGTCCATTATCATCATGAAAGGGAGCACGGCAGTGCGCCAGCATGCATGGAGCTGGAGCAGCTGAGAGTCCTGCATCTTGCAGGCAGCAGGAAGTTGACCGAAAATCACATTGAGGGAAACTTGAGCGAAGGAGACCTGAAAGCCTGGCCCCACAGTGACACACTTCCTCCAACAAAAGAGACCTGAAAGCCCGCCCCCACAGAGACACACTTCCTCCAACAAAGCCTAATAGTGCCACTCCCTTTCGGGGCCACTTTCTTTCAAACCACTACAGGATCCCTAAGAAATACGGTCTCAGGAGAGCCTATGCAAGCAGGAAGTGATTAGCGGGGTGAGCAGGCAGAGGTTCTGCATGCAAGCCAACCATTTGCCCGAGAGCTGTTTTAGACATTCACATGCTGTTTCCAAGGGTGGAGAGAAAGCCAAGGCCAGGGAGATGTATCACCAGGCTTCGTGTCCATTAGAAGGGACAGAGAGGTGACAGGGACCCCCCACTGGGAGACAAGCTGAGCACTGGTCATTTGACACTCCAGGGGCGCTTGGATCTTGCTCAGCAGTTTAAAGAGACGACTGTGCCCTCAGGAATCCCAGCACGACAAAGTACACCTTCACTTCAGAGGTGGGGAAATGTGAGCTGTGTGGAGGTACCCAGGCTTGCCAAGGTCACACAGGAGCCAGGGGGAGAAGTTGAGCAATCAGCAAGTCTGTGACAAGAGACGGGAAATGTGAGAAGGACACGGGGCAGGAGCAGAGCACCCAGACAGAACGGAACTAATGGGCAGCATAAATTCTTTAAGTGATTTCATAAGCTTGAAATTCAACCAGGAATATAGTGTGCATGTTGGGATGCTGAGGGTCAAGGCTTGGGAGTTTTACCCCAAGAATACCCCACACATCATCTCATAAAACACAGGCAAACTGGAGTCGTGTTGCCAAGCATTGGGTTACAAAAACGAAAGCCCCTGAAATATATAGAAATAGACAGAGAAGATTTGGAGATCAAGCCTTCAAGTCCCAGACAGACAGACAGTGGCTTCTCTCTTCACAGGAAGTGTAATGAGGTCCCACGACTCCCAGGACCAAGGCAGGTGGACAGCGTGGGTCAACAGGTGTCACAGTGACAGAGTATTTGGAGTTTTGCCTGGGGAGACAGAACAAAATGTCAACTCACCCAGAAAGAGAAGACGCTGTTAGACTAAAGGGATTCCATCTAGCCTGACTTGGTGATTCACTATGTTTATTGGGGTGACTCACAGACAATCTCACCACTGGGAAGTCCCCTGAGTAAGTTGCAGGCAGCTACTCTGCCAAAGAGTCCCCTCATCCCCAGTCAGCTGTCCACCTCTTAGGTAATATCAGGGAGGGGGTGGAATCTTGAGAGGATCTCATGAAGGTTCCTGAGCTCCTGACAGCAATGTGTTCCATGCCCCAAAGAGGAAATGCTAACAGCCCCATTCGATGATGGTCTAGTCTCCTGAAAGCCATCATAGCCTCTCTGATGCAGGAGTCACCCCTGTCCTTGCATTCCTGTCTTCCAGTCCATTGAAGACATGGGTACCTATTTGAGAAGCATGTAGGCAGGAAGGTCTTCTAAGGGCTCAGCTTCCTTGTCATGCAGAAGCACTGACATCATCCCTTTCAGGCTACATCAGGGACCTAGAACTCCTCAGAACAGTGCCCCCCACAGCACAGGAGGAGAAATGCCATCTGAGAGACTGCTCCTGGGGTAAGGTGGATGGCACCCGAGCAATGGAAATCAAGGTTGTTCTCTGGTCTCCACATACACATGCACAAACACCTGCATACATGTGCATTACACACACACACACACACACACACACACACATGAGGTAGCTCTGTGTTGCTTGGTGGTTCCTAGGGTGGAGACTGAATAGTGCTTGTACCTTTAATATTATTTTCCCAGCTTTTGATGTTATTTTTACTCTATAATTTTGGCACATTAGTTTCCCAGTGGTCAAGTCCTTTCTCTCTGCTCTCATTCATTCTCTCTCTCTCTCTCTCTCTCTCTCTCTCTCTCTCTCTCTCTCTCTCCCCCCCCCCCCAGTCCATCCCTATAAACACTAAGCTCCCTACATGGCTGCTTGCTCTGACCATGGAGCTAGCTTTCTCCTGTCCCAGACTTGACAGGATACATTTGCATGGACAGACTGACCGAAGGTATCACTTACGTGGTAGAGGCAGGAGTCACAGACTTCTCTGCAGCAGCTATAGCTATGAAAATACCTGACAAGTAGCGACTCAGGAGAGAAAATGTTTATTGTGGCTTATAGTTCAAGGGGATACCAGCCTCACAGCAGGGGAGATATGGCAACAGGAAAGATAGGACACAGCAGTGTAGCAGGAGGCCAGGTGGGCACACTGCATCCACAGCCAGAAAGCAGAGAGTGAACAGGAAGTAGGGCCAGACTACAAAACCTCAAGGCCCACTACCAGAATCCAACTTATCGTGAGGTTCCGCCTCCTAAAGATTCTAAAACCTTCAGTAAACAGCGCCATCAGCTGGTAACTAAGTGTTCAAACATTGATGACCATCGGGGATGTCTCATGTTCAAATCCCAGCAACGCCTGCTGGGTAGTCTTAGGTCTGTGAACGTTTAATTTATAAAGATTTCCACAAGTTTCCAGAAGGTCCTCTCTGCTTCGAGTCTCACACTGGCTAACTCATGCCAGGGCCAACATTTGTTCCCAATCTGACTGCGGATTTGAATCCAGAATATACAAAGAACTATTATAACTCAGCAACTGAAAACAATCAATAAAAGGGGGAGGAAATAATGAATAGATGTTTTCCAAAAGAAAATATACAAATGGCTAATTAGCCCGTGGAAATGTTCAACCTCATTACTCACCAGGAAATGTGCATTCCAAACACAATAAGATAATCACTTAACAGCTAACACTGACAACAGAAAATCCTCCCAACAATAGCAAGTATTTCTGAGGACACAGAAGAACTAAAACTTTCAGTCTCTGCCAGCTAAAGTGGAAAATTTTGTAAACACAGTGGTTCTGAGTGTCTTAAGGAGTCAATGAATGAAGCAGACATTCTGTAAGTATTTACCTAAGAGCAATGTAAAGAAGTTTAGGGCTCTCTCTCTCTCTCTCTCTCTCTCTCTCTCTCTCTCTCTCTCTCCTTTCTCTCCTCTAAACTGAAAAAAAATATCAGTGCCCATCAATGCATAAGACACCTATGATCTTTATGCACAGACTAGAATATTATCACTCAGCGCCAAAAAGGGGTAGACTGGAATGAACGAAAACCCCTTGATGCAAACTTGGAGTCTTGCATTTCTGAACCCTGTGCCACATCAGCCTGTTCCTCCTTCTTGCTTTCTCCGGTTTTGTAACTGGGCTTATGTGGCTCTCCTCTGAGGGCACGACTTGTGTGTAGGTGAATTTAGCCCAATGCATGCAGACAGAAGGGCATGCTCCATGCTGTTCTAGAAGAGGTGAAATCAGCCTGTCTCAGTAGAAACTGGGTCAGGGATTGACCGGTTGGAGAGTAGAAGGAGATTCTGGGAAGGGCACAGAGAAGTTCTGGGGTGGGGTATCTGTTAGAATTGGTAGAACATAGTTGCTTTACTTTAAAATTTGTGTATCCGTAGGGCTGGAGAGATGACTTGCTTGGCAAAAAGCTTGCTATGCAACCATGAAGGCCTGAATTCTATTCTCAGTGTCCACAAAATAGATGCCAGACACGGTGCTATGCACTTGTAATCCCAACCAGGAAAGGTGGAACCCTGGGACACCCCGGCCAGACACCTTAGACCTCCAGGCCATGGAGAAATGGTGTCTCAAGAGGGGGTGGATAGTGTTCCTGAGGATGATGTTCAAGTGTGTCTCGGGGTCTCCACAATCATGTGCACACACATAGACCATCTCACACATATGCACATCCAGAGGCACACACATAAACATACACACATGCATTTTAAAAATTCAGTACACATAGTTTTGTGGCTGTGTGTACTGAATTAAGCATGAATGACAACCGAGAATGGCCCATTTTGCTCCAGTAGAACATAGCATCTTGTTCAAACTGGAAACTGTAATGTGCATCGGAGAGGTAGATTTTACAGGAGTAACCTATTTGTTTAAAAGTTCTCCCTCGCTCCCCAGCTCAGGGCGCCCTGAATGCAGCTCCAAGAGCTTCAAAGGAAACGGATGTCAGGGAAGATGGAGGACGCGGCTTCTCATAGAGGAGATAAGAGGAGAGGCGGGTTGATTTTTCTCCCCAACTTAAAACAGCCTCTTTGTATAATTAAACCTCTGCTAATTTGCAAGACCTGGTAGGCGGGCAGAATGCTCAAATTCAAAGTCCACATTTCAGCAAAATATGCTTTAAACAAAGCAAGAGAAGCAGCAATTATAAATTGTTGTTAATTACAGCTGGAGGCCACAGGGAAGATTAGTAGTCTATCTTTGAGAAAGGACTCCAGGCCTCAAGTTCTTGGGGGTTTGAAAGTAACTGATAGCCCCGTAAACCTCTGTAGATGAGCAGATCCTGTCCAGGGGTCTCTGGGATAACTCAAATTCTGTCACCAGGGAAACCAGTCAGCCTTACAGTGTGGAAATGGGAATCTGAATGTGTTTGTTGTTCCAAATGAGCTCTGGGGTGGGGTGTAGTAAGTGCGGATCTATGAAAAAGCCAGCCTGTGTCCCTTCCCCCTGCTCCAGATTATAGTTTGTGTTTGTTTGGTTTGGTTTGGTGTCTGATTTTGTTTTACAGACACCCCTGCCCCCCAGAGTGCATCCTAGACCAGCTATGTTCCTAACCAGCCAGATTGTGGTGAAAGACCCGGATAAATCCAGACCCCTCTAGCAGAAAGAATAGAGCCAAAAATCTAGGTTAGCCGGTTCAGTGACTGTTCCAGGAACTAGCTGACCATAAAGTTAGATTATAATCTTGAGAATAATCTTGAGAAACAGGGAGTTACACTGGTATTTTCGGGATTTTCCAATGATCCTTGGTATTTTCAGAATTTCCCAATGATGCCCTCCCTACCCCCTTTGAGTTGTGGTTTCTTCCTCTAAATACCTCCTCTCCCAGCTACTTGGGGTCGAACTCCTCTACCCCTGCATGGGAAATGAGTTTTGGCCCCAGCTGGTTCCTGTCAATAAAACTCATGTGATTGCAGTAAGGACAGTCTCTCGTGAGTTCCTGGGGGGTCGTGTTATCCCGAGACTTGAGTGAGAGTCTCTCCACTCTGGGAGGGTCTTTCAGTGGTATTGCTTTGTTGTCCTATTAACTGGCTCTGGTCTGTCTGAGGCGTGATCCCGGGCCCCTGGATGCTATCCCAGGCATATGATGTTCCCTAGCCAGCCAGGCAGAAGGATATTAGCAGGCCAGGAGGTCCAGGTAGATGTAGCCTGCCATGGTAAATACTGTGGGGCTGTGTGTGTGTCTCATCACACTGTGCTGCTGAACCGCAGTCATAATGCTTCACAAGTGAGGACCAAAGCGACCCTCTTTCGTTTGTGTGTTTGTGTGCATGTGTGTGCGCGCGTGTGTGTGTGTGTGTGTGTGTGTGTGTGTGTGTGTATATACACTTGGAGGCCAGAGCTCAGTGCCAGGTGGATGTTCACCTTTCAATACAGAGACTCTTGGTTTTATTCAGAACTTATTTGTCTCGGCTAACTGGCCAGATTCAGATCCTCTAGCTTGCAAGGCAAGTGCTTGTGAACCGAACCATCTTCCCTGCCCTGAGCCGGCTTCATGAACGAACACAGGCTTGCTAAGTGGAGCTTTTGAACGTGGTGGTTGGCCACAGAGGGTGTCGTCAGGTGACCTGAGGCTGGAAGTGACAGCGAGGGCTGTTGCCACAGAACCACCCTAGATTCCCTGGGACCGTGTGATCCTGGGCTGTCAAAATCAAGTAGAAGCCTTGAACCTGAGGGAAGACTTGGGACAATCGCAGCAGGGTGGAAGGGCGGCTGGAGAATCCAGCCAACTGAAGACACAGGGTTGGGGGTGGGGGGGCACTGAAGCCTTATTTGGACAAGCCGGGAGGTCTCATCCAGATGAGCCACAGCCACGTAGGGGGAGCTCAGAGTGGTGGACTGAAGACAGCATTTGTCAGGTACACCAGGTTGGACCAATGCCTGCCCCGTGCTAACAGTAATTCTTGAATTTTGTCATGAGTGGAGTCCATCTCTTGCCTCAGCCTTGCCTGGTCCCAGCTAGAAGGGAGGTGAGCGGATGCTTTGTCGTTATAGGGAAGAGGACGAGGAATGGTGGCGCAAGAACACGCCACTGGAGAGAGACTAACGACTACGCTAAGCATCTCGCAGGGAACACTTCAATTCTTCATTGTTTATCTTAATCATTTTCCGCAACTCAGGCACTTTGAGGCACCAAGCTCCTGATCCTCCTTCGCCGGGTAGCATGTGGGACTCCCAGGCCTCTCTTCTCTGGCTCCCCACCCCCACTTTTAGGCCTTTGTTCACGGCATTCCCACAGCAGCTGGTGTATCTGGCTTCATTCCGGTGTAGGAGGAGCAAGTGCCCTGGCTCCTCAGCCCCAGCAGTACCCAAACTGGGCAGCAGTGGTTCCTACCCAAGTCAGCGTTTGTATGAGAGTCACCAAGTACTTCCTGGGAACTGTGGTAGGAGACCCGGCACCGCCCACATAGTTGGTGTCAATAGCTGTGGGCCTCCTAGTCAGGAGAGTCACCCCTGCTCCTTACCCTAGGTCCCAGAGTGAAGAGGCGTTCCTAAGGATGACAGGCCCATATGGGGTCTGCACACACAGGGGTGTTCATCACAGAGGACCCTCCACAGCCACAGGGCCTCACAGACAACTGAGCAGTCTTTCATTCCTTTCCCGGCTCAGTGCTAAGAGCTCTTATATGGGGTGCATGCAGCTGGGCCACACAGCTCCACCAGGGCCACTTTGAGGGGCGTTGCTAAGCTGCGCTGTAATGGACCCCAAGAGTCCCACCCAGCAAAGCAACTCCCCTCACGCAATGCGATAAAGCCCAACCAAGGTATGTGTCCCAATAGGCCTGTGGCGACATGGTCTGCTTTCAGGAGAGTCTCTACCCCTCTCTGGGCCTGAATTCCACAGCCTGGCGTGTTTCGTGCGTGGCAGTGGGCTTGTATGTTTTCAGAAATACTATTCGTCATTTGGGAAACACTAAATATGAAATGATGGTGCTGAAATTTAAATGATTTCCATCATTTATCCTGTCACTGCCAACATTTCAGATTACCTTGTCGCAATTATTTCCACGCAGGTGCTTTTCATTTCATCTTATTTTAATGGAGCTATAATCACACGGAGATGTGAAATGTCCAGACCAATTCCTTTAAGTCTGCTGTTGTTTGCTTGTTTTGGTTTTTGGTTGCAAATGGATTCCGTGATCCTGAGATTCTAATCTCCTGTGCCCCAGGCCAGGCTGACTGGACAAGGGAGATTTAGCGGCTCAACAACATTGAGGAACTTGGTTCCTGTCTCTGCTCTGGCTAGAATAGTGACATCTGGCACAGAAGGAGGTGAAGCCTGCCCGCTATAAAGACTCAAGGTGAACAGTTTTCCAAGCGCAGGAAGGGCGAAGACGCTGGCTTGCTGAAATGGGACGCCAGTGCTAAGGACACAACTTTACGGTGTGGGGAAAGCTAAAAAATGTGTGCCAGAGCAGACAGCAGGGCCCAGGAAGGGGAAGTCAGAGGAAGCTTTGTGCTCTGTGGGGAAGAGGAGGAGGCAGAGGAGGAGGGAGAGGAGGATGGAGAGAGGGAGCGAGAGAAGGAGGGAGAGGAGGAGGGAAAGGAGGAGGAAGAGAAGGAGGCAGAGGAGGAGAGAGAGGAGGAGGGAGGGGAGGAGGGAGGGGAGGAGGGAGGGGAGGAAGAGAAGGAGGCAGAGGAGGAGGGAGAGGAGGAGGAAGAGAAGGAAGCAGAGGAGGAGAGAGAGGAGGAGGGAGGGGAGGAGGGAAGGGAGGAGGCAGAAGAGGAGGGAAAGGAGGAGGGAGAGGAAGAGGGAGAGAGAGGAGAAGGGAGAGGAGGAAGGAAGGGAGGAGGGAGAGGAGGAAGAGAAGGAGGCAGAGGAAGGGGTAGAGAGAAGGAGGGAGAGGAGGAGGCAGAGGAGAAAAGGAGGAAGGTGCCACTGCAGGTAGACTAAACTCTGTACTGCTTGCTTTGCACATACTGAGGGGAATAGTCACTAGTGTCCCTGGCTAAGCCATGGGATACAGTGACTGCCAGTAACTCATAAGAAATACAGGGCACAGGGCAGCAACCTATGCACTGCCACAAAGGCTCCACGGTGTAACTACAGGAACCTAGAGGGTGGCAAACCACAGTGTCTTAGGGTTTCTGTTGCTAGGAAGAGACACCATGGGCACAGCAATGCCAACAAAGGAAAACATTTAATTAAGGTCAGCTTACATTCAGAGGTTTGGTCCATTATCATGATAGCAGGAAGCATGGTAGCATGCAGGCAGCCATGGTGCTGGAGAGGTAGCTGAGAGTTCTACATCTGGATGGGCAGGCAGCAGGAAGAGAGAGTGCCATGGGCCTGGCTTGGGCACTTGAAACTTCAAAGCCCACCCCCAGTGACTGTATGTCCTCCCACAAGGCCACACCTCCTAGTGTCACTCCCTCAGCATTCAAATATGAGTCTCCCAGAGCCAGGGACCATTCTTAATCAAACTGCCACACCAGACTTCTCTTCTTTTCTTTGTTTCCCTTCCTTCTTTTCCCCCTCCTCCTCCCTCCCTCCCCCTTTCTTCTGTCCTGGTTAGCGTTCACTGTTAACTCGTCACAGCTGAGAGTCACCTGAGGGGGAACCTGGATTGAGGAATTTCAGAAATCAGCGGAGCCTGTGGGCGGGACTGTTGGAGGTTGTCTTGTTCGCCCAGCCCACTGTGGGTGGCACCATCCCTAGGCAGGGGATCCTAGGATGTATCAGGAAACTAGGTGAGCGGGAGCCTACGTGGCGAAGCATTGTCTCTCCGTGGTGGTTCCTGCTGTCTTGGTTCCAAGTTCCCGATCAGGAGGTAATGCTGTCTCAAATAGCAAGCTAGTCTGCCTTGAGTTTCTGCCCTTATTTCCCTTAACAATGGATTGTGATCTAGAATTACAAACTGAAATAAACCCTTTATCCCCCAAGTTGCTTTTGGTCAGAGTGTTTTATTGCAGCAACAGAACAGAAATTATAATATCCTTTCCTTTCCTTTCTCCCTCTTCCCCCATCACTCCGCCCCTCTTTCCTTCATCCACCCCCTTTTTGAGGCAGGGTCTTGCTACATTGACCAGGCTAGCCTCAAACTTTAGAATTCTCTTGCCTCTGACGCTTGAGGACCTAGGACTACGGGTATGTAGCACAGCCTTCAGCTCCATTGAGATTTTCTAACAAGGAAAATTTTCTGAAAGGAAAACAAAAAGAGTTGAAGGCCTTTTACATCACAGCAGTAGAGAAGGCGTCGGCTCCTGTGCAGCCCTTGCCCAGGATAGACCGACCCAGTCTCCCTGCGACTCCCGTTAGTGTACATTTCCTGATGCTTGACTGCTTGTTCTTTGAACGGTAGTCGTCCTGAGAGGTACACATTGTCCCCGATGTTCTTTCCTCTCAGTTTCATCTACATCATGAACTAGCCGTACCATGATAAGGTGTGGCTTCTGAAGGAGAAGGACCCTGCCGTATGCATTGTCCCTCCTCAGAGTATCACCTTGCCCTAGACATGAACCAGTAGAAGTAGCTAAGTTGCGTTCATCAGGGACAGCTGCGTTCCATTTGTGAGTCTTCCGAAGGATCTCCGCCACACACAAGGAGGCTTGATGTTGAGGCTCCCACTGGAAAGTGAGCCACCAGGTCTAGAAATGCATTTGCTAGCACCACTTGACTCCTGACCCTGCGGATGCAGGGCTAAGCCTGGCTCACTCCTCTCATGGGACCATCATTCTGGCAGAGGAGAGGGTCACCAACAAACTGAAATGTCTAAATTTCTGATTGCAGCTACCCTGAGTGAAGTGAGCTAAGGGACGGGCAGAGAACAGTGAGGAAACACTAGATGATTCGAGAATGGGCCTTTGAACACAAAGAAAAGGCACCGTAGACTCCTGGCGACAGAGAAGTCTGTGGTCATGTGGACATGTTAGAACATTTCTGTGTCGTTCCCATACCAAGCCCGAGCCCAGGAAATCCAAGAGCAGCCTAGCTCTCCTGCACACAGGCAGAGGTCTGTTTACTGTCTTGCTGGGCTACAGAGTCAGACAGCTTAACAGCTCTCTGCTCCAGATCTTCAAATGCAGGTTTTGTGAGGCTGTGAGCACTGGACATGAGCCCCCTCTTTATGCAACAACTCCTTACTCTGCTTTTCCCTTACGGTGGAGCCTCTTCAGAGACTGGGAGGCAAGGGCTTTGGAAGGGGCAGGTTCCATCTACCCCCTGAAATCAGATGCTTCACACGGGGCTGACAAAAACTTAAAGTCTCCAGTTTCATTGGCCCACAAGCAGCTGTTTAGCCAAGACACAGGGCAGACTCTCAAGCGCCCCAAGTGGGCTGGGGAGACAGCTCAGCTCGTGAGGTGCTTGCCTTGTAAACATAACAACCAGAATTCAATCTCCAGGATGTTTTTAGAAAGGGGGTGTGGTGGCAGGACTCGTAATGCCAGCACCAGGGAGGTGGACACAGACAGATCCCTAGAGTTCACTAGCAGTCAGCCTAGCCTACTTGGCAAGTTCTAAGCCAGTGAGAGACTTGGTCTCAAAAACCATTATGGCCAGCACCTGAGAACGGCAGTTAAGGGTGGCCTCCAGCCTCTGAGTACTTATCCACATGCACACTCAAGTCTGCCCCGTCCCACAGGGTCTCAGACAGACACAGCTTTAAAGGGACAATGACAAGGGACCCAGGGGAGGAGCCACTGCGTTCCACCTCACTAGGATGACAGAGGAGGCCATGAAGGAAAATGAATGACCTCTGAAGGTCCCCTGTCCCAGGCCATCAACAGCAGACTCTTTAACATTTAGTCAGGCAGCTCCAACCTGACTGACAGGATAACCTCACCTGGGAGTGGCAGGAGTCACCAGCGGTTCCCACGGGGACAAGATTGACGCCTCCTTCTTGTGCTATACCATGCGGATGATTCTGGGGATGACAGAGCCCGACCACATTAAACAGAGATGATCCCATCATGGGTGACTCAGGGGATTAGACAACGGCCTTGAATAAACACTTCCGTGGAACAAAAAGACCCTTCCTGCTGTCACAGGGAAGCCAGCAGTGGCTAGGTCGCTTTGAGGACCACAATCTCACACCCAGAGTGCCATCGGGTGGTGGTGGGCTATCATGGTGTGCCTGCATGGCCACTTGGTCAGCCTGCCCACTAGGACCTGCAGGATGGCGAGGGCAGTTCTAGAATGCTCCAGAGAAGGACAAAATGAAAACAGTCAGAGGGTGTCTGGGTGATGTCTGTTCTCACAGCTGTGATGAGGGCTGCTGTTTTAGACTCATCTTAAGACTGTAATATGAGTCGGGCCTTTCTCCATGACGGAAGAGGAGGCAGTGGTCTGTGCCTGTGGATTTCATGCCATTCCTGCAGCTTTGTGATGATGTCATCCATGAGCGGAAAGAATGTGATGATGTCATCAGTGGCCAGAAATAATGTGGAAAGACTGGTCCCCAGTGTCTGGGTGGAGTCAGATTTGGTTCTCCATCTGTCTTGTCTGTCAGTCTATCTATCTATCTATCTATCCACCCATCCATCTATGTAATCATTATACGTGGGCACATACATATTACAGAGGGCCCCTTACTTAAGATGCTTTAATTTATGATTTCCCATTTTATTGTGGTGTCAGGGCTATCCTCAGTAGAAAGCAAAGATGCAGATTCCGCCTGTGATCTTGTCCCAGGAGAGTAACGGGCATCTGATACTCTGCCAGCCACGAGTGCCAGCTCCAGCAGCTCCTCACGCTCACAAGAGTGAACACCCTCACTAAAGCACACGTGGTTGCTAAGCCTCTGCAGTCTGCAACTTGTACACTGAATATATTTTCTTTTCTCATTTTAAATGAAAACAATACAAATGCTTGGTTTAATAGTTGCGGGTCATTATGGGCCAAGTGGTGGACATCCAGGACCCAGCAGCAAGGTCAGTGTAACCTCCAAGCCTCTCTTTCTGGCTCCAATAGAGTGAGCACCTCACCCTCTTGAACAGGGCCTTTTGGATTCTAGAGCAACTTGTGTCATTCATAAATTCCACACGTACCTGCGTGCACTGTCCCTGCGATTAGGTCCTGCCCAGAGCTTTGGTTACCCTAGCCAGCTTGATGGGCTGCAAGCAACTCATGCCCACGATGGCACCGATCTGACGGAGAGCCACTGAGTACATTTTCTAGTTAGAGCAGAATCTTAACTGTCCACTTGATGAGATTCAGAGCAGCTATGGAAAAAAGCTTTTGGGAACGAATGTGAGGGAGTTTCTGGATTGGGTTAGTAAAATGGGAGGATCTACCCTAACTGGGCACAGCACTGTTGCTGGGGCTGGAGTCTCGGACTCTAGTGAGCCAAGCACCAGCGTTCATGTTTCTTCACTTCCCGGTACAGCTGCAGTCTGACCAGCTGTCTCATGCTCCTGACACAGTGCCTTCCCATGGTGCACCTGCACATCGGGGGCCACCCCAAAACCCTTCCTGCTGTGTGCTGCTTTGGTCAATTATATCGTTGAAGCGATGAGGAAAGAAATTGATGTAGATGGGTTTGGGGACATTTTCGTGAAGAGTCTGCATAGCTACACGGATAGGAGTACCTGGGTGGGTACGCAGGGCAAGCCTTTACCGTCTCTGTGCCATGGTTTCTCTGTGAATGGAGTAAAGTCTCTGTGTGCTGATATCATAGATGTTTGAAGCGAACCTCGCTACAGCTCTGTGTGAATGCTAGTGATGACTGCTGGTTTGATGTGTGGGGGGATTCAAAGGCCTGTGGCTCGAATGTAATGCCAGCTCCCCTACCAGTAGAGTTTACTGAATAAAGTAGGGGACCTGACTTAAAGAGGTGCCAAAGGAACTTCCCCACCCAGCACAAACAACGGCATTTTAGTTTTGAATGGAAAAGCACTGTAGCTCCTAGATATTTGTATTTTTCTTCAAAATTTGAAATCAGGTATAAAAGCATGTGTGTGTGTATGTGTGTGTGTGTGTGTGTGTGTATGTGTGTGTGTGTGTTTCTCAGAAGACAGAATCTATTTCAAATATACATCAGATCCTGACTCTCATATCTGGAGGAAATGAAGGAGGAAGGAAGAAAGTGCAGGGAGGTGTGGAGGTAGAAAAGAAGGAAGAGGGGAGAGAAGGAAAGGAAGAAAGGAGGACTGGCCAGCCGAGTCTACTTGGCCAGCTCCAGGCCAGTGAGAGACTGTCTCAGAAACAAGGTATATGGTTCCTGAGGAGAACCAGAGGTAGTTCTGTGGCTTCTACACATACAATTACAATAGTCTCATTCTTTCTCATTCTCTCTCTCTCTCTCTCTCTCTCTCACACACACACACACACACATACACACATGTGCATGAAAAGAAGATAACCAAGTTCGGAGTCAGCATGGTACTCCATTGTTGTGACCCTTTGCTTTGGTGCTAATTTACTAAATATAAAGCATTTAAACTATGTCATTGTCAATGGAAACTGCAGGACTGTATGAAGTGTTTGTACAATAAGTTATCATATAGTGAACATACACTCTGTCATCCATATATATATACATACATATACATATATGCATATATATTATGGATAAAGAACCTCCATCCAGTTGGATTTGGCGGTGAATGCCTATAATCCTAACATTCAGAAAGCTGAGGCAGAAGCTCAAGGCTAGCCTGGGCTACAGAAAGATTCCGTCTTAACAGAGAGAATGAGACTGAGAGGGGCAGCACTCAAGAGCGAGTGCAGCTATGTAGAAATTTTCTTTGTTTCCTGAGATACTGCCTTTTTATATCTGATTCTATGTCTTGGAGCTACTGAACTCAGTAGAGAAAAGGAAACAACCAGCTCCCAGTGGGCCCTCCAATTCTAGACTGCTTGTCAGCAATGGAGAATGTTAAAGGATTAATATTTAAAATGCGTATTTTGGATACAAGAGGCACTTAGGGTTGTATACATGTTTTCTTTCTGAGTTAGATTCTCCTATGGGTTTACTTTGCTTACATCAGCTGTTTGCTGATTCCAGTTTGCATGCAGGTGCAAGACGCGGAAGGCAGGTTACTCAGCGGGATAGTAAGTAATATACCGTTATAGTAATGCAGAATTATAAATGGTGCTGGATGATGGCAGCAGGTGTAGCACGCCAATCTTTTTAGGCGATGTCTTTTTAAACAGCAGGAAGCTGTTAGATTGGCATATATCACCTGCTGAAGGGAGTCCAAAAGATCAGTGTGCGTGTGTGTGTGTGTGTGTGTGTGTGTGTGTGTGTATTTTACACACACGAGCTCATTAACGTGCGGACTCCTGGAAATTGCTTTCTCCACCAGAATGGAGTGTGACTGGAGTCCAAGCACACCCATGCTAGACTGAAAAGACCTACAGGTGCCTGGCCCAAGGCCACTGCCACTTCAGTTGCTGGTTGGAAATGAGTCTTGTAACTAAGTGAGATGACGATCCCTTACTTTCTTGCAGGGGGAGAGAGCCTGTAGGCAGCTGTGGGTTGTGATGGGTGGGGAGGTATGAAGTGGGGCGGGAGTTCCTGTACATGGCTAGCGATGGGACGTGAGTTTAAAAGCTTCTTGCAAACAGGTTCTGGTGTTGAGGATGAATGCCAGTTACTCATGTCAAGCAGTCTAGGGGAGGCCATTGCTTGGGGCCAAAAGCTGCTTTGCTAACCCATAATAGTTTAGACCAGGCCAGAATGGAGGCAGTCACTAATGCTAATCAAACTGAACTTTGAAACACGAGCTTTGGGCTAGTTTCCCCCAAAGCAGGGGAGTCCGGTCAGCTGAATCATCACAGTGAGGAAGACCTGTTTCAACCATGGATGGAGAACTCTGCAAAGTGAAGTCCCTTTTATTTGTTCTTGTTTCTGCTTTCTCTGGTGGGCCCCTTTCTGTCGGTCACGTCAGCTCACTGGATACTCATCCTATTTCCAGGTTGCAATAAAAAGCTAAATCAGACCTTTAAACTAGACCCCCCGCTACCTTGTCTCTGATACTCATCTACTGAGTTAAAGGCCGGGATAAAGCAAGGTTAACTTTACCCCAGCTGAATGCTCTACAGCAATGCGAACACCGTGCAAAAAATCCGAATCCCAGCAAGGCCCAGTCGTTCAAGGAGGCTTTCTATGGCCCCCATTGTTACACAGGAGCTGGCTGACTTGGAGCCTGGGGCGAGGGTCTCAGGGACGGGACTCAGGATACCCGAAGCAGCAATGGCAAAGTATCTGACATTCCCACGCGCG
The DNA here is from genome assembly GCF_982192425.1 of Myodes glareolus. Lineage (NCBI taxonomy): Eukaryota > Metazoa > Chordata > Mammalia > Rodentia > Cricetidae > Myodes > Myodes glareolus. The sequence continues at coordinate 55,770,932 of NC_142047.1, forward strand.
CATCCTTGCAGACACGCCACGTGAGTTTGTTAAACAGGAGCACAGGGCACCCTAGGGACCTGTCTCCAGACCTTGCAGACAACCACCACAACACAGCCCGACGACAGGGAGATATGCGCGTGCGCAATGTGTGTGTGTGTGTGGGGGGGGGCGCAAGTTGGAAGCGCATGCGCGGCTACGGGACTGTAATTTCCGGGACGGCAGGGGCGTGACCTTCAGCGTAAGGGGCGGAGCCTGATTGCCCATTCTGACCCCGACCTTACTGCACCTCGACCCCCAAAACACATGGCGCGGCACGTGTTCCTCACCGGGCCTCCAGGTGACCTAGGGCCTGCGAGACTTGGCGGGGAGGGGTGCGACCTGGACAGTCCGTATCTCCGGCCTTGGCTGAAGTTGCAGTCTGGCTTGATGCATTGCAGCCCGGCGGGAGGGAAGGCCGGGAAGAGCGTGGTGCGCGGTTCTCAGGTCCCCAACGACCGGCTGTCACCATGGTCTTAAGAAGCCACGGAGGCCGGGATGTACTTTGTAGACTTTGGAAGCCTTTGAGTCGTCAGAGGCATTGGAGAGGAGCAGAGGACGGTGGTAGGAGACGCGCCAGCCTTGCACAGCACGCCCTGCGTTTGAAATCGGGATGCATTGGGTCCCCAGCATCCTGCTGTGGTGTTCACCGGAGATTGAGTGAACACAGGGCCACATGTTCCCCTCCCCAAGCCCCCCTTCCCCGTGCGTACTAGCAGAGCCAGAGGTGTGCTGGGCATCCTGGATTAGTAAGCACCACACCCCCAGCCTTGTCTCCCAAGTTGTTAGTGCTCCGCCCCTTGCGCTGCAGGACTCACCCCTGCGGTCTCTGGAGCCCTCTTGCTTTCGTACACACTTTACTGTCTGATTATTTGCTTACCACTAGCAATTCCAAAGGGTTTGGATTTCCAAGTCCCTTTTCACACGTTCAGACCTCCAGCAAGTAACGAGTCTTATAAAAGAAATCACAGTTTGTTTCCCTTCTGCCTGCACCCCTGCCTTTTAGCATCTTCCCAGATACTGACCAGCATCTGTAAACCATCTCAGAGGGGTCTTTCTGGTCACCAGAGCCCCCTCGGCCCACTCAACCTAAGCCGACCTCGCGCCAGAGCTAAGGAAGCACAAGGCGGCTGACCTGCACTGCTATTTGTAACACACAAGACCCTGTGAAATGGCAGCCTCCAGGATCCAAAACTGTGGGGCTGCTGTGTGTCGACTTTTTGAAAATATGAAAACATTAAGTTTAAAAATTACATTTCTTGATTTCTGTGAATTCATGTGCAGGCGTGGAGGTCTAATGAGCTCTGGGCAGTTGATTTTCCACTTTCACCCTGGGGGTCTCGGGGATGGAACTCGGGATGTCAGGCTTGGTGGCAAATGCCTTTACCCACTGAGCCGTTTTTCTGGTCCATACGTCTACTTTTCCTCCCCTTTTGATAAAAATACTGCCTTCGTAGTATAAGGTCAAAAATGACGTGTTAAGAAATTGACAACCACAGGGAACCCCACTATGTAGTTAAGCTTAGCGCCTTGGTTCTATAATGTTCTAGAATGTTTCTTCTGTGGACACATACATACTCTGCTTAAAACCCAGAGGAGAATATTGTGTTCCATTAGAGCCTTGGAACCCCTGATGTCAGAACTTTCTGGGGCAAACAGGAGTGCTTGGGGCCCTGGTGGAGGTGGCTTCCACAGAGGAAATCTCAGATGAGTCTGTGGAGCTTGGAAATGACCTCCTCTGAGCTGTGTGTGGGTTTTAGAAGAAGCCTGTTACATTTACACTAGTGTAGGCCTGCAGCTCTCGAGGCTGAGCTTTTGGTTCCCAGTGCCTCTGCCCATGGCCAGGTCGGGCCCTAGGTGAAGCAAGGGAGGGCGGTCACTTTTCATTGCTGTGACCGAACACGGGAGAAAAGCAGCTTCAAGAAAGAAAGATATTTTGAGGCTCACGGTTTTGGGGGACACAGTCCAACATGACAACCAAGGCCAGAGTGGTCAGAGCAGCCTGGTCCATGGCAGCGGAAGCCGCTGGGGCTGCTGTTTCATACGGTGCTAAACCAAAAAGCTGAGAGCTTGGGCTGGAAACCCAGAGGGTTGCAACCCTCCAGTTCTCCGTTACTGACTGCTTGATCATCCTGGCTCCCTGCCCTAAAAGTCTGACAGCAAGTCCAGCATCCCCCCCCCCCCCCACAAAACATCAACCTGATCAAACACATGAGCAGGTGGGGAACACTTTAGATTTACATGAGCATAAATCTGTTGAGCATAAATCTCAGACAGTGGTTCTCAACCTTCCCAGTGCCACGGCCCTTTAATACCCTTCCTCATGCTGTGGTGACCCCCCCAGCCGTGAAATTACTTTGCTGCTAATTCATAGCTGTAATGTTGCTACTGTTATGATTTGTGTTGTTAGGTCTGTGTTTTCTGATGGTCTTGGGTGACCTCTGTGAAAGGGTTGTTCAACCCACAAAGGGGTCATAACCCGCAGGTTGAGAACCACTGATCTAGGAGGAAAGGAAGCTGGTCTCCACATGCATTCGGGACTGTGTTAGATGTGACTCCATGCCTCTCTGTCACTCCTGTGCTGGTCTCTACTGGGAATGAAAATGCCCCGCACCTGGAGCAATCAGCATGGCGGTGCAGTTAATAGTCGTGAAGCCCATTTGCAGTCCGCTCCATTCCCAGTGGTGGCCCTGTAGGCTGGGGTGGCTTGGCGAGGTGAAGCTTCCTGACCCAGCTCCTTCTTCGTCTCTTCCAGGGGTTGGCAAGACAACTTTGATCCAGAAAGCCAGCGAGGTCCTGCAGTCCTCTGGCATGCCCGTCGACGGATTTTACACGCAGGAAGTCAGGCAGGGCGGGAGGAGGATCGGATTTGATGTGGTCACCTTGTCCGGCGCTCGGGGGCCTCTGTCCAGAGTTGGGTACTGCTGTTTTGTTTCTTCGAGTGTTTTGTCTCTAGCCCGTACTGTCCACACCTTGGGGGCATTTCTTCTCTGTGTGAGTGTGCATGTGTGTGGAGCATGTGTCTGTGCAGAGGCCAGAGGAGCACACTGGTGTCCTGGTCTGTCACTGTCTGCCTTAGTCCCTTGAGACAGGGTCTCTCGCACGCGGGCCAGCAAGTCCCAGAAGTCTCCTGCCTCTCCCCCTGCAGTACTGGGCCTACAAGCATGCATGGTCATGTCCAGCCGTTTCCATCGGTGCTGAGGATTTGAACTTGCAGCAAGTGTTCTTGCTTGTTGAGCCGTCTTGCCATCCTGGGAGCTACTTTCTTACTGAGTTCTCTATCGCTGACTCCCCTAAAAGCCATCTGTGGGGCCCATCTACGTTTATTTGCCCATCATTGGGCCGAGAGTCTAACTGGACTCAGGGATAGCCAGTCACCCTGTCTGTCTTGAACTTTCAGAAAAAGAAAACAGACCATCCTGTGGAAAAGGATTTTAAAAGTCCTGTGTGATCTAAAACTCTGACCACAAGCCATTCACATTTCTCCTGTGATTAGCTCTGTCTAGTGCTACTAGTATTTGTTCTTTAATTACTATTCAGGTCGCATCCAGGCCTTTCCCACCTTAGGCAAGCTTCTGTTGCTAAGCTACCTCCTCAGCCCTCTGTTTAATATTGATCTTAATTTTGTATTGTTTTGATACAAGGTCATACCATCTAGCCCCAGCTGGCCTGGAGCTCACAGGGGTCCTGCCTTTGCCTCCCAGCGCTGGGGTTAAAGGTTGTGTCACCACGCCCAGCCCTCCCTGTTTACTTCTTATTTTGAGAAAGTCTTAAGTTGCCCACGCTGGCACTGCGCTCAGCTCTGGCTCAAGAAGTTCTTAAGCGTTTTGTCCTCCTGCCTCAGCCTCCTGGTTGGTTGGGATGATGGCAGGCCGGCACCATCAGGCTCAGACAGACAGGCTCAGCTCTGTGCAGTGGCGTGTGGGCCCGTGGGAGTTCCGGGGACTTCACCGTTACACTCCAAGACTGATGTTGGCAGAGGTAGTGTTGACATCATCAAGACCCCGGTTTCAGGAGAGAAACCCCCACGACCCAAACTTACACACAACCACCTTTCCTGTGGGTGATTGATGGAAAGGGTGTGTGTGGAGAGCCGGTGGCTCAGCAGAACAGCCCAGCCCCAGAGGTCAGTGGAGAGCCCACATCAGTGTCTTTCCTTTCAGGTCACAGCCTCCACCTGGAAAGCCCGAATGCCGAGTGGGGCAGTATGTGGTGGACCTGGCGTCTTTCGAGCAGTTGGCACTACCCGTCCTAAGAAACGTGAGTCTACGTTTTCTGTCCTAAAAGCCCATTGACCTCTGCACACTGTGGGATTCGCTGGCCGCCTGAACACAGTGGCTTCTTTTCGGTAATCGGGTTGTGTCTCACAGTTTCAAAAGTCTTCCACATCGAGCCTTGCTGAAGATGGACGCCTTACTCTGCTGTCACTCTGAGCCGTCATGTGCCCCAAAGCATGGTGAAGCGTTTCAGCTTAGGAAGGCTCTAATGCAGATCAGTATCCCCCGCTCTGCTGCACAGAGCTAGCTTCAGTGTGGGCTCCGTGGATTCTCTGTACTGCTGCTCCCTGTCCCTCTGCTCTGTGCTTCAGTGTGGGCTCCGTGGATTCTCTGTACTGCTGCTCCCTGTCCCTCTGCTTTGTGCTGTGCAGAGCTTACCGGCATCTGCTGTGCACTGCTGTGCACCAGTTAGGAGGAGCCTGAGCTGCTGAGGAATTCACCGCCCACCAAGGGCAGGCTCCGTCTTCAGAGGCCTGGGGTCCTGTGGTCTGTGCTGACCTGTAGCTGCTGTTTCTAGGATCCCACTGAGCTCCCCTCTGCCTCCTCCTTCCTCCTTCCCTCAGCCCCTCTCGGAATCCCCCACATGTCTGCTCTGGGCTGTGGCGGCTGCTCTGTCACTAGCAGCTGGGGGCAGGCGGAGAATGCTGTATCTTCTTGTTTATTTCCCATGGGTCCATGCCTCCCTCCCATGCTCGGGCAGCAGTGAGAAGTGGCTGATGACATTCTGAGTGCAGAGTCCGGCTGTGGGCATTGGATTCATATAAAGAATTGATTTTTGCTCAGCCAAACAGCATCCTGGGAGGAGGTAGAGTGTTCCACGCTTGGTGTCTGGCTTGGGTCTTATATAAGAGCCCCTGTGGGCTTGCTGACCAAGTCAACAATTTGTCTCTTGTTTTTAACGGAAAAAGAAAATAGAAACTGCTCATATTTTTATAGTCACCCATGTTTCTGTAATCATTGTGACTGTAAACTCAGGCCACCAAACTGGACTTGGATTGAGTAATCACTGTGGTCTGTGGCTGCTGCTCTACCTGGGCTATGCAGACATTGGTTTGTCTACCCAAGAGGAGTCGTAGCACATCCTGTCACCTGCAGCAGTGACGGCTCCCTGGGGAGGGTCTGCAGGTGGAGGTTGGGTGAGAAGGGTCGGGGCTGCCCAGGGCTCCTGCACCATGTGTGGGAATCCATTGTGCTGCACTTCTGCCAGCCCCGAGCACTGTGCTCATGTTCCGTAGACATGTGCCTCTGTTCGCATTTTGAGGAACGATAGAAATACATACTTTTAATAACTTATTTAGACTCTAACTCGTTGACTCAGCCTTCTTTCCATTTTTTTGTGTTTTGATGTAACCAGGTCTCTCTTTGGTTTTTCTGTTTTGTGTGTCTGGATGTTTTGTCTGCTGTGTGTCTGATCACCATGTGTGTGCAGTGTCCTCAGAGGCTAAACGAGGGTGCTGGTCCTCTGCAACTGGAGCTCAGACAGTGGTGAGCCACCTTGTGTGCTGGGAACATGGGGCTTCTAATAGCCTCTGGTGCCCTTAACTGCTGAGCCCTCTCTCCAGCCCTGGCCAGATGTTTCTTAAAGCAAACGACCGTCTAACTTACTGAGTCCACTTTTCTGTTCTTCATATTGATAATTTCTTGTTTCTTTCCTTTCTTTTTTTTATTGTTAACACAGAAAATCTCTCTCCTGATCCAAATTAATACAGCATTTTGCCTACATCTTCTTTATTCTATGAGCTTGTTAAAATGCATTTTTAATCCGTCTGGATTTGTTTTGAATATAGCATAGAGTGACATTCTTAATTAGTTTCTTCAAGATACTTGGCCAGCTTACTAAAACCATTTGCTGAAAGCCCATGTCTAATTAGTTTATACTTTGTAAGTTATGCTGTAAAGTGTGCAAGGTGATTTGGGGTCATCTCTTCTTTTTCGCCGACCTTTTTGATTCTTGCCTGAATACCACTCTAGTCTAGGTGTGTAGCTAATTAATTGTGTGATTTTAGAAAAATATTTTAATTTTTAAGGTTATGAGTGTATGGTGTGTGTGTGTGTGTGTGTGTGTGTGTGAGAGAGAGAGAGAGAGAGAGAGAGAGATTGGAAGAGTGTCTCTGGAGCTGGAGTTACAGGTGGTTGTGAGCTCCCTAAAGTGGATGCTGGGATCCATACCTGGGTTTTCTTCAAGGGCAGCAAGTGCTCTTAACCCTCGAGCCATCTCTCTGCATTTTTATTCTTTAAAAATATTCTCACTCGTTCTCATTTGTTCCTCCACACAGAGCACCGACTGTGTCAGTGCAGTTAACCCTCACTAAGTGGAAGCCACATGTCAGGCAGGAAGGAGCCCCTTAGAAACTTAGAACGCTCCATTCCGTTTCTCAGATGGGAAACTGAGGCACTGACTAGAAATGCACACTTCCTGGGGGGGAGCACAGCTTGTCAGTGGTGGAGCTGAAGTGAGCTGTACAATCAGGACCTGTGTCCTCTAAAAACACCATGTGGTATAGTCAAAACTTCACCAGATTCATTATGTCTTCTTTCTGTTGCCTGCTGAGGTAATTTGAGGGGTCTTCCGTTTTCTGGGACCACAGTAGCTAGGGCTCTTCATGGTCTTCTAACGGTCAGGGCAACAGGGTAGGGCTGGCACTCTGTGATGGTCCTCCTGACAGCGGTGACACCAAGGCACTCGTAACGTGTCACGTATCAGGAAACAATGTTCCTGGTTTTTAGTGTGTCTCTTACAAAAGGAAGAACCCTGACTGACACACAGTGGGCACCTGCTTCCTGCCCCAGGATCAAGACAAGCAGTGTCTGTTCCCTCGGATACCTTCAGAAAGAATGGAGGTGACATTAGCCCAGCCCCTGGAAAGGAGCTCCCTGTTTTGATCCAAAATAGACTTTGAAGTGTTTGGTATCTGCCTTGCATCACATTGCACATTGTACAACTTCTGTCAGGGGAGTGTGTGTGTGTGTGTGTGTAACATAGGACCAGGAAGTGACACTTGGTATTTCAGGCCACAGAGCTGTGGAAGCTATGGGAGAATCCAGAACAAACAGGTTCCAGTTGGATCTTTTCCTAGAGGTCGGTGAGCGTCCCAGCACTGTTAGCGAGCATGGCATTTGTTTCTTCCACATTTTGACTCTCCCTCATCACACCTGTGCCACAGGGTTGGCTATTGAAACAGAATACCACCTGGTGTGAATACAAGCCTATTTCAAAGTCTTTAAAGCACTGTTGGTGAAGACGTTCCTGCAGGGACTCTGTAGAAAAAGGAGCTAGAAGCTCCGCCCCAGGCTGGCTTTTCAGTCCCCCACAGCATCTCCTGATGACACCTTCATGGTGCCCTTTGGCCTGCTGGGCCCTGAGCGGAGAGGCACTCCCTGTGGCTGTGCCCTCCTTGTCAGACTTTCCCTAACGGTTCTACTTTTTCTAAACTTTACTTCATCATCTGAGGATTCAAGTAATCTTCTCTGAGGCCTCAGCTGGCCAGCAGATTTGCCCATCAATCCTTTCTCCACCACAGTAGCAGCGATTAGCGTGAAGCTACTGTGCGGTGAAGGGCTGAGCTCCTAACGCCTTGATAGCTCCCCCCAGATCTGATCAGTTAGGAAACAGGTCATCATTGCTCCATTGCAGCAAAAACCAATTATCTGCCCCCTAGGCATGAAGAGAAGGGTGCCAGGATTAAAGATCTCAAATTTTTATCAACAGTTGAAATACTGATTTGTTTTTTCCCCAGGCACGTGTAACTTTTAGAGACCACTTGGCAGTTGTGAGCACTCAAGATGGCAGAAATTCGAGCCTGTGAGGTTCTGTGTGTGCACAGAGTAGCCTCTTCTGGCAGTGCAGGGCCCTGTGCTGTGTGGTTAGGCCTCCCTGATCAGCAAGCTGTGCTCGGATGGTGACATCTCCCACACCCACAGTGACTTGGGAGTCATCTTTGTGTGTGACTGACCCTGGCCTCTGGATCCTGGGGACCACACTGCTGTCCTGCTTGACCGGGACTGTAGCCGGTCTATGGCGAGAGGGACTTCTTAGACACAGCTAGGCCTTCTGCCACCAGTGTGTGTGTGTGTGGGGGGGCTTCAGAGGCAGGTGAGGTTGACCTCAGCTCTTACTGTGCTGTCAGTAAGGACGTTCTGTCCAGATGCCCACATGTACTGTCACAACAGCTGGGGACAGAGCACAGCAGTCTGACCAAGTCCCGGTGTTGCTTACTGAGGGGCTGAGGAGATGGAGGTGCTAGGCAGCCACACTGGGAAGGGACCATCCGTCACAGCTTGACCCTTTTGTCAGGGAGCTGGGGGCCAGTGTGGGTACATGGATCTGCCATGGAATCCCACAGGCCCAGTGTCCAGGGTCCCAAGGGCCTGGATTGTGAGTACAGGGTTTTTCACCCGCTGGGCTGTCAGCTGGTATGAGCTGGTCCTAGGATAGCTCTCCTGCTTTGGAAGACACCTTGTGTACCATCCACTTCCTGTTAGGTTCTGTAATACATGTGAGCCCTCAGGACCACAAGGTAGGATTTCTAGGTAGAGCCTCAGCACTTGCCTAGCTGAACTCTGGGTGTTAGTTGTATTATGTATATTGGAGCCACTTGTGAGTGAGGAAGGCCCAGCCAGTCGCAGCCTGAACACACCCTTTCCTGGTCTGCCCTGCCAGGTGTAAATAGCACAACACCGATTGGAACACTGTAGTTCTGAGGCCTGAGGCACTGGCTGGCTCCCTGGTTTCTGCTTCCAGCATGGGGTGGGGGTTGGGGGGGAGGGGGGAGCTGCAGTTCTGCTGCCTAATATCTGGTGCCTCCCCATTCCTTCCTAACGCCCAGAATCTGCTGCTGCAGTAGGTACACTCAGAGGCCAGACTATGTGTGATGCTAAGATCAATTAACATGCCACTAGGAGGAACACTTGCCAGGCAAATGATTCAGAGCAGGGGAGGGACGCCTTAACTATATTTTGGTTACCTTAAAAGTCTAGGCACGCCTTTAATCCCAGCACTTGGGAGGCAAAGGCAGGTGGATCTCTGTGAGTTGAAGGCATGCCTGGCCTATATAGTAAGTCCAGGACAAACAAAAATGCTTCTTTGTATTCTTTAAGAAGAAAAAAAACAAAACTTTTTTTTTCATTTCTTCATTGTGGATTTCACATCATGCATCTCGATCCCATTCATCTCCCCGCCCCCTTGCATCTGCCTTTGCAACCTTCCCACCACAATAAAATATAATTTTGGTGGTGGGGTTCAAGGCAAGGTTTTTCTCTTTAGCTTTGCAGCCTGTCCTGGAACTTGCTTTGTAGACCAGGCTGGCCCCAAACTCACAGAGAAAAATAAAATTTAAGAGAAGAGAGAAGACAAGCCTTTTCATGGAGGCTGCAGTGTGGCGCGGTGCATTCTTTGTCCGTGGACCTTTACTTGCAAGTGTTCGTTGCAGAGTCAGTGGTCTGATTCTGCTTCCTCTGGCTTCTGCTACACTGTCGACGCTGGGCCCCGCTGGAACTCCTCCTGAATGGTCTGTTATTACCCTGTGTTGAGGAAATCCTGCAGCTTTTGGGTCTGCAGAACTGCTTCCTTCACGTGCTCCTGCAGATCATAAATGGGGTGGATACTGGGGTGAACCAAATCATAACCCTGATCCAGGGCTTGGGTAGTTGCAGGGTTGGTCAGTCCTCCAGCCCCATCCCCACCCCGTCCTCACCACCAGGGTGAACTCTCCAACATTATCCCAGCTAGTTCATCCTTTGCAGCAGTGAGCCAGGGGCAGAGCCAGCTCACCCACACCTATGCCAGCAGGGCCAGCTCTGCTGTGTTGACCAGGCAAGGTGCAGGGCCGCTCTCCTGAGTGCTGCAGCTGGTGAGGGGCAGGGATAGCGCTACTGGTCTTAGAGTCCCAGGATGGGCTCTCCCAACTGCCGTAGGCGGCAGCAGGGGGATCTCTCTTGCTTGCCTCCTGCTGTATGACTGATGAAGGGCAGGGCCTGATCTTCCAAGCACTGGTTCTTGGGTGGTTCACCCTAGAGCTGATCCTGTCAATATCAACAGAGTCAGCTCTACTGTGCCACTTAGGTGAGGCGCAGGGCTCATTTTCCCAAGTGCTGCAGCTGGTAAGGGGCATGGTCAGTTCCCATGGTGGGAAGGTGAGGTGAGGGCATCTTTCCCTCGCCAGCACATGAAAGATAAGGGGAGTGTGGACAACTACCCCACTCCCATGCCCTCAGGGCCAGCTTACCCACACCCCTAACCCTGACAATAGGATCAGTTTTTGTGTGCTGCCCAGGTGAGGTGCAGGTTCCCCTTTCCTGCAGCAGCTGGTAAGGGAGAGGGTCAGTGCTCACCAGCAGGGGGCGAGGGACAAGGCTTCTTTGTATTCTTCAAAATGCTAATTAAGTCAGGTGGTGGTTGCACCTCCCTTTAATCCCAGCACTCGGGAGGCAGAGGCAGGCAGATCTCTGTGAGTGTGAGACCAGTCTGGTCTACGAGAGCTAGTTCCAGGACAGGTTCCGAAGCCACAGAGAAACCCTGTCTCAAAGGTAAAAGCTCGGGAACAACAACAGCAATGTCGCCCTCTTTTGGACTGTGGAGTGATGTTCTGTTGCCCTGGGTCCATTTCATCTTTCTAGAAGGCGAAGGGGTGGAGTGCCGTCAGAGTTGATGGACTGTCCACTCCTCCTGGGACCCCGAGGCAACTGGTTCTGGGACTCAGGCAGCATCTTTCCTCTTAGCAGGTTTTCCTGTTGTGGCTGAGAATTTCAAATCAGCTAGCACGCTGGCCAAACCCAGGTGCAGGACAGGTGAGATGCATAAGGCGAGGGTAATATGCAGCCCTTGGGAGTGGCCCTCACATGTCTTCTGGGGATGTGGGGACCACCCAGATGCCAGGCACAGTGACTGCCATGTGGCCAGAAGTCACCCCAGCTCTGAGTTGCACAGGGAGGTCTTAGGATTGAGAGCAGCCTGGTGCTGTCTTCTTCAAATTCAGCCTGGTGCTGTGGGCCATGGCTCGGGAGCTCAGAATCTGGGATAGGTCCACAGGGCAAGCTTCCAGTGACCTGTTTGTTCTTTCCTTCTGGGCTGGCTTGAATCCATCAAGTTGGGGCAGAGTGGTGTTTCTTTTTTAAGCTTTTCTGAACACCCTGTTGAACTATTTGGAGAAGCAAGCTGTATGTTGCCTGTTCTCAGTGCCCTGACCTTCAACCCCTCTCTCTACGACATGTGAATCACTTCCATTTTTATTAAAACTTACTTTTGCAATTTCCGCAGCCTGGACAGAATGAGGGTGTGAGAAGGTCCAGGGTCTACAGGGAGCAGCAAGCACTGCCCTTGCTGGCCCAGGCATCCGTTCGCTTTGTGGGCATGCTCTGGAGAGCTGCAGGGTCCTGGTGCAGCGGCATGAGCTTGCACCCATATGTGTGTACTTCTGTGCAGGGCCATGTGCTTGTACCACCCACCACATGTGTTTACTGTACTTAAGTAAACACACACAGTGTACACGTGTTCCTTTCCCGGCACCTCTCTTTGTCTTTGTCTGATTTGATGGCTTTCAAAGTTGTCAGTCAGTGTTCCAAACAGTTCTGTCTCTCACATGTTGGCTTCTGGAAAGGTGGCTGCTACAATCCACTGTCTCTGGCGTGGCTGTGTGCCGTCCATGCCTTGGTAAGGGTTGGGTCAGTTGTCGTGTCTCGGTACCAGAAAGAGACCTTCCTGTGTAATTGGCTGCTATTTAAAATCCCAGGCTGCTGGCAGCCATTTTCTTTCTCCTGATTGGTAGTTTTGAAGAAAAAGCTTGGAATAGGTAGCATCTGACCCACAGCCACTCTTCCTGCCAGTGGAAGCAGTGTCAGCCCCAGCTTTCCCTTCTCAGCTCTGCAACCCCAGTAAGTTCCAGAGTTCCATGGTGAAAGCAAAGCTGGGGACATGGGGCCTTCTGCCGTGGCAGGCGCCAGGAATGAATGCAGGCTCCCCAGGGGGATGAAAGTCAAGTGCATCAGAACACAAGTTCATTTCATGACTTTTCGTCGACTTTAGGTTTGATTGGAATACACAGGCACCTGCCTGCAGCGGCCACCTCCTTCCCAATGGCATCAGAGTTACAGCCCAGGACTAGCGAGGCCCCCAGCACAGCTGTCCTGTTCCCGTTACACCCACGACACTCTGTCTTTCCCGGTTCACAGTCTTTGTTTCCTGGGTGTGTAAGTAGGAAGCCTAGTTACCACTGGTCCTTCTAGAAGAAAACACATTTTCAGAGAAACTCAGGTGCAGGGAAGTGCAGTCCCAGGGAAACTTTCATATGAGTATTGCAGACAGACCTGTGTCTTGTGCACGTGGAGACAGTCTCATGGTGTGTAAGGCACAGCTGCCTTGCTGTGGGCGCTGGTGGGTAGTCAGGGTGGGACCCTCTGGATCAAGATCACAAGGTTCTGCTTTCCCAGTGACAGTGCCTTCTGTCCGCAGGCCGGTCCCAGCCGCAGCCCCGGGCACAGCGTGTGCATCATTGATGAGATTGGGAAGATGGAGCTGTTCAGCCAACCTTTCATTCAGGCGGTCCGCCAGACGCTGTCCACGCCGGGCACCGTTGTCCTTGGCACCATCCCAGTTCCCAAAGGGAAGCCACTGGCCCTTGTGGAGGAGATCAGGAACAGGCATGACGTGAAGGTGTTCAGTGTGAGTAAGCCAGCCCGTGGGAAACCCCTGCCCTGGGATCCCGTCCTTGCCCCTGCTGCCTTCCTCCAGTGGCGAAGTCAGGGCGGGGGTTTGAGGGGTTGCTTGGGAAGGTCTGTTCAGGGACGAGCCATGCCACGCAGGCCAGAGCCTAGCAGGTCACGTACTCAGTGGCAGAGTTCCAGCCCCAACTCCAGCTGAAAGATATATGCTTATAGGAAAATTAGTTACTCAAGTCTGGGCCTTGACTTCAGGATTGTCTCATTAAGAAAATAAAGTAAACCTGTAAAAAATGGGCACAGGTTTGAGTAGCTGTTTCTCCAAGGAGCATGAGGAAGCCACGGCAAACACACAGGAGACGTGCACCCCACCATGGTGACCACACCCAATAGGATGCCTTCCATGGCATAGTTAGATAGAGGTGGAAGGGCTTGGGGAAACCTGAGCCTCCCTACCCTGTTGGTGGGAAGGAGTTGAGCTGTCCCTGACAAACCTCTGGCTTCTCCAGGTGTATGTTAGTCATGATGTCAGCAAGTCCACTCCTAGGCAGCCACGGTGCCAGCAAGTCCACTCCTAGGTATCACGGTGCCAGCAAGTCCACTCCTAGGCAGCCACGGTGCCAGCAAGTCCACTCCTAGGTATCACGGTGCCAGCAAGTCCACTCCTAGGTATCACGGTGCCAGCAAGTCCACTCCTAGGCAGCCACGGTGCCAGCAAGTCTACTCCTAGGCAGCCACAATGCCAGCAAGTCTACTCCTAGGCATGCACACGGAAGACTTGAAGACTCGTGATGCAAAGCTTGAACGATTGTCCATAGCAGCGTTATTTACACTGCTTTACAGAATGAGAGGACCCAGACGTCCACCAGCAGCTGAACGGCGCGGGGGTGGGGTGGGGGTGGGGCGAACCTGTGATCCATCCATCTAGTGTGGGTGACTTAGCGACACAAAGGGTACAGTGCATCCACGTTCCGAGGCCTGGATGAGTGCTGTATCGTGCTGAGTGAGAAGCCGGTCCCAGCAGGTCATGGGCTCTCTGACTCCATTTACAGACTGCCCAGAAGAGGCGAGTGCGTCGAAACAGGAGACAGGCGGTGACTGCTAGTGATGGGCAGGAAGGCGGGAAGGAGGTGGCCATGAATGCGGACCTTGTCTGCGACGAACTGTTCCCTTCTAACCCTTACAGGGTGAACTAACTTTCATGGCATTGGAACTGCATTTCAGCAAGGCAGTTCACACACACATGCACACAGAAGTCAAGGTCGTGGTGGCACCTTTTTCCTTTAAGACTCGACTACATCCCCTGTAAATGGTGCTGTCTGGTCCCCTTCCCACCCAGGTGCTGGTCTTGCTGCATGATAGCATGGCAGAAGACGTCACCTGCTGAGACATGGCAAGCGTGCCCACTCAGGTCTCCCTTCCTTTTCAAAGCTACCAATGCGGGGCTGGTGATGTCACTCTAGAGTTTGTACCCGGCATGCACAGCGTCTTGTGTTCTGTCCACAGCACCCTTATAAACAGGTGTTATGGCACATACCTGTAATCCCAGTACTCAAGAGTGGAGGCAGGAGGATCAGAAGTTTGAGTTCATCTTCAATTACATAGTGTTCAGGCCTAGCCCGGAATGTGTAACACCCCATGACAAAAACGTAAAATTAAAAAGGCCAACACTGCCATCATATGGGCCCTGCCCTCAGGACACCCTTTCAAGGCCCTTCTTCAAATACCTGTAACTCATGGGATTGCAGGAGATTAGGTTTCTGACACACAAACTTTTGGGGATGTGATAAAACCTAGAGTGGACAGGAACTTCTCCTGACCACATGCTCACCGAAGCATCCAGGCACCGTTTCCTGCTCTCTTTGATTCTTGGCCTTCTTATGTCCCTTCCTGTCATGGTCTGTGAGCTCCTAACCGTGGGGTCCTTATCCAGCACACAGCAGGTCAGGAGGCCTGTGTGAGACTCTGCTGCATCACCTTGTCTTCTCTGACTCCCCTCATCTCTCAGGAGAGCAGGAAGCTGAGGTCGGAGGTTCCTTGCAGCACCCAGGTTTCCAGGGTTATGTGAAGACAAGTAGATGTCGCTGTCCTTGGGAGTAACCTGGAGCTGTGGGCCTCGCTGCTGCTGTGTGATGCTCTCCAGGGCTCAGGTCCAGCCCAAGCATCTCCTTGCTACTCTCCAGTCCGGCTGCAGGGGCGCGGCCCCACTCCCTCCTGTCGCCTTCCTGTGCCTCCACATGGGACTTGATGATCCCGAAGAGCCGGCCTCTGCCTCCATTCCCTGCTTTCAGGAAAATGTTGGTCCGGAGGACAGAAGGGAAGTGCTCTTTATGAATGCTCTCTTGCCTCTTCCCACAGGTCACTAAGGAGAACAGAAATAGCCTCTTGCCGGAAATTGTGACCTGCGTGCAGAACAGCAGGACCTGAAGCAGCAGGTGACCAGGTCCAACTCCTCCTGCTGGTCACTCCCTGCCCAGGTTTGCTACCTCCCTGTCGATGGGCCTTGTACCCTCTATCCAAGAGGGCTGGACAGCTGCTTTCCATAATATGCTCCTGAGATCAGATTAGCCCGGCGCCTGCTGGGCCATGCACAGCACAGTCCGCTGTCTGACGTGTGCTCAAGGGTTTTGTCTATTTCCTGTTGCGGCTGTGCATGTGATTTGAGTAAAATCTAAATGAATGTGTCAGGGCTTAGTGGAATTTTCTCCCACCAGGATTTATGGATGTGTGTGGGGCTGGGGAGACGAGTTCCCTTCCTCATTGGCTTACATGCTGTAGGTATTAAATACCTCTCCAGGTGCGGCTCCAGGCCCGTGCAGCTGAAGCAGTGATAGCAACTTAATTCTCTTCCATAATCTCCAAAGAAAAACCTATTAGTTCCCCTTTTCATCTCTGTTTATTCCTTTGTTTATTGCCCAATAAAAATGAAAATAAATCTGGTGGTTCAGACACAGGAGTCCTGGTGTGGGAGGGCTGGTTTTCTGAGTGCTGGTGTTAGCTAATGCTCCATGGGCTAGACATGAGTAAAATCTCCTGTCTGTGCTCAGTTAGCCTGGGCACAGTTTTCTGCCACTCTGAGCCCAAGTGCCCTGGCAAGAAAGAAGGGGCGTGGCTGTCAGCAGAGAAGGGCTTGGGAAGCTGATTTGAGCTGCAGTCCCTACTGGCTGCAGGGGCTCTTTGGTGAGGAGGGGGACCGCAGGCAGGGGCTCAGCCCACATTGGGCTCTGCAGTGCTAAGGGAATCAACTCTGGAAGCTGCTGGTCCATAAAGGCCAGAGGCTTCCCATCCCGTGGCTGGTGGCACTGGAACTTTTAGGTCATTTAGATATTTTTTAGCAACAGCATCACTGACTGCACCCACTGATGAGTACCATCGGTCCCTTACTGGGACCGTGGACACCATAGGCCTGTCTTAATGGGGGGCTGTGAGCTGGCTACTAGGACCCAGTGGAGAGTACAGTAAGCTCTTGCTCCAAAGCCTGTGGCTGGGGAGGATCTCATGTCAAGCTTCCTTCCAGGGTAGTTTTCGAAGCTGAGCTTGCTCTTTCAAAGCAGGTCCTGGAGGGACCACTGCAGGAATGCCTTCTAGACCAGGAACTGAGCCTCAGAAAGACCTGCCTGTCCAGGGGGAGAAGTGGGTGCCTCCCTCCACCATCTGTGCCCCATTAGGCTTTCCAAGGAGGCCAAAGATAGAGCTCACGGCCTTGGGCAGGCTGGCTGTGATGCCAGAAATGGGTACTAGGGCAGGTGGGAAACAGCATAGGTTTGGGCCATAGCATCAGGCTCTCTGGCCACCCAGGACCTGAATGTACCTAGCAAAAAGCTGCCGCACAGCTTGCTCCTTTCAGGGAGCCCTACTCAGACCTTTGAATCTAGCATGAAGGAAGCAGGAAAAATGGAGGTGGTGGTGGTGGCATACAGCTTGCTCCTGCCAGCCTAGGGGAACCTCGTGTTGGCATCTCACTTGGCCCCTCTGGTGGTGTACACCTGTAACTGAATCACCCAGGAAGCAAGGGTAGGAGGATGGTGAGTTCCAGGTCAACCTGGGCTACTTACGGAAACATTGTCTCAAAAAATCAGTTTTGAAATCTCACAGCTGTGGTAGGGTAGGCAGGCTTAGACCCAAGTCTAAGTGGCATCAGAGCGTCTGCTTTGTCTATGCTTCCTTCTGTGTCTCCATCCAGGCTCTCTGTCGCCTCCCCCTCACACCGACACATCCTTCAGTGACGATTACTCTGGCAGATGAGGGTCAGGGAGCAGGCACACAGATTTCAGATGCACATCCTGGAACTCTAGGGAACATTGATGCAGGGGCACTGGGGTCTCTAATGGAGTTGGGTATGGAGCCTGACTTGAGGAATTCACGTTGAAAAGCCCATTGATGTGCATGTTGCTAGCATGCATTTCAGCCAGAATGACATGGTATGACAGGGTGCCTGTTGCCTACATGCATTTCAACCAGGGTAAGATGCTCTGACAGGATGACGGAGAAAGACTGTTGATGCCCTGGCTGTCTCTCCCTTAGCAGGTCACACCACCAGCCTCGTCACACCCACTGGTTTGAAAATCCTTTCTTGTCCCTGAGTGAAGGTACGCTCGTGTGGAGCCAGCATGACTTTTAAACAGGTAATAGAGAATCTTCCAGGCTCTCCTGGTAGGCAGAGAGGCTTCCAGGAAAACTGCAAATTCGTGGAAGTTTCTGGGAACAGTGAGGTGACCCTGCCCTCCTCCCATCCAGACTGGGGTTCATAGAGAATGGGGTTGGCCTGTATGTCCCACCTGCTCATGCTGTAACCTGGGTTTGGGACCGAATGACGTCAAGTGGGAAGGGGCTACGTAAACAGGCTGTGCCACACACGGCAGAGGCAGAGACACCGGAGCAGCCACTGAATTTACACAAGTGTGTGCCAGACATGAACTCTGCAACACACGGCAGGGTTTAGAGTTGGTGCTTAATTAGTGACGATAGCCACAAAGCCGAGTGCTGCATTGTATTGTCTTTAGAAGAGCAATGCTTTTGTTCTGTGTCAAACGCATTGAGACAGATGTCAGCAGAACATGTGACCCCCCCCCCCGCAGCAGGCAGTGCCATAGAGGCCTGTCTCTTATACCACCACCAGAATGAGGAAGGCTCTGGGGTGCAGAACTGGGAGGACTGGGCAACAAACAAGTCTACATAAAAATTTTATAATTTAAACCAGATATGTCCAAATCCCTCCCCTCAGGGCCCGGGGAACCCTGCAGAAGCAGCAGCAGCAGAAAGTATAAGAGCCAGAGGGCATGGAGGACACCAGGAAAAACAAGGCCCTTAAAGCAACATGAGCAGATTTCTGTGGACGCACAGAGGCTGAGACAGCATTGCAAGGCCTGCACGGGTCTGCATCTGTCCTCTGCGTATATAATGTGGCTTAGTGTTTATATGAGATACCCAATTGTGTGAACAAACGGGCCTCTGATATTTGTGCCTTCTCTTGGGCTCTTCTGCTTTGTGTAGTTCTGATGTGTTAGTTTTTGTTTTATCTCATATTTTATTTTATTATCCCTTAGAAACCTATTTGTTTCCTAACGATAGACAGAATGGATCTGAATGAGAGGCACAGTGGAGAGAACCTGGGAGGAGTAAAGGGGAGGGGATTCAAGATACATTATGTGATAAAAAAAATGATATTCAATATAACAAAGCCCAGAGATGTAACTCAGTGGACAGAGGCTTGCCTAGCATGCAGGAAGTCGTGGGCTCCATCTGCAGCATCACACAACTAGGCGTGGTGGTGCACACCTGTAATCCAAGTCGTCAGAAGGTGGAGGCAGCAGAATCAGAAGTTCATGGTCATCCTTGGCTACCTAGCAAGTCTGAGGTCTGCCTGGACCACCGTGAGACCCTATCTCCCTGCCCCACTGGAGACCCTATCTCCCTGCCCCCTCCCAATTACACAATAAACAAAAAGCTAGGAGCATATTCTTAGTATTACTGAACAGCTTCGAGGAGTCTGTCCTTGGTGGGGTTGCTGTGCATATCCACCCCTCAGCTTGTCCACCCAGTGCCTGTATTCCTCAGTGGGCAGGAGGCTGCACAGGGCACAGTTCCTGAGCCTGCCTGGGTGGGTGGCCTGGCATTCACCTACTGCAGCCACTCTTTCCTTACCAGCTGGCTTCCGGCCCCTTAGCTTCCCTTTCGTGGATGCCAAGCAGCAGCCAGCTGTGCTCCCAGGTGGTCGCTGCTGGCCACATGTTCCTCACCAACTTCCAGTAGGGCCGCACCCCCAGCTCAGAGCTGGCCACTTAATCCTGAAGGTTGGTAAGCAGCCCCAGGGGGTTTCAGGAGAGGTCAGCTGAGTTTGATTTAGTCAACCTGAGAACTGCAGCAGGTCACACCAGCTTCTCAGATACACAGCTGCATGGAACCCAGAAATACTGTTTCTAGAGATTCTGGAGAGGTGCCCTGTCTCTGTTGATAGACCCCACTGTTGTGGAACATTAGTTGAGGATGTGTTACATTTGTTTATACCGTGGAACATTTGTTTAATGATACAAAGATGTGTTGCATTCTTTTATGTTACATTTGTTTAACTCTGTGAAGCTGTGTTACTTTGCCTGTCTCAAATACCTGATCAGTCTGATAAAGAACTGAACAGCCAGTCCTAAGGCAGGAGAAAGGGTAGGCGAGATTGGCAGGCAGAGAGAAAAAAATGGGAGGAGAAATCTGGAAAGATCAAAGAGCAAGAGAAGGAAAAGGAGGGAGGGCATCAGGGGCCAGCCACACAGCCAGAACAGAAGAAACGAAAACATATACAAAATAAAGATAAAAGCTCAGCGGCAAAAGAATAAGCCTCCGTGGATTTATTTGGGATCTGGGTGGTGGGTCCCCCTAAGAGTACAGAGTAAAAACAACCAACCACACCCCCACCTACTGCCATTAATTGCTAATTCCTTTTTTATGCCTCTGTATGCACTCACGCTCGTTGGTGTCAGCATGGGTGTCGCCGTGCCTCGGTGCCTATGTTGAGGTCAGATGGCAGCCTCTGCTGTCCGTCTCCTGCCCTGGGACAGGATGTATTGTTCCGCCATTGCTAATTCTTAAACAACAGAAAGAGATGCAGGAGAGATGACTCAGTAGAGTGCTTACCCAGAAAGCATAGAGCCTGAGTTTGGTCCCAGCACCCACGTGAGGAAGGAGTGGCTGTGGCGGCGCACACTTGTGTCCAGCGCTGCAGAGGATACACCGGCCACCTTGGCTGATCTGTAAGCTCAGGACAGCAAAAGGCTCTGCCTCAAAGACCAAAGTGAAAAACCCTAAGGAATGATGTCTGAGGTTGTCCTTAGGTCTCTACATACACGCATATACCTGCATCTGCACACACACACACACACACACACACACACACACACACACACACACACGTGTGCACACACACAAAACATTACTGCCTACTTCCTAGTGGCGAGGGACTGCCATATCCATCCTTTGCAGCTCCCGTTTTCCAATCTTAGATTCTTTGGAGACTTCACTTTGCCTAAACCAAGTCCTTCTTTTTACACTGCCATCCCAGAAGTCCAGGCAAAGCAAAGCGGATGAGCGGCGCCCCCTCTTCTCAGCAGGTGGCTGTACCTCTGCTCTGTCCTGTAGGGCTATCCCAGATGGGATTGTTTCCCTCCCCACAAAGGTCTTTCTTAGAGTAGAGAGAATGTGTTTAGGGAGGACAGTAGACAGACACAGCCAGAATTGTAAACATTTTAATCCCTAAAACAAAGGTGTGTGCAAATGTGCTCATATACAGGAGAGCTTGCTCAGCTTGGAAGACTAGCATGCATTCCTGGGAAGCACGCAGGGGTCCTGGGTGGCCCAGAACTTGAGGGAGGAGCATATCACCCCGAAACTCCCATCCTGGACCAGTGCACCATCAGGTTGTGGTGAATGGTTTGCACTTCCAACTGTGCGAGGGTCATAAAGGAGGAGGCTCTTTGCAATTGGTCCGAACCTGGATGCCTCTGGCCTGCTGATGGTCTCAGGGGCTGTGACTCAGTTCTCTCTCACGGTGACAGTGATGTGTAAAATGCCAATAATGTAGCATGCAGCTGTTCTATTACCAGAGCAGGAAAGAGCCAGTCATGGGCCCTACTCATTCTAGTTGTTTCAAGATATAACATGGCTTTTGTGAGTAATGTCCAACTCTTGTGCAGTGCTTGAGGGAGGAGGCGCAATGTCTTTTCCTGACTCCCACTAGGCGAGTGTTTCCAAGAACCTGAGATAAAGTTACTGTTTTCTAGAATAGCTCTTCTTTTCCCTCAGGAAGAACCATGTGGTTCTGGAGCAGGAGAGAGTCCCCATCTCTCCAACCAGAAATGTGTCCACTATTGCTCATCGGAGGCACTCTGCTGGGAAGCTGTGTCATCCAGGCCCATGTCCTCCTGGCTCGCTCTCCGGCAAAGCATCCCCAGGTTCTCTGCCACAGCCTCTGCCAGCCGTGGGTCTGGAAGCTGCCCTTGCTCTGGGGTGTCAGTGGATTCACATGGCTCAGAGAAGTGCTTCAAAAAGGAGAGAAGCAAAGACAGTTCAGCCTATACTCACTGCCTGCATGGCCCAAGTCACCCCACCCATCCCCGACATCCTAGGAACTGCGGTCCGCGTAGCTGCAGGCTTCAAAGGCAGACTCTTAAGCTGCACAGGATGGACAGGCAGCCTCTGAGGTTAGGATGTGCCACCAAGCTGCATGTCTACATGGCCTCTGAATGTGGGACTTTGTTCAGAAGAGCTGAACGTGCCAAAGGGAGCCCAAGGGAGTTGTCCCATGTTTGCCTGCCTGCCACCCTGAGAGCCCTGGTCGACCCTCTCCACCCAGCCAGCCCTCCCTTGTGCTGATGCTGCTACTGCAGGCTCAACCCAGCAGTTACACAGGAACCTTTGGATTCTGGATGCTCAGAGTCCTGAAGCATCCTTGCTAGAGACAGAAAAGGAAAATTTGCCAGAACCCTTGAAGTTTTCCATAGAGTAAGTTTAGACAGATGGGATGGGAAAGGAATGAGAGTCGTGTTCTTTTATTGAAGGAGAAAACAAAGAAATTAAGTGATGGTTTTACCCTGAAGTTATATTCCAGTATCTTCTCTTTGGCCTGGAAACACAAATCTGCCCAAGTTTTGCCTTAACCCATTGTTTTGTTTTGTTTTGTTTTGTTTCTTTCCTAACAGAGGGAGGGCATACGAGAATTCCTGAGTAGCTGCCTATCTTTCTCTTTCTCACGCATGAACCCCAGCTAGTCTTCTATGTCAGTAGCATGAATTCTGAGCAAGTGGCATTTTATTTGATAGACTCTTTTTAAACTCTGTTTCTGGGATGAACCCACTTGGAAGTGGTTGGTCATCTTTAAAACTGGGAGTCCATGGCAGTTTAACTCCAGTGCCTACTCTTGTCCTTTCTTCTCCCTCAGGCCAGATGGAAAGGAAGGAATCCTGCTTCCATAGAGAGGGCAAGGGGAGGCTTCTCCCCATTCCTGGGCTTCTGGATTATGGAAATAATTATGTTGGGGTACCTGTGGGACTTGTGACCCAAAGGCTAGGGATACTCTTTGTCTGCTATAAATCAACCTACCCTGGAAGAAGGCAAAAGTGTTTGACAGGTGGATGGGATCCCCAGGCCCTCTGATGCCTCCTGCCTGTCTCCCATGCTGGGGCAGTCCTTACCCGAGCAGCATGGCTAGCGGCCCTCGCGGAAGGACCCATCACAATGTTGACGCTGCTGGATGACTGGGTGTCACTGGTGTTGCCTCCCTCTGCAGCCGAGAGTCCAGAGATGACAAGCGCGCTGGAGAAACTCCTTTTGCCAAAGAGGAAGCTGAGAGTAGAGCTGGTTGAAGAGCCCAGGCTAGACCGAATGAGTGCCTCAGCCCGCTCCCGGACACTCAGGTGACCCGTGGTGGTGACGGGAGGTGGTTGCGAGTGCAGGGACGCAGCCGAGTTGTGCAAGGAAAGCCGGCTTCCTGAAGGCCTCTGGGCCAGCTCGTGCACAGAGCTGGACATCTGAAGGAAGGCTTGGTGGCTCTCTACAATGGGACCTGAGGAGCTCAGAGTAGGTGGCCTCTGGCTTATTGCCGAGTGTGCCAGGACAGACTGGCTTCTGCCCTTCCTTCTGCCTGTAAGAGAGCAGAGTACCTGGTCGAACCCTGAAAGAAGTACTTTATAAATATAGGGGTAGGGTGGTCTCTTCCCATTGTGATCCATCAGTGAGGTCAACACCCTCTTGAACCAATCCCTCCTTACAGCCGCATCTTGGGATGGTGGGCTTAGCTCCTCTATGCCAGTTTCCATGACTGAGCTTACCTCCCTTGACTGTCCCACCCTGGCTTCGCATTTGGGGCCACAGCTTCAAGACATGAACTTCTGAAAACATTTCCAATACAAATCATCAGAATGCTTTTATGTGTATAATTTAATTTTGGGAGACCACAGAAGCAATGTAGGTACATCACAAGACCTTATTCAATTATTTTAAATATATCTTTTAATTATTGTGTTCAGTGGAATGTTTTTCTGTGTATGTGTATCCTCTTTCTTTCTCTCTCTCTCTCTCTCCCTCCCTCGGTGTGTGTGTGTGTGTGTGTGTGTGTTTGCACAAGCACTTCAGTGCTGTGCCCTAGGAGACCAAAAGTGTCAGATGCCCTGGAGCTGAACCTAGAGGCAGTTGTAAGCTACCTGATGTAGGAATGAAACTCTGGTCCTCTGTGAAAGCAGTACGTGCCCTTAACCACCAAGCTATCTGTCTTAGGGTTTCTATTGCTGTGAAGACACACCATGGCCACAGCAGCTCTTGTAAAGGAAAACATTTAATTGGAGTGGCTCACAGTTTCAGAGGTTCAGTCCATTATCTTCATGTCAGGACATGGCAGTGTGCAGGCAGACATGGTGCTGGAAAAGGAGCTGAGAGCGCTACATCTTGACCCACGAGCAACAGGAAGCAAACTAAGCATAGCTTGAACATAAGAGACTTCAAAGGTCACCTCCACAGTGACACACTTCCTCCAACAAGGCCACACCTACTCTCACAAAGCCACACCTCCCAATAGGGCCACTCCCTATAAGCTTATGGGGCCAATTACATTCAAACTACCACATCATTCCTCCGGATTAATGAAATCTTTTTAATGTTGTATATGGCCATTGTCCTTAGCTGTCCAGGAAACCAATACCAAACCAAGGGAGGGAAATGCTTGCTGGGGCTCAATAATACAATAAGACAGTTGGGTAGCATCTCAAAGCAATAGACAGAAGAGTCTAAAGTCTAACATTGAAATGACAGACTTGGGAGGGGCAGCAAATACCAGTTACCCTGAGTTGATCACTTCCCAAAGTAGGCACACATCAGAGTTTCACTCTGTACCTCATTAATATGGGGCAATTAAGAAATAAAACATTTTTAGATCTTAAACACAGAGCATTATTGCCACAGGTGGCCACATATACCAATATCTCTGTGGTGTGTGGGTACCTGCTCTGTCTGTGCCCAAGAAAGTCAAGTCCTCCCAGAGAGACTGGAACTGGGTGGAGGCTGGCTGTACAACCTAGGCCCCTCACTGACATAACTTTGGACACAGTCATGGTGGTGTGCTCGTTCCCAAAGGACTTTCATTAGTGATCTTCATGGGTTTCCTCTACTTATAGGTTGTGAAAATGGGAGTCTCAGATTGAGGCGCTGCGTGATGTACCCAGAACTGGTTCTGGCCTCTCTAGACTGAGTGAGGGGCCTGCAGCATCTCTGTCTTGGGCACAGGGGAATGAATAGCCTTGGGCTTGAAGGTTCCTGTTAAGAAGTCAGTCAGATATAAGGGGGATTCCCGAAGGAATCAACATTATGAGCAAGGGTAGTGGCTTGTTTATTTGGAATCTGAAAAGGCCAAACTTCTGTGATTTCTAAAGCTAATCTCTGTCCCAAACCCTCCGCAGCCAACCACCCACAAGTCTGTTCTCTGCCTGCACTAGGCAGGGCCTTCTGCCGATCCCAAGAACAAAGGGAGAGGGGCTACAGAACATCAAAAGGGAGCTAGCTGTCCAGAGTCCGTGCAAGACAAGGGACCGCCCCAGTGCTGAAGCTTCAGCCAGTCTCTGTGTGCGCATGCGTGTGCACACGTGTGTGCCTCTGTGTGTGGAGGCCAGAGGCTGACGTTAGGTGTCATCCTCTTTGTTCACTATTCTGTGTGTTCTGATCATGCTTCCTCACTGAACCTGGAGCTGCAAAGGAAGCTGTGAGCCCCAGGGAGTGCTGGGATGACGGGCTGCTGATGCGCACGGCTTTTACGTGGGTGCTGAGGATCTGAACTCAGGTCCCCGGGCTTGTGCAGCGAGCGTTGTTCAGACTGAACCGTCTCCTCTTTACACCTCAGATATTCTATTCTTTCAGGATTCTGCTGCTCCTTTTTTTTTTCAATTTTAATTTTACAAATTAAACAGCAGCAAGCAAGCTGTGCTGAAATCATCTGTGCTGCTCAGTCTCATTAATTTACAATTAACTTATTTTTTCCAACGACCGCATTATCAAATCTGAGCATTTCTAGGGAAAACCTTCAGACCTGGATGGAAACATAATGAAATTTATGCTCCTTGATTCATTATTTTTTCTTTGTCTTTGATCGCTAGCTGGATTGCTAGGTTGTGGTGTGAGTCCTTAGTGATATAAGATAGCAACCCTTCTCTCTGGTGTGGGATTCAGACCAGTGATGGGCTTCTATCCACCTGTGTAAGTAGGTCACCAGCTCACTCCTAGGCCAGCTCTCCTTGCTGTGACATTTACTGTTTGGTACTGAGATGACTGTGGGTTGTTGGGAGCTTTGTGAGGTTGGCACGTGGAGCTCCTGGCAATGGGTATGAGTGTGAAATACCCAGCAAGCCAGCAGTGGCTGCTCAGTGTGGTGGCCTGGGGTGGCCTGCTTCTTAGGACTCTGGACAGACACCGGGCCTCTGGGATTCTGGCAAAGTATCAGAACTGGAATGAATGACAGGAACCAGGCAAGGAGCAAAGACAGGGTGGGGCAGGCATGGGGGATGAGCTCAGTCACGGGAAGTGGTACACGGGAGGGAGCCCTGCCAATCAGGAGTGGGGCACACTCACTACTGCTGAGTGACTCCCTTTATTCGCCCTTCCCGCAGGTAGGTCCCCTACCCTTGAGTGACCTCGTGCCTACCTATCACATGACAACTAGCTCTTGTGGTTTGCATGGCAACTGCCTCCCCTAAGCTCATGTGTGACATCCAGGTGGCTGCGCTGTCTTAGGAGACTGTGAAACCTTTGGGCGCTGGCGCCTTCTGGGAAGAAGTGTGTTATTGTAGCCCCGCCATGCTTCCTTCTGCGCACAGCCTGCTACAGGGCTGACCAAATGCAGAATTCCATCTGCAGGCTGAGCCTGCATCAGCCGCCATGCCTTCCCCACCATAATGGACTCTATCCAGAGTTAGTCACGTAGGCTGCTCTGTGAAGACCATGAACTTGTGACATGGGGGTGACAAAGAGAGCCATAGCCAGCAGCTCTCCTTTCTTTGAACGGGAGGGGAATGTCTCCTCTCTTCTCCCAGGCTGCTGGGCACGGGCTCTGCTTGGGTGTCTTGCTCAGGTGCCGTGCCTGCTCCCTTGGCACATCGTTTTGTTAGGATAGGGAGGGGTCTGGGCTATCTACTGTGTTCCTGTCTCCGTTCCTGCCCGCAGTAGGGAAAGGACTGCCTCAGAAGGAATATAGCGTCAGCTCTACCCACCAGAAGGAAGATCACTGGAAAGTGGGGCCCTTGCCAGCCAGGGGACAGGACGAGGCTGAGGCCAGTAGCGATGTAGTCAGAGGTACAGAAGGAAGGCTGGGAGTGTGCAAGTGTCCTGAGGTTCACTGCTCTCGGGATAGGACCGGGTCGCAGCTGAAGGGAGGTCACAGTGAGTAGATCAGAGGCTCACGGGCTGTGCTTCCTCATCTGAATACCAGGCTGGCTGCTTACTAACTGGGTACCTTGGGGCAATGCCTTTTTTGTGCTCCTGTGTCTCCATGTGGGAAGGGAAGACGGAGCACCCCAAAGGGCCTAGAGTCACGGAGAATGTAAAGGAGCCTGTGTAAGTACAGCCTTTATGGGATGCTCCAAGAGCAACAGTGTACAAACAGCCTTGGCAACAGGAGCATTGGTCACACAGGATGTGGCATGAACCAGGAAGCACTACAAGCTAGGTCAGGGCCAGGAGACCCTCAGCCCAGGACGGATTAGGTTCAGGGGCTGGGAGCCCAGGCACTGAGGTATTTTGCCAGCATGCCTCCTTCACTTAGAAGTTCAGAGCTAGGCTAGACTTGGTAGAAGAATTTTAAGAAGCAATAATGAAAAACCAAGGCCTGGTTTAGCTTTCCAAATATCTTGCACCAACACAGGCCCTCGGCGTCCCTGTACCTCCCACCTGAGGGTCCGGCGATAAGTGCCAGGGACTCCACTGCCACAGCCTGGGTCTCCAGCAAAGCATGATCTGAATTCCTGGCCTCCCGCTCTGCTCTGACCGGGGTACTGCTCCACAGAAGGCGCTCACCAGGACGGGGCCTGCCGGGCCTCTGGCACACTCTGACCCCTCTAGCCTCACTCTGGCTGGATCTGTCAGCAGCAAGGACAGGAAAGAGCAGGTGCTCACATCCTCTCCCATCTGGAAGGTCACCTGCGTGTCCTTGAAGCATGTTTAGTCCATCATATCAGAGGCTAGGGGAGCAATGAGGACCACAGGCCTCAGGTGCTATGCTGGGCTGAGGCGGGCAGTAGCTGGCGGGTGGGTGGGTGGGTGGAGCTGGGTTCGCTTCTGAGCAGCTGGCTGCAGTCCCTTGCACTTGCCTTCTACCCACCCCTGCTCACCTGCTTCTCTCTGTGCTCTCAATCACCCACCTACTCATCTTCCTGCTATCGATCGTCTGCCTCCTCTCTGTAGTCCCCACCTCACTTTCCTCATTTGTACACCTATTATGTATCTGTCTGTTTGTCTATCTGTCTATCTATCTATCTATCTATCTATCTATCTATCTATCTATCTACATCTATCATCTATTTCTATTTATAAATGTAGCTATTACCTATCATCTCTCTATATATACACATATATAACATATATGTGTGTAAATATAAAATTTCCTTAGCTATCTAATATATTCTGATCGTCTATTGACGTATATACCATCTAGATTACCTATGATCTGTAATATTTATCTATCTACCTGCTACCATGGCAACTATCTCAATCTAAGTATTTATCATCTATCTATCTATCTGCCTGCCTGCCTGCTTATCTATCTGTCTATCTATCTATCTATCTATCTATCTATCTATCTATCTATCTATCTATCTATCTAATCATCTATTACCATTATATATTTACCTACTATCTGTTATCTACCTATTATTGTGACAATCATATATCTATGATCTTCCCAATCATCTGTCTATCATCTATTATCTATCCATCAATTATTTAATGAATTATCTATTCATGATTCAGTCACCACCCTACCCCCAGTGAACCAGTCACATTGATATAATCTTGCATTTTGTCTCCCTAACCCCACCTTGCTCCGGAGGTAGGCACTGCCCTCCCGGCCCCTCTGGTGCGGAACCGCAGGGGAAGCATGCTCACAGGTGCTTATTAAATGCTTTCAGAAGCTAAAGAAAGAGAAGCTGAGGGCAAAGGACAGAAACACTGGCAGGAGGCCCAGGGCAGAGCCATGGAGCATCAGCAACCAGGCCAGAGCCTTTGTCTCTCCAGGCTGTGTCTTCTGTGAGCCCTTGTCCCCCCATTTCCTGGCCAACAGCAGAGCCTTGTCCATCTGGTATAGTGTATTTCATGGTTAGGAGAAGTAGGGTTTTAAGGTTTAGATTCAGCTCATCCCTTCCTCTGCTTACTCTGTGTGTATCCTTCCACCCGCATTCTCTCTGCCTTGCAATGCTGTCACAGAGCGTGTGGGAAGAAGCAGAGGGCAGCCTCCTGACAGAGAAGGACAACACAGAGGTCTGTGGCTACAACGTGACACACCCAGGATGCCTATGGTGGAACAGCACTGAGAGGGACAGACAGACGGAACAGAGTATCGGACAGTCAGGAAGACATACATCAAATGACTGCCAAAGGTAAAGAACCCACGGATAGATGAATGGGCAGAGCTGGACCCAGCCAGCCGGAGGGTATGACGAGTAAATCTCTTCCAGCGCCACAGCCACTGCTGACCCTAAGTTCCTTGATGGCAGCCAAGAGGCCCTGGAGATTAGAAAGTACATTCTGTGATATTGGACCTACAGCCCTGGGCACACTCACCTGTCCTGTGACCCCCTCCACGGGGTGAGGCCCATTGCTGGGTGCCTCCTTTCCTGGGTTGTTCTGAGCTGCTGTCCCGGCTTTCTCCATTGGGGGCATTCCCGCCACCTGCTGCTGGTCCTGCTCCACCATCCACATCTTCAATGTTGCCACCGCTCCTCTGGCCCACACTGCAGTCCTTTCTCATCCTGTGGGAGGGACAGGAACGTCAGGGTCTCATGCACACATCTCTCGTACAATCCCAGGCCACACAGTGACATCAGTTAAGGACAGTGATCGCATAAGATGGTGTCACCACGTGGTGTGTAGCTGGCTGGCTTTGCACAGCTCTGGTTCTGCAGGTTGGATTCCCATAGCAAGTGCCACCTAACTTACCCTGCCTATCCCCGCTAGCCATGAATGAACTGGGTGGAAGGGCACTCCCTCCAGGGGGACAGCGCCCCGGGAGTGCACGTGAGAAAGGGGCTCATTGTCTAATAAGCAAATAAGCATGCCAGGATGAGGAAGCATCAGGCCGAACCTTCCATGGGAACCCATCAGGAGTGCTACCATGCCCAAGTGATGCTCAGAATACCCCGGCAACCAGAGACTCCTTACTGCAGAAGGCAGAAGGCAACACTGAGTGACAGGCCTGAAGGTTCAGGCCTGCTTCTCTCTGCAGCCAGCGACAGCTGCGCTTGCTGGGCAGTGCAAGCCTGAGGACCTGAAGACAGCCTGCGGAGCCCATGTCTAAACACCGGGTACGGTGGTGTGCACGTGCGGTCTCAGTGCTGGAGAGGTGGAGGTGGGCAGGTCCCTGGAGTTCACGGGGCAGCCGGTCTAGCCTAATTGGTGGGTTCAGGGCCAGTGAGAGGCCTTGTCTTAGATGCTGGCAAGATGGAAAGAAGGGATTCTACAAAGTTGTCTTCTCCTTTCCACATGTGTGGGTATGCCTCAACTCTCTCTCTCTCTCTCTCTCTCTCTCTCTCTCTCTCTCTTTCTTTCTCTCTCTCTCTCTCTCTCTCTCTCTCTCACACACACACACACACACACACACACACACACACACAATGGTGAGTGACACCTGAAGAATAAGAATGATACCCAAGGTTGTCCTCTGGTCTCTATACTTACCTGTACACAGGCACAGTCTCTCTCTCTCTCTCTCTCTCTCTCTCTCTCTCTCTCTCTCTCTCATACACACACACACACACACACACACACACACACACACACACATACACACACACTGGCATACACATAACATACACACAAACAAAATAAAATAAATAAAAGCACCCTCTATCCCTCAAACCAATTAGAGGACAGACATGACCTGGACCTGAGAGTGGGGAACGTGGCCGTGTATATGACACTCCCCATTGATTCTCTCACATGACCTGTCGAGGGTCAGTTGGGCACAGCAGGTCGGCTCGTCTAAGACAACAGTGACCATAATCATCATGCCCCCGAGAGCTCAGCTCCACACGCTCCTCCCTAGTGCCCAGGCAGAGGCCTCTGGGAAGTCCTACCTTAGCCACCTGGTCTGAAACCACGTCCTCATACGGTCCAGTGTGACAGGCCCACCCCAGACGCTTTGCAGCTGCTTGTGGGTTCCCAGGTAGGACGTGGTCAGTGGGGAGACATACATGGGGTACCCCAGCGGCTGATCGCAGGAGGAGTTGATGAGATTACGCAGCACCTGCTTGTTGTTCTGGATGCTTCCACGTTCTGGGTTGCGGTTGCGCAGGAAGATGAGCTCCTGCTGCTGCCCTGCCCAGAGTCCCCTCACGCACTCCTTGTTCACCTGCAGGGGTGGGAGCGCGGAGAAGTCCAGGGGTCCCGGCCCTCATGCAGGCAGGGGTGGGAGCGCGGAGAAGTCCAGGGGTCCCGGCCCTCATGCAGGCAGGGGTGGGAGCGCGGAGAAGTCCAGGGGTCCCGGCCCTCATGCAGGCAGGGGTGGGAGCGCGGAGAAGTCCAGGGGTCCCGGCCCTCATGCAGGCAGGGGTGGGAGCGCGGAGAAGTCCAGGGGTCCCAGCCCTCATGCAGGCAGGGGTGGGAGCGCGGAGAAGTCCAGGGGTCCCTGCCATCAGTTGGGATTTAACCCACGGAGAGTGAGTGTGGTTCTGGGAGAGTCTGGGGGTATAACTACTTGGCTGAGGGCCCTTTTCTCACTCCTGAAAATGTTGTCATTCTCATGGGGGAAACTTAGGAAAAAGAAAAAGGAAGTAAGATTTTTCTTTTAGCCCTATGCAAAGAGAGGTCGCGGGCAGGAGGGCTCTTCAACCCAGGAGCGGGCAATCCAAGAAAAGTAGGCATGTCCAACCTGCAGCCCATGGACCACATGTCCTAAATCATAAATTACTTAAAACATTAAGATACTTAAAAACAAAACAAAACCGTGTTGTGAGTTTGGTAGATCCTCCCCACACGCTGGTTCTCTCAGGAGGGCACCACAAGGGCTCCACGGCTTTCAGGCTGCCTCTCTGGTGCCTCCGGCTGCTGGCTAGCACTCCTGACTTAGGGACCAGTAGTGCCAACTGCCTTCTCTGTCTTCTTGTTCCCCTTTGGAGATCAGGGCACGTGACCTACCTTGATGACCTTGAAGCTCAGGAAACCCCTGTGGAGCATGATGACTTTGTATTCGTCAGCACCCTCGTCCACCACGTGCCTCAGGGTCAGCAGCTCCTCCTTGTTGGACAGCACCGCACCCCTCCAGGCTGGGTCTCCCTCGTGGCAGATCACGACTTTCTTCTCGAAGGACTGGATGGCCTCATAGAGAACGGCCGGATCTTCATACTCATCCGGGCAGGTGAACTGGTCCTGGTAGGGAGAGCCCAGGTGGGCTCAGTGAGGCCAGAGCTGCTGGTTCTGGGCAAGGGCAGAGGGGGACTTGCGGTGGCCTCTGGGGCCACGTGCTTGCCTCATTTCCCTGCTCCCCACTGTACCCTCGTCACTGAATCTTGAGCTGGGCACTGAGGGCATCTCAACTCATTGTCCCTAACCAGGTGGAGCGTGCCCAGGAAAGAGCTGCGTCTCTCAGGCCTCTGTGACATTTAGGTCAGCTCCCCTCTTTCTAGTGAACCTCCTCCTCTATGCTCCTGGGGGAGATGGCCATTAGCCAATGTCAGGTTTATTCAGACCACCCACTGTTTCCAAAGCTAGCGTTGGATGATTTCTGAGGCTTTCCAGAAAAAAGGTACCAGATTTTTTTTTTGGGGGGGGGTGTTTGTTGTTGTTGCTGTTTTGGTTTGGTTTGGTTTTGGTTTTTCGAGAAAGGGTTTCTCTGTGTAATTGTCCTAGCTGTTTTAGAACTTGCTTTGTAGACCAGGCTGGCCTCGAACTCACAGAGATCCGCCTGCCTCTGCCTCCCCAGTACCGGGATTAAAGGTGTACACCCTCACCACCTAGCTCAAAGACTATATTCTTATTACTTCATTTCTGTGGCTTTCTTTTTGAGACAAGGTCTTATTCTGTAGTTGAGGATGACATAGAATAATTTACCATTCTAATTATTATTTGAGCATGTAATATACATCAGAAGGAGATGGAGTCTGCATTATTGACTTTCTCCTTTGATGTGTTCACTGTGTGTGACTGCATATGTAGAGGACAGAGGGTCACCTTAGGTGTCCTCCTTGGTCGCTAGCCACATTCTTTTGGTTGTTGTTGTTTTGAGATAGGGTCTTTCATTGATCCTAGTGGTCACCAGCCTGGCTAGATTGCTGGCTAGTGACCCTCAAAGAGCCTCTTGTCTTTCTGTTCTCAGCATTGGGATTGCAAGCAAACCAACACACCTAGATTTTCTCCCTGGGTTCCATGGTTCAGACTCATCCTCATGCCTGGATAGCAAGCCCATTACTGATGGAGGCCTCGCCCAGGCCCACATTTCTTATTTTTCTTCTCACTGTAACCCAATACTGAACTGAAAAAAAAACTTACAGGGGAGAGTTCTCTATTTGAGCCCATGGTAAACGAAGATTTATGCCATACCCCTTGGCTGAACTGATTCTAGGCCAGTGAGGAGACAGACAACCACATAGTGGGGCTCCCTGGGGGGAGGATGGAGGAGGAGGCTGCTCACCTCACGGTGGGTGGGAAGTTGACTTAAGGGGGCAGACTCAGATTATTGTTCTTTCAGAAGTGGCTTTTTTACCTGGTGCAGCTTCAGGGACATCCGGACGGCGGGGACCACAACTTTGTGCAGCAGGTCCATGTCCGCAAATACCCACTCGTCTCGAGCCGTGACCCGGAAGTCACCTTTGAAGAGGGCGTGCAGCCCGTACAGAAATGAATCCAGGCTGCAAAACAGTCACATCACTGTGGGGTGCGCACAGAGCTCATGATCCCTTCATCCCACCATCGTCTGCATCTCCTGGTTTAAGGATTATCTTCCTGGGGTTAGGGAGATGGCTCAGTTGGTCCACACAAGCGTGAGGACCTGAGTTCCCAGCACCCCATAAAAAAAAGCCATGTATGGTGGTATGTGCTGGCAATCCCAATGCTGAGGAGGCAGGGGTAGAATTGGTCCCTGGTTCTAGCAGGTCACCCAGTGTAGTTTACCCAGTGAACTCTGGACCAATGAAAGATGCTGTCTCAAGTAAGATAGATGGTACCTGATAACAAACAGGGCATGTATGACCACTTGCACATACACACCCACAAACACACGCATTATCTTCCTGTATTTTGGACTGACCCAGCATGGAAAGGAAGATGATTCTGGATGTTTCCCAGAACCCCCATGCCTGGCCCCACAGCGAGGCTGGTGCCTTGGTGGAAGGCCATCTTCCATCACCATAGGAACCACTGACATAATCTCTGAGCGGGAAACGGAGCTCCGGCCTGGAACAGGCCAGACACATACACCAGAAAGCAAGGACAGCAGGCTCACCCTCCCCAGCCTCACTGGCTCTACCACGCATATCTCCCCTCACCAGTATCTTACTTCTCTTCTTGAAATTTCAGGGCTGGGTTAATCATAGTAGAAATTGGATTCTATCATAATATACAGAGAGGAAAAAATAGTCAAATGTCACCCAAGCACGGATTATTAGATTATCAGAGCACAACTGTCCCCTCTGCCACCCTTCCTTCATGACTCTAGAGGCAGCCATGCGGCAAAGGCCAAGGTTGGTGGCTAATCGCTCTGCCAGGGTTGTTCAGGTTTTCATATCATCTTAGTTAGGGTTTCTATTGCTGTGAAGAGACACCATGACCACAGCAGCTCTTATAAAGAAAACATTTAATTGGGGCTGGCTTACAGTTCAGAGGTTTAGTCCATTATCATGATGGCAGGACATGGCAGCATGCAGACAGACATGGTGCTGGAGAAGGAGCTGAGAGTTTTACATCTTGCAGGCAACAGGAAGTGGTCTGTTTCACTAGGCATGGCTTGAGCATATATAAGTACTCAAAGCCCGCCTCCACAGTGACACTTCCTCCAGCAAGGCAACACCTACTCCAGCAAGGCCACACCCCCTAAGTGCCGCTCCCTTTGGGGGCCATTTTCCTTCAGACCACCACACATGTCCTGCATTGCTTTCCTGCTGTGTTCCATCCCCTGTCTTTGTCACTGTCTCTGAGTGTCACCTGAGTGAAGGACAGGGTGTCACGCCAGGCCGGGGCCTTTCTGAGTGAACACAATGAGTGGGCTCAGGAAAACAATGTGTCCTGTATTCTGGGGACAGGAAGGAAACATAGTCCTTCTCTCCCTCACCCTTATTCCTCCACTGTGCCCTCTCATGGTGACCTCTAATGCCCCCGAGATGCAGGGTGAGGCAAACATGGCATCCAGCACTTTGGACAGGGCTGGCCTGGGACAGAAGGCGTAAGACACGACTGAATGAGAGGACTTTTGTCTCAATACCATGCACGGGACCTATGCATCAGAGACGCATGGCCACTGCATGCTAATGCAGCACCTTGCTGTGGTGTGTGCCTCCTCTGTTTATTTCCATCCTGCACTCCCTTTAGGAAGACTCAGAGGCTTTGCACAGGGGAAATGGGAGCTGCCAGGGCCTTCTCAGGTGGAGGAATCTAGAACCTTCTGGAAAGAGATCTAGGGAGTAACCTTTCCCAAAGGACTGTCTGCTTGCAGAACAAGCACTCCCAAGGGGCTGAAAGCCGCAGCAAGCTCCTGGGAGGCCAAGAGGCCACTGGAGCTAAGAGGAACTGCAAGCAGACGGGTGCCATGGTCAGAGGCTTCCCTACCTGAGTGATGCCCCCATCTGTTCTCCAGGGGAACATCTGAGGGTACCCCATGCTGGAAAGACGCTAACTGTGAAAGCAGAGAGGAGCTGCTAAGTCATGGGTGACTTGAGCACAGGAAGGTGTAGGGACACCACACTGAACATTCAGTGTAAGAGGAAATGCTTTTTTAGATGTGGGACCAGGATAGGACAAGATTTGAGGGTCTATCATAGCCACAGATCCAAGAGCCTCAGCCTGCTGCTTGCTCAGCCGCAGGCCATTGTTCCCCCTTACTCAGACACCCAGGCTCCCATCTGAGGCTCAGCAGGCTACCCTGGGTTGTCGATTTGCTTTTCAGAGAAAATGACACACTGCCGTGCTTATA
Source organism: Myodes glareolus (assembly GCF_982192425.1). Classification (NCBI taxonomy): domain Eukaryota; kingdom Metazoa; phylum Chordata; class Mammalia; order Rodentia; family Cricetidae; genus Myodes; species Myodes glareolus. The sequence goes on from NC_142047.1 coordinate 55,806,731, forward strand.
GGTATTTTATTAAAGTGACCCTCCACATGAACCAGAGCCCGAGTGAATCCCTCTGGCATGGGGAAACCCCCCTTGACCTCACACAGCAAAGAGTTCTACCGGGAGGTGTTTCATAACTGGCTTTTCCCATGGGGGTCACAAGGAGGAAGAAGGTCTCCCGCAAGCAGCCTGCAGTAAAGCAGGGCAGAGTGGGGAGCAAGGGGCTTGGAAACCTCTTGAATGCCTGCAGTGCATTTGGATTTGGAGCGTCACTGGGGTTTGTCCTCTTAAGCCTCTGTTGAGAAGCCAGTGTAGTCATCGACAGTTGTGATCCCTGAACTAGGAGGCAGAGATAGGTGGATCCCTGGGGCGCACAGGGAGAAGCCCAGGCACAAAGGTGGCTGGTGCCTGGAGAAGGACAGTCGAAGTTGTTCCCTGGCATCTACACACACGGACACTCATCAGGCACAGGAATGCACACATACGTTGACTGGGCTAAGAAATGACAGGCTCCTACCCAGCTGGATCTGGGCTGTCACTGCTGTGAGAGAATGGTACACGGCACAGTCAGGTTGTCTGTCTCAGAGACCAAACCCCATCTGAAGCCCACGAAGGAGGCGGGCAAGACAGGCTGTCTCATCACGGAGCCAGGAGCCAGGATGCTGGGGAATCAGGAGAGAGAGAGAGAGAGAGAGAGAGAGAGAGAGAGAGAGAGAGAGAGAGAGAGAAGGAAGAAGAAGAGGAGAGGAGGAGGAGGAAGAGAAGAAGGAGAAGGAGAAGAAGAAGAAGAAGAAGAAGAAGAAGAAGAAGAAGAAGAAGAAGAAGAAGAAGAAGAAGAAAGAGGAGGAGGAGGAGAAAGGAGGGAGGGAGGGGGAGGGGAGAGGGAGAATAGCCAGGGACAGCAGGAATGATACATCTGGCTCTGACCCCACCCCTTCCTGCTACTACTTTGCTCCTCTTCCTCTCCGACCAGCCCTGCCGTGCCCTTTGCAGCGTGATGACTTTGGAGCCATGAGCCAAGACAAACCGTTCCGTTTTTGAACTTGCTCTCCTGGGCGTTCCAATTATAGTGACGAGAGCAAAAACTAAGGCCATCCCGGGCTGACCTGGCTTGGCTGTACCCTGTGCGCTCTCCGTGGTGGTTCTCAATCCCTGGGATTGGGCCCACAGGAAACATCTGTCCATGTCTAGGGCACAAAATCAACTCAGATAACAGCCACCCAAGGAACTGCTAGAGCCCCAACGTTGAAAACCCCTAGGCCCATTAGGGAATGAGACCAGTCCTAGAGTTGGGGTCATCCAGTATCGGGCAAGGGGTCACTGCCCAGGGTCATTAGCTGGGCTTGGACCTTAGGCTTTGTCTCAGGGATAGTTTCTGCAGGACTGACCCGTCAGGCTTGGCCCAGGACTGACTTGTTCCACTGCCACCCTTCACACTGGGACATCCGGGCTTTGCAAGAGCAGTGCAGCCGCTGAGGGGGCTGACAGTGAGGCGACTCACCGCTGTGTCCTCTGGCCTAACTCATCAGCCACAGGGATATCCAGTGCTCAAGATGCCAGCTCCAGGACTCTAGTGAGCTCTCTTCCTGTGTGCCTCATTCCCTCTGGGGCAGCCACAGACAAGACATTGATTGGCTTTGTTGTCGTGGTCACCTTCTTGGCACACCAGTTCACCCAACACTATGGGCCAGGTGACCAGTGCCACCTCATGGGCATTTTAGATCACAATCCCAAGACAAAACAACCAAGACCAATCAACCAATCAACCAAAAAAGTCCAGCACAGTTCCTGAACATAGTCTATGACCAGCCTGACCTTGTTTCATCTGTGCCTTTCCATGGTGGCTTTCAACTATTGCCATCAGGGACATGCTAGAGCCCTGTGTGTTCTAAAATCGAAATATTCCTTTAGGGGAGCCTGGCTTGTTCCTAGGTGGTGAAGAACACCCAGAATGCCCTGCTGTTCCTTCAGGGCAGGAACCTCCCTGCAAGTGAAGGGATCCAGAAACTCTACTTCCCACCCCCATCCCCCTGTCTCTGCCTCCCAGCACTGGGATATCCCAGTACAGGTATGTGTGATACTGTACCCAGGTTCTGAAGTGGGTAAGGGGATCTGAGCCCAGGTCCTCGTGCCGTGTGAGTACTTTGTCCTAAGCCATCTTCCCAGACCTCATTTCTTCGTTATGAGTTAGAGAGCTACTGACAGGTCGGGGACAATTCCCAATCAATGCCTCTGTCAGCATTCATGCTGTCCTGTGGGCCTGCTGGCTGAAGCTGAGGGAGGCACGTGCGCCCTAGTGGCCCGGACACTGAGGGTGCATGGTGGGAACCATGCCAGGGGAAAGGATCCATGTGGTCAGGAGAAAACATGGTGCCACTCCAAAAGCTAAAATATTCCTAAGCTCAGACAACACTTGAGCCATCACACAGCTAATGCCCAGGCAGCTTCTGGCACCACAGCGCGGCACAGGACAGGGCAACACAGAAGCTAAACAGGTGGGAGGAAACGGTAGACACTGGACTAGCTGAGCAACTCCGGGGCTTGCTCTTTCTTGCCTTCCTGCCTCCTCATTTCCTCTAGTGCTGGGACGCTAACCAGAGTTCTCATACATGCCAGGCAAACACTTGACCACGAACTCTACCTGTGGCCCCATTCCCCCCCCTCCTGTCTTTTAAACTCAAATATGCACCAAGATTGTGATTTTAGCTGACAATCCACTTTGATCCCTGTAAGTCAGGAGCTTGCATCCCCCTTGCCCCCCACTGCCTCAGTTTCTCTAGAGCTGAGTAACAAACATGAAGCCACACAGTAGCCACTGATGCCCAGTGACTGAGGTGGGGGTGGATGTCCCCAGTTAGAGCATCTTAGCTGGAAAAGAGGGACAGCAGGGCCCAGGCACAGCTTGTCTGTGACACACCCTGCTCAGGGGACAGAGGGTGAAAGGGGGTCTGGGAATAATGATAGGGATTCACCTTTCCCAAATACCAACTTTGTTAGGTACCAGGTAAGCATCCATAAGGAGGCTTGCAACCATTTTATTTGAATATAGGGTGTCATATTTCTCAGGCTGCCCTTGAACTCACTATGTAGCAGAGGATGATCTTGAACTTCTGACCCTTCCTCTTCCTCCACACTGCAGGAATTACAGGTATTTGTCACCATGCATGGCTTATGCAGTGCTGGGGGCTGAACCCAGGGCTTCTGGCACACTAGGTAAACCTTATATCTTAGCCCAACCCTTACAATCTAGAAGGTCTGAGACCTGGGACCCCTGAGTTCCAACCGCCCATAGTAATACTTCCAAATGCAACAGTCTAAAGTTCGCAATGACCAGGAACATTCTGCAGACCCAACCTGATTTCCCAAGGAAAGATGCATCTCAAAGGCTTGCAAACAGGCCAGGTTGAAATAAAAAAAAAAAATGACTGGCAGAATCCATCAAACACAAACCCCAGGCACCTGCACAAGCCTAAAATATCCCAACTGTCTCTCTGGTACCTCATAGCCATATTGTGAGCAGCTGTTCCCAGAGCTCGCCTTCCCAGAATGCACAGGGCAAAGGAAAGTGTCACCAGAGGTGAGTCTTCATCGCTGTCCACCGGGTCCAGGGCCTTGGAGAGCTGAAAGAACAAGGATGTGAAGCCAGCTGTCACCCGGGCTCTCACGTGTGTGGCTGCAGCAGGTTTGTAGGCAGACACTGTAGCTAACTGGGCACCTCTGAAGTGGCCCCGGAGAGGGGAGTCTGCTGCTGTCCAAGGCAGTCTCTCCCGTGGTCGGACATGGGAAGACACACATGGGGAGAGCACATACCACTTTCTTCTCTCAATGCTCATGACATTTCTGACAAAAGGCAATTTAAGGAAGAAGGGCATTATTCTGGCCCACAGAAGAGGCAAAATTCCTCATGGTAGGAAAGGCATGGGGGCAAGGAGGTGAGGGTGGCTGGTCATGTGTACAGTCAAGAAGCAGAACCTGAACAGGACATAAAGCCTCAAAGCCTATGTGGTGGTTTGGGAAAGAATGGCCCCTATAGGTCCATATATTTGAATGCTAAGTCACCAGAGAGTGGCACTATTTGGGAAGGATTAGGAGGTGTGGCCTTGTTGGAGGAAGTGAGTCACTGAAGATGACTTTGAGGTTTGAAAAACCCAAAATCAGGCCCAGTTTCTGTCCATCTGCCTATGGATCAGGATGTAGAACTCTCAGCTGTCTTTTTAGTACAAAGTCTGCCTGTGGACCCCCAGGCCCTCTACCATGGTAATAATGGACCAAGCCTCTGAAGCCATAAACAAGCCCCCAGTTAAATGCCTTGTTATAAGGGTTGCCTTGGTCATGGTGTCTCTTCACAGCAAAAGAACAGTGACTAAGACAGCCTGCTTCCAGTGATACATTTAGTCTAATGAGGCTCCACCTGTTAAAGGTTTTACAACCTTCCCAACAGCACTTCCACTGTTGTTGAAGTGGGGCGTGATTGAGCGAGGCGCCTGACATTGACCTCTGACCTCCACATGCCTGTGCCCACTCACAGGCACCAAATAAAGTAAAATTATAACAAAAATTTAAAAGTTTGGTTCTGTTGGTGGTGCTGAGTATTAAAGCCTTTCCAAACACAAATTTATTCAATTTAATTTATTAGTGTGTGTGTGTGTGTGTGTGTGTGTGTGTGTGTGTGTGTGTGTATACCCATAGTCATACATTCTACATGATTCTTTTGAGATAGGGTATCTCACTAAACCTGGAACTCACTGGTTTGATCCTGGGCTGGTGGCCAATAAGTCCCCAGCCATCCTCCTGTCTCAGCATCACCTCACTAGCACTGGGGTTTCTGACATGGGTCACACAACCACAACACACACACACACACATACAATGCAATTTTAACGTCTTGCTGCTACTCTAGCAACTTAAACTATACTGACCCTGAACCCCGTTTACAGGGACAGACACTTTCAACGTTCTGTCGCTGGAGACAAACCCCATTATCTCCCAATTAAGTACTAAACATTTACTTGCTTCAGTACTGAACGTTTGTTCAAAAAGTAAGTGTTTTCACCTCTATTTTCTTATTGTCTACCCTGGAGTGCAGAAAGAAAGAGAAGGCTAAGGACCCTTGCTGTGTAGGTTTGTCCTCAGTGGCTCAGCCCCAGGCCCCCTCCTACCTCCTGTCTCTTCCCTGCGCAGTACTGAATCCACTCCAGGAACACGGTGCAGTAACTCGCCCGTGTGATGCCCTGGAGACACGGGACGTAGTCGTCGTCGATGTTGATGTTAAACATTGCAAGGTCGCGCTCGATGTGATGCCACTTGGCGAAGGGCTGGAGGGACTTCAGCAGGGGTTCGTTCTTGACCCACGAGAGGAGTTTGGGGGACGTGACCATGTAGTATATTATGCTCTGCAGAAAGCAAGCAAGATTGTGAGATCTCATAGCCAGTCTGGCAGCCAGGAAGACCTCATTGTTTTGGTTTATCAGGCCTCAGTGTGGAGGGTCTAGAAAGATGGCACGGAGGCTAAGGGGAGACATCTTTGTCTTCATCAAAGACGGCTTTGGCTGGTAGGGTCCAAGGTCTCTGATGGGTACCTTTTGGTGTCAGCACAGTGTAGAGGGCATGAGGTCCTTTCAATCATAGATAATCACTAGGGAAACCAGGAATGTTAAACACACAGGGTTGCCTCTTCAAAAGAACAGATTATAGCCAGTCTGCCCAGATAACTTGGAATGACGTGGCTAATAGCCTGGGGACTTCTGTGTTATCTGCAGGGCCAGTGTACACCTGAATCCCCCAGACTCTTCCTCCCTAGACCCTCATCTTGAGCATTGTTTCTCAGTCAATAGAATCCACCCTTATGGAAGAGGTCATATGGACTTTGAAAAAAGTTTCAATGCTACCATGTAGCAAGCTTTGTTGTATACAGAGGATTGAGTTAATTATCACCGGGACATTTTTTTCCAAAACTGTGCTATGTTTAAACATGCCTAAAATAAATGGCCCGGGGCCAGACAGACTCTAGAAGTTGGAACTAACACTGGCTACTGAGTCGTGTTGACAAATTTCTTTCTTTCCTCACACTGATCGACAGTCCTGGCCCTGGCGATTGCAGAGACACCCCACAGGACAGCACTAAATTGTGGAGCCCCTAGTAGGCTTGTTATCATTCATAGCCTTCCCCCAGCATAGGGTCCCTCACATGGGTTTCCTCTGTCCCCTCCTGTCCTTCTGGTCTCTTTTCCTTAGAATACAGCTCAGCCCAGGCCAGCACTCGGTATCTGCATGAGAACCGCATTTTTCTCCACAGGGCATCCAAGCTGCACATTTTTTTTCTCGTCTTTTTCCTTTCCCCTTTCCTCCCTTCCTCTTCTCTTTCCCCATCCCCCTCTCTCTCTTTCTTTCTCTCTCTCTCTCTCTCTCTCTCTCTCTCTCTCCTTTTTTTTTTTAAATCATTTTTCTTCTGACTCTTTGGATTGAATGTTGAAACAGGACCTTTTGTAGGATGGTTTGGAACTCTCTATGTAACATTGAGCTTCTGCCCCTCCTTCCTCCACCTACTGAGGACTGGAACTTATAGATGTACACCAACCACAACATGAGGTTGCATGCAGTGCTGGGGATTGAACCCAGGACTCTGTGCATGCTAGGCAATCCTCTGTCACCTGAGCTACATCTCCAATCTAAAACTCTGGTTCTAAACTGGACCATCTGCACAGCAGCTAATAATGTAATCTGCAACTCTAACACGGACCTGCTGGTGCACCCTGGGCATTTAAATTGGCCATCATAACAAGCACCCCTGCTGTGGTGGAAACGGACAGTCAAGGTTGTAGCCAGCCTGCTGTGCCCAGGCTTAGGCTAACACAAAGCCCTGTTGTGTTTTTCAAGAAAGAAGAGGTCCTCAAGCCTGACTGCATCTCTCATTGGGAATCTGGGAAAAACCTTTTCATGCCACTTTGTGGAAAGATTTTCAGGAACCCTGCCTTTCACCCCCTCTCCCCACTTCTTAGGCGCCACCCCTAGTGTTGGGAAGCACAACACACCTTGACATAGTAGCGGACGAGCACCCTGCGGAGGTCAAACACCTGCAGCATGGTGGCTGCATTGTTGTCCATGATGCGATAGCCCTCCAGGATGTACTGTGTGCGCGTGATCTCCCAGGTGAGCCAGCGCAGGTGGAAGGCGGCGTTGCAGGACAGCAGGTGTGGCAGGTGGCCAGGCTTGCAGCAGCAGCAGCCTCTGTCATCCTCGTCACCTTCCATGATGGCCTCCACCTCTCTCTGCTGGCAGTAGGTCCCTGGCCAAGGACACAAGAGGCATTAGGTCACGCAGAGGTCAGAAGAGGGCGTCAGATGATCTGGAACCGGAGTTACAGACAGGTGTGAGCTGCCATGTGTGTTGAAAATCACACCCGGTTCCTCTGGAAGGGCAGCCAGTGCTCTTAGTCACCGAGCCCTCTTTGTAGTCCCATGAGGTGTCTCTGAGGGTGCTAGGAGGCGCTGGAGTCAAGTGTGTGTTCTTCATTTTAAAGCAGGCCTACTAAACAGCCATAAATAACTTTTTGGGTGTGTACCTATATGAAAGGTGTGTGTGTGTGTGTGTGTGTGTGTGTAGGTAGGTAGGGAGGTAGGAAGATACATAGGCAAGGGTCATTTCTCAGGAGCCCTCTGCCTTGTTGTTTAGAGACGGTCTCGGTCTCTCCATGGATGGGAGCTCAGGAAGTTGGCTAGGCCAGCTCGGCCTCCCCGGAACTGGAGCTCAGGCCTCTAATCCCAATGTTCAAATGCAGGAACAGTGCAATCTCTGGAGCTTGCTGGCCAGCGAGACTAGCCAAGTCACCGAGCTCCCGCTTCAGTGAGAGGCTTTGTCTCAACAATAATAAAAAAGAGTGGCGTGGCGAGACACTGAAAAAAACACCCGGCATCAACCTCTGGCCTCCACAAACGTGTGCAAAAATACACACAGATGTACACACACATCCCTACAAAGTGGAACTAACCAAAGCTTCCAGGCACACCAGACAGCACAGTACCCAGGAAATGTTGAAATGTATAATTCTGTAATCATCCCTGGGAGTAAAATGTCCTGACTTCCTTTCTGTTTACAGGCTGGAACAACAATACAACCAACCAGACTCAGAGGAGTGGCTGTCATTCAGAATGGCCTGCTCCTCACACAGCCTTCCTGAGGGCAGAGACTCTGCTAGAGCCCACAGGACACAGCCTGCTCACCTAGACCTGCCATACACACCGACTTGCCTTGGGCTCCTCCAGTTAGAAGTGAAGGGAACTATGTGTGCTAGCATTCGTGGGGGACAGCGCTCTACTTTATGGATGAAGTCTGGAACTCAGGGAGTCATCAGACCACGCAAGCTGCACAGACATAAAACCCAGAGGCATGACGAAGCGGTGACTGTCGCCAAGAGGAAGAAAACTGTGGAGTCTGAGATTGGTGGGAGAGCTGTGTGTGGATCTGCCAGTTAAGATAAAGATCCGGGTTGGGTTTGCTTTGGATAAGATTAGGCTACGCGGACGTTTCCACACGTCCCCGCGGGCCAGTGATTATGGGGGGTCAGCCAAACCACGAGAACACTGATAACATCTCCCTCAGACAGGAGCATAAATCTTGCTTTTTGAATTTCTCGGCTCCAGGGGGAGTGGGTGGCTTCACCCTAATAATTGCCTGTGCTTTCTGTGTCCTTTCTGCGAGGTCCATCAAGATGCTGAGGAGTGGCCTGCAGGGTGGGGCCACATTAAAGTTTGAAGGAATTCTGAGAAAATGGGATTAAACAATTTAACATCAAATAGACTTTTAAAACATTTAGACATTCTTTATTTCAGTCTTTCCTTATCTAACTTCCCTCTCTCTCCTTCTTTCTTCCACTTCTCTCTTCTCTCCATTCCCTCCTTCCTCCCCTTCCTCCTCTCTTCTCTCCACTCCCTTCCCTCTCCCCTCCTCCTCATCTCCTCTCTTTACCCCATTCTTTCCTCCTCCCTTCCTGGTCTTCTTCATGTCCTCTTTTCCTCCCTCCCTGCCTCCCTCCCTCCCCTCCCTCCTTCCCTCCCTCCCTCCCTGCCTCCCTCCTTCCCTCCCTCCCTCCCTTTCTCCCTCCCTCCATCCTTTCTTTCTTTCTGCCCCTTTGTTCATTCTTTCCTGCCTCCCCTCCCCTCCTCCCTCTCCTTCATTTCTCTCTCCTCCCCTCCCTTCCCTCTATGTCCTCCTTTCCCTTCCTTCCTTCCCTCCCTCCCTCCCTCCTTCCTTCCTTCCTTCCTTCCTTCCTTCCTTCCTTCCTTCCTTCCTTCGTCTCTCCTTCCCTCTTCCGGTCATGGTCACTGTAACACTCCTAGATGTGGTTTACCCAAACCTGCTTCCCTCTAAATAGCAGCCCAGAGCATCCCAGTCTCAGGGACCACCTTTGTCTCCTCTAGTATTTCAGCTCCCCAGGTCATTGCCCCCTCGCTGGGCTCACAGTTTCTCGACACTGTCACTGGGGTCCTGTTTCCTATTTCCTCGTTTGTTTGCTTTTCTCCTTTCCTAGCGTGACTGAGCACTGTCATCTTTGTCACGCCTTTGCTTCCTGTTCTTGGCTTCCTCTGTGTCTCTCCCCGTGGTTAGCCCCCATCCCATGCTTCTGCGTTCACACTCAGAGAGCCAGTGCGGCGTAGGGAAGATCGCGCCATATCTTAACTTGCCTGTTTAGAAGGTGCCACACTTTCCATGCATTCCAAAACCCATACCCGATTCTCTGCTCAGCCCATCCATCTGGTGTCAACTCCTGTGACAGTGGTGGGTGAGTGCATCAAGGCCCTGGGGCAGAAGCTGAGGTCCTCTAACACCAAGTCACCAGGATGTCCACTGAGGATCCTGATATGAAAGTAGATTGGTTTTCCAGTGAGGAAGGCGGTGTGGAGCTGTCCGAGGCTATGTGGGAGACAACTACTGAGTGCCTGGGAACCAAGTAAATACTGTGGCAGAGATTTCCAGTGAGTACCCCACAGTCAGGCTGTCCAGATGGAGAACCACATGGTTGCCCAGCTGCACCCTGATCTAGTGGTGAGCTCAAGGCCCTTCTTCTCCCTTGCTTTTCTTTTGGAGTTAGTTAGAAGGTTGGGAGGAAGGATGATGCCTCTCCTGAGGGTAACTATCGCCTTCAAGGTGCTCTCGCCTGAGCTCGAGTTCACAGGCATCTTATAAAAACGACCAATCCCCTGCCTTGGCTCTTTGTTCCTATCTCTCACCTCCAGACAGTATTATTGGATCTGCAGCCCCTACCCTTCCCTTCAGGCTGTCTGGTGCCCACTGGCACGTGCTTTGTTTATGACTCTGACTAGGACTTTCAGCTGATATTAATCTGTCAACCCTTGAATTATTAATCACCTTAAAGGACACACCTCGCCGGGGTCCTTTAAGGTGACTCCGTATGCTTGTTTATCCTCTCCTCACAGAAATGGCTAAGCCACCTGTCCAGGTCACCTGACTAAGCGACCACAGAAGGATGGGAAACTTCAGCAAGAGCTCTACTTGCTTTCCAGGTGGTCACATCACTTCTATAGGGACCATGAGACATAGAAGGAAACGGCCCATTCTGGGCTCAAACCTGGGCTGTAACCACCTCCCCTGCACGCTTCTCCTTGCTGCCACGCTCCACACTGACACTCAAGGTGCCCTTGAAAGCAGCACATAAAGAAGCATTGGCTGGGACACCTGGTGATGTTGAAAGGGGACGCTCTGTATCCTGCTACCTCTACATCTGCAAAGGAAAAGCACACTGTGTCACCGTCTCGACGCTCAGCTGTATCGTGAGAGCACTGGCCTTTCTTCAACAGCTATGCCCACCACCTAAGCCTCAGCAACCATGTCCCACTAGGAGAAATGAAAAGCCAGATACCCTCTGACCCAGAGACAGGCATGTGTCCTTGACTTTGGTGCTCTGATCTACTTAGACTCGGACTGAACGCACAGCACTGAGAGGCCAGTGATGGGTGCATGTAGGAGATGTCGTGGTAGAAGCTGTTTATCTGCTCTCAGGGGACGGTGGTATCTGAGGGCTCAAGCTCAGGGATCAGTGATGTGGGGGCAGCCCTGGGTCCACTGCAGAGATGAGGGTCCTTTGCAGCTGGCATGTGAGTTTAAGGTTTATATAAGTGTGTGTGTGCGTGTGTGTGCATGTGTGTGTATGCACGTGTGTGTGTGTGTTTACGTGTGTGGTGTGTATGCCATGGGTATGCAAGTGCTCAAAGAAGGCAGAAAAGGGCACCAGACCCCCTGGACCTGATGCTGAGTAGTAAAATCCAGGTTTTGGGAAGAGTATCAACTGCTCTTAGCCATCGCTCCAGCCCCTGTTGTGTGATTGCAGACTTGAACTTGCCCAACCGGCCCAGGCCCTCCCACGTTGCTCAGAAAGTCTCCATCCCTGGATGTATTTCCCATAAACCCTTCTCCTCTTATGTTAAAATGGGTTGACTTCTGTGTCTTGATGCTCAGACCTCCTGTTAACTTGGTGCTTCTCTTTCAGGGGATTGGGAGTGGGGCAGAGAACTCTTCTCCATGATAGAGATAGATTTCTTTCTTTCTTCCTGAGAAAGTATAGCCCGGTGGTAGAGGACTTGCCTGACATGCGTGCGGTTCTGAGTTTGATCACTAGCCATGAGAGAGGGAGGGAAGAGAGAAAGGAAGGGAGAGAGTGAGAGAGTGAGCCAGAGCAAGCTGCGAATATGCAAACAACCCCCACTCCCTCTCCTGCCTTCCTCAGTAGAGTTCCAGAGAAAGACTGTGTCTGGGTTTTCACTGCCCCCAGGCCGTGCCCAGCTAGATTAAATTTGACCAAAATAAAACCTGCTCTTTCAGAAGACAGGGAATTCAGAAGAAAAGTGAAATGAAGAAAAAGAAACCTAGAACATCACCCAAGAAGAAAACCGACCTCGGAGGGAATATTGTAATCAATGCTGCAACGAGAATAAACCCTACCACAGTCCTTTGGGGTCAACGTAGCTCTTCCTCAGAGCTTGAATTCTGTCAGGCTACAGGGCTTTTAAGTCTCCGTGTTTAAAATCATGCTCAAAGTAGGTCAGAGGAAATGTACTGTAGGGGAACTGTGTGGTGCGGCAAGCAGGCTGCCATTTTCACCCTCAAGATATGGCTTCTGTGCTGATCTTACAGTCAGGTGACATGCCCACTGTGGGTGACTGGAAGAAGACAAAGCCGCCAACCCCCAACCGACAGCCCCTCCCAGAAGCCTGCTTAGGCAGTCCCAGCTGTGGCCGTGCTGGGAACCCCCTTCTGTATTTTACACTGTGAGGTTTCAGGAATCCAGTATGCTGTGGCAATGTTGAGCCCCAGCAAACCGTGCCTCTCACTCACCGTGACACAGGACAAGGAGATATGGTTATTTTTTCTACCTCCTGACTTTGAGCTATAGATAGAATTGACTCTATACGAATTACTTTTTTCGCTGCTGTGGTAAAATAACTTGGCTAAAGAAATCTGGGAAAAGAGGTGTTCCCTGGGACTCGTGGTTTACGGGGATGCAGTCCAGTATGGCGGGGGAAAGATATCAGCAGGGGTGGCTCCTGACCATCAGGGCAGGAGTGCTCCATCTGGGTGGATCAGACAGCAGAGGACAGATCAGAAGGAGCCACTGTTTCCCCAGCTGACTGACGTGTGCTTGTCAGAATGTCTGCTCAACAGGAGAGGCAGCCTTGATCCCATGCAACAGAACCGTCCCCAAGCCCTTCTTAGTAACGTCATCTCTAAAAGGTTTGCTCTGCTCGTTTCTATTTGTGTGACTGTGTCTGAGTGTGCGCACCTGTGTCCAGGTGCCCAGAGAGGCCAACCTGCATCGGAACCCCTGGAACCGGAGTCAGGTGCTTGTAAGCCTCCCAGACTGGATGCTGGATTCAAATGCAGGCTTTTGCAAGAGTTGTACATGCTTTCAGTGAGTGAGTCATCTCCCCACCCCTGATGGTGGCTTCTGAGCAGTGCCTAACACCCTGAGTTCCAGTGCTGCCTCAGCTGCACGGTCCACCGCCTAACACCCCGAGTTCCAGTGCTGCCTCAGCTGCACGGTCCACCGCCTAACACCCCGAGTTCCAGTGCTGCCTCAGCTGCACGGTCCACCGCCTAACACCCCGAGTTCCAGTGCTGCCTCAGCTGCACGCTCCTTCACCTAACACCCCGAGTTCCAGTGCTGCCTCAGCTGCACGGTCCTCCACCTAACACACCGAGTTCCAGCACTGCCGCAACTGCATGGTCCTATGCCAACACCCCGAGTTCTAGCACTCCCTCAACCGTACGATCCTCCGCCTAACACTCTGCAAGCACGGTGACCCCTACCTCGGAACTCTAGTCCTCGAAGTTGAAAGGTGACGAGACCGTTCCCAATCTCGATCAGGTGGACGAAGGCATTGAGGTCATCCGAAGCCAAAATGAAGCAGTCACCGGAGCTGTAGTTGCCCCAACGGCCAAGCACCAGGTCTCCACAGAGCGACTCCTGCAGGGTCCGTGTCAGGTGCTCATAGAAGATGGAGTTGAGATTGTTGTCATCGCTCCCTGAAGGCAGGCGGAAAGGAGAGTGGTGAGGGTTTTACCCGGAAGCAATAAGCTATCTTATGCTCAGATCCTGAAACAGAGAGCTACCCTTTGAAAGTAAGAGTTTTCACGTTTACAAAAGTGCCTGCTTCCCATCTATTTTGGCGGACTATCCTGAGACCTCCTAGGCCGTCCCTCTAGATCCTGCGGTAACTTCATACAGATGCATTACTGTCTAAGTGCAAATTACTTATACAATCCTGTGTTAAACTCAGCTCAACACTCTGACCTTGGGGGCTGGCTGTGCCTGCCGTGCAAAAATGAGGACCCGAGTTCATTCTCTAGGACACATGTTTTAAAAGAGGCAACCATAATGACAGGCACTTGGAATCCCAACACTAGGGAAGGAGAGAGAGAGAGAGAAAGAGAGACAGAGAGAGAGAGAGAGAGAGAGAGAGAGAGAGAGAGAGAGAGAGGTGTGATCCTCCGGCCGGGCACCCTAGTCCTCCGTTGAGCTAGCTCCAGGCCACTGATGGACCTCTATTCAAAACACAAGGCAGATGCTCCTGCTGAATGACACTCAAGGTTGACCACTTGGCTCCACAAACACATGACACATCTACATGGGCATGTATGCACACACACACACATACACACACATTTGGGCTCTAGGTCTGTACCTTAATTCTCTACCTAACATTTCCTGTCTCAAATGCTCCACAGCTTCCATGCGCACAGAAAGGACTTTGGGACTGTCTCAGTGTGCACAATCATGCATAAAACAACCGCAAATGAAACCAACTTCTCATTGCTTTCCAGTAAACACTTGGGCCTGCGCCTGGGTCCACCATTCCCACGGCGGCTGCCCATTTGTGTGCCCCCCAGCAGGGACTGAGAGTGTGGGTTCTAAACCCTGACCAAGGCTTGATTCTGTCAGGGGCTGCCCATTGGTTAAGATTTAACACTCAGTTGGATGGATGGTGAGAGCCAAGGAAAAGGAAGAATGTTGGGAGGAGATGGAGCCAGGATGCCACACTTCCCAGTGGGAGGCCAGGGCTGAGTATGGCCGTGGTGGGGGGCATTTCCTTGCCAGGTTCTGATGGCAGCTCTCCCTCTCTGGGGTGTCTCAAGAAGAGAGCTACAAGCTTTTCAAGAAAAGACTGGACAAACTGGGAAATCCTTCTGGTAAATGCTTTGATCAGAGATCAAAGAAGGACTGGTAAGACCAAAGAGAAACTCCAGGACCTTGTGTCCTAGAGAACGAACTGTGGTCCTCAGAAACCTCTGCAAAGCCAGGCAGACATGGCGTCTCACTGGAGGAAAGGCCTAGAAGCAAAATTCAAGACTTCTGTGTGTTGTCTACCAGAGAGGAGTCAGTTCTATGAAGTAGAGGCTACAATGTGACCTGAGTGCCCCTAATCTGCATCGTTGGAACACAGAGCACAAGGCTGGCCTCAGCCTGGAGACATCCCAGAAAGGTTATACAGGGAAGAGGACCAGGTTGTTGCTAGGAGACTCCTGGGGGGCAACTATCAGATACAGAGCAGTTGGCAGGGTGCTGGAGCTAAGCCGAGATATTGGTAAGCTGCTAAGACTGGCAGAGGAAACTGCTGGTAAGGTGTTGGCTCGCACTCCTCCACATTCGAGCCTGCTGGTCTGCTCTTAGGACACTAACTAAACATCACCCTTGGTTCCCTGCACTTTTAAAGAAGAGACCTGAGAGAGAGAATTAGCCCTTTCTTACTGTGCGCACTCTTCTGTACTTTAATACAATAACTGAGAGTGGAAATTTGGCCCAGAACATCTTAGCACACACTGACCACACATCTGTATAATTAGGGAAAATGAGACATTTGTGGTTAGCGGAATGCAGGATGGACTTCTGAGACTGTCCATGTGCCTGATGTAATGATCCTGCTGTGTCACCGAGTCCCACGGCTGCATGCCAGAGACATTCCCATCTCCCCTCCAATCCCTAGACACTGATGGAAAGTCCCACAAATAACAGGCCTGACTCTCCAGGGGCTTCCAGGCTTTAAGCTCTGACTTTATACTAATTGCGTTTATGCAGTCCCAGTATAGATGGTCCCAATAACGATGGTTTCATTTGAGGATGTTGGATGCATTTGGTGGTTGCTTCCCAGGTTTCGTGTCTGATCTTTGGGGGCTTGTGTCTTGCGGTCTGAGGCTAGGGTGATACTGGGCAGTGGTGGCCAGATGCACCTTCAGGTCAGCTCTGTGATCACAGATCCCAGGAGGGCGAAAGTGACATCCTGGGGTGGGTTATGCTACCAAATAGGAATGGGGCGTGGGTGAGAGGCACCGCAAGCATCTTCAAGTTGCATCCAAGTATCGGCATTGTCATAGATAGCCAGCATGGACACAGGACACTATTCTTCCTAGAGGTAGAGAGAGAGGCCTGAGCCTGAACAAATGTCCAGCTTCACTCAAATCACACTTTAAATCGACATTCTGATAAGAGGAAGAAAGAGACAAATGACTAAAAAATGAGAACACCTATAGGAAGAAAAAAGTTGACTCTCCCAGTAGATTACTCCACAGCGTAATGTCGACCAAGGTTTCTGATGATCTCTTGATGCTCAATCCTACAGTGGTTCATCCATATAAATGTCAACACAGGGCCATGTTTTTGTTTTTGTTTTTGTTTTTAAAGATGAGACCCCACTATGTCACCTAGGCTGGTCTGAAGTTTCTGGTCCTTCTGCACCTGTTTCCTGGATGCTGGGGTTACAGGCATGTGCCACCATTCCCAACTCAACTCAACTGGTCCTAAGAGGCCAGTCCTAAGGTTTAGAGTCTGCTTGATGTCTACCATACACAAACAATTTAAAATGTCTTCATGGGGTAACTGGATACAGTCACTAACCAACCCCAAATGATGGAAGGCTATTTCCGAAGAAACTAAGGAGGAACTGATGAGCGTACTTGCCCGGGTATGCACTGTGGGCAATGCATTTACCAAGACATGCCTTGACTCTGCCATGAGCACACAGAACACACTGAACACCTTCCATTGGAATCTATCTGCACAACAAAGAAACACAAGGTTTAAAGAGAATAGGAAAAGCAGGGCTGGAGAGATGGCTCAGTGAGTAAGAGCACTGGCTGCTCTTCCAGAGGACCAGGGTTCAATTCCCAACACCAACAGGGCAGCTCACAACTGTCTGCAGCTCCAGTTCCAGAGGATCCGACACTCTCACACAGACGCGCATGCAGGCAAAACACTAATGCTTATAAAATATAAATAAATAATTTTTTAAAAAAGAAAAAGCACTTACCTGGGTCCCTTTCCATCTGCACAGCCAATCTTGTGTTGGAATTATCCACACGCCTTGTACTAGAAGGGGCCACAGGAAGTAAAAGGTCAATGGTTAGATCTCTACCCATTACGAAGCTGGTGGACCGAACAGGTGTGAGGTGGGGGCATGCAGGGTGCTTACAGGGGAAAAGGGACATGGCCACTGAAAAGCTCTTCCCTCTCAGAATTAAAAAGATATATGTTTTATTATCATCATCTCTCCTCTTCTCTCTCTCTCTCTCTCTCTCTCTCTCTCTCTCTCTGTGTGTGTGTGTGTGTGTGTGTGTGTGTGTGTATGTGCACGCCATGGCTCTCCTGTGGAGGCCAGAGAAAGGACAC
This sequence comes from Myodes glareolus, assembly GCF_982192425.1. Lineage (NCBI taxonomy): Eukaryota > Metazoa > Chordata > Mammalia > Rodentia > Cricetidae > Myodes > Myodes glareolus. Next base: position 55,823,883 of record NC_142047.1, read on the forward strand.
CTTGCAGGCGTCTGTGCTCTCCCTCCACGATGTGTGTGATCAAACTCAGGTCACCAAACTTGGCAGCAGCCACCCACTGAGAATCCCACCAGCCCATTTCGGTGTTCACACAAAGTATCTGTGATTCCAGTTGGTTCTAGAAAATGCCTGTGGGTAGTCGGCCTCTCGGCCGCAAACTTCTACAAGTCAGGGGCATACTTATGGGTTTTTCTTTGGTTGAGCCATTAGAACAACTCTTACAGACTTAGGAAAGGGCCAGAATTTCTGCAGCCCTGGCAAGAAGGGGTCACCAGAACAGGGTCCACCCTGACAGTGCATCTTGGTTCAGGGCTCCTAAACAGCATTGGTGATGGCCAGCCTTATTTCTGAGAGACAACAGTAGGGACTGGGCTTCATTCTGTTACCACTCAGCAAATCTGTCCAAGTAACTTCTGCGTAGATCAGTGGTTCTCAACCTCTCTGATGCTGTGACTCCTTAATATAGTCCCTCATATTGTGGTGACACCCCCAGCGCAAAATTATTTTCATTGCTATTTCATAACTGTAATTCTGTTATTATTATGAATCATAATGTAAATATCTGATATGCAGGATATCTGATATGCAACCCCCAATGGAGTCACAACACACAGGTTGAGAACCTCTGTCATTGCTGCTTGCCCTACCAGCACCCCTGAGACAATGCTTGCCATTCAGGCCACATGCCTCAAGGCCCCTGAATGTCAGCGTGTGCTCTACTTGGACAGCCTGTGTCTGAGGAGACGTCTTTGCATTTCAGACACAGAGTACCAGCCTCATCAGCCTTTAAATGGCAGAGGTTGGCAGGAAGACAAAACTGATGATGCTTGTCTGTGTTAAACATGGCGATTTCACATTGTTAAGTCCACCTCACCAACATTAAGAAAGGCTTTTTGTCAAAACACAACAGCATGAACACCACATTATACACGGGGTCCCACTGGCACTTCTGAAGGATTTCTTACTATGGTATCTCCTAGGAGAAGCAGCTGTGTGTGCATGCATGTGTGTATGCATGTGTGCATGTATGTGTATATGTGTATGCATGTGTGCGTGTGTGCGTGTGTCTGCAGGTACAGAAGATAATCTAGGCTGTTGGTCCTCGAGAGCCTTTCGGCTTTTGTTTGAGTTGGGGTCTTTCATTGGCCTGCAACTTCATCTCACGAGCCAGGCTACCTGACCCATCAGCTTTCAAGAGTCTGCCTGTCCCTGCTTCCCATCCTGCTGTCGGGATCCCAGGCTCACACCGCTGGTATTTTGTACGGGTTCTGGAGATCTAAACTCAATCCTGATGCCTTCAGGACAGGTGCTTTACTGGCTGAGCCATTTGCCAAGCCCTTCCGGCTGCCCCTGATGCTTCACACTTGACTTCGATTTAAAGGCATTAACGCATTGCGCAGTGTGACCTGACCAACAATGAGCGTTTGTCAGGGATGTCATTGGAATGCAGACATCTTGGCTGAACCTGCCTCCCAGGGATTGGAACTGATTACAAGAATACTAGGATGGGATTATATTTGAATCAATGAAATGGCTCACCTTCAGAAGAAAAAAAAATCAAAAGCATCATTTGCTTCCGTGTCCACCTTAGACATTCACCAGCCATCTAGTTAGGGTTCAGTGTGAACCTGATGGTTGATTCCACAGAAGGGCTGCAGGCAATGGCTCTGTGAACGCACTCAAAAGGCATGAATCTCAGCACACTGCTCCATCCCGCGTCAGCTTCCCTCCCAAACAGCCTCACGGCATCTCTCAAAACAGCAGAGCCCAGGGCAACAGAAGACCAAGCAAACAACAGAATCCTTCATAATGAAGGTTGAGGTCCCATGTCTGCATACTGAATCCCTAAACGGAATTTTAATTTCACCTTAAGACCTAGGACAAATGGAATTTCCAGCTGCAGAATAAACAATTTTTAACATGGGACTGAGCCAAAAGAAAGTCAATTATCCCTCTCTTTAGGGAATTTAGACACTTTCTGAAGCTCCGTCCACTGCAATGCTGTCTTTCCAAAGGTGACAGCCTTTTTGGAACAGAGAAAGCTCACTAAGTCCTCATGAACTCTGCCAGGCCACGGTACCCCAGGCCTAGGGCATCTCCCTCTCAGAAGGGAAGCCTCCAGTGCTCTATAATCCGAGTTCTCCTCCAGTGAGGTCTGCCTGGAACCTTGGTGCTCACGACTGAGAGGTGCTAATTACCTCTGTAATTGGATTCCTGCCTGAACCATCCCATCGCACACCATCCAATCTGTTGCTTCCATCTCACCCTCCCCCATCTCTGGGAAGCAGGCTGGTCAGCTGGGCACGCACCTGTGGATGGGATATCGTTTCCAAAACTTGCCCTATGAAGTCACTGTGTCCTGTGGGCAATGCCAACCTGGAGATCTGGGTCGGTGCCTTGAACAGGCCTCTAAGAGGTCTCTCCAGAGAAACTGACCTGTTGGGAGGTAACTCTTCCTATATCAGCACGGCATGCAGGGACAGAGCTGGCCTCCTCCTGACAATCCTGTCCCACCTCAATCTATCTCCTAAGCCAGCCACCTGTTCTTTCACAGGGTTCGGAATGTGTACCTTACATAGTTTGACAGTAATTTACTTTGCTGAAACTATTTCATGGTCACTTTGCCAGCACACACTGGTTGTTCCTGGGAAACCCCTCCCATTTGTTACGCTGCTCCTGACTGGAGTAAGACAGACAGCATTTGTCCCTGTGGTTAGGAATGAACGGCCCTTCTAGCCCTGGTCTGACTGCAACATTGTTGATTCAAAGTCCACATTTGGACTCCGATGACTCTAATGTGGTTCTATTTCACTTCATTTCTCTGCAGGCTTTTTTTTTTTTTAAAAAAAAAAACAAACTTCCTTTTGCACGCTTGGTTTGGAATTTTTGTTTACTGAACTTGTACGGGGTACAGAGGGGAGAGTCACCTCATCTGTCTTATCCCTAGTTGTCTGTTGTCTGAAAGAGCAAATCAGGACATCGGAGACCCTCCGGAGTGAGGCTCAAAGAGACACACGACTATCACTATGGTCTTCAAGATGCAAGCTGAGTATTCTCGCCAGTATGGGACTGACCAGCTGACCCTGGGGGCGGGAGCTATGCTAGGGAGAGACGTGGCCGCGATGTCACCACACAGGGGCATCTGGGGAAAGTTTGTTCCCCACTTTTATTTAATTTCCAGTAAGACTCCTACAATCTTAAAATATTCCACAAACCCATATATTCACGGAGAACAAAGAGCTGCGATATATAATAACTACCTGAAGAGACGATATTCTGCAACTCAGTTGCACAGATAAAGATCTAGACTGTTTTTTTTTTATAACGTTTTGAAAATATTAGAAGGAAATTTACTTCAAATTTGGTGTTTCAGATACTAAAACAGGTCATGTCGGCTCTCAGCTACAGGAGCAGAGGGTCAAAGGTCAACACAAGGCTAGTATATCCCTTCCTCCCAGCTGTCCTGTGCCTCCCAGGATCCACTTGGCTTGCCCCCCACAATGGTTCCCTGACCAGAATGGGGGTGAACAGTCCTTGAAAACTACAACACGGAAGCCTGCCTTACAGCACGCAGAACCACCCCTCAGAGGAGGTTGCTTGACATTTTAAATTGTTCGACCCAGACAATTCTACTTAAAAACATTATTAGGTTTATTCAGTTAGTCTATGCATATGCGGAGTTCAACTCATAGGAGTCAGCTCTCTTCTTCTTCCACGTGAGTCCGGGGATCCAACTCAGGTCATCAGGCCTGGTAGCAAGAATCTTCCCCTGCCCAGCTATTTCCCTGGGCTCCAAAGAATTATCCTTAAAACCTTCAAAGAATTTCCTCTTCTCCAAACCTCAGAGTAAACATAGTTTTCTCATAAAGACCCCCTGTCTGCTGCAAACTGTGCTCTGCGGATCCAAAACTCTGAAACAGGTAGCAGCGATTCTCGAACATCGCTGGCCGTGGCACCCAGCACTCCACTCAGCCGCCTCGGTGCTGTTGGGCAGCATCTCCCTAACTCTCGTGATGGTGGTGGTTCTACTACTGATCGTTTTTCACTTGGAAACCGTGAATGGAGGCTGGAGAGATGCTCAGAAGTTAAGAGTGCATACCACCCTTGCAGAAGGTCCAGGTTCAGTTCCCAGCACCCACACCAGGGGGCTCAAAACTGCCTGCAGTTCCACATTCCAGGGGATCCTGGCTTTCTGGCCTCAGCAGGCACCTGTGCTCACAGGCACACACCCATACACAGATTGTGTGTGTGTGTGCGGACGTGCACACACACACACACACACACAGATGCAGATATATATATATATATATATATATATATATATATATATATATATGAGAACTAAATCATGGAAAGCCACGAAGGAGGATGGATCTGTGAGCATCATCAAGATCAGAGAGGAAGCCCTGGCAGCAAGCCACTCTTGGGGATCATCAGGGTCCCTGCGGAGGGGAGATGGGGGACAGAATGTTTCCAAAGTGACAAGACCAAGAAAAAGAGTGTTTTCTAATGCCCACATGATAGCTAAGTCCACGAATAAGATTACCAGTGAGTACGAATGAGCTGCCAGAGCATTCTGAGAAGTAAGCTGGGATACAAAGCCCAAGCCCATGTCAACCCAGCCCTCCACTTGTCTTTTCCACAGCTCTCTCTGGTCCTAACAAAAAGAATGACAGTGCCCAGCAGTGTCCTGCATGATCACGGGAGTCTTGGCTCCCCCGACGCCTGATGGGGGCACTTTGGTTAGCAGTACTTGGTGCGGGAGAATTATCTGTATTCTGTCAATCATGTATTTTAATAAAACGCTGATTGGCCAGGCAGGAAGTATAGGTGGGTCAACCAGACAGGAAGTAGAGGCAGGGCAATGAGAATAGAATAAGGCTATGGAGGAGGAAGGTTCCTCAGCCACTCCTGTGCAGACCACCGAAGAGGCAGCATGTAACTTGCCCAGCTGAGAAAGGTACGGAGCCATTATGGCTAACATAGATGAGAATAATGGGTTAATATAAGTTATAAGAGTTAACAAGAAGCCTGACCTAATGAGCCAATCAGCTTTATAACTTATAGAGATCTCTGTGTGGTTGATTTTCCTTGGGGTATGCCAGCTCTGGGGTACTGGGCGGGACAGAAACCCCAACAAGCCGACCTCATCATGTTACAAGTACTAAGAGTTCTAGGCCTTGGGGAGTCCTTAGTGTACCTGGGGCATGTCCAGTGAGCCTCTTGTCCTGTGTAGATTTAAGCCAAGGACAAGAGGTAAGTGTAGCTTTAAAAGCTTGCATTTTAAGGTTGAAGGTGTAACTCAGTTGGTAAAGTGCTTGCTTTGGAAACTCAAGGACCTAAGTTCACTCCCCAGAATGAATCCACATTTCAAAAAGCCAGGTCTACATACCCACACACGTAAACTCTCTCTCTCTCTCTCTCTCTCTCTCTCTCTCTCTCTCTCTCTCTTCCTGACTTATCCTGTGCCTCTCTTTGCTTGGCATTGACCAGTCTCCTGTCCTCTCCAAGGCTGCAACACTAGAGAAGCCGAGGTCTCTGCTCTCCCCGGGTGCCATGCCATAGAACAGACCTCCTCGGCAGTTGCCCCAGACTTCGGTCTCTTTCAGCCATCCATTGCCTTGAGTCCCTCCTGAGACCCAGTAACCTGGTGCCCTTGACGAGCCAGCAGTCCCAGACGGCTGGAGAGCAAGTGGGCACGCAGGGCTCTACACCAGCCCCATGCATGGCCCGCTTCACGACTCTGCATTTTTCAGGCACTTTTGTCCCTCAGCAAAATGGAGCTGAATTCCAAGAAAACCACACACCGTAACACAAAGGGTGGTAAGGCCAGAGCAGTCACAGGAGAAACCCAACACATTGCTTTCTTCCGAAAAATAGCTACAGTTACTCATTGCCAAGCCTTGGGTGTCAATCCTGGCCCCTGGGGACTGTGCAAGAGCTTTCTCATGGGTCAGCAGAACGGCAGGGCCAGGCCAAGCTCGTCACTTTGCTCAATCAGACACAGACCTGGGAGTACAGGCAAAGAGAATCCAGGGCCTGGAAAGAGACGAACAAACATTTCCCCAGACCTGAGAAACGGTTTCCCTCAAGTCTGGTTTGGTGAGCCACTGGGTCAAACCGGAATTATCTACAAGACCATGAGTGGGGGATTTTAGGGCCATGGGTGACTCAAAGGCAGCTGTGTCACCAAAAAGCCCACCCTGGTATGAGAGAGCTGCATCCCTGGGTAGAGCGTGCAGGCAGCCCCCCTGGGAGACTCCTCTCCTCAGCAATAATTCTTACAACACCTTGGCAACCCCCTCCCCTTTCACAGGTGTGTGCAGTTACTGGGCACTTCTGGAACAGAAAAGAAAGGGTGGGGATAGGAATCTCTCCAATTATTCTTTTAAGAAAAAGTGTGCCAGAATTTCTTAGTGTAGCCCCTTTCACACTCCTCAGAGAGTCCCTCAGTGTTTCTGAGGGTCTTCAGGACCACACCTCTGTTCTTGTGCCTCTCTTCTTAGAAGTGGAGCTGCTGAGAACCTAGGCAGGGGGCACAAGGAAGATTTGGGCATTCTTTTCAGAACAGGGACAGATGAAGTAGCAAGCTGAGGACTCACTGAGACCTTGCACTGAGGTCTCCCACTGTGTTCTTCAGCAACCTGAGGACAGGCTCTTGGTTTTTCATGCTATTACGAGAATCACAGGTTTGACAGCTCAGCATTAGGGGCTGTCCGCATGATCTGGGGTGAATTACCCAGCACCGGCCTATCTGAGGATCTCAATGAAGCTCAGAGCCAACATCTGCCCAGAGCTCTCCCACTGCTGTGGGAGCCTGCAGGATGCTTCAGATCTCCCCTGAAGTGAGGCAATCAGACAGAGGAGACACCTCTCCCTCCAGATACACCCTTCTTGTGACCAAAGCTGCCTGGGACAAATACTTTAACTGGAAATTGCTGAGGGATTAGTGCGTGCATGTGCAAATGCTTGTGTAAAAGAACACTCTGCGTGTTCTATGTGCATGTGTGTCTTCTATAAATGTGTATGTATATGCATGTATGTACATATGTTCTCTCTGTGTGCTCTGTGTGTATGCTCTCTCTGTATGCATGTGTTTATGTGTGTGCTCAGAGTATGTGTATATTCTATATGTGTGTCCTCTGAGTCTGTACTGTATTTGTGTGTGCACGGTTCATATGTATGTGGTTGTGGTCGTGTGTTCTAGGTATGGTCTCTGTGTGTTGGGAGGGAGAGGAAGGGAGAGAAAGAGAGAGGGGTGAGAGACCTTGGAACACAGGGAAAGTGTTCAGGGACCAGAAGAAGGGCAGATTTGGGCTAATATTCTCGGCAGTTCACTGGTTCTATAGCCTTATGTAAGCCATGTGTTTTGTACAGGTTTCGTGGTTTGCTCTATTGAATGAGGAAACTGAGACGGCACAGAGTGGCTGTCAGGGCTGAGATGACGCTGTTAGACATGAGAAGAGGACCAGTAAACATGGAAAGTGAAGTAACTGTCTTCACTTCCCCTGCACCTGTTATTACCAATGACAGATCCGGGGCTGGCCACCCAAGTCTGGCAACGCTGTCACAGCAATGGGACACCTCATCACATAGCTCCATGACCTGTACCTCAGCCATAATGACAACCAAGAGGGAAAGGTGTCATTATTTGTCTAAGAACCTTGTAAATGGGGCCGCTAGAATTGTGGAGTCATGGGACTAGAGGTTGGAGTATGCAAGTCCTTCCCTGCATCCCCTTAAAAGGACACAGATGCACTGTACCCTCAGCCCCAAGGCTGTCTTGTCTGTACTTCAGAAAAGAATCAAGGCTTGGTGGCACAGGCATGCAGTGGAAATGCGTGGGGAGCCTGGAGCGGGAGGATCATAGCAGAACCCAGGGTGGGCTAAGACACTATCTCAAAAATGAACAGGGAAGGAAGGAATAAAAGGAAGGAAGGAAAAGAGGGAGGGAGGGAAGGAAGAAAGGAAGGAAGGAAGGAAGGAAAGGTTAAGCTTTCCCCGGCTTCACCTGAACCTGCACCTAAACTCATGGAAAGTGTGTGCTCGGTCAGGCAAACACCTCTCCTCTCAGCCTTGAGTGGGAATGGACTCTCTGCAGAGTGGCCACACTAGCCTCTCCGGGGATCCCAGTAGCTTGGGTTCACATAATGTTTAACGTGTACTGACAGGCTAACTTGTTTTCTCCTTGCTTGAGTTGATGAGATAGATCCCATGGTCACTTGCATCTAACAGATAAGAGAGGAGGGGGCTGAGGCTGCTAGAATTGAAGGTCTGGAGCCCAAGGCAGTGCTTACTACGCATACCCCGCTGCTTGCATCAGGAGGCATGCTTGTGCTCAGATCACCTCACAGCAGAAACTGAGAGCCAGGGTCTGCTACCTTCAGGCACAAAACAAAGTACCAAAGTTCTGCTGGGTGTGAGCACAGCACAGAGGAGCAAGGTCTCTGCTCAGGGAAGACGGCCTGGCTCACAGCTCTCCTCTCCTGACAGACCACAACCCTCCCGGACGGTTCACTAAGAGGCCTTTGAAACTATGCAGCAGGGACGAGGGAAGCAGAGAGTCCGAAGAGTGTTTGCCTCGTATGCATGAGGCCCTGGCTCTGGTTTTACACGTTACATAAAGAGGGTGCGTGCCTGCAGTCCCAGTGCCAGCAAGGTAGAGGCAGGAGGATGGTCAGAAATTCAAGGTCATCTTTAGCTACATAAGGGTTTTGAGACAAGTCTAGGAACACATTAGACCCAGTCTTGTAAAAAACAAAAACAAAAACACCCCTCCCCCGATTCTCAATAAGTCATTGTGCCCATATTGGTTTTGCCCTTAATGAAGGGTGGTAGAGTGGACTTTGAATTCCAACCCCACTATCAGAAAATAACAATGAAATACACCATTCCACCACTGCCCCCTGGAGAAACTGGTGGCAGGTCCAGATAGTCAAGGAAAACGTGAGTAAATGTGTCCTACAGGTTCGGTGATGCACTGTCTATGCAGAGCTGTGGTGAGAGGCTTGGCCTGTGCATCGCGTAGCTGAGTTTCCAATGCTCACAGAAGGGACACGGCAAAGCAATCCCGGCACATGCAAGAACGTGGGCCATGACTTGCCCATCACATCCCTTGGGTTAGTCGCTAAGAATTGACTGCTTAACTCTTTCCCTTCATAGCTGGACCTGTAGACCACAGATTCACACTGCACCACAGCAGACCCCTGATTCACAGTGCACCACAGAAGATCCCTGATTCACACTGCACCACAGCAGACCCTTGATTCACACTGCACCACAGAAGATCCCTGTTTCACAATGCACCACAGCAGACCTGGTTCACACTGCACCACAGCAGACCCCTGATTCACACTGCATCACAGCAGATTCCTGATTCACACTGCACCACAGCAGACCCCTGATTCACACTGCACCACAGCAGACCCCTGATTCACACTGCACCACAGAAGATCCCTGGTTCACAATGCACCACAGCAGACCCCTGATTCACACTGCATCACAGCAGATTCCTGATTCACACTGCACCACAGAAGATCCCTGATTCACACTGTACCACAGCAGATCCTTGATTTGCACTGCACCAGCAGTAGATCCCTGATTCACACTGTCCCAGAAGCAGAACCCAATTCACACTCCATTAGCAGCAAACCACATATTCACACTGTGAACTAGGGAATCATGGGAGCCTGGATCAGCTCCACTCTCCAGAGGATATGAACAGTCCAAAACCTCCCAGAGGGGCAGGGAGTAGGTGCTGGGTGTGTGGCGTACAGCGACTTAGCGGTGACGTCAGGTTCTTACTTATAGCTTCTCTCCCAGAACTTCACTGGCCTGACATAGGAAGTGATGAATATGACGCTCCCGAGGAAAGGGCTCAGGGGCGTAGAGAAGATTGAGGTGGCGAACGTCTGGAAGAAAAGCATGGCCGAGTCTGAGAGGGTGGGGTTAAGGCAGAATACGTGCTGTCGTTACCAGAGTTTTAAACGCCGTGTCCATGGATCATGGGGTCACTCATCTGTAACCTGGCACTAGGCAGGGGAACAGAAGTTAAAGGTCATCCCAGTTACAGAGAGAATTCGAGGCCAATCTGGGCTACAAGGAGGCTATCAATGAAGACTCTAACACTGGCTTCTAGCTTCCGTGTGTGTGTGTGTGTGTGTGTGTGTGTGTGTGCATTGAACACACACACACACACACACACACACACACACACTGAAAAGCTGGGCACTCTGGGAAGGAGGGGTAGGATAGAGAAGGGAATGAACAAAGAGACTCTCCATGGGATAGTGATTGTGTAATCAGCTGAACTGTGACTAGGAGCACCAATACAGGCCCAGGAGCAGTGGTCCGCCAAAGCCTCCTTCAGTTCCTACCAAAAGGAAGGGCCCAAAGGTCAGCCTACAAGGCAGATGACCCGTGGAAAGTATTAAAATGGAACCCTCAACACCAATAATTAAGCACTCTATGAAAATCGTTAGAGGCTTAAGGGGATACGGCAAGAGGAAGTTTCCCTCCTCACAATGCGCGTTTAGTGGCGATAATTAGGGAAGGCTGTCTAATTACGGGGAGACGATAGCGGGGCACGGTGTCCACACACGTCCAAAGGGTGTGCTCTTCTCCCTGGAGGCTGGAAGCTCAGAAACCAGTGGAGGTGGCAAGGGGGAAAACGGGCTAGAACTGGAGAAAAAGCAATTTATCCACAGTGCCCTGCTGGCTGGAAAGTTAACTCAATCCCAAAATAGAGCAAATTAGTGGGTTATCGGTGTGGGATGGAGCCCACATTTCTTAATAGGGTGATGAGATAATTAACGCTTAGCAATTACTGGGAATCCAGGCTGAGATTTAGGGGTCTGACACCTTTCTCTGGACCGTTATCTCATGTGGACGCTGGGTGGTAAGAGTCCTGATCTTCATCACTGAACAAGGAGGAAGAGGTCTGCGGAGAAGGAGTTTTGGAGGCAGTGGCCAGCGCAGGGGCGGTTGGAAGGCCTCGTCTTAGCAAAAGGGAGTAAGTGATGTCATGAAAGAACCAGTTTTAGGGAAGAGATAAATGGGATATTCTAAAGCTAGTTGTCAAATATCCTATGTAATATGCATCTTGAGTATCTCCATTTCGTGTGTGTGTGTGTGTGTGCTTGGATGCATTTTCATGTAAAGGCCAGAGCTCAATCTTGACTGGATTTCCCCTGACACAGTCACTACATTTTTGGAGACAGGGGCTCCCGTTGACCTGAAGTTCACCGAGGAGGCTGCTAAGTCCACTGACTAGTGATTTTCAAGAATCTTCCTGCCTCCGGGATCTCTCCGTCATGGAGATTTTAAGCACCCATCAACACATCCAGTCTTGGTTTCCATGAGTGCTAGAAATCTAACTCAGGTCCTCCTGTTTGCAAGGCGAACACTCTACGGAATGAGTTCTTAGCTCTCATGTCTCCATGACATAAGAGAAGGCATCTACAAATGAAAGCACTTGGCTTTAAGCCATGCGGCATGCTGGCTAATATGATTCTCTGGGGGATTGGCTGAGTAATCAACACAGGATTTGGCATGAACCCAACAGACAGGCACCCAAGCCATGGAGCCACAAGAAATCACTGGAACCCATGCTTACCTATCGAGTACAGATATTAACAGGAAGCTCTACCAGTCATGAAAGGCTGGGAAGCTGAGCGTCCCACTTTAAGCTGCCACTGTGGTTCCTCAACTATGCACTTGTATTTCATTGATAATTTTTATTCAAGAAACATGCTTGAAATTCCAGGTGAGAAACCTCAGAAATACATCAGAAATAAGAAGTGCCCCTATCTTTGTTTAAAGGATTCTGTTTAGGGGAACAAAGTGGCTAGCAGCTAAAGGCAGCACAAACATTTTTTCCCCCTCTTCGCTTATTTTGCCAAATCACCTTGAAAGGATTTGGAACTATCAGTGTAGGTCTAAGAACAGGAATATACCATGCTGTGAACAAGTGATCATCCGTTTCCCTCCCCCAGGATGAACCCTGCCAGCTACAATAGCGACCTTTCTACAGGCTGCCCCCATTGTTAGAATAGGGGCACAAGTACTAGGGGATTAGTCAACAACGTTTAAAAATTGGATTTAAGGCTCACTCCATGAGATTGAATTCATATCTCATACTATTACCGTGGCCAAGAACACGGTACTAAACAGATCACAGATGCTACTGGAATTACCCTGCTAAATGAACACAGCTCTATATCCTACTCTTAGTGACGCATTGCTCTACCCATACATCAGCCTGACTCTCAAGCGCCACCAGGGAAGCTTCTCCTTGCAGCAGATGGCAGTTGCCAGGCAGACACACAACTGGACAATGTGCAGAGAGAGAGAGTTTGGAGAGCACAACCTTGAGTGGGAAGTCTTTGCTACCCTCCCCTCAAGACTCAGAATCCATGTGGAGGAAGGGGCAGAAAGATTGTAAGAGCCAGAGATGGCAGTTGATTTAAAAGACATCTTAATGAATTTTTAAAAATTTAAAAATCTAGAATATGTTATTGCTTCGTGATGATCACAAGTATGTTTCTGTCCTGGTCCCCAGGTTGAGTAAGGAATTTCCTGCGAGGAATCCCAATTAACTTCCTAAAAGTTTCATGGGAACCAAGCTCCCAGCCTCATTCACAACAGCAAACAACATCCAGAGTGCTTTGCTGGAACTTAGTTCCTTCACCTGAGGGTGTCAACACAACTGTGGTTTCTGTTTCCACCTATACTGGTTGGTTTTCCTGTCAGATTGACACACCCTAGCATCACCTGGGGAGAGAGACTGTGGAGGAATTGTTTGAATCAGGCTGTCCCATGGGCATGTCTGAGAAAGACTGTCTTGATCATTCACCGAGGTGGGAAGACCTCCTCCAAATATGGCTGACACCACGTTATGGGCTGGACGGTGTGAAGGAAGCCGGGCGTATGAGAGCCAGCAGGCAACAATGCATTCGTTTCTCACTGCTCTTAGCTGTGGGTGTAATGAACTAGCTGCTGCTGCTGCTTGAGGTTCTGCCTTGACTTCCCTCCGTGACAATTCCATCGGGACCCGGAACCTAAGCCAAATAAGCCCTTTCCTCCCTCAGTTGCTTTTGGTAAGAGTGTTTGTCATGGCAACTGTCTCAGGATCCGCCCCTGAATCTGACCTTGAAGTTGTGCGGAGCCCAGGGATCTACCTACGCATCTTGCATCTTGCAGGTTCCTTCCAGGGTTCTGACGGCAGTGGCTCTGAGTCTTGTGACCAGAATCATGGGTGCAAAAATTACTAAATCACTAGACTCAGTGGCACAGGAAAGCTCGAGGGACAGAACTTTAGGCTGACAAGAACCACCATTAACCTCTCTCTTCAAGTGTATTCTGGTGTTTTCTTTGTTGGTTTTTCTGTAGTTTTGACAGAGTCTGGCAATATAACCTGACCAGCCTGGACCTATGTAGATCTGACCTACCTGGAGTTTGTAGACAATCCTCCTGCCACTTCTTCCTGAATGCTAGGATTACTGGTGTGTGTCACCATGAATGACTTTTAAAAATCAACTTCCATGTCTCTCTATGTTGGGCATAAAATTTAGATATTTGTGTCAATGCAATCATTAGAAATGGCATCTCCAACTTGCTTTGGACTGAATTAAATCGATTTAAAGCTAATTATCATTATGGAAACACATTAAAAATGTACAGAAACCAGTTCTGCCTAACGACCACAAAATAAAACCATGATTCATTTTGTAGTCTCTGAAAGCACTTAGGGATAATTCTACTTGTATCTAATTCTAGATTTCTTAGTATTGATGAAGTAGATACAATAACTATATTATGTCACAATATAATAAAGAAAATATTGAGTTCATTAACCTTATCTATAACGTTTAAGGGTAAATAGATGTGTATGAGTTTGCATACGACAACCCAATTATTTAATCAGTTATTTTCATATAAAAGGCCAACTCTCTGACCGCATACCTGGAGTCGGAAAATGGGAGTCTCAGAAAAAAGTAAGAGTTCAGCTAACAAAATGACGTGGTGGGCACAGACACTTGTCTCCAGCTGGATGACTGGAGTTCTGTTCCCGGGACCCACGTGTCAGAAGGGGTGAACCAATTTCTACAGATTGTTCTCTGACCTTCACACTTGTGCTACGGCACATGCCTCCCACTAAATAAAGAAATAAAATGTTAAAAAAAACCAAAATGACCGCTGAGCATACATTGAGGAGCAGGCAGAGTCTAGAATGACCCAGTGTCTTTTAAGGTGAAGTGGCCTGGAGGGGACCCAGAGTGCCCCCGCTACCCCCGTTAAAATGTAACCAGGCAGATTCTACAGTGCTGTTACTGCCTGGTCAGTGGACAGCCCCGGCCTGTAAAACGCAAACCTCGGCTCGGCGGGTGAGAGCAGGCAGAAAGGATATGAGGAAGGGCGAAGAGCTGCGCAAACACGTGAAAGGAGGAACCCCAGGCCATCTGCCACGGGGCCACGTAGGCCAGGACAAACTGCAGCCTGTGAAGCAGGTCCCCAAGCTGAAAGCGAAGAGAGAAAGGTTAGCTGGGACAGGCCGGCCCTGGTCGGCACATCAAGGTCATTTAAAGGACACTGGTTTGGGGGTCCGGTCCGGTCCATGAGATCACCGCTGGCTTCCATCTCCCAGCGGCATCTGTCCAGCAGATGGTGTGAAACAGTGCTTGATGTGGATGCTCCCCAGAGGCCACAGGTCAACCAGAGAGGCTTCTCTGGCTCATCTCAGCAGATCCACACACTGGCTCAGAGTCTGCCTTTCTCAGAGTGATGATCACAGCTCAGTCTGCCGTCCTTCATAGAGGATGTTTTTAGAGGGAGATTTGTGCAAAACCCAGTGTCTTTGATGTTTCTCAGGCTTGGGTGTGTGTGTATATGCATACGTATGTGCGTGTGTATGTGTATGTGTGTGTGCGCACGTATCTTCTGGAGAAGTCAGAGGCCAACCTCAGGTGTTATTCCTCTGTCTGTCTATCTATCACCTATCTATCTATCTATCTATCTATCTATCTATCTATCTATCTATCTATCTATCTATCTTTCTACCTACCTATTCATCTATCTATCTATGCATGTATATGTTGTGGTGATGCGTATATGGTGATGCACACATGTCTCCAGATGTATATGCCTGTGGCGGTCAGGAGGGATACAAAATCTGGACCTCACGCCTGAGTGTCCAACGCTTTACTCATTGAGCCAGCTTGATTTGGGGACAAGGTGTCTCACTGGCTTAGCGTGTGCCAATGCAGCTGACCTGGCTAACCAGGAAGCCCCAGAAGTCTCTATGTTCCCAGCATCGGGATTACAGGCGTGCGCTGCCACAGTCAGCTTTGGGGGTGGGTTCTGTGCATCACACGGAGGCTGTCACCCTCGTGTGAGAAGTGCTTTATCAGCTGAGCCCTCTCCCTGGCTTGATACTCATGTCTTTTGTGTATTCAGATCATCTGTCAAGGTGCCTGTGTTGGGAGAAAATAGCTCCAACTTTTGAACCACAAGTTAGAAAGTGTTTTTAGAGCACTGGAGCCGGGCAGGGAAGCAGCTGCACCCACTGGACAAGTCAGCCCCGGGAGCACCTGATAGCTAAGGGGACATTGTTCTTTCAGGCCCTGTCAGTCAAGGTTGCATCTTTTTTTTTTTCTAATTGTTTAAAAGATCCTCTAAATTGTTTCTGTGTGTATATGTATGTGATTGCTTGATGTAGGGAGGGGCATGGATGCCACGCTATGTATGTGGCGGTCAGAGGGCAATTGTGGCGTCTCTTCTCTCATTTGCTTTTACACGAGTTCCAGAGTTTGAACTTGGGGTCATCAGGCTCATGTAGCAATCACCTTTACCGGCTGAGCCACCTCTCCAGCCCAATGTCCCATCTCTTAGAGGCACAGGAAGCCCAGTCTCCCTGCCCTGCATTGTCCCAGACTCGGAGTGACAGTGACAAGCTGCTCTAGCCCAGTTTCCAGCCCTTGACCTCCTTCTGGGAGAGAGGATTCCCTTTCCCCTCAGCCAGACAAGCTTGGGTTCCCTGCAACAGACAGAACATCCCAGGACTACAAACCCACCTGCCACCCCGCTGTGCATGGATAACTCTTGGTGTGACTGTTAAGAATCCATCTTGTGGCTCATGTTTAGGTAAAACTGCAAACATGAACAAGACTTGCTTAAGTGATACAGACCCCCTTCCCCCCAAAGGACTGGGCGATGAAAAATTCCTCTGTTCTGTGTTCCCAGGGTGGTAGTGTCCTGAGAGGCTCCTCAGACACCTTCCCAGTAAGTAGGTCAGGCCCAGCCACGCAGTCAGACAGACGGCCCCAGGGAGGGCAGGCATATCTGCAAGCAAAGCCCTTGCAGGTCCAGCACAGTGGCGCTGTGATTAAATGAATCTATTACAATTATTTTTTGCTTGGCACAGCAGTTTGTATTTACACAGAAGCAAAACCAGCAATCAGACGTCGAAGGACTCCAAACCCAGCAGTTTCTCGCTCTAATTGCGCCCGGGTCCCAGCTATCTACATATTCTTTCGTACGTCTCCCCACGTCTCCTTTCCCTCATGAATACCATGAAGGGCGTGGTGCCAGGGTATCACAGGATGCTGAACAGGAGACTCGGGGTAGGGGGTAAGCTCGGCTGCGTTCTGACTCTGGAGAAGCGGGGCGCCTGGCCGTCAGCTCTTTCTAGTTCCTTCACCACCTTTTCATGGGTCCCCAAGAAAGAGGCCGTGTGTGCAGGACTTTGTGCCTGGACTGTGTGGGTTTAATACTATGGGCTGGAGTGTTCTACACAAGTATGTCAAGATCCCGTGTCCTTCAATAAGAATGGACAGGGCCATGTGGAGAGTGGGAGAAACAGAGACAAAGTATTAAGAAAAAAAGACAGAAGCGTAGCACATGAGCCAGCGGACCGGGGCCTTGGTGGGTGACCTGTAAGGTGTGAACTGTTCTCCACGCTTCTCCACATTGGCCTTTTGGGAACAGGTTTCCAGTCTGGTTTATTTTACATGTTATGGGGCATGTGTGTGCATGCATGTGTGCATGTATGTATACATGTGTGTAGTGTGTATGTTGTACACGTGCGTGTACATGTATGTGTGCATGTGCTTGTACATGTGTGTACATGTATGCATGCATGTGTGTATATGTGGTGTGTGTGTGTGTGTATGTGTGTGTGTGTATAGGCCAAATGACAATCTTGAGCATCATTTCTCAGGCACTGTTTACCGTTTTGTTTCTGTTTTGAGACAAAGCCTTTCACAGGCCTAGAACTCACCAAGTAAGCTATGCTGGCTGGCTGTCCAGCGAGCCCCAGAGATGCCTCAGTTTTCCCCACTCTGGGATTACAAGCATACACATCCTGCCCAATTATCTATGTTGTCCTGGGGAACCAGCTCAGAACCTAACGCTGGGACAGCAAGCTCTAGCTACAGAACCATCTCCCTGGACCCTCATTCCCCACCACGATCTCCTGCCACAGGAGAGCATCCTGCCCAGACCCCAGCTCTGACTCTACCCTTCTGCATCTCTCTCTCTCTCTCTCTCTCTCTCTCTCTCTCTCTCTCTCTCTCTCTCTCTATATATATATATATATATATATATATATATATATATATATATAAACCAAACAAACAGGGTCTCAATGTCTACTTGACACAACAGGCCCTGTCTCACCAGATCACCACATGGCTCCCCCACAGGTCACTGCCAGCTGTGCACAGCGGTTTCTACTCTTTTGGGTCCCTTTCCTGCTCTGTGCCTCCCTTATGCCGCCCTGGTTCAAGCTCCTAGCATGAACCACATAGCTTATTTCCAAAAGAGACGCTGAGGAATGCCTGCAACCCCAGGACTCCAGAGGATGAGGGTCAAAGATAGAGCTCAAGGGCAGCCTGAGCTACACAAGGGGACACACACACACACACACAGAGGAACATGCACACACACACAGGCACACACGCAGCCACACATACAGGCACACACACACAGAGACACACACACATGCACACACACATGCACACACACACATGCACACACACACACACATAGGCACACACACAGGCACACACACACACACAGACCCACACCAACACACATACATCTCTAAAGAGTTAAAACAAATGATTCCTGCCAAGCTACGCCTGTTCCCCAACCTTTCGCCAACATCTGAGTCCTAACTGTAGCACTCCCACCTAGGCACAGAGTCCAACTCACAGTGCCAATTCTGCTTTATTTCTAGATGCTTAGAACACACCTTCCCTCCCCAAACCTTTCCCCTTCCCGGTCACCATAATGCCCTCTGCACATGCCCCAACCTATATTCCTGTACCTTTCAAAGCTTCTGGAAGCTTCCGTGGACTTCACCTGCCTGACCCCCTTCTTCCTCAAAGCTCCAGTCAGCACCTGCACTTCCCACTCACAAAGGCTAACTGGGCACCGCTTCCATGTGCTTTCTGGAAGCTTCCATGCAATGATCTCCTTACTCACGAGCCTCCAGTCCCAGGCTTACCTGGTGTCACCACAGAACACAGGCTTAGCTTGAGAGGCTGCTCTTGAGCCTACTACTCCCATCTGCAGGTATGAGACCATCCCACGACTCACTATTCTCCCGCCTCGGTTTCCTTACCTATAAACTGACGGGCACAGGCCGGCCAAGCTGTGAAAATGAGCTAGGTGCTCAGGGTGGTGCTTGGCCCATGCAGAGTCCCAGGGCTGGGCTGTCCACCACACTATTGACTGATGGCCCCAGGATAGTGCTTGGCAATCATAGCAATTTTCCTGATTTTTGTGTGTGGTTTATGTGTGCATGCACACACGTGTGTGGAACCCAGAGGCCAATTGTCATGTGTCTTCCTCAAAAGTTCGATATCTTTTTTTTTGAGCTAGGGTCTTTCACTGAACCTGGTGATAGCTGACTTGGTTAGGTTGTCTGGTTGGTGAGCCCTAGGCCCTCGGTCTTACCACCCAATGACGACTGCAATTACCGGAGCATGCCATCATTCTTAGGCTTTTACATAGGTTCTGGGGACCTGAACTTGGACTCTCATGCCGGTGTGGCAAGTGCTTTACCAACTGAGCCACTTTCCCAGTCCAGTAACTGATTTTGGAACAAAGTTTTTTTGAATAAACTATTTTCTAAAATCCCAAACTCTTAGAAAAAGTAATTCATTTTAAACGCAGGATCATCCACCCATATGCATGAAGTACAAGAAAATGCCATTTAGAGACTGCTGCTGAGACCTTGAACATGAACCGCGGTCCTCCACAACAAAGCTGCTCATTGTGGCTTGGTAGCGGTTATTAAAGCAGTATCGCCATGAAACAGCCTCGCCGTTAATTTTCATTTCCTGAGGGGCAAAAGCACCATGTTGAACTAATGCCCTGCAGAATTTCAGGTTCAGTGTGCTATGGGATGGCAGGGTTTTCTCAGGTCATGCAACCACAGCCTTTTGCAAAATTTATTCAAGACAAAACGGTTCCTATAAAAGTCCCAGGGCCGATGGGATGGTATGCAAGGATCTTTGCATGCCATCTTTGCAGACATCTTTGGTCTGCTTATAATGAGACAGCCTTAGCTACCCAGTGTCCTCCACACACAGCTTACTGTGGTTCCAGATCGGATGGACCAGAAAGCTCCAGAGCATTCCAAGAGTTTTCTCGGGCCTCCAACTTTCATGTAGCCAAGGACGACCTTAAACTTTTCATCGTCCTGCCTCTATCTCCTGAGTGCTAGGAGAGCAGCCCTGCGCCACTGTGCTTGATTTAACTGACAGTCCTTGAGCTTCAATTAGAGAAAATAGGAAAGTTCCTAGTTTGGTTCTGTCTGAAATCACATGTATTTGGATCAATAGTTCAAAAGGATCCATAGGAGGTGACTCTGGTGGTAGAGTAGTTGTCTAGTGTTTGTGAAACTCTGGGTTCCAGCCCCAACACTACACAAAGTGAGTGTGGTGGTGCCCACCTCTAACACCAGCATCCGAGTGGAAGATGTAGGAAGACCACCGGCACAAGGTGGTTCTGGTCAGGTTTTGCCAACTTCACACAGACCTTCAGTTGAGGAACTGTCTTCATCAGAATGGCCTGTGGGCAGGACTACAGGGAGTTTTCTTGATTCATGACTGATGTAGGAAGGTCCAGCTCACTGTGAGCAGTGCCACCCCCAGCAGGGAGACCTAGACTGGAGCAAGCCAGCAGGCAGCCTTCCTCTGTGCTGTCTGCTTTAGTTCCTGCCTTTGGTTTCCTTTGATGACAGACTGTAAAGGTAAGATGAAATAAACCCATTCTCCCCAAGTTGCTTTTTATCAGTGTTTTACCACAGCAATAGGGAAATGAGACTAGAAATTGGTACCAGGAGTGGGGTTTGGCTGTGATGGACCTCATCATGCGGCTTTTGTGTTTTGGACTATTTTATAGGAGGAAGATGGATGATTTTGGAGCGTTGGCCTGGAAAGACACTGAATACTCAGAGTTTAATGACCTGTTGTGGGAACTTGGAAGATAATTCCGAGAGAAAGGCAGTCAGTGGAGGACTCGCTTGTGAGTGTCAGAGAGAAATTGAGAGTCTCTCAACAACTTTATCAGGGCCATTAATATGATATTTTGAATAAAAATCTATGGTATCTGCTTATCTCGGGCTGAAGAATCAGCTGCAGTTAACAAGAGACCAGCAGTAATGAAACCTTTGCTTTATTGGAACAATTGATGCTGGTCAGCTGGATCCGAAGAATCAGTTGTGGTTAATAAGAGACCAGTTATTATTGAGGTAAAATCTGGAAAGTATTTGCTCGAGGTCAGCATCCAGAAGCTGTGGTCTAGAGAGGGTCAGGGATGAATCTCAAGCTAGAAGTCGAATGGCAATAAGTAAGAGTCATCTCCCATATGGTATTGACTTTGAAGACATAAGGGAGCCAAGGAGAGCAGCTAAGACTCAGGGCTGTGGGAGGATGCTAGTGGGGGTACAGCCTCAGTTACAGTAGAGATTCCAGGATTAAAGGGTTCCTTGAGGGAAGCTAAGGCTTGGCAACTCTTCCCCCCTAAAGGAGGAGGCCACTAGACCCTCCCTTGAAGTTCTAGCTACCACTTCTTACTGTCTCAGCTACATGTAGACTTAGCAAGTATTGGTGTACATAGGAGGAGAAGATTTAGTGGGAGCTGTGGACTTTGCAAGGCTATATAGCTATCTATGCATTTGACATACCATATTTGGGGTTTTCCAGGGGTATAACTGTCTGTGTGTCTCCCAAGCTTGGGTAAATAACCCCAGTAAGATCTTTGGCTCATCACGCTGGCCTTCAATGGGATTCTGTCTTTGGTCTGTCTGGACCATCTTTCCATTCTGGCGAGAAGACATTTCTCTAAACCTCCCCGGGAAAAGTAGGGTTAACATGAGACACGGCCTCTCCATCAATAAAAATGAAGAAAAAGAGCAAGGAACTTGCCTTGGTGGATACAATGGACACCATGAAGAAATCCAGGAGGAAGCTCTCAGAAATGTCTTTGTAGTCAAAGTGGAAAAAGATGACCGTGAAGCCCAAGTTAGCAAACTGGTGAACAGGGTTACAGAACGCGGTCCTCAGTAGCTTCATGCCGGCGGTGATCATCAGAAAAATGTCCCAGCTGCATGGGTAGAAGGGGATGGGTCAATGACATCATGCAATGTGTTATACAATCACTTTGGCCCCTTGAGGTCTGACTGCGCAACAAGCCACATGCAGGCTAACGAGGTCAATGTGGTCCTGCACCACCCACATCTACAGGTGGGGTACAGGGCTTCAGAGAACAGGGGTGACCATCTACATTCTTAGGGTAAGTTTTAATGGAGACTTGGTCTGAACTGACTCCCTGGCATAGCCTCCTTGTCACTGAAGACATTTTATGTCTGTCCTGGCTAGTTTTGTCAATCAATACAGCCTAGAAGAGAAGGGAATCTCAAGCCTTGTTCAACTTGGCCTGTGGATGTCTGTAGCGGATTGTCTTCATTGTTAATGGATGGAGGAGGGCCAGGCCCACCACGGGTGGCACTAGGCAGGTGGCCCGTGCTGTATGAGTAAGCTAGCTTGCATGAGCCTAGGAGAGAATCAGCAAGCAGCGGTCCTCCAGTGGTTCCTGCATTCAGCTCTATCAGAATACAGTTCAAGAATGGAGTTGTACAAGGGGAATTCTGAGTGTCTGTGAGAAACTCCACAGAAGCAAGACAAGAGTCTTGTGAGCTCAGTTTCCTCAAAAACATAGACTTGTTCTTAGAATGTGTTTTCGTACTCCTTCTAGGAGACACGAGTGAGCTTGCTTCAGCTGTTGTCATTCGTGACTCTAGGAAAAAGCGTATTTTTGCCATGTGCAGCTTGTCCTTATGATTGTATCCTTCACTCTGAAGACTCTCCTTAACCCTCGGAGTATAAACTGTCTGATGTTCTGAATAAAGCTGCCTATTGCACGAGACTTTAGTCTGCCTCATTTTTAGGTTCCGCTTTTCCAGGTTCACGGCGCCAACTAGAACAGCAAACAAAACTCCTCCCTCGCGAGAGACCTGGATGTGTAAGCCTCTGATTCTCTCCTCTAAGCAGCCTTTGGTTAGTGTTTTCTTACAATAGCAGAAAGGACATTAGGGGACTGTCCCTCAAAAGTTGTGGTCACAGGTCCTTGTTCTCCTCAGTCACGGAGAACCTTCAGGGTGTATGTGAGGCCACAGACGCCACGGGAGAGCACGTGCACTGTCCCAGCCAGGGTCTGCTCCCACGCGCCTGGTCAAAGCAAGAGCCCGCGTTATGCATCGAACACAGGGAAATGCAGTTTTAATAAAGTCGTTTGCATTTCTGCATCCCACCTCCAGCGCTTCTCATGTTTGCTGCTCTAGAGACCACAGGCTTTCTCATCGCCTTTAAAAGCCAATTCCCTGGCTGGGCGGTGGTGGCGCACGCCTTTAATCCCAGCACTCGGAAGGCAGAGGCAGGTGGATCTCTGCGAGTTGAGGTCAGCCTGGTCTATAAGAGCTAGTTCTAGGACAGGCTCCAAAAGCTACAGAGAAACCCTGTCTCGAAAACAAACAAAAGACAACAAAAAGAGTCAATTCCCTAAATTTCCTCTGCCATGGCATGAGCTGAGCAGCTGACCCAGGCAGACCCGTGAGAAACCTTCCCTCCTAGGATCGCTTTTCTGCACCTCCCCCTACCACAGCACTGTATTTGGCCAGGGCCTCTCACCTTCTGTTAGAACGACAGACCTGCAAATTACCAATTTGTAAATTCAGAAGGAATTGTTTGTCTACGAAACTAATGATTTAATCTCCCACGGCTCATGCTTTGTGAGAACATGGACACCTTGATGAGGCCGCTCTTGATGAATAAAGAGAGCAGTGACAGGGTCGCCTCCCCCCTCCCCAAAGCATGCTATTTGCTAAACGAAAACGATACGGAGCAATTTGCGAAGCTTGAAGCGCAGCGGTGAAGACTCCGGGATTTCCGATTCATGCTGAGCTCCTGTCACCTGAGGAGCATCAGCTGATCTTCTGCAGGGAGATGCTCAGACCCCCCGATGTTTATCCTCGGCACTACCGTGGGGCGTCCCTGGCACGGCACAGTGACTGCTTACTCAGTGCAAAAACTGCCCTGGTTCCCTTCGTGAGGCCACTATGTATGGCGCGGGACACTGGCTTTTGCTGTCTGTTTAGAGGAAACGTACTTGGTTCTGAAAATGTAACCCCCATTAGTATGACAATAAACTGCCATCCACTTACTGGGTCCCGAGTCTCCTGTAGTTGCTTATGGAGAAGGCATCAAGAGTGAGGGCGTTCAGGACGATGGCCGGATACAAGAGATACTTTTCAAAGCACTGAAGCCACACGTAGAGTCTCTCAAACCACATCAGATGAGCAATATCTGAAAGAAACACAAAATGCACTGTGAGGCTTCTTACACACAAACCGCAAGAGCTCTCCCCGTTCAGCAGGGCTGGGGTGGGTGCCCGGTGCCAGGCACTGTGTGCCGGGTCTCCTGATGGGCTGCTGCTCGCAGCTCGGATTCTGCCCAGTCCACAGGTGATAGCACACAGGTCAGCACCCCTGTTTTCAAGACAACTGACTTGTTTGGAGATTTAGGGACAATGAAACGCAGTCAGAGGTCACCAGGTCACCATCCTCCCGCTTCTGCTTGTCTTCACAGTATTTCATGTCTTTGGACACGAAATCCTTTCTCACTAGAGCAAATGTTCTTCGAGTAAGGCTTATAAATGTCAAACCTCTCTTTATGCTTCTAATCAGATAGGGACAATGATCTTTATCTGGGGAAGGTAAAGAATTACAAAGAAAAGCAAAAGATATGTCAGGCTCCATTAAAACAGGGAAAAGTCAAAGAGAATTGAGTTCATGAAGGAGGGTGGATGCAGAGGTAGGAGTGTCCCCTCCTCTCCCTTCCTCTTCCTTCCTTCCTTCCCCTCCCCTTCCCTCCCTTCCATTTCCTTTCCTTTCCTTCCTGTGTTTTCTCTCTTGAAAGATCAGTTGTTTAGTCTCTTTCTGAATAAAATTGAGTTTTTCTTCTGATTTCGCTTTCTGTAAAGAATCAGCAGTGTTGGATTGAGGCATCACATCAAAAGCAACTCATTCAACCTGTTTCAGAAAACATGTTAGCGTTCTATCAACATTTGCCACCAATTCAGAGAAACATGACAACCTAAAAGTAAAGGGACAGGCATCCAAGCCATGTCACCCGCAGTGTGTCAGAGGAAAGGATGGGTGCCAAGGCTGGGGAGAGCCGGGAGCCATCTGGCCGGGGGAAGGGTGTATGTGTGGCAGATTTTCAAAAGCTTGTCATGTTTGCTTTTAAAAATGATATTTTCCAGTGTGTGGCAACAAGAGCGATTCGAGACGGGGAGCGGAGAAGGCAGGAATCCTCCCATCGTGTTGACAGGGTCTTACTGCAGAACATGACGAGAAACACAGGATGTTCACGGGCTTCAGTGACTCACCCGAGGAACAGAAAGCAGCAAATTTCAATGAAAACATAACCAGCGGTTGGCTCCACACTCACTTCCTGTGATTTGCCAAATATGTAAGAGTGGAATGACTTGTTCATCGAGCCAGCAACCGTCTGAGCTTTGTGTGAGCATGTCTGCTTGTGTGTGCTGGTCTGTGTCTATGTAGCTTGTCTACCTGTCTGTGTATCTATGTGCACGTCTGTGTATTTATCTGTTTGTGTTTGTGCCTGTCTGTCTATGTGTGTGCGTGTTTGTATGTGTTTGTGTCTGTGTGTGTCTATGTGTCTGCTTATGTGGCTGTGTTTCCGTGTTGCCCATGTGTCTGTCAGAGAGTCTACACACGTGTCTGTGTATAAGAATGAAACCACAGTCCCTCTGCCACTCTGAGCCATGTGTTTGTGATCTTAGAGTTTCGGGGAGACTCAGGCATTAAAGCTTATTATGATTTGGATGTGGAATGTCCCCACAGGCTCACATGTTTGCACGCTTGGTCCCCAGATGGTGGTGCCATTCTGGGAGGCTGTAGAACCTTTTGGAGTGTGGTTGTTAGGCAGAAGCGATCACTGTGGGCTGGGCCTTGAGGGTGATGCCCACTTCCAGGTTAGCCAGAGCTCTTATCTTTTCTGTCTTGAGCTGTAGCGATGTCATGATCCTGATGCCAGTTCCTGCACCACAGAGCAAGCATCTGAGCTGCTTCAGTCTCCCCATCTTCCCCACCATAGCAGACAATAATCCTCTGAAACCATGGACCCAAGTGAATTGACCCTAGCCAAAAAAAAGAAAAAAAAAAAAGGTCTTGCTAGGCATTTGGTCATAGAGAGTACAAAAGGAACTGCCAACATTTCTTCCTATTGCCAGACTCTGCAAGAGGAAGCATGTGCCCCAAAAGGTCAGGCCATCCAGTCAAGGATATGGATGGCTGGTGCCTGGATCCTTCAGACACGCTGACCCCGTAATCAGGCAGAAGCTGAGCAGTGGCCTCTATGAAGGAGCTCTGTGCCTCACTGATGCCAGAACAAAATTAACCTAAGACCAAACCCAAACTCATTTACCCCATGGCCTCAAGTTTTCAGAAGAAGTGTTGCGCCCTGTTAAATATCCCACATTATGCTGAATGATTCACAGTTTAAAATTCTCAGGATTGTAGAAAGCTGGAAGGTCACATGTCCACAACCAAATTCTCTTGGGTTATCTTTAGCCCCCTAAGTAGCCACCTCTGGTTGGACCCGGCATCCTATGGCTAGCAGGTAAAAATCCCTTCTCACAGCTCAGCAGGGAAAATATGCAATGTGCAATTGCGAAAACTGAAGTCTGGATCTGTGAACCAACATAAGAAGCCAGCAGGCAAGGTAACCAACCACAGGGTAGAGACAGGATCCCCGGGGCACCTGGCTAGCTAGTCTAACTGCTCATCAAACCTTGGGTTCAGTTGAGAAACCCCCGCCTCAATAATAAAACGGAAAATGCTCAAGAAAAGACGCCTGATGTCGACTTTGGACCTCCGCATGCATTCGTACCCATACGTGCTCACACCTGTGAGCATACAGACCCTCACACAAACAGCACGCACAAAAGGGGCACACAAACGAACACTTATTCACCAACCCGAAGGTTAAGAACATGAACAGACAGCATCTGAGACCTAGAGCTGAGATCGTCCACCTCACTTTAACCTGAGTCGCGATGTTTTCATCAACACAGTCTTAAAAGTTCCTTGGCTTACAACTTTGTTTTTAACCGCAAAATCTTCATGAAAATGTTAGCACAGGAAAATACGGAATTTGGGGTAACCTAAGTCTGTGTTCCCGGGCCATGGTCACTCACTTATATTTGGCTCCAGAATGAGATCTCTTCTCTGTGAAGTGAGAGTTGGTGGGCTTGTGTTTATAAGGCAGGGTCTTACTCTGCAGCCCTGGCTGGCCCAGAACTCTCTATGTAGTTCAGGCTGACCTTGAACTCACAGAGATTGGTCTGCCTCTGCCTCCTGAGTGCTGAGATTAAAGGTCTGAGCCGTCAAGGTTCACTGTCTACTGTGTTTATGTAATATGTTTACTATTATTCTATAGAACCTTAGACATACACACAACCAGCCAGAGGGGGAGGGAGAGAGGGAGGGAAGAAAGAAGTGGGGAGAGAGAACACAGAGGAAGGGGGGAGACGAGGAGAAACTGACTGAGGCTGAGTGAGAACCCAGGCTGAACTCGACCATTCAGCTCTCTTTGCCACTAGACTGCTACAAGGGCCGTGAATCTGACAGCAGGTGACATGTGATGCCTGCCACTAAAAGATTCTGCATCTATCCACGAAGAGCCCTGAGGACAGAGCATGGCAGCTTGGGTGTGGCACACACAGCAGGAGTGGGGTACAGGCTGGATGCTAAGGGGAAAACATTTCACCATTATGGAACAGTACAGCGGAAGTGAATCAAAAATCCCCCAGCTCCCAAGCTGTGAGGTCAGGGTCTGTTTACTCAGATACTGATGGAAAATTAATTTCATTTCCAATCTAGCCTGTCTCAGAATCCTGCCGACCTCAGTAATGTAGTCTAAGGAGATGCTTCGAGCTCTGAGCCCATGGATCTCACAAGGAATGTTTGCAGTTGGGGGCAGAAGGGCGCCCACGGAATGGTGACCGACGACACTGAAGGATCCTTAAACAAAAGCCCAGGTCCAGAATTCTGAAACTTTAACTTAATCCTTTCTTGTGAGGCAGTCAGGGAAAGCTAATAAAAAGCAAACTTTGCAAATGCAAAGACATGATAAACGTGTGTCTTCAGTCCCCAAATTGTCTCTGTAGTCATTCGCTGCACAGTTGAAAAGAAAAGCCGTGTGATCATATTTTATAGCTGCCTCTCTGGAACGTGCTCAATATGCAAAGAGACCATAAAAACCCATTACCAGAGAGCTTTTCTTTCTCTTTCCCTTGGAATATGAGGCCCCCAAGCGACAGAATGCAAAATAATGATGCCATTTGCAAGTTTATTGACGGCTCGCTGCGCTTCAAGGCTCTACACTTTCTTAAAGGGGGTTCAGGCTGTGTTTTATTTAGGTGCTGGTGGGACGACGATGGGCTTACCAATAATTAAAAATTAATCAGGACTCCTCAGGATGCTTTCAAGCTTTAGGAAACCAATCTATTCAGATCAGAACCAAAAGCCGAAAAGATTGGGGCTTTGTGCTTGAGGCACTGAGGGGGTCACCTCTGGGATATCCAGGACAGAGAAACCCTACCGAGCGGCGTGACCATAGCTGGAGTTAGTACCCTGGCATGGACAATCTGTTTCCCATAGGTATTTCTTGCTCTCTTCTTCCTTCTGGGCTGGAGCCAAGGCTGTAAAGGCCTTCCCTGGGGTACACACACTCCATCCACGATGTCAGTTTTCTTTAAGTATGCCGCACTTCCAAAGCAGAGGATGGCCAATCACAGGGCTACTTGGGGCCCTTGAACTCTGCTTGGGATAATCTCGAAGTTCATGACCTTTCTTTTCTCCATAACCTCACTAAAGTTCAGAGCTCCTGGCACCTCACCCCATACCTGGAGGCCTCTTCCTCTACTCGGAGGTCAGCCTGAAATCTCTTCAGGCCTGTTTAATGTTTTCCCAGTGCTGCCTCCTCCGCTTCCCCGCAAATCTGAATTAGGACTCTTTGCTCCTTTTTTGATCAAGGAAAGCCATAGCTGTATCACACGTCATTTTTGTCTTTTGTGATGTGCGCCCAGCAATAGGGAAGGACACATCACCAGTTCATTCACTGGCTAAAGATGTGACTACAGAGGCAACCTGGTAGATCAGAGTCGGGCTGTGTGTGTGTGTGTGTGTGTGTGTGTGTGTGTGTGGTGGGTCCCTTCAGTGGGGCCACCTGTGACTCCTGCCCCTGTATTCTGCACTGTCCTTGGCACACGCCGGGCACTTTATATTTTTGACTGAGCTAATAAATATAATCAAGTTTCACTCTGTGGCAAACTGTCAAACAAGCAAAATGCAGTAAAAGCAATCGGAGGAGATGGCAAGTTTAAGTTCATCATTTCCAAAAGAGAGATTTCCTCTTTTTAAGCATGTGTATGTATGTGTGGGGTGTGTGGTGGTGAAGGCAGGCACACCCAGAGGCCTGAAAAGGGTATCGGATCTCCTGGAGTTGGAGTCCAAGCAATTGTGAGCCAACTGGCACAGGCAGGAGCAACCGAATTCAGGTCCTGTGCAGGAGCGGTGCGCATGCTCCTGAGCCATCTCTCTAGCCCTACGTTCAGTTTTGAGGAATGAAAAACATCCTTTGTTTCTCGGGCGGCTCTTTATTTTAAGGTCATGCTTACAAAAGTCGACCCCACCCTGCTTTCAATCAGTTTAATATAACTCGTCCAGGACTGGTTTGTGGGGCACTGTGCTAGCTGGCTTCTATGCCACTAGACACAAGCTAGAGAGCCTCAATCAGAAAGCACACCATAACACTCAGCTGTAGGCAGGACTGGAGGGCATCTTCTCAATTAGTGACTGATGTGGGAGGGCCAGCCTGTGAGGGGTGGTGCCGCTGCTGGACTGGTGGTCCGGGTGCCACAAGGAAGAGGGCTGAGCAAGCCATGGCGAACAAGTCCGGAAGCAGCACCCCACCCCTCCTTGGCCTCTGCATCAGTCCCTACCTCCAGGTTCCTACCCGGAGTACCTTTGAAAATGAACTGTGATGGAAACAGAAGCAAAACGGGCCGTTTCCTCCCAAACTGCTTTCATTATGGTATTTCACTGCAGCAACAGAGACCCTTCCCCTGCTCCTCCCTCCCCTCCCTCCCCTCCCTCTTTCCCTTCCTTACTCTGTCCCTGGCTTCTTCCCTCCCTTGCTTTCTCCATTCTGCTAGCTGGAGCTTTTTTCAATCTTTCCTGCTTCTAGAATTCACTTGATTCAAAGCTGTCCTTTTAAAATTTCTGTCCACACCCTAATGCTAACAGAATCGTGTCCTTATTGTTTGCCTTTGAAATGTCCCTCACAGGTTCACGTTTGGGTGCTTGGTCCCCACCTGGTGGCACTGTGTGAGGACAGTGTGGAGTCCTTAGGAGGTGGGGCCTTGCTGGGAGAAATGGATCACTAGGAGCCCAGGAGTGGGCCTCTGAGGGTGCTGTCTGACCTCTGGTTCCAGCTTTGCTCTTTTGCCTGGTCATCCATGACGTGAACAGGCCCTGCCTCACGCTCCTGACACCATGAACTGCCTTGGAGGACTGAAAGCCCTGGAACCATGAGTCCCCTAAAACCTTTCCTCTCTAGGTTGGGCTTCTCTAGGCCCTCTCCTTAGAGTGGACATGAGTGTGTCCCAAACCTTTCGTCTCCACTCGTGAAGCTGACTGCTATCACCCCAGTCACTCAGCTCTCGTCACGCCTGACACAGGGAGATAAGTGTCCCAGCCAAGAGAGAGGCCACCAGATGAGGGGAGTGAATCAGAAGATGACAGAGAAGCAAATCAGACATGCCAAGGCACAGAACAAATACGGTAGCTTTGTTTGGAAGAATTATGGTAAAATCAACAGGCTGTCCAAAGAGGAGGAAGTCATTTTTCTTGGGAAGAAGGACTCAGAGATGGGAGGGCCGGGCTGACAGGCAGCTGCTGCTTCTCATTACAGCTTGTTCTGTTTGATTTCCAACACTCCCAGTCACTTTGACATAAGTGACACATACACGAGAGAAGGCAGCTTCCCTCCGAGCCACGTCTGTCACATGCGGAAGCCAACAAGTCTGCAGCAGAGACCCGCGTCGCCGCAGCGCAAGCTAGATCTCTTTGCAGAACTGCAAATCTGGGACGTGCTACTGAATCATTAATAGTACATTTTTAAAAATTGATATTTAAATGAGATCCTCAATTGATGTGTTTCATAATTTACATAATCCTAATTCGTTTATTCTAATGCGTCCAAAAATGAAAGTGTAAACGTTTCACAACCAACATGTTCCCCAGTGCATCCTTCCACACGTCCTCCAGGTCCAGAGGCTTCCCTGCACACGCCAGCCCACAGGGATCCTCTGTTCACCTGGGGGTTTACAAAGCAGCGGGCAGTTTATCTGTTCGCTCAGCCAACACATACAGAACAGCACCCATGTGCCAGATTCAACGTTCATTATTTGGTCCCATATACTTTCTAGTTTATCTGAATATCCACCCGTGGTGACTAATAACCATTGTTACCTTGACAGGATCTAGAATCACCTGGGACACAAACCTCTGGGCAGAGCCATGAGAGATTACCGGGATTCTGTTAATTGAGGTGAGAAGCCTACTTTAAATAAGAATGACGCTATTTCTGTGGTCTGAGGCCTGGGGTGGGGTAAAGAGGAAAAAGTGAGCTGAGCACAAACATCCATTGGTCTCTGCTTTATGACTGTGGATGCCAAGTGACTGGCTGCCTCCAGCTCACACCTTCCCTAGGCTGCCTCCAGCTCACACCTTCCCTAGGCTGCCTCCAGCTCACACCTTCCCTAGGCTGCTTCCAGCTCACACCTTCCCTAGGTTGTCCCCAGATCACACCTCCCCTAGGCTGCCTCCAGTTCACACCTCCCCTAGGCTGTCTCCAGTTCACACCTCCCCTGGGCTGTCTCCAGTTCACACCTCCCCTAGGCTGCCTCCAGTTCACACCTTCCCTAGGCTGCCTCCAGCTCACACCTTCCCTACTAAGATGAATGCTCCTTCAAACTGTGAACCAAAGCAAACGCTTCCTTCCGTACATTTCTTGGGTATTTTTGCTGCCACAAGAAGGAAGACAACCAACTCATCATCTACCTGCCAGTGCCCTTCAGTTGTCCCCTGACACCCAGAGAAGAGGGAACCTCAGCTGAGAAACTGTCTCCAGGAGATGGGCCTGTGGGAACGTCTGTGGGGCCTTTTCTTGATGGCTGATGGATGTGGGCCGGCAGCCCAGGGTGGGCTGTGCCATCCCCAGGCAGGTGGTCCTGGTGTTACAAGAACACAGGCTGAGAAGTCAGAAGACAGCACTGCTCCACAACTCTGCTTCAGCTCCTGCACTGACTTCCCTCAAGGTTGGAGTGTGACCAGGAAGTCCTAAGATGAGACAAACTCTTTCCTTCCCCAGTGACTTTCAGTCCCCGTGTTGATCACAGCAATCATAGGCCAACCAGGGCAGGACTATTTTCTACCAGCCATCTAGGAAGAGGTCTTTGTAAGATGGCAATAATTTGCATTCATGTAGCACATGAAATGGCTGAGAATGTTAAAGAGCACATCAACGGAGCCCTTGGGCTTGGCTCTCCTTGGCTCTCCTTTGCGGAGAAGCCCTGGGAACTGGAGCCTGAGCTATACTCCTTCATCTCTCCACGGAAGCTAACAGTTTTGGATACATCACTTCGCTCGCCACCCACGCGACTCCATCTCGTTCTGCTTGCAATCCAGCAGCTTCTGGTCTCCGCCCAGAGCCGTCCCCTGCCGCAGGCTCACCAGGCTGGACGTCCGCCACCAGCACCTTACGACCTCTTTATTCCTTCTTTTCAACGCTTTTTCTTACTTTTCTTGGCACCCGAGGCTGCTGAAGCTGCTAAATCCAGAACTTTCCTCGAGTCCTTTGGTGCCTTCACCCACCTGGTGTTTGAAAGGCCTAAGTGAATACTCGGGAACCCACAGGTCACAGTAGGCAGAGAGACCATGCAGACCAGCACTGCTAGACGATTTCAGTGGCTTAAAATCCTGGGAATTCATTTTACATGTCTGAAAATAGAAACAAGCCGGTCCCCCTTCCATCTGTTCACACATGGCACAAGAAATTGCGGAGTGAAAAGGATCTCACCAAGAAATAGCAAGAATTCCTATCTAGAAAAAAACACTACATTTTTAAAATTGATTTTTATTTAGAGGCCAGGGTCATGTTGCCTAGACTATCCTCACACTTACTGTGTAGCTGAGGATGGACTTCTGATCCTCTCACATCTGCCTTCAGATTTCAGGCCTCCACACCCATGTATTCGGTGCTAGAGATTAAACCCAGAGTTTCCTCCATGCTGGGTTTAATCTCCAGCTTCCAGAAGAGATGTAGTTCTTAACTAAAGCTCTGAAGTTGCCGCTTACACCAGGCTGTTTCTCCCAGGGTAACTGCTAGGTCAACCCATTTAGACACAGCTTCTGTCTACACAAAGTTAATTCATGGAAACTCGAGAATCCAGAGCCTGAGAGTTAACGGGCGAATATGAAGAGATGTCGTCCTTAGGGCCCAGCCAATGTGATCCTGAATTGTACCCTCCCGACATGAACAATGTAAGTTGATCTTCCTGTGAAATTGTAAGCAATGACTATTTTAACAGAGCACACATCTAATCTGACAGACTTCCTTTCTTCTTCCCCCTGGCCAGCCTGTTTTGGGCAAGACCTAGAGTCTGCAGCACAAAGACTTTCTTTGCTTCTATTATGGGCAAACATGCACTGAACCCCTGTGTCCTTTGAGGCATGTGGCCCTGTGGCATGGAGCACACTCATGAAGCTGGGCACACTGGCTCTGAGAAGGGTGTTCCCCTCATCATGGTCCCTCATAAGGCTGGGGCACTGACCTCTTGCTTCCCGTTGCTGGCACTCCTTGCTCTTGAGCACAGGGTGAGAAACCCACATCCACGGGTGGTGCTTTCGGAGCTGTGGGAGCAGGTGGTGGGTGATGAGTCCCACTGTGCCTGCCAGGGCAAAGAGCACGATGCTGAGAAAAGGCTGCAAAAGAGAAAGAGGTCAAGGGTCAATGAAGACATGTTTGTAAATAACGCATAAACCCACCATCACTCCTTCCTTTCCCTATTTTTTTTCTGTGTGTGCATGTTATGTCTGTGTAGTTGTACATAAGATACATGTATGCATGAGGAAGTCAGAGGGTAATCTTGGATGTCATTTATCAGGTACCGTTCATCTTATTTTTTGAGGCAGTCTCTCACCGGCCTAGCATTCACTAAGCAGTCGAGGCTGGCTGGCAAGGCTTACAAGACAAGCATTCCACTGACTGAGCCAAGTCCCCAGCCCTCTTCCCATCTCATAGGAAGATCTGCGTGCTGAGAGCTGCGAAGAACATGGTGGGGAGGTGATCCCTGGAAGAGGCTGGAGAATCCTAAACCCCCAGGAACACATCCCCAGTCCTTCTAGGACTAGAGAAGAGCACACACAGCTGATAGAATATTCCAGGAAGACGTGGAAGCCCTGGGTGTCCCATGTTTATACGAGCTGCAAGGCAGGGTCCCACGTGGCCCTTGCTTGTGCTTTTTCCCAGTAAAGATGCCCAAACGGTCCCTTCCATCGCTGCAACTTCTGTCTTAATCTAAACACAACCACTTCTCTCTCTACTGAAGGAGGTCTGGTGTCTGTTCCCAACCCACCACACTAACGACTGTCCTTGATGACAAGCTGTCCCATCACTCTGAGAGACAAAACACCTCCCCGTGGGAGAGAGGAGGTGACACAAGGGGGTGGCCCAAATCTCCTCTTGAATAGCGTTCTCAGTGTGTGTGCTCCTTAGCCCTCTCCCTTGGCTTCTGCTCTCTCCCCAGAGTCGTCTGCCTCTCTGGGCCCTCATTCCATATCTGACCTCCACTGAGAGAATAGAAAGGGAGGGCAGAGCCTTGGGGACACCTACCCGTAAGGACAGGAAGACGGTACTGGCACTGACCGCAAAGGAGAGGACAGCAGCTGCTGAGCAGACGACAAGATCCGACCGCAGGACATCCTTCTGGAAGGAGAAGGCGGGCTGTGAGGTCCGTTCTGTGTGGCTTCCTCAGCAGCCCTCAGCAGGTGAGTCAGCGGCAGGGTACCAACCTGCCACACCCATGCCCCAGAAGCACTGCAGAGGCATCATTCCCTAGCTGGCTCACTGGCTTCCCCTGTAGACATCCCAGGAAGAGCGAGGCCGGTGTGGTGCTGGTAGATTAGCATCCCTGCACTACCGTGGAAAGAACACAGGCATCTACACATAATAGACCTGATGTCCCTTTCCACAGCTCAGATGGGACACACAGTTCCACAGTCCTCTACCTCACAGGGTCTCACAAAGCAGGGCTGATGCTAACAGTCCATGACGTCCCGAGTGACCCTGGGTGTCAACACATCTACAGCCGAGAGACACCAAACAGAAGGCTTGCACACATTTCTTATACTTTGGACCACACGAATTGTACATTCTCATTCAACCATCAGATCCCAAAACAAATAAAACCAAGCAAACAAAAGACCACCGCTTTCCAACTACTTAAATACACATACAGCATGGAACCACAGGTGAGTGTCACCCCAGCTGGCTTTCTTTTCTTGATTTTAAAATTTAAGCAATGTGTTGTTTCTTCCCTGTCATGATCCTGTGTCCAGCTCGATGCCGGTGTTAACATGTATTGCTGAGCAGACATGGTGGGGACACCGCGGAGAGCATTGATGCTGACCATGTGTAGTGGGGGAGACCACCTGTGTAGAGTGTTTCATCAGTGCGGTGGCTCAAGAAGACTGCCATCCCTAAACTATTGTGTGTCCTGTGCCTGATGCACCTGTTCTGAACTTCCTTCTTGGACTGAATGTGGGAGGAATCTGCCCTAGCTTCCATCTGTTGCAGTAACCAAGCAGCCTGGAGTAGGGAGATCTGTCCTAACATAATCTGTTGCTGAAGGACGTCAAGGAAGAACTGAAGCAGGAGTATGAAGCAAAAACCATGTAGGAACATTGCTTGCTGGCTCACTTATAACCTTATGCTTAGCTCACTCCTTGTGCAGCCCAGCCCACCTGCCCAGGGAATGTCGCTGCCCACCATGGGCTAAGCCCTCCTATGTCAATTAACGATCTAGACAATCCCCAAAGACAGGCCCATGTGATTCAAGCAATTCCTCAATCTACACTCCCTTCTCAGGTGACACTGGGCTGTGTCAAGTCAACAATTAAAACTAACTAGGACAAACAGTGATCTGAGATTTGGTTTATTTTAGCTCTATCTCCATCCAGGGAAATCTGATTGGGAAGCCTAGAAACATGTCTAGACTCTGTTGTCAATCCTCATAGCTGTGAAACACCAGCCTCCCAGAGGGCGAGTCTGCCATTCACAGCATTTTCTGGTTGTAAAGATCGTTAACTTTCTTCTGTTTCTCTTTGGCATGAGTTCGTCATTCAAAATTACTAAATCTTTGTCCATAGGGAAGGCTAACGTTTTATGGAGTAGTCTCATTTAAAATTGTGTCCTATTTAATTGGCCAGCTTTCCTGTTTGAGGGCAATCAGTTCCACTGTGGGCAGGTGAGTCTGAAGAGCCGCCATTCCTTCTCTCCGAGGCCAGGCAAACACAAGCGCCAAGAGTTTTCATTCTGTCTCCAAGATGGAGGGCATGTTCAACAACACAGTAATTAATTAAGTAGAGATGGGTGGTCATATTTCAGGCTGGATTTGAACTTGCTCTATCGCTGAGGATGACCTTGAGTTTGTCTCCACCCTTCACATCCTGGGATTACAGTTGGGCACCACCACACCTGATTCACATAGTGCCAGGGAATGAACCCATGGTGTACTGTGGAAGGCAAGCGATCTGCCCACTGAGCCTCAGGCCAGCCTGGCACACTGTCCTTTGCAGATGTGAAACACAAGCCATTGCACAGGCTTTCTCTACTTACAGACTGCTCTCCTGCCCACTTCCTTTCCTTATTCTAAGTTTTACAGCCTTGTTGAGGTAGAGTTGATGTGTTGAAAACATGAAGCCTGATGAGACTTTAAGATTTATTCAATTTATTCTATGTGTATGCATATTTTGCCTGCAGGCATGCATACCTGGTACCTATGGAGACCAGAAGATAACAATGGATCCCCTGGAACTGGAGTTATGTGATGTGGGATTCCCCTTTGTATGCTGTGAATATGTTTTACTATCATCGGTTAATAAAAAAACTCTTTGAGCCAATGACAGACAAGAATAGAGCTAGGCAGGGAAACTAAACTGAATGCTGGGAGAAAGTAGGCAGAGTAAAAGGGAAGCCATGTAGCTGCTGCAGGATGCCAGACAGAACCTTTCCAGTAGGTCACAACCACGTGGTAATACAGACTAATAGAAATGGGTTAATTTGAGATTTCAGACCTAGTTAGAAATGTAGTATGGAGCTGCGGGCAGGCCTGCTTTTCATCCTGCCCGGTTCCCACACGGCTAGCTTAGCCCCGGAAATAATAACACACAAATTGTATTCATTTAAACACTGCCTGGCCCGTTATCTCTAGAGAGTTAGTTACTGGCTAACTCTCACATCTTGATTAACCCATTTCTAATAATCTGTGTAGCACCACGAGGTGGTGGCTTACCGGGAAAGATTCAGCATGCCTGACCTGATGACTGGCTCCATGGCGTCTGCCTCATTGCCCTCTTCCCAGCATTCTGTTCTGTTTACTCTGCCTACCTAATTTTCTGTCCTGTCAAAGGGCCAAGGCAGTCTCTTTATTAACCAATGAAAATAACACATAGACAGAAGACCCACCTACATCATAGAAATATGCATAAGCTAATAGGCTGAGCAATGTTTTTAGTTAATACAGTTTCTGTGCCCTTATTTTGGGGGTGGGTGGCTAGGACATGAACAAGTAGTCTCCGCCAACAGTTATGGACAGCTGTGATCTGCCATATGGGTACTGGGAATTGAACTTAGATCCTCTTTTGGAGCAATGAGTGCTTTTAACCACTAAGGCATCTCTCTCTGATACCAGCATGATGAATGTTGACAACATCCCTACCTCGAAAACACCATCACTATTGATTGTTTAATTTAATGATTAAAAATGTAGATTAGCATAGTCACTGGCTCTGGGTTTCCTTTCTGGCATCTGCCCACTCTATCCCTCTCTCCACGCTATCTTTGTGAGACTACTAATCTACTCCATTTTATAGTTTGATCTCATCTTCATAATATTATATCAATGGAATCACACGCTGGGTGCTTTTAGTTTTTGGTCTGGCTTCTCTTGTTCAGTCTTAGTCACTGTTGTGGTGCTGTGAGGAGACACTGTGACCAAGGCAACTCTTACAAAGGAAGCATTTCACTGGGGGCTGGCTCACGGTTTTAAAGAGCCATGGTCATCACCTCAGGAAGCAGAGAGGCATGGTGCTGCAGCCGTAACTGAGGGATTTGCATCCTTCCTTATCCACAGGTAGCAGGCAGAGGGAGGCATGGGCTTTTGAAACCTCAAAGCCAACCCCAAGTGACACACATGCTTCTTCAGCAATGTCACACCTCCTAGTCCTTCCCAAAGGGTTTATCAATTGGGAATTTAGCATGCAGATATATAAGCCTGTGGAGGCCATTTTTATTAAACCATCACATACAGTGATAGTTATTCCTATGTTTGTTCCAGGCTATTGTCTGTTAGAATTATTCCGTGTTGCTGGGAAGTGTTCTTTTGCAGGCTGTACTGCAGTGTGTTTATTCACACGTGGACAGGCCTGGGGCATGCTCCCGGTTTTGACTGTTCTAAATAAAACTGCTAAGGATAGCCAAGGAACACCTCTAGGAATATGTATCCTTCCTTCTCTTGTGTAAATATTTGGGGATAAATATTGGTTAGTTTATATGGAATATTGGGGCTTAACTTTCAAGGAAAAATTCCGAACTGTTTTCTAAAACAGTTCTAAAAGCCTCTGCATTCTGAGTACGTGTCCGGGAAGTTCCACAGTCTCCCAAGGACATATGAAATTTAGCTACAGGCTGGGCTGTGTAGTCTGGGGGTCCTCGTTGCAAACAACTGCCCCCTCCCTGTCATTCTTCTTTATGTCCTCCTTTGTAACTTAAAACAATAAAGAAAAATCATCACCTGCTAATTCGTGAAGCAGGAATAGACTTGACTCTTTGTTTTCTTTGAAACGGTCCCTTCCTGAACAGCTGGCCTTTTAAAGGCTGTTAGGAAAGAAAGTCAGAACAGGGTGGGGGTGGGGGGTCTCCAGGCCCCATCTCCCACCTCTGTGTTTGCAATCCCCTGGGGTGGACTTTGAAGTACAGTGTGACACCGGAGTCGGCCTTTATTTTGTCATTCCGTTCGAATTGTTCCACCTGTAACCAGCAAGTTTGCTTTGTTGATTTATCTACCCCAACGCCAGGTGGGCAGGTCCCAGTTGAGTCCTCTCTTGCCCACTCTTCCCTGTCTTCCTGAAACGTTCTAATCTCTTAGTGACACACCCTGGTGTCCAGTTAGCACATAAAATTCCCCCCCCACACACCCCACACACTGAACACCACACATCTGATAATTTTCACACAATGTGTTTTCATGACTGACGGCCCCCTTCTGCCTTCCTCAGAGCTGCTAATCCTACTCTGATCTCTCTCTCTCTCTCTCTCTCTCTCTCTCTCTCTCTCTCTCTCTCTCTCTCTCCTCATGCTTCAACCTTTTTATAGACTCTTAAATCCCAAAGCACTAAATTCGCCTTTCTCATCCCTCTCTTTCAAGTCTTTCTTAAACTACGAGCTGTTATTTTTCTAAATAAACCTTACACTCTGTTGCCAGTGCGATGAATTTGATTCCATTGGGAATGCTCTGAACTGTATTAAGCATTTAAAAAAATATATTTTAAAAGGCCTGGCAGTGGATAGCCAGGGGAGGTCTACCCATCACTGTAAGGGGAGCTTTGCTTACACGTTAACAGGCTGCCCCTTTCACTTTCTGGATCACCTCTGGGTGCACACAGCCCCATTATCTCTTCCCATGTATCCCACCCCTGAGAGCTGGGGGAGCTCTGGCTGGGCTGCTGACGGTGATTTGGGTTTGTGGATGTGCTCTTGCTTCTTACATTGTCTTTTCCATGCCGGCATTTGTGGGTCCTGCTAGCCATCATAACTGGCTGTAACACGTTTTCTGTGCAAGGTCTTTATAAAAGGCACCTTACTCACATTTTCCCTCACTTCAGGCTTTACGCCAGGATATTTGGTGGCAACAATTTTCCCCATTTTAATGGTAACTTCATGTATGCTCAGCCAAGAGATACCATTTGCTCTCAGTATATGAAGCATTTAAAATTAATTGTGGCCGGTGGTGTGTGTGTGTGTGTGTGTGTGTGTGTGTGCGCGCGCGCGTATGTGTATGTGTATATGTGCGTGTGTGTGTTGGGGGGTTACAAATGCACAGCATCACATCCAGCTTCTATATGTGGGCTCTAGGTATCAAATTTAAGTTCTCATGTTTGCACCTTGCTAGCTGAGTCACGTCCTCAGCCCTACTGTGGCATTTCTGGTAAGACACCATACTTTCTCCCCAAGGGAAGGGTAAGAAGCTGTCCTAACACTGTACAACCTAAAGACTGAGTTAGGGAGGAAACCAGAGAAGTCTCGATGCTACAATGAATGGCTTGGAAGAAGCTGCCTGAATTTTATACGCAATAATAAGAACTTTTAAAAAATAATGTATTAATCCACACTAACTGAATATAATGAAAGTTTCAACTCTAAACTTGACCAGGAGTCTTGAGAATGGTGAGCATGGGAGGAGGGTGGAGCAAAAATCAGAAACGCTATGCTCATGAGGCACACGGAAGAAAGAATGTTGCAAGCCATGAGGACACAGTTCAAATCTTCATTACTTGTTGGGTACAGTTTTGGGGTGAGGTCTGTGTGCATGACCCGTCCTGTCCTGCTCCTGCAGAAACTCGCAAGTCCACAGACATCCTTTCTCCCTCGGTGTTTCTCCTATACAGTCCTTGAAAACCCTGACAGAATAATGTGGTGGTTGGTTTGGTTAAAATGTGTATGCCCAGAACCCAGTGTTGGCCAAATGAGTCAAAATAGGGATTCAAGTGGGGGAACTCTACAAAACCTACTATCTAATGAAGTTCCTTGGAGCTTTCGTACAAACCAAAGGCACACAGACAAAGAAAAAAAGGAGCAGAGAGACCTAGCGAAGCACAAAGACAGAAGGCAGGGTTTTTAACTAGCAGCAGAGGTGGGATAAGCCAGCCTGGGAAGGCGGATCTGATAACCCCATGAAACCATTATGATTAGACAGGGACTCCTCAGAGAGCTGAGCCCAAACATATTACTACACCATCTGACAGATCATGGTTTCCAACAGACAAAGCTTAGACAAGACCATGAAACTGGGGGCCAGTGAGATAGCTCCGTGGGTAAAGATGCCCTCCAGGCAAACACAATGACCTAAGTTTAACCCCTAGAGGGTGGAAGGATAGAACCAATGCCACAAGGTTGTTCTCTGACCTCGACAGGCACAATGTGGCAGAGGCACCCTGTCTCCTCTCCCCAAAAAGTGTCTAAATGATTTTCTTTAAAGATCACGAAAAGCAAAGCAAAAAAAAAAAAAAAAAAAGCAATAGGTAGCTCGTTACATCTAACTGCACTAGTGACATGCTATCAGTGCCCATTGGGCAAACTTATCTTGTTGCTCTGTGATTCCTAGCTTGTTTCTACTGTAATAAATGAGATAATAGAGATGCATCACCACTAGCCGTAACACCAAGGAAGACTTCAGGGACATAGATTCTCTCAGCTATCTAGGAGGGGTGGGGGATAAGCCCTGTCTTAAGACCCCTGGTCCTACAGTCACAGGAAGGCTGTATGTGCTGCTTGAGATGCCAACGTCTTCCTTCATTTTCGGTGCTTAGCTCCGTAGTCTAGCGGCACCTTCTTTGCCCTTAGACGCCTCGCACTGATATGGCTTTGGATGCTGCCCGAATTTCCTTTTAGTCACTGTAATAAAACACTCTAACCTGGAGGTCTGGGCATTTAATTGGCTCACACTTCTGGATCACTGTCTATCAGAGGGAAGTCAAAGCAGAAACTCAAAGCAGAAGCCGTCAAGGAACACTGCAGGCTGGCTTATGTCGGGGGGAGGGTGGGGGGTGGAGGAAGCCCTGAGTAAGTGAAGTCTTAAGTGAACGTGTATTTCCACATGGGCACACCATGTCAACGGCCATGTCATGGGTCAGTTGACCCATGGAAAATTATAAAAGTCATTATCCATGTGGGCCAGGCTCAAGAGGAATGGCAAAATTTTCCTCGGAAGTTTATGAGTGATTGATCCATGTGTACAAATACTAGCAACTGCGGCTTCCTTGATCCTCAAGTTTACAGGCTGAGGTCTGCAAAGACCTCTTAGTGAGACAACCTCCCCCACCCCACGCTGGACCTAATAAACCCGCCAAGGCTCCAGGTTCCAACGGTGGCTGTACAGAGCCCTCACCTGATTCCAGTGTCCCTGCCTGTGTGTCTCTGTGTCCTTTCCCACATTGTCCCTACCTAGGAGACCAAAGCTGAGCAGCCATGCTGAGGTCTTACCACTGAGTCCTTCATCCTCTGAGGGAGAGGGTCTGTGGCCGACTCGTCCAGGTTCTGATGTAAGCATTTAGGAAGAAATCTGCACTGAACGAAGGACCTGAGAGCAGAAAAACACACAGGGTTTCATTTTTAAAATATGTGTCTCTGACCATGCAAATCCTTGGGTCTTGCATCGACAAGGAGCAAAACCGAGTCCATTTCAAAATCACAGTAAAAAGGACACACTCCTGGGATCACAAGGATGATTTAATTTTAAATTCATTCACTCGTTCATTCCTTTACTATTATTAGTAGCAGTATTAGTATTATTAATATTAGTATTAGGATTATTACTATTGTGTGTGCCTGGTGGTGGGCACTGTGTGAGGGTCAGAGAACACATAGTAGAGTTGGTTCTCACCTACCTTTCAACGGGCTCTGGGAATCAACGCAGGCTGTCCAAGTCCATTTCCCAGCTGAGCCATCTCATTGGCTCATGTTTCAATTTTTAAATTTCATCCTGACAAAAGTGGTCAGGTGACTTTAACAGTATCAGTACTCTAACCGCCAGCGTCTGGGCATCTCCTAGTTCCTCCAGCCTACTGCCCTGCATCTTCACCTACGGTACCAGCAGAAGGCAACCATCCAGGCACATATTTGGCATGGAATATCATGCAAGCCATGTTTAACTTTCCCCGTTTCCCCGTTTTTCTATGCCTTTCAATCTAATGCATCTAATAGCCTAAGGCTGTGATATCACTGACTCCCAAATGAGTTGTGTTAAGTCAGAAAGTGATGTAAGTCTGGTCAATCTCCAGGACACGCTATTATCAACATCTCATACTCCCCATGACATTGTTCAGAGGATGTCCAGTCCCCGGAAATAGATCTATACTTCAAGTGACCAGAGATTTCAATAGATAGCATTTCGGGCCTTGACATGAATCTCATTCTAAAGGTCAAGGATGCTGATTGTACAGGATGGAACAAAACAAAACAAAAGCCTCCTTTCCAGGATGTGGCGTGCTCTCCACAGGGCGAGCTCCATAGCAAGACAACACTGGCGCTCCTCTGTGCCGGCGGCTTTTTCTACAGTTCTCTCAGATTTCTCCACCCAGCTACCTACGAACTTCGTTGCAATGCGGAGTTCAAAGAGGGAGTCAGGCTGGAAGTTTACCCTTGGGTTTCAATCATTTCAGGTCAGCCCTGCATTTCTACGCCACCATCCAGGATGCAACCAGCTTGCTTCATGCAAGTATCAAAGGGCAGAGGGCACCAAATGTCCGTCTCTACTTTGGTGAGCCAACAGGGCTTTGGGAAGTCCACCCACAGCCTGGGAAAGAAGGAACCATGGGACCTGGGGAGACAGTGCTTGTCATACCTGAGTTCAATCTTCAGAACTCACGTAAAAATTCTGGACATGGTGCCACCCATGTATAATCCCAGTACTAGGGAGGCAGAGACAGGGGGTCGCTGGGGTTTGCTGGCCAGCCTAGCCTAGCTGGCAAGCTCCAGGCCTGTGAGAGAATCTTGTCTCAAAAGAAAATGGTAAACCACAACAGAGGGATGATACCTGAGGTGGCTCTCTGGCCTCTATACTCTCATACATGTGGGCATGCATACACAGACACACACACACACACACACACACACACACACGCGCGTGCGCGCGCGCACACACACACATGCACACATACACGCGCACACACACACGCATGCATGCACGCATGCACACACACGCACACACACACGGGGGGGGGTCTACAGGACAGTTACTCACAGGAGCACCGATGGATCACTGCTCTGCCGGCTCAGATGGTAGGACAGTGCAACCAACAGCCCACAGAAGGCCGAGAACAGTGCTGGGATGTGCTGTGTGCTCCATGGTTCCTGCAGAAAGACAGCAGACTGCTGAGAAACATGGCGACTTGCCTCTATCTCATGGGGGCCTTCATATGCAATCAGTGAGTGACCCATCGGGCTTTCTCAAGCATCAGGTACTGAATAGATGGTGTGTGCTGCCACCTATATGAGCAGGGGTGCAGCACTGGGGCCTGACAACAGCTACAGTGCCCACTGTAGAATAACGTCCTCCAAGCAAAACTGTCACAGTCGGCTTTCTTGTTTGTTTGGTTTTGGTTTTTTGAGACAGGGTCTCATGAAGCTCAGAGTAGCTGTGTGACTGAACTTAACAATTCTATTTCTACTTTCTGAGAGCTGAAACTGCAGGTGTGCACACTTGATGTGATAGAGCAGTGAGGTTGAAAGCTGTGCCCTGTGCACACGAAGAAGCTGTGCCCTATGCACACAAGGAAGCTGTGCCCTATGCACACGAGGAAGCTGTGCCCTGTGCACATGAGGAAGCTGTGCCCTATGCACACGAGACCAACACTCTATGAACTGAGCTACATTCCCAAGAGCCACTGACATCTTAGAGCAATTGAGATTCCCTGCAAGAGTTCTGGAGACCCCCAAGAAGGGGGAACCTGTTAGAGAGAGCGAGGAGGGTCATTGGACTTTCACCTAAGGGTCAGCCACACCTTCCTACACCATTCTCCCGGCTATGTGGGAGGAATTCCAGCCCAGTTGCATGGGATCTCAGGAGATGCTGTGTGAGCTTGGGATGCTACAGAACACGGAAATCAGAAGGATTGACTGGAACAGTTGTAGAGAAAGCATCACCAGGGCCAGTGTGGGGATCTTCTGTGATGTGGTTGTTTGGGGGTCATCCATGCCCCTGTAGGTGATCCCTCTCCCAGGCATTATGCGTAGCCCAGATAAATTCTTTGGT
This sequence comes from Myodes glareolus, assembly GCF_982192425.1. NCBI lineage: Eukaryota > Metazoa > Chordata > Mammalia > Rodentia > Cricetidae > Myodes > Myodes glareolus. The sequence continues at coordinate 55,868,868 of NC_142047.1, forward strand.
TCATCAAACCAGATTTGGGCAGACTTGTTCCTTCCATCTGTGGTTGGTGCCCTATCTGTAGTGACAACTGTCTGCATCTCCTCAGGAAAAATTAAGGCAGCACCAGGCAACAGGGATTTCTTCAGCCTCATTGGAATCCTCCAGTGCTGGCTGCTCATGTGCCTTGTTTATGTGTTGTTTCTAGAGTGCACCAAAAGGCCATGCCTGACCATGACCTCCAAGGCCGTGTACCCCACAAGAGTCCATCATTAGTGATGTGTGGACAAACATCCACATATATGGCCACTTGATTAACATCTTCCTCACCCCTGGCCAGGCTCATCAATGGCATCTGATTCTTAGCGCCTTGATCCTGCCATGAAGATCATTTAATAAGGCTGGGTGGTAGTGTGGTGGGCCTTAGTCCCAGCACTCATGAGACAGAGGCAGGCAGATTTCTGAGTTCAAGTACATCCTGGTCTACAGAGCAAGTTCTAGGAAGTCAAAGCTACACAGAAAAAAAAAATCCTATCTTGAAAATAAAACAAAAACAAAAAAGAAAAGAAATAAAGAAAATCATTGAATAAGCATGGATAAGACTAATGTGGTGAGTCTGAGCAACTGACCCCCAACACACACACATACACACACACACACACACACACACACACATCTTACCATTCAGACCTGAGGGGTGGGGTTAGTTAGTTGCTAATTAGTTTCAACTGTTGACTTGACAGAACCTAGAATCACCTGGGAAGAGTCTTACTAATGAATTATCTAGATCAGACTGACCTATGGGCGTGTCTGTAGGTAACTGCCTTGATGGTTAATCGGTATAGGAAGACCTCACCCACCTTGGGCAGCACCATCCCCTAGGCTGGAAACCCTGACCTGCATAAGAGCTAAGAAAGCTAGCTGGGTGGGAACAAGCAAGCAAAGATCCCCATGCTTTTTCTCTCTGCTCTTGACGCTTTCAATCCCTGCCTTGCTCTCCCCACAATCATGGCTCAAATAAACCCTTCATTCCCTAAGCTGCTTTTGGTGGGTGCATTTTATCATAGCAGCAGAAATGCCACTAGGAGAGATGGTCTAGTGTACGTTTACGTAAGCACAAAGATGGCTGACCTTCAGTGGTGCCGACAGCGGCTGGAAACCTGGACTCTGAACTGTGAAAAACCCTGACCCTTCCGATTACTCCCAGTGAGTAAGCCTGGGTGAACATGTCCTGGGGGACTCCCCTGTGGGGTTGCTAAAATCCCATCTGAAGAACTGTGTATAAGACATCATTCAGTAGCTTATATGAAACACACAGCAGATGCTGGCTATTACTGGATGCTTCCTAACTATAGGGAAGGATGGAGGAATGTGCTAAGATCACACACTTGAGAAAGTCAGCATGGGCAGTGGGTATTATACCAGCTTTTTCTTGGGGAAAAAAGGACAAATTATGGCATGTGAAAATGTCTTGTTCCTCTGTTCCACAGAGCAGAACAAGCAGGCAAAGGGGGCAGAAACTCCATCAGAGGCGACCCTGCTAGGTGGGAATGTTTTTGACCCATGCTCCACTGCCTGCACCAGCAAGCCTGACAGGCGATTCTCTCGGGTCACTGTCAGCTGTGGCGTCGGCACTAAGGGTGGGTTTTTCCTTGAAGCAGAGACAAGGGCTTCCAGGGTGATGGAAAGACAGAATGAATGACAGGTGGCTACAGGGGCGGAACGCAGGGTGGACGTTTCCTTCAAGTCCATAAGAGCAAGGTGATCCTCCAGACGACCCCACTGTTTTATTCCTGTGTACATAGCCGAGGAAAGTCCGTACCCTCCCGTGGAGATACCTGCCCCCATGTTTATTGCTACTTTGAACGCTAGCTAGAGCAAGGAACTGGGGTCAATCTAGTTATCTGTCAACAGATGAATGGACAGAACAATTTAGAGAAATATATATATAATCTCAGCTCTAAAGAAGAATGTTAGCAAAGTGATCCAGAATGCTATACTGCTTCCAAGCTTCCAAGCCAATGGGTGAGGTGACACATGACTACACAATGTGGCATTCTGTCAGAAATGGTTATCTATCGGGTTACATCAATGTCTGCTCTGGGTGTCCAGACATTCCATGCCAGCCACCCTTAGTGGACTCACTCTGGATATCTGTTATCAGCACCACGTTGTCCTTAATCAGCCCTGCGGGCAGCGTCTAAGCATCCTCACTTCAGGTGTGGGCTTGCACATCTTTAAACCTCATCCCAGATGCAGCTCAGTCCTAGGAAAAGCCCAGCTTCCGGTTCCTACAGATAGCGAAAGGTGCAGGTCTCCTGGGCTCCTTCTGGAGGGCCCTTCCCGCCACATGTATGTAGCTTGGTATGTGATTTCAATGGTGTCAGATGTGTGTGTGCACAGAACATTCACACATGCACACATGTTCATCTACCAGCCCCCTTCCACACTCACACACATGTACACCAGTATCTCAAGAGAACAGGACAGGAAACCTGCTTGACCACCAACATGAATTGCTCCTTCGTGTGCAGAGAGCCAAGAGTCCCCAGACTCTGCTAGGTTCGAGAAAGGGCATTTATTCTAGAGTTGAAAGGGGTCTCCTAGCTGAGCTGGTCTCCCCTCCAGATGCTGATAGGGTAAGAAGACAGGAAGAATGGAAGATGCTAGCACATGGGGAGAGGGTCATTGCCAGTCTGCTCGGCATCCAGCCCCTCGCTCTGTGTCCTCAGAACCTTAGGTGAGTGTGTCCACTGAAGGACGGACAGTGCTGAGGATAGGGGATGGGGTCTGCAGCCACAGAGCATCAAGCCCTAGGCTCCAAGGATGTATCGTATCAGAGATGTGATGTGAGGAAAGACCAAAGGGAACCAGTGAAGATGCTTAACTGTTGCTTGGAGGCAAAGAAGGGGATACTGACATTTTTAGAAAAAGAAATCCAGTGGCCTGAGAAGGATTTTGAAGGTGACCGTCCCTGTCCTCGGTGTAAGGCATTTGTCTGTGAGCTCAGAAGCCACCATACCTTGCTCCTAGAAAGAGAAACAGAGGCAGGGTGGGCATGGGTGGGGTGAGAGCTTTTCTGACATTTCCAGGACCTGGGGAGATGATAAAATAAACTTTTATATTTGAAACATGGATATTTTAGTCTTAAATTTATTAATACAAACCAGGAGTAGGTGGTTCACAGAAAGCTGAGGCAGGAACATTGCCATGAATTTGGGGCCAGCCTAGGCTATAATGTGAAACCCTGTCTTTAAAAAAAAAAGATTTTATATTTATTGTACTCATAGCCACATATACACACAGTCACACAAATCCATGGAGATTTCAAAGGGAGAACAAGTTTTATTTTATTCTTTAAAGATTTGTTGGTGTGTGCGCATGTGTGTGTGTGTGTGCACAGTGCCAGCCATGGCCAGAAGATGACATTGGACCACCCTGGAGATAGTTACATGTGGCTGAGAGTCACCTTACAGGGGTGCTGGAAACCAAGCCAGGGTCCTCTGGAGGAGCAGCCAGTGTTCTTAATGGCTGAGCCTTCTCTCCATCCCAGGAGGTTGGGTTTAAAACCATCTATCACTCACGGATAATGAAGCATCCGCCACAGGATTGTTTGCTTCAAAAAACGAACGCCTGTAATTGCCTTGCAATCTGTCTCATGGGCCCCTAAATTGAAGAGGCTATGGATTGATGAGAGCTGGTTTCATAAAGCTCCCCCAGGTTTTGAAATATTTTTATGAGGCAGGAATAAAAAACCGTCTAATAGCCTGACAGTCCTGCGGCGCGGTTCACGTGTGCTGTGGGGAGGGAGCTTAGATGAGAAGGCCCAGGGCCTTTCAGCCTGTACAAAGGCCCTCTGAAGAGGGGCGGTCTCAGCATTGTCTCCCCAAGAAACGCGAGGCGGCTCTTAAGATGGAATTTATGGGCAGGCTGGCTAAGAGCCTGCGCATGAACGGAATACAAACAGGTCCACGTCTCACCGCTGGGCTTCTCAGATCAGATTTAAATGGGCTCTGTTTGAAGAAATAAGTTTCTCATAGCCCATCAAAGGGATGTTTTTGAAATCCACACACTTGGATTCTGACGTAAGTTCTTTTCTGACTTTTTTTTTCTTTCTGAAGCTCACCTAAAGAGAAGCCCCTGAAGTAGGACTCCAGAAATACCGCCGAGTCCCAGGTTTCACCAAGTCCTTGAACTATGTGCTGGGCACACGCCAGACCAGTGATTCTCAGTCTGTGAACTGTGACCTCCAAGGGGTCGAACAACCCTTTCTCAGGGGTCACCTAAGATCATCAGAAAACACAGATATTTACACTACAATTCATAACTAGCAAAGTTAGTTATGAAGTAGCAACGAAATAATTGTATAGTTGGGGTCACACAACATGAGAAACTGTATTAAAGGGTCGCAGCGTTAGGAAGGTTGAGAAACACTGCTCTAGGCTATGAACTCCCTTTGTTTCCCATGGCAGTGCCCGATTCCTGTTGGGTCCCAAGGGACTGCCAGTGCCTAGTGCTGTGTTCAAGTCACATCAGACTTTCAGAATTTGCCGAGTAAACAAACTAATGAGGGTGCCAACAAAGGTGGCAATCCATTCATCCATCCATCTATCCATCCATCCATCCATCCATCCACCCATATATCCACCCATTATCCATCCATCCAATCATCCATCCATTCATCCATCCACTCATCCATTCATCCACCCATCATCCATCTATCCATCCATCCATCCATCCATCCATCCATCCATCCATCCATCATCCATCATCATCACTGAGCATGAGAGGAGATGCATATTTCACTGTGGGTTCCATTTTGGTGGAAAACACCATGTTAACAAGTCAAAACAATACTTCACTTTTAGGGGAGGATGTTTAAGAAAACTGAGGTGCCTTGATACATGATGGGATGATGTGCTTCAAGTATCCAACCCTACCTAGATGGATAACTACACCAAAGCTTGTGCACACACACACACACTCACACGAACTCACACACATACTTCTTGGAAGACAGGCATTCTCTTTCCCATTTTATATCAATCCAAGATTTTATACAGCACCTCCCACATGACACTCGCTTCAGCAGGAAAGCAGAGTCTAAAACGGAGCCCGAAATAAAAATGGGCAGGCAAGAAGGCTCAGACCATAAAGGTCCCTACTGTGAAGTGCAGTGACCTGAGTTCTACCCCTGGAATCCAGTTCTGAAAACAGTCCTCTAACCTTCACATGTGTGCTGCAGCATGTGTGTCTGCACACACCATGCATATATGCACAACAATAAACAAACAAATATTGGATAAATTTTAGTCTGTGACTTCTGAGTGCTCAGAATCAAACCAGGACCCACAAAGGATGCCCACAGCCAATCAGTAGCTTTGCTCAGAGCTTAGCAGCCAGTTGGCTTTAGAGTGTGCTGCCCCTTCCCGCAGCACACAACGCCTGTCTGCGCTCTATGCACTACCATACAGTTCGCGAGCTTCGGGCAAGGGGTTGGAGATTGAAACACACAAAGACACACAGAGAGACAGAAACACGGACCTGTAGCCACCGGTAAGAAGCCCTTTATTCAATAGCACCACAGAGGCTTATATACCCAACAGTCAAGTGGGCCAACAGGTGAAAACCTTATCCTCTGATCCTCAAGGCAAGGCAACACGTGCTCGTGGAGCAGAGCTGGTAAACAACTTTGACACAGCCTTTAGTAACTCAAATCAGAAGGAAAGTAAAGATCTCTAGCAGGGAAGAGCAGCTGGAGGCCAGGACTCCAAATGGTCCCAACACCTTCCACCTCTCAGGACCCTGGAAGATGCCACCCCTCACTGTGTCCTGGTGGCTGTGAGCCTGCATGGCTTATAGTATTGATTATGCACAGGGACACCAGCCTGAGGTGATCACTATCAAGCCAATATCATCCCCCAGACTCTGCAGAAGAGAAAGACAAACTGCCTGAACCGGGGGGGGGGGAGGGGGAACAGATTTCCTCTCCCATTACTATAGGCATTACCTGGGATTGGCACTTTCTGATTGGCATCCTGGCTGGCCAAGGAGCTCCACGGATCTGTCTCTGCCTCCTCAGTGCTGGGATTATAGGCATGCACCACCATACTGGGCTTTCCTACACGCCCTGGGAGATCAAACTCAGATCCTAATGCTTTCAAGACAACCATATTTTCCAATACATCACTACCAGCAAAACTCCACTCTCTGCCGTCATCACTCCGGTTGCACATACTCAGCAGCCGCCATCCGTGGTCATTTTCTGTTGCTGTGTAACAAGCTGGTCCAGAATTACTGGGTTACGGCAGCACGGTACACGGTGCCGTGGTTCCCGAGACTGGGTTCTCTGCGTGAGGCCTTGCCAGGCTAAAGTCAGTGTGACTGACCTCTGATCTTTTCTGACGTGAAGTCCTCCCCGAAGGCCATCAGAATTCAGTTTCATGTAGCTGCAAGATTAGTAGCCCTTCTTTTCTGGCTGCCTGGCTGCTGGGACACATTCTGGCTTTGAGGCCACCCTCAGGTGCTGGCCACATGGTTCTCTCCTGAGCCACTGAGAAGCCACTGTATTCCTGAAAACCACACACCCAGGCTTCTATTGTGTCCCTCTCCTCTTGAGAGAATCATCCCCTCCTTTTAAGGCCTCCTCTGATAAGGCCAGGACAAACTCCTCTCAAAGTACATGCTTGTTTAAATCAGATAGTCATTAGGATATCTTACATCTACACTGTCCACACTGCCTACCCTCTGAGGGAGGAAGCTGTTCAGATCCTGTAGGTCAGGCAGCCTTGGAGTGTCAACAGATCACCCTCTCTGTCTGTCTGGAACTCTTCAGCTAAGATCCCCAAAACTCAGAGTAACCGGCTTGTCTGGAAGGAAGGAATATATATTATAAAGCATTATAAAGGAATACCTGTGCTCCCTCTTTGCCTACCAGGCTATGGGAAGGATGGACTACAAGAAATTAGAACTTCCCCAGGGATCTCCTGCTGGGAGAAGGAGCCCCAGAGCTCAGAGGGAAAGCTGACCTCCTGAAAATACGATTTAGAACTTGTCACTTGGAGCTGAGGCCATGGTGGGCAGGGCCACGCCCTGGCTGGATTGCTTAGTTATACATAACTCATGTCAGGACACTCCAAAGATGGACTTGGGGACCACTGGTCTCTGGTCCTTCTTCTAAATGTACCCACATTGAACGCATTTCCCTTTTCTGCTTTCAGTATTAATTTGGCTCTTTTAATTGACTTATTGAGGACCGGCAGCTGACCCTGGCTTGTTAGGGTACAGAATGGAAACCTAAGTCCAGTAGCACCAACATCCTAATGAGGTGGGTTTCACTAATTCATTGTAAATGGGAGGGGGAACCTGTGAATTATGGATGACCCCCTCAGCGATGGACCGCAGCACCCTGGGAGGCAAATTCAAATTCACTTTTGGAATGCAGAAATGCTGGACTCATCCCTGTCTGTTAGGCGCTGTCATAAAAGGCAAATGAACAAACACTAGGGACCTGCTCCTGCAAACAGAAGTGCCATGATGGGCAGGTGTCGCATCTGCCTGCAAACTGTCCTTCTGGGGAGCAGGACGACTCACACTTCCCAGGGCTAGGGCGGACAGCCAAGGTCAGCAGAGACCTTGGGATCTCTCTTCTGCCCTGTGGTGCCGAATGCCTTGCTTAGGGGCTGCACGGGGAATAGGTAAAGTACACACCAGGTCTCCCTACCCCCGCCAAAAAAAAAAAAAAAAACAAACCCAAATTCTAGAACTATGGGTTTATTATAGATCTATAATTAGACTTTAAATCCTGAGTGCAGGGAAATGGTGAAGAGTAGGCTGCAATTCCTGAATGCTGAGGAGGTGTGTGGGGTGTGTGTGTGGGGACCCCTCCTAAAAGTCATTGTTAATGATGCTTGGGAAACATTAAACTGTAACAATGTGTTTCAGCTCCTGGGTCCTCTCACCAGCAATAAAGAAGAATTTCTTTGTAACAGATAATAAAAAATAGCAATCTAGGTTTACCTAGACAAATAGAAATCCTGGCTAATTAACTGTGGAGCCATTTCTCCAGGGAGCAAATATTCCAGTGGCTTCCATGTGTCACTGTCAAACGGGTAAGTCATCGAGGGGGCCTGCTTTATGTGATGTGCAACTGTCTCAGATGAGCCAAAGAGAATATGAGATTAAAGGATGAATCATATTTTCCTTCCCTAATTAATATTCCAGAGGGCAAAATCAACTCACTCCCCCTCCCCCATCTACTTCTACCAAGTGGTAATGAGGCCTGTAGAAAGACAGGGAAACTCGGGGGACACCTAAGAGAAAGGCATCCCCACCCTGGGGTTTGCTTTGTGTCTCTTGCTGGCTATGAGTCAAAAAGCTTCAACACTACTGATAAAATTGAAATTGTCTAGAGACGATGCTCTTTCCAAAAGACATTGAAAGCAAAAAGGTTATAAAAGTCGCGTGAGCCAAGCTGACTCAGGCCCCAAACCTTCAAGACCCTGACTTCTGCCTCATCAGCTCTCCTCTTGTCCTTAAACTCCAACCAGGCTCTTCATAAGCCACCTTAATACCTCATTCACCAAAGGAAATTCCTAAAGAGAAATAAAAAAAACCCAACTCATACATTAAAAGACAAATTGGAACTTCACTTCCTTTGTAAACTTTGATTACTCTTTGTATCTGGTTATAAATTATACCCTCGGAGCGAGGGAACTTCCCAAGACTCCAATCCCATTATAGCCTTTGCCGAGGCACTTGGGGGGTGTCTCTCTCTTAAGAAGCCCACAGTGATGCCTTAGGCGAACACTGCAGTCTTCCGGTGTAATTATCTTTTTAAATGTTCCCCTGTGTACAGCACCCCATCTCTCTGCTCAATGGACCGGCTGACTTGGCATCATTCTGACATGCCCCGGAGTTCTTTTCTGTGTCATTGTTGAAGACAGGTCCCTAAAACAGGAATTGTGTAGGCTCCTTGCAGCTGGGCTGGGCTGCATCTTTCAGCCACCATGGGCAACAACAATAATAAATCAAGGCAATAAACACATCCTAAACCTTAGCGGGAGAGAGAGAGAGAGACATGCCCCTGGCCAGGCTGCTGACATACAGCCATTGTTCATGAGTACCCATTCATCCATCACCCTGATCCTAGAGCTTCTATTGCTGTGATGAAACGCCATGACCAAACAGCAAGTCGGGAAGGAAAGGGTTTATTCAGTGTACACTCCCACAGCACTGTTCATCACTGAAGGGAGTCAGGGCAGAAACTCAAGCAGGGCAGGAAGCTGGAGGCAGGAGCTGATGCAGAGGCCGTGGAGGGTGCTGCTTACTGGTTTGCTCCTCAAGGCTTCCTCAACCTGCTTTCTTATAGAACCCAGGACCACCAGTCCAGGGATGGCACCACCCACAATGGCCTGGGTCCTCTTCCATCAATCACTAAGAAAATGCCTTGAAGCCAGATTTTATGGAGGCTTTTTCTCAACTGAAGTTCCCTCCTCTTAGATAACTCTAATTGTGTGTCAAGTTGACAGGAGATTAGCCAGCACAGCCCTGAAGAAGATATAGAAAGTGCAGCAGCCAAGTCAGCAACAGAGTGACCACAGTGGTGTAGAGAAAGCATCAGAGGGAAGTCCCACAACCCCAGCTCTGGGCTGGGTAGTGCGGTGGCTGTTCTCGGCTGTCAACTTGACCACATCTGGAGTTAACTAAAACCCAAGTAGCTGGGTAAACCTGTAAACCTAAATCATTTGAAGTGGGAACACCAACTTTTAATCTGAGCCTTCTGATTAAACCCACCTTTGATCCGGGCCACACCTGCTGGCAGCCTACATAAGGACAGGGACAGAGGAGCTTGCTCTCTACCTGCTTCCTCTGGCTCTCACTAGTAAGGCCTCTCCTTTGCTGGCATTAGAGCCAACTTCTCTAGGATCCCAGAGTATACAGAGGACCAGCTAAGACATCAGCCTCCTGAACTAACAACCCACGGGGTCTTTGGACCTTCCATTGGTCACCAGCCACTGTTGGACTAGCTGGACTACAGCCTGTGAGCCATTCTAACAAATCCTTTATATATTCTGTCCCTCTAGAGAACCCTAATGCAACCAGCGTTTGTGGAAGAGGGGTGCACTTTCCTTTCCTCCCCAGGACCCCCGTGAGACTTCACTAACCGCGTTCAGTCAATTTACAGCATTTAATAGGTGCTGCATTTTAAATCAGAAAGTCAACGTGAGACCATTTGAAAAGCCAGCACTCACTGATGAGAAGAGAGAGAAGGGCAAATTGCTCTGTTCTGTTTTGTTTTTTAACCAAAAGGTGTTTAAAATGGCAGCTGGGCCCATTAACAGTCGGTCACTATTTGTCCCTCGCTCCATGCCAAGCAAGAGGAGTCAGTACTCTCCTCCAGAGACACAGACCTCCCTTTGTGCCTCCTCATCAGAAGTCTCTTACTACACTCTGGAAACCTCAGAGCCAGAGAGCATTTGGTCCCAACCCTGAGAAATCACTGAACTGGCCGAAGGGCTACCCTGCAAGTTCCTGTTTCTGCTCCTGCAGGCAATGACTCCCAGCTGTTTCTTCCTAGTCCCAAACAAGCCAAGTTCTCTAGTTTGGCTTTCTTTTATTTTGCTGACTTCTTCTCATTGAAGAAGGATCTAGACGGTTCCCTCCTGTGTTCCACATATCCCCATTCTTCCCCTAGAGATGCGGGATTACTCAGAGCCTTGTAAACACACAGACTTGATCCACAACCACAGCGTGTGTCCACGCACGATTGGACCATACATGTACAACAGTTACACTTCTGACAGGGCGCCCTGGGCTTCCGACATCTGTGTTTGTCTGGTTTCCTCATCATCCCTGCTTCCTTGGCCATGCCCTAGGCTTTGCTCTTCTTGGTCTTGGGAACTCTGAGGTCCTCTATGCTCTAGATTCTCACTGGTGTGGCTGTCCCCTCCCATACCTGGTCCACACAGCTACATGCAGGTGTACCCCATTATACTTAGGGTGCTACCTCAGACAAAAGCAAAATGAGCACATGGGTTACATTGGCTCCCATGGCCAGCAGAAGTCCTTCTGGTGTCCCTGATCATAGCAGAAACATCACTGGGGACTAGGCAGGTGAGGGTTACACTCTATAACAAGCCAGGCACTGTAACGACCTACTCAAACTCAGCCAGGTCCCCTTCTCAATGACAAAGTTTCTTTCATAACTGGAAAACTATTTGATGAAAACAATATGCTGAATGAGACAGGCTATAGTCACCACCACGGTATGTCTGCACACTTACCTTCACGGCACTGAAGCAGAAGGCGTGGAGCAGGGCTGCTACCAAGACACTCCGGCCCACACTGTACACGGCTGACGTGATTCCGGAAACAGCTGGAATACAAACACCATCCCCGCTTACTAGATGTGCCCTTCTCGGAATCAGTAGAGGGGTAAGGAAGGAGAGGGCTATGGCTTTCAGGATAAGCTGTCTGGCCACAGGATCCATCCAAAGACACGGGTCACTTAGTGTGGGGAAGATTGTGACCGTGGAACTGACTATCCATGAAATAACGACACTAAGGGTGTGCCATTCCCAGAGGATACTGGGGTTATGTGCCTTTGGGGGAAAGATTTGTCAAGGCTCATAGATACTCTCACAACACACATCCACAACACTACAGACACAAGTGCATGCTGACCTATTCCCACAATGATCCATGTGCATGCTCACACACACACACACGCACACGCACACGCACGCACATGCACGCACTTCTTCCTCTAAAGAATAACTTGAAAGGCTCTCACACTCCAAATCTTCCCTTCCTTGTATCTTCGCTTATTCCTTTGCTGGGTGGACCACTTCTTATTCTATGAAGCTTAAGAAATCCAAACTAAATCAGGTTTGGAGCTCAAGACAGAGCAAACATCCCCGTCAAGCCCCCAATCCTCTGTCCCCGGGACCATCAGACCTTGTTCAATCTTAAAACCCTTCGGGGAAGAGCAGGTGCAAGGACTCACCAGAACCTCCAAAGAGCAGCATGTCGACTTGTTCCAGAAGGTACGTGCAGAAAGTGTTGATCTGTGGGAAGAGGCCCAGGAGGGAGATCACAGGGAAGCAACATAAAAATACTGGAATTGAACAAACAAAGGCAGCGATGAGCTAGGGGCAGGGTAACCATGGCCACGTTGTGGCTACAATGTGGTTGCCTTTCCCCTGTCAGACTCTCCACCACACTCGGAGAAACTGAGGCAACAGGACTCTCTCACTCAGGCATCTAGGGATGAGAAAAAAAAAAAAACAGCAAGTGCATTATCCAGGGCTGGTCACACAGACAGCTTGGGACCTCAGGGGGAGTCCGGAGCGGGGAGGGGGAGGAGGGAGGAAGGTGCTCTACCTGCAGCTCAGAAGAACAGAATCAGACCTGGGGAGATGAGAAGGGAGTTAGAGGATAGGGAAGCTTCCAGAAAGACATGCGAACAGGAGGTGACAGTGTAAAGTGAAGTTTTCAGAGGAAAAAAAGCCATACTGATGTCAAAGACTCACAAGACCAGGGCTGATCATGGAGACAATGGGATGTTATGGAACCAGGGCCACACACAGCATCCTGGCCTATTTCTAGTCCACCCTACCAAGAGTGATTCATTGTCTACTCAACCCGTTTTCATCAAATAAAGCCTTTACAACATGTTCTTAGCAGACTTCCAGCTTCCACCAAGCCCAGGTGGGTGTCATTCAGGTAACACCTGAAACCCGGAACAGAGTTTGTCCCCCTTCAGTCTGTCTGGGGCCCTCACCAACAGACTTGTTTAATAAAAGAGGCAGGTGGCTCCTGAGGACCCTGATTCTTGCTCTGACTTTTGTGCAGGAAGTAACAGCACACAGCTGTTGCTGCAAAACGGCTCTCCTCAAAAGGAATGAGCCAGATGTGAGTGACTGTGGCTGGGAGCACAGGTACAGATTCACCCAGAGGCTTGGTCATGGGAGTAGTGACGTGGGATTTTATTAGTTATGGAACAAAGGTCCATTGGCTGACCACATGTGTGAGTGTGTGTGTGTGTGTGTGTGTGTGTGTGTGTGTGTGTGTATGCATACATGTTTGTGTGGGGAATGCACATGCACATGGAGTATATGTGTGTGCATGCAGAGCTCAGTGGTTGACCTCACCACCATCCCTCAGCAGCCACCTTGTCTTGTTTCTTCACACAGGGTAGGGCTAGCCTCGTTGGTGAGGTTCGAGCCAGCTCTTGTCCCTGCAGTCTGACTCTGCAGGCCCCACCACAGCTGTGCCCTGCCTCTTTTGACACGGGAGGCTGAGACCTGTGGCCTCCCCATCCATAGGGTAATCACAAAGCCAGTCTCACTCACAGGCTCTTGCTGAAGTTACCCAGACAGTCAGTAGTAGAAACCCCAGTCTCAAGGTCAGCAGCCTCCCTGAGCCCAGGAAGTGGGTGCTTACCTAGAGGCCGGTCACCTGCCAACAGAAGCAAAGGAGGTCTCACCAAGGAGGGAAAACAGAGTGATACAATGAATACACACAGCTCAGCACAAGTGAATAAACTCACAGGAGAATGTTATCCCTGACGGGGCTTGGCGGCGTGGGCTATAGTCACAGCTATCCAGCAAGCTGAAGTTACAAGTCCCAAGGCAGTTTGGAATATGGAGTGAATTTGAGGCCAGCATATGGAAGTTAATAAGAGTCTATCTCAAAATAAAAAGTTTGAAGACTGGGGATTTGGGTCAGTTGTGGAACACTTGACTGGATATGTGAGGCCCTGAGTTCAATCCTCAGTACCACAGACTCATTCACCTATCATCCATCTATCTATCTATCTATCTATCCATCCATCCATCTATCTAACTATCTAACTACCTATCTATGGATTGATCTATCTATCTACCTACCTATGGATCTATCTATCTATCTATCTATCTATCCATCCATCTATCTATCTACCTACCTATCTATGGATCTATCTATCTATCTATCTATCTATCTATCTATCTATCTATCTATCTATCTATGGGTGTACGTATGTATGTGTGTATGTATGTATGTATGTATGTATGTATCTATGTATCCATCCATCCATCCATCCATCCATCCATCCATCCATCCATCTTTCATCTCTCATCCACCCATCCACTTATCATCCATCTATTACCCTGCGGCTCCTTTCTCCACCACAGACCCTCCTCACATGATTTGCCAACTGTCTGTCTCTCCTTGCCTTTGAGCTGCTCCTCCTTCACACTGCCAATGACAAAGAGCATCACAACTTTTCCCACTGCTTTGTTTGACCCTACTCCTGGGTGGACAAGTGACCCCTCTTACATAGGGAGGCAGCCCAGGCTGGGTTCCCTTTGAGCAGCAGATCTGATCTCCTGAAGTTGTCCCCTTCTTTTCTCCTGATCCAAGGATGGGAATGACAAACAGAGCCTGAATGTGTGGCATGAGGCAGACACCACCCCAAGGGGAAGTCCTGGGAGACTTTTCTCTACATTTTGACTGTAGCCCAGGGAGGGGCAGCCTCATGTGGCTCTGCCTGAGGTATCACTGCATGTCATGCATATTTAGCTCTTGTTTCTCTTGTCCTTTTACTGTATGTTCCTCACTCTGAGTTTTCTTGTGTCCCCTCCAAAGAATGCTGAAGTCCTAAACTTAGCCCTTATCACTGTGTCTTAGTTGCAGGTGATGAAGTCAGGATCCTTGCAGGTCCCTTGCAGCCCTAAATCAATGTGAAGTGTCTTCCTAAGAGGGCAACGGGCTGGGGGTATGGCTCAGCTGGTAGAGTTCTTGCCTGGCATGCATAAAGCTTGAGAGATTCAATCCCCTGCACCTCAAAAAAAAAAAAAAACCATGGTGGTACATGCAGGCACAAGAACACAGTTACAAGTTAAAGGCCCACCTGGCTTACCTGGTGAGAATCCTGCCTCAAAATAAATAAATAAATAAATAAACAGCAGCAACAACAAAACAGAACACTATAAGGGGAGAGAGGAAAGGCAAGGGGGATGAAGTAATTATAATTAAAAAGAAAAACACAGTAAAGGCTGGTGAGGTGGCTCAGTAGGAAAAGCCCTTGTTGCTTAAACCTGACGACCCGAGTTTGAGTCCTAGAAACCATGGTAGGAGAAAACCAACTCCCAAGAGTGATTCTCTGAGTTCCACACAGGTTTGTGCTCTGGCATGGGACAGTACACATACCCACGCACCCCACACACAAATACACACACATACACAAACACCACATATATACCACACACATCGCATACATACACATACATGCCACACACACTACATACAACACACACACAAACTACTCACATCATCACACACACACACACACACAAATTAAGATTTAAAAAAAATCAAACAACAATGAAAAGGCCAAGAAGTCTGGGCCCAGAGACAGACAGGCAAAGGAAGAGAAGCTGTGCTGTCCCAGCGGGAAGACGCTCAGCTGGCGCCTTGCTCTTAGACTCCAGCTCCCGGGCTGTGAAGCCGTGTGTTGCTTCTGTTTTCCTTTCCAGCCGGGTTCTGACAGGACGACACCACAGCCCAGAAAGGTGGCTTGCAGGAAACCAGCCCCGGAAACCAACATACACCTCTTCTCTCCGGCCAATCTTACAGTCCTTGCTTTCTCCTTTCCTAACTGATCCCTGGATGCAACAGTGGTAGCCATCACATCCCTAGGTCTCCCGGGGAAGAGGCTGCTCGAAGCACAGTGACCTTGAATTGACCTTGCTATCTCCTACAAAGTCAGAAAGACCCTCTCAGCACCCGCTCCTTCTGCTTTGTTCTCACACATCCCCAGTGTCTCATGCTCGGTACAAATCGGTGCCTTTAATCCCTCCCCCTTCCTTGCCGATTGCTATTCTTCTAGTTCTCCTTTGATCTGAGCCACAGATATCATCGAGTCAGCTTGCTGGGTTATTTATCACTGTTTTCACCTGTCGCTGTTGAGGAGCAGACAATATGTATTAGGAAGTTTGAAGGAGAGAAATGTATTTCAGGAGGGAGGTAAGAAAGCCACGTTCCCTGTCTCTCCCACACCCTGGAAGAATTGACTCAAAGGAAAACAAAAGGATAATGTCAAGCGGCCTGTTTGGAGTCACCGCTAAACGAATACCTCAGGCTTCGATCAAGCACAGCCCGCTTCCCCTCTGAGTCCTAATGAATTCTCTGGTTCTCTTGCTGTGGAAAGTGAGGTACACTGGGAACTCAGGATGCTGGCTTTCTTGGAGTAGCAAAGTAAAGAAAAATAAAAAGTGAGGTCGAGCAGGACTCAGACATGAAAAGCAATTTGTTAATGAAATGTGTCAGGGCTTTGCTTCACAGGTCTCTCTTCCTTCCCTGCCCCTTCCTCCTTCTTCCCTGCCCCTCCTTCTCCTTCCCTGCCCCTCTCTTCTCCTTCCTCCTCCCGCTGTCTCTTCTTATTCCATTTTGGGGGATGTTTTTAATTTTTGCTGTCTTTTAAAGCTAGGATCCCATGTAACTCAGACTGGCCTCCAACTTGTTACTTAGCCAACAGCAACGGTGAACTCCTAATCCTAATCCTCCTGCCAATTGTTGGGGCCACGGGTCTGTCCCATCACGACCAGCACCTTCAAAACTCATTCTACAATTATCTATAAAATATTCTTCGTAAAGCAGCCAGCTCTGACGGTCCAGGGAGCTGACTGTGATTTATGAGTGGGAAGCCCTCCAAAACCTCCTTTGCTCATTAACTTCTGGAGAGCTCCGTGACTACCTCTGTATTCTGTAGTCACTCTGCTCCACCAGGAAGCATCACGCAGGAGTTCAGTGGTGAGAGGCCAAGTGGGGGTCTCTGTTTCATCCACTCTGAGAAGACAGGCTGACCGGGGGAACACGAGTCAAACAGGACAAGCGGAAGCAGATTACGGTCACATGGGTCAGGTGCTGGGAAGTAAGGGTGGCCAGAGGATGGAAGGCGAAACTTAGGGAAATGGACCATTAAGAAGAACATGGTCAAGAGCTCTAGTCACAGCAGAGCACCCCAGAGCCTAAAAGGAAGAGAGGAGCAGAAGCCAAGCTGATGGGAGATCCAGTTAGTCAGCACATCCTTGTCCCTGTAAGAGATGGAACTAAAATCACCGGCCCAAGCTGGTGATCTGTGATGTGGAATTTCCCCTCCAGATGCTATGAATATGTTTTATTACCATTGGTTAATAAAGAAGATGCTTCGGCCTATGGCAGGACAGAATGTAGCCAAGCTGGGAAAGATATATATAAAGAGAGAGTAGGTAGAGTCAGGAAGACCCCATGTAGCTGCTGAAGGAGAAGGGCATGCCGGAACCTTACCAGAAAGTCACTGCTTCGTGTCAATACACAGATTAATAGAAATGGGTTAATTTAAGATGTAAAAGTTAGTTAATAAGAAGCAAACAGACCAAGTAGTGTTGCAATTAATATAGTTTCTGTGTGATTATTTAGGTCCGAGTGGTTGGGAAACAGAAAAGCAGTCTCTGCTTACAAATGATCTGGGGAAGCGGTAGCCCAGGGCACACAGGGGTATGTGGGGTTTAGCCTTTGGACATAGATCCTGTCTCACGTTCTTTTACATCTTCCGCCTCTGATACGCAGCTCCTTGTGTGACCTTGAGCCACAGGGCTCCAACACTGCTACCTAAGAAAAGAAAATCGACTAAACTATTGAATTAAATTAAAATCCTGAGGCGTATTCTAACACATGTTCATATGCTCGGTGACAAGACTCTTCTGTCAAACACCAGCTTCCCCACCGCAGCTGGCAGAACCTTGGGAGGGAGTGGCAAGAGGAGAAAAGGCCTGATGTCTTTCTTGCGGCCTGTAATGGACCTCTCTACAATGGTAGAGAGAGACACATCAGCAGGGCTGGGGCAGTTGTTCTCACAGGAGGGCACTGAGCAATCTAATCAGGGCTCTCTTCTTTTATTCTTCCATGCTTCCATTTCTGACCTGAACTTGAAGGTGTCCTGAGACATGTTCTCTGGGCCTTTGGCTTTAGGCTGTTTGGTTCTTCCATGGATGCAATAGGAGGTGAAATTCTGCGTTTTATACACAAGGTGGATTTTCAGGAGGAAGTGTATGTGTGTGTGCATACGGTGTGTACATGCACATATATGTGAGTGTGTGTGATATGTTTATGTCTGTGTGTGGGCCTATATATGTATGTGAGTGTGTGTGGCATGTCTGTATATATGTGTCTGTGTACGTATGTGTGTGTACATATGTGTACATATCTGCATGTCTATGTATGTGTGTGACTGTGTGTATGTGGGCATGCATCTGTGTATGTAAAGTCCATTACAGATTCAGCAGGAAGAGGATAGGGAAGGGACCAGGGAAGAAGGAGGTCTGAGGACCACATCCCTACCCAGGTTTCCAACTACACAGGACACAGAGAAAGTTGCTCACACGTCGGGGCCTCTACCTCAGGACCACTGCGGAGATTCCGGAAGCTATCAGGGAGACCAAGGAAAGGGTGACACTGACTTAAGACTAGGAGCTCATCAGGAAATGAACATCTTGATGGCAACGAGAGTCTCGGGGTAGTGACTGCCAGTGTCTTAACAAGTCTGGGTGGTCACAGTCAGCACACGTTCAAAGGTGTGTAACTCCTCAAGGCCATAACAAGAATCCCCAGAGTCTTTGGAACCATGGATCAACCCTGCATAGACTTTGTGCAAAGTGATAACACCAGCCAGTGTTGGCACAGGGCTCTTTCCTGTATTCACACATTAATTCAATTAAAACTACATGAGTTGTAAGGTTGTTCACTTTTTGCCCCACCCCCCACTCCATTCAGCAGTGTGTTCTCACTTAGTAAGGTGTGGTGGTTAGCGTGGTCAACTTGCCAGGTCTGGAATCACCAAGCCTCTGGGCTTGTCTGTGAAGGAGGATGTTGGCGAGGTGGAGGTGTGCGGGAAGATCTGTTCTACAGGGGGAGGTCTATTCCATGGGGTGAGGTCCTGGGCTGTCGGAGGTGAGGTAAGAGATCCA
Organism: Myodes glareolus; assembly: GCF_982192425.1. NCBI lineage: Eukaryota > Metazoa > Chordata > Mammalia > Rodentia > Cricetidae > Myodes > Myodes glareolus. Next base: position 55,887,836 of record NC_142047.1, read on the forward strand.
TCCCGACTACGGCAGTGACATATCCAGGTGCTTCAAACCTCCAGCCTTGACTTCTCACAAGGCTTTGGGTGCGAGTCAAAATAAATCCTTTTCTCCCCGACGTTGGCAATAATAACAACGAAAGAAAGACAGACAGACAGAAAGACAGAGGGTGGGGAGGGAGGAAGGAAGGAAAGAAGAAACAGCGGAGAGCCAGGACCCAAGCACCTGGTGGCTGACTCTAGCGTTGACTACCTTGCCTATGCAATCAGCAGGGGCTCACCTGAGTGAAGCACTGAATAGCCGGTGCTGTGTGGATTTTCAGCCAAGCACAGCCCAGCAGCACAAGCTCGTGTGACCAGAGCTGAGACTGGTGCCCATTCACGCATGATGCCATAGCACCTGGGCTATGCAGAGAGGCCTGAAGCTGTTGCCCAATGGCCAACTCACCCCAGCAGGCATCACAGGCAGCATGCTTCAGATGCCACAGGGATGCAACTTCTTGGTTGTAGGTATCAACGTCCTTTCCAAGAATTCCATTGTTAGAGCTAGGGAGGTGGTGTGGCAGGCGAGGTGCTTGCCTTGTAAGCATGAGATGTGAATTCCACACCCAGAGCCAAATCAAAATGAGACATGGGGCAAGCGCTTGTAACTCCACATTCCGGGAGGTGGAGACAGCCCTGGCTTGCTTATTCTAAATTAGTGAGAGACTCTGATTAAAAAACACGAGATGGATAGTACCTGAAGAATGACAGCTGAGTACTCCAGCCCCCCCACCTCATTCTTATCTTGGGCTTCATCGGCTTCCATAGACACAAGCCAAGAGGATAATACTTAGCTCTTCCCATCAGTAACCAAGTGTGCAGGCTTTTCCCATTAGGGTTACCAAAGAAAAAGGGGAGACGCACCTTCCCTTCCCAAGGCTCTTCCCCATAATCCCCAAACTCACTCACCTATTAAGTGGTCCCTGACTGATTGCAGGGTCTCAGGGGAGAAGAGCTTCAGGCCATATACGACATAGCTGGGAGGGTGCCTGGCTTTGGCCCCTGCATCAAGAAGCAAAATAAGGCCACACAGCATACAGAAATAGATTGGTCTGCTATAGGCTATGATTTGGTTGTGTCCCTAGAAAACAAATACAATTTCCGTGTTGTACTCATTGAGAAGAATCAAACACCTCGTAATACAACTGACACTACCCAACGTGCATCGCCACCCCAACACCCATTGTCACCCCAACACCCATGGCCACCCCAATACCTGTCCCCACCCCAACACCCATCACCACCCCAATACCTGTCCCACCCCAACACCCATCCCCACCTCAACACCCATCCCCCACCCCAACACCCATCGCCACCCCAATACCTGTTCCACCCCAACACCCATCCCCACCTCAACACCCATCCCCACCCCAACACCCATCACCACCCCAATACCTGTCCCACCCCAACACCCACCGCCACCCAATACCTGTCCCACCCCAACACCCATCCCCACCCCACTACCCATCCCCACACCAATACCCAACCCCACCCTGCTGTAATTTTACAAGCTCAAAATTTCAGGAAGAGAAAGTGGGGAGACAAATAAACAGAGCTAAAATAATGCTTAATGTTTATTTTGCCAAACCAGAATGAAAATATCAAAGGGAATATTGCCATCGAAGTCCAACAAGATTTCCCTAAAAATGTAATTACCACCCCCACTCCCGAGAAAACCTGTCTAACGCAACGCTTTCTGCTCTCCTCACTCTTTTCAGCTGCAGGGTTCCTTGAAACCTTTGTTAGTTGTGTCCATTTAACGTGGGTTCCCTATCAGCAAGACATAGCATTATGTGTGGGGCTTTAACTCTCTCATGACAGGAAGCAGGCCATGGAGGAAAAAGCGGTGATGGCCAGATAGGCAGGCCTCAATATGGCAGAACAGTTGACTTCCTTGACTAAAAAAGCATGCTACCCGAGGGGAATCAAAGTCTTTGCAGACCTCATCCTGGTCCTCAAAATACTGCTAAAATGGCACAGTGGGTAAAAGTGTTTGCTGTACAAGATGGACCAGAGTTCTATCCAAGACACTCATATCAAGGTGAAAGGAGAGAGTCAACTCTACAAGGCTGTCCTTCTCTGACCTCCACACATGCACCATAGTGTGTGTGTGCGTGCACGCATACACACACACACCATGCATACATGCTCAATAATAATAAAAGTTTAAAATATTTTTAAATAAAAAATGGAATATTGTGCCATGGGCTTTCCAGGGCAAAACCCAGGAAAACTCCCACATGGTTGAAATAAATGCACAATTCATAAAGATCTGAGAAACCAACAATGAACCAGGTGAAGAGTGTGCTTTGCAATTCGTGAGCCACCTTGTGCACAAAAAGCAGAGGGAGATCGGTGTGGTCTCAGACTGGTGTTTTTAGACACTGCCTTGAATGTGCTATATTTAGAAAGGGACTTTAAATTGCCACTGCCTCCAAAATAGAAATGGTCCTTTTCTAAGACCATCTTTCAACAGGACAATACCAGGGTCTGTCACGGAGACTGGCTGCCTTTGATCCTGAAGCCAAGTTCAGTCTTAAAAAAAAAAATTGTTGCACTGGTAGGGAATTTTCTTCAGAATCCAAGTAGGTCATGAATTAATAAATACAAGAGAATTTTCCTTTGCATTAAAAAATAATAGACCAAAGTCAAAATGAAATCTAAACGCCCTTGCTAAGTAAACGGCAACATAAATTAGCTGGTATAAATAGGGGTGTGGGGTATCAGAGCGCACGCATGGGAGACATTTCCTCAAACTGACATGGTTTAAGAAACACAATTAAACAACTATCGTTTGTTCTGGTTCTTTCTCCTATCAAAGGACTAAGGGGCTGGAGGGATGGCTCAGTTAGTAAGACGTTTGCCTTGCAAGCCTGAGGGGCTCAGTTCAAGCCCCAGAACCCAATGTTGTAGCGTGCTTACAATCTTAGTGCCGGGAAGGTGGAGACAGGCAGGTCCCCAGGGCTTGCTGGCCAGCTTAGCAAGTTACAGGTCAGTGACAAACTACTCCAAGCCCCTCATGCAGCCCTCAAAATCAAGGTGGCCCAGTCCTTTGGCCTATAGATGCACATGTGTACACCTGTACACGAACAGGTGAGCGTGTATGAACACACACACACACAGAGAGATGTGTATTAAAATATAGTATCTGGCCTTGAACAATATGAAACACCCTCCGACATCTTTCAGGAGCTTCATCAGAAATGCGCACATGTCTTCCGTGTTGCTAATTTACAGAACCAAACACAGCCCCTACAAAGGACCGGCCTTTGCGGTTGCAAGCATGCATCCTGTGTTTGGGGTCCCGGAGCCATCCTCAGCACAGCACATAAGACCCTCTATCCTCCCCAAGTCCCCAGAGTGCTCCCCGGTGAAATCCCATGCTCCCCCATTGCTGAGCGCACATCTGCACCAGCCATTGAAATCCCCAAGTCTTCAATACGAAAATGTCACCCGTGCCTCCAGGTGAAAGCCAATCATAGTCTCTTAAAAGTTCATTCAGTTCCCTCAGCCCAGTCTGGTTATAACCTAAACTTCCATAGTGGGTCCCCTGGCTGGGAGCATTCTTGAAGCTGCTGTCGGAATGGAATGCTGACCTTGGGTGCACATGAGTTTCCCATCAGCCACACCCACCATCAACATTGCAGCAGGCTGTTCACAGAGCAGTTTAGAAAATCCCTTGAGAAATGAGAATCGCAGGGGTGGAGGGGATGGGGGGAGGCTAAGTGACCAGAGCCCTGCTCACTTTTTACAGGCAAGGTAGCTCATGAATTGCAAAGCAGACTCCTCTCTGAATTCATTTTGGTTGGTTTTTTTGGACCTGATGAATTGTACGTTGATTAACAAGATGTGAATTCTTGCCTGATTCTCATTCTGGAAAAACTGCATTACAGGAGAAAATGCCTCTGCCTCATCCTTCTCTTCCTCATCAGAGTTTCTAGAGCTCAGCTCAAACCAGCTGAATGTCCTTAGAAATCCCAGTGAGCAAACTGACAACTGCGGTGAACACAGGTAGATGTCTGACTATAGTTCACTGTGACAGTATGAAAAACTACGCCCCTGTCTCCCCGTGGCATGCCTTCTCCCTGTGACACGCCTGCCTGGATCCCGGGATGGTAGCTTGGTCAGACAGTATGACCTCAGCTCAACATAACAACATGGGGGTCATGGTAATGACAACCTCAAATTTATCTGACTCATGAGGTTTGTTTGTTGTTCGTTCCTCCCTGTGGTCTTAGCAGGTTTTGTACTACATCCCAAAATCCATGCAGAGAAGGAATTGTATATGTGTAAGTTTGCTTGTGTGTGTGTATAATATGTGTATGTATGTACAAGCTTGTATGGGTGTATACACACGTACAGAAGCCAATTCCTCGATCACATCTCCATCTTATTTTATTTGATAAAGCACACCATTGAGCCTGGAGTTCTTCGATTGTCCATACTGGCTGGCCCGTCCAGAGGCAGGGACCCTGTCTCTGCACCCACAGTACTTGAATTACAGATTTGTGTGGCCCTGCCCGAGTTTTACATAGAATCTGGGGGTCCAACTCTAGTTCTCATGCTTGTATGGCAGTCACTTGACTGACTGAGCTGTCTCCCCAGCCCCAAGGTAAGGAGTGTTTGAGTCCATGTAACAACATCAGTGAACTAGCAGCAACGGTGACGGAAAGATACAGGACGGGAAGAGGTGATGGGGCACCTGGGATGGGCTGCAGTGACCCTTCAGAGCCGCACCCCTACCCCAGGTTTCTGAGGGCATTCCCAACACTACATCTTAATACTCTAATTATGCTGCCACTAGTGATCCTGATGCTGAGTCTCTCAAATAAAAGATGTATCACACAAATCAATTACATGGAACAGGAATTTAACAGGACAGCATCTGCCACCGTGACGACCACCAGTTCAAAGCCTTTCTTAATTATGATGAGCTAGCACAGATTAAAAATCAGTCTTATACCCTGGATATGAAATTTTTAAATGCACAATGGTGGGAAAATATTTTTCCCTCATTGGAGAGATTTTTCAGAGCCCGTGTGTGTGTGTGTGTGTGTGTGTGTGTGTGTGTGTATGCACATGTGTGTACATGCATGCGTGTTTGGGGGTTGCTGTGACAGAGGCAGGAAGGGTGCACAGAGCACAGAAGGGTAAAAGGCACACGGCTATGACTGGCACCTGAACCAGCTCCCAGTGGACCCTGACCACTGGGGCACCAGGGCCAGAAGAAGCTATGTGTACCTAGGAGTTGGAAGATCCTGGGCCACTAGTGCGATGGTCTGAGTGAGCCCAGACTCTCTCCCAAATCAGACTCTAGGTTATCGGGATACAGCATAAAGGGCACGTGAACCAGAGGAATAAGAGCAGACTGGCTTCACACACAGAGTTTCCATATGGGGACATGAAAATAAAAGCCACAGTGGGAAATGAACTCACACCTGCTAGAATGGCATTTACTACAAAGGGGAAAGGTAAGTTTGGGTGAGGATGTGGAGAAAGGAGACCTCTGGTGGTGCACGAGGAATGGTTCTGCCCTTAAGGAAGGCGAGACGTTCTTTAAAAAGTACAAACAGTGGATGAGAGCCCCTGCCTTGAAAGCAGAGGACTTGGGTTTGAACCACCAGAACCCACAGAAAAAGTGGATTGCAGCAGCAATGTTTGCAAGCCAAGTGCTCTCACAGGGGGATGCGCAGCAGACAGAAGAGCCTCCAGCTACCCTGGCACATACAGCAGTGGAAACACTACAGAGGTCCTGTCTCAAGTGAAGCAGAAGGCAAGGGCCAGCATCTGGATTATGCTTTGACCTCTACATACATGGTATGCTCCTGAACATGTGTGATGCAGAATTCCCCTCTGTATGCTGTAAATGTTTTATTACCATTGGTTAATGAAGAAGTTGCTTTGGCATATAGCAGGGCAGAGTATAGGTAGGCAGGAAAATTAAACTGAATGCAGGGAGAAAGATGAAGTTAGACAGATGCCATGTAGCTGCCAAAGGAGAAAGACACTGGAACCTTACTGGTAAGTCACAGCCTTGTACTGATACATAGATTAAGAGAAAGGGGTTAATTTAAAATTTAAGAACTAGGTAGGAATATGCCTAAGCCATTGGTCAAGGAGTGTTGTAATTAATATAGTTTCTGGGTCTGGGCAGCTGGGAAGTGAAAGTGCAGTCCCGCTTACACATGTGTGTACTTGGTCATGCACATGTGCACACACACACACAGAGTGAGAGCGAGAGGAGAGAGAGAGAGAGAGAGAGAGAGAGAGAGAGAGAGAGAGAGAAGCTGGAAAGATGGTTCAGCAGTTAAGAGCTTTTGCTACCCTTCCAGAGGACCTGAGTTCTTTTTTCAGCACCCACATCAGGTCATTTAGCTACTTGGAACTCCATCCCTAGAGGATTGGATGCCTTCTTCTGGCCTCCACAGGCACGTGTACACATGTTGCATACACTCATATAGATGCACACATACTTACAAATAAGTGCTTTTAAAAATACAAGACAGCCAGGTTGTGGTGGCACACACCTTTAATCCCAACACTCAGAGGGCAGAGGCAGCTGGAGCTCTGAGTTTGAGGCCAGCCTGGTCTACAGAGTGAGTTCCAGGACAGCCAGGAATACATAGAGAAACCCTTTCTCAAAAAAAATCAAAAAACAAAACAAAAAACCCAATCAAACAAAGATAAAATAGTAATAATAATAATGTATGTATATATATGCACACATGAAATATCATTCAGTCTTGCAAAGCTAGACAATTCTGTCATGCGTGAACAGAAATGATCTTGGAGAACATTGTGCAAAGAGAAATATGCCAGGCATGGAAGGAGGAATACTGGATGACCCCACTCTGTTTGGAAAATGACCAAATCTGAGTCACAGCAAAATGAGCAAAGTGGGAGGTGCTAGGGAACAGGAGGTGGGTAGGGAGGGCAGGTAGGAGGGAACACAGAGTCGCGCACATAGGGTCAGTGAGTTTTGTAGTTCTGTTCCATAGTACAGTGATGGTGCTATCGTCAATAATTACATAGGGTGCTCTTGGAAATCGAGGAGAGTACACTGTAAATATTCTCATCAGAAAAGTATATGATATGACAGACGAATGAACTTGACTTAATCCCTCCACCGTGTGTATGTGACCAGATCATAACTTACCCCCAAAGTATATGTAAGAGTGTTTTTGAACACACACAGTTTATGACTACATACTAAGAACACGTGAGGAGCAGTTGCTAGGTGTCAGCCAGTGTTTGAAGCAATTTACATGCAATATTCATTCAATCCCCATAGACTTTAATCAGCTTTACTTGCATATAAGGAAACTGAGAAATATAGAGAACTACCATGATGCTCAGCATCAGATAGACAAGGGGATGAGTGGGAAACAAAGGCAGGCAGACAGATGGCAGCCTGTGGACCATCCAATCAAGCCGTGTCTTTTCCTATAAGAGCCCAGATAGTAAAGGTGACCTGTCACACAGGGTTCGCCCCATGCCTGAGCTGCCCCTCCTCCAATGCCAACGCACCAAGCGCTTAGATCCAGCCAGAGCTTTGTGCCATGCACTTGGGCACCCATCCATTGCTTCTACTCCTGCATCCAAGATACAGACGCAGATGCAAATGTGACCCTTTGAGTAGACATGGGCATCACCCTGTTTTCAATGCAAGCGGATGAGACAAGCTACGGGCCTGCACTTACGTGTATTGGTGAGGCGGGGTCAGGTTGGACGCTCTAAAACACAAACCAGAGGGCCCAGGTCATCTTGTGATTGCAAGGCTATGCTAGTGACAGTAACATACCCACACACACCTGCTCGCTATCCCCCACCCCCCCACACACACACAGAGGATGGGTTCTTGCCTTGAGCAGGGAGTACTGGCAGCTGGCCATGACCAGGCAGAAGAGCAGGACCCATAGGTCTCTACAGAAGCCACGGTTCAGTGTCAGAAAGCCCAGGAGGGAAACCAGAACGCTGAGCAGAATCGCCACCACGTTCTCCTTCACATCTTCAGTTCTGTGCAAAACACACAAAGAAGCATGGACTGAGACCTCCACCCCTGTGGTTAGTAAGGCAAGCTTTCCTGCACTCACCTCTAGACGGACAGCTCAGAGAGGTTGTGTTGTGCCAACCCCTGCACCAATTTAGTCTTGTGCTATTCAACAAGGTCCTGATGCTGACTCTAGGTGTTTGTTCTTGGAATAAATGACACAGGAGCCCACTGACTACCCTGGCTACTGCACTGGCCTCCCAAGGAGGGGGCAGCCAGTGATTTCAGCCACAGCCTGGAATGTTTCAGAACTCCACCGGCTCCTCTCAGAGAGGGCTGGGGAAGACTGCATTGTCATCGGGATAACTGTTTCCAGACTAATCTCTGAAGTTGGTTTGCTGCCCCATTCCCAGAGTAGGAAGCTTCAGAGGGAGATATGATCCCCTCTCCCCACCGCGAGCTGGACAGCCCAGGGAACCTCACTGGGTAAGCTGTGAGTCTACAGTCTTGCTGGGTGATTTTGTTGTGGCGTCCTCCATGAGATAGAAGATGCAATGGGGCCCTCATCCAGACATGAGGTCTTATCAAGACGGTGTGAAAACATGTGAAGGGGCCTAATATGAGGGGCTGAAAGAGGAAGAAAGGTAGCAAGCCAAAGTACTACAGGTGGCCATGGAAGGAATGAGGGGTCAGTCAGCCTGTTGGGGGAGGGTACAGGCTAGCTATAAAAGATGATCTAAGACCATGACTTCAGAAGTATGTGACCTTGACAGGACACCAGATGCACAGTAGGACATTGGGGGCCTGGCCAAAATGGAGATGGGGGGTGGTGCGGCAGAGGGGAGACATGGGTCCTTCATGAGAATTCTAAGTGCATTTCATAACTGAGCAATGTTTACTCACATACAGTCTGCCTTTACCCACTAAACAGTGATCGTTCTAAGAAGGGATAGTTGGCTACCTTTCCCTCGAGACAGTCACGAATCTTTTATTTTATTTTTAATTATGTGTATGCATGTGTCTATGTATGGGTGTGTGCACACGTGTGTACAGTGCCTATGGAGGCCAGAAGAGGACGTCAGATCCGAACTCAGGTCCTCGGGCTTTGTCCACTGAGCGATCTCCCTAGTCCTGTAACCACAACTTCAGACATTAGTGGTGTCCCTCCATGTCCGGGTCCTCTGCCTTGGGACCCACTATGCTTGCTGTTGTTCCCTGTGAAGGCAGACACCGTGGCTGTGGCATTCACTAACACCTCAGTGCACAGCACAAGCCCGACCTGGGGCAGGAACCCAGCAAACGATTAATGGAGGGATGAACAGGATGCTGGGATAAAGCAGAGATTGCAACTTCTTATTTTAGATGCTGATAAACAAGACAACGGAAAGTAAGGCCTGGGTGCTTTTCAAAGGGTAGGGGTGGGACGGGAGACAAGAGAGAGGCAGGTGTATGGACGCGGCTGCAAACATCTGAGAAGGACGGTTGGAGGACCAAAGGCGAAGGGGAGGCTGCAGCCATGGGTGTCAGGAAGCAACCGTGTCAGGAGACAAAGGAATTGAGGATGGGGTTCACAGCACCGGGTGAGGGCCTCAGCCTAGGGGTGTACAGTATGGCTACCCCTGTCCCTGCAGTGTACAAGCTCAGCTCAGCTCCTTTCTGGACAGCCAGGCAGCCCATCTATCACACATCCTTCCTTCCTTCCAGCTTCACACTCTGGCAGGTCAAGCTTTCCCAGCCATGGGAGGTTCAATGACACCTCCCACTAAGTATCAGAGGTAACTTATGGAAACCTTTGGAAATAAAATCTCGGATGTCGGATGTCACGATACACAAACACGTCGGGAGGGTAGGACGATGGGTGGGGAAAGCGCTTGCCGTCAAGTTCAGTCCCTGGGACCCGCGTGGTGTAAGGAGAGAAATGACTCCTGCGGGTTGTCCTCTGACCTCCACATGGCACTATGGCAGGCAGGCGTGCGTACATGCAACACACGCATGCACGCACACACACACACACACACACACACACACACACACACACACACCTATAAAGAAATTTGTTTTCATACGAGGGTTTGACACAACCTATTCCTTTCTACAGAAAAGTAAAGTAGTATTTTCTTTTTAAGGCCTCATCCAGCAGGATATATTATGTTGGATTACCAGCCACGTATGCCACGTTCTGCTCACGCGCAGACCCTAGGGGTAACGCAGTATTGCTAGCAAAGTGATTACAACACTGTTCCCTGACTTGTGGGTGCTGAAATTTACTGCCGTAATTTTGCAAGACTATCGGTTTTGGGGTGTGTTTTTTTTTCCACTTATGAGCACACCATTTAAGACACGATTGCACCATTACGGTAACAAGTAGTCACTGGGGGACAGATGGCAGCTAGACAGCCCTGCCACTGCCCCAGAGGCTGGCACTGAGCTCTGAACAGACCCTGCTGTTGAGCATTAGCGATCACACCATCAATTTTTAAACCAATCCCCACCAGAACTACAGCCTCTGAAAACCCTAATATTGTGCCCCCCTCCCCAGTTCTGACAGGGAGCCCACAAACAGGCAGTCCCCACTCTAAGATTATATTCATTACCATAGCAAACTGGAACCTCCCTGCCGTGCCCACCCAGGCTCCACATCTTCAGTCACAAAGTGTTTTATTCTAGGGGGCAATGAGGGAAGGGCCTAAAGGAGAGCAGCATCAAGTTAGTGTCCAGCCGAGGGGAGAGAGAAGCAGGGATCCAAGCTGTGCAGAGGACAGGTAAACACAACCCCTCTTTTCCTTCCCTCTGTCCCAGGGTCACAGCTGGCCAGGCAAGGCCGGCCTCCTGCTGCAGAAACTGAGCATGTCTGCTAGAACAGGGCCGGGCATGAGCAGACCAGAGCAGACCAGAGCAGATGGTTCCCCAGGCAAGCCTGCAAGCTAGTCCATCCTGTCCAACCATCACTTCCCATGGCAACTGTGAAATTCAATGTCTAAGTCACTGGGGTTCACAGGAAAGTGGGGTGTGGGCTGGAGACAACCCAGGGAACCTTAGCAAGCAGCCACGCGCATTTTAGGGGCAGTGGAGTATGAGCATGCTCCTTGGTGTCCTCCCTTGTCTTCTGGCCACGCCCATGCATGCCTGAGAGCTTACCGATCCAATAGGGCCAACAAGGTGAGTCGGTCATACCAGACTTTGATCCACTTCCCCGGGAAAATGATGAATTTGTGAAACTGCTCTCGGTTAAACCTTCCTTGCGCCGAGGAACGCGACGAGTCTTCCAGGTCCTGGCTCACATGCTTCGCACCCCAGAAACAGAACAGACGGAAGGCAGAAGAGAGGGTTACTGTGATATGCCCTTGTCACAGAAACATCCCATAGTTTAAAAGCACAAGGGCAGGGGGAGGGGGGCTGTAGAGAGGGCTCAGTGGTTAAAAGTGTTGTCTGTTCTTGCAGGATTGGAGTTCAGTGCCCAGGACCCCCATAGAGCCCCACAACTGTCCAGTTCAGAGGCTCTGAAGCCCTGAGTTTAACTCTAGTACTGAAACATCTAAACCAAGACACAAAAAGATGATCACATTCTGAAACCAAACTGTTTTGTTTAAAAGGCCCAGTCTAAGAAAAGAATAATGATTAAATCACACCAATTCCATGAAGATGCTGTCGCTGAGATCCTGGCACTCGCCACTTAAAACACTTCTGTTCATTAAGTCAAGGCACACCTGGGAAATAATTATTGTGTAAGACAAGAGTCGAAGGGAAAAATTTTAAGTGACTTAATTTTTAAATTGTTATTAAATAGCCAAATTTTACTTCAAATGCTCAGTCAGCAAGGTGCTTGCTGCAGAAGTGTGAAGACCCAAGTTTGCCCCCCATATGTAAAAAGTCAGTCATGGTGGTGTGTGCCTATAACCCCAGCACGGCAGAGGTGCCGACAGATGGCTGAGGCTCACTGATCAGTCAGTTTAGATCACTTGGTGAGTGCCAGGCCACAGAGATACCCTTTTCAAAAACTAGAGAATGACTGGTTAACCACAGCTGAGGATGACCTCTGACCTCTGCAGGTATTAGCATGTGTGTGCACAAACACTTGTGTGCGTGTGTCTGAGAGTGTGTGTGTGTGAATGAGAGAGTGCATATGAGTGTATGTGTGTGTGTGTGTGTATGTGCATGAGAGTGTAGGTGGGGGTGTACTTGTGTGTGTATGAGCGTATGTGGGTGCATGTGTGTGTGTGCATATCTGAGTATGTGTGTGAGTGTATGTGGGTACACATGTGTATGTGTGTTTGAGTGTGTGTACTGTGTAGGTGGGTACAATTGTGTGTGTGTGCGTGCGCATGTGCACATATATGTATGCTAGTTCTTCAGAGTCTGCATCTAGAGAAGACTTAAAGATGAAGCAGGAAGCAGAGGGGGTGACCACATAGTGACCTCGTGAGGAACTGGAGTTTGGAACAGGAAACCAAGCAGAAGGTGGGGTGCCCACCACAACCATCCCAGAAGTCTGGGACCCCAGAATTCAGATGAACTACATCTACTTTGTGGTCAGTTCACCAGGGGGCTGCATGGAAGAATGCCTGCCTCAGGCTGGGTGTGGGGGAGATGAAATCCACAGCTCTCCTGAGGCTTCAGGACTCCTGGGTCCCCTCCTCCCACCCCTGCAGGTTTGTAGCCCTTATTCACACCAGGTGGATGTTCCAAATCCCTCAGAGAATTTACCTTAAAGCATCTCTTCACACCTAGCAGAAACAAAAATACACTTTAATCTGGAAGTGTGACGCTTCGATGGGCGTCTCAAAGAATCACACGGATCAAAATTCAAGGCAGGAGTGACACAGAAGCAAACAAAAGTCATGTCAGCCTGTGCTAGGGAGGGCCCATAGGCTGTCAGATTCCCCCCTGACACACATACACACACACACACACATATACACACACACATATACACACACAAATATACATACACATACACACATATACACATACACACACATACACACACATATACACACAAATATACATACACATACACACATATACACATACACACACATACACACACATATACACACAAATATACATACACATACACACATATACATATACACATATACATTCACATACACACATATACACACATACACATACACACATGCACACACACACACACACACACACACACCTTGGGTGAGTTTGGGAATTGCAGTCATCAATTTCAAGGACAGTTGCTGCTATCCAAGAGCCTGGTATGTGTTCAGAGAGGCCCAGATGCTCTTTCACAGGCTCCTGCAGAGCCCTGGGTGAGAGCAGACTCTGCCTTCCCTGCGGCACCAACATGGCTTGGTAACTCAGCTTAAGGACTAGGACGCTACCCTGAACATAAAGTCCTGATGCATATATAAGGCATAGGAAAGAAAAGCCACCCTGTCCCAAGGATAATCCCAGGAGCTAATGGGCAGGGAATGCAGTGGGGCTGAGACACTCAGAGCAACATGAAGTCTGGGTTCTTTGATGAAGCACCATGGCCAAGATAGAAAGCTGGGGAGGTAAGGGTTTATTCTGCTTACACTTATCATCAAAGTAAGTCAGGACAAGAACTCATACAAGGCAGGAACCCAGTGGCAGCAACCTGGAGGCAGAAGCTGATGCAGAGGCCCTGGGGGATGCTGCTTACTGGCTTGCTCCCCATGGATTGCTCAGCCTGCTTTCCTATAGAACCCAGGACCACCAGCCTAGGGATGGTCCTGCCCACAATGGGCTGGGCCCTCCTCCATTGATCACTAAATGAGAAAATGTCCTACAGGTTCGCCTACCGCCCAGTCTTATGGAGGCATTTTCTCAATTGAGGCTCTCTCCTCTCAGGTGATTCTAGTTTGTGTCAAGTTGATATAAAACAAATAAGCAAGCTCTATTTCAAGACACGGCACCAGCTTGGAAGCCACCTGGTGCTGCATCAGCAGGAATTTGTACAAATGGCCATGGGCCTGACTTTGCAGCAAACCTTACGCTCAAAGGTCTTAGCCCTGATGTCCACTGCTACAGCATGGGCAAGAAATATATGCACCCGTGACTCAGCGTGCTATTCTGGTGATGTGGGGTCCAGGGGTGCTGCATGTTCTGGCCAAGGCTGGGAGGAACTAAAAGACCCCAAAGGTTATGGACTGAGCCTGGGGCTCCACACATGTGTAGCCAGAGAGAGCAGGAGGGCGATGGGGAGAAAAAGAGGCATGCAGCTTGTGCTAAGAATAGTAGGCGGGCTGTTAACCCTGCAAGTCCTGGCTGGTGCAGGAAGTGTGCCTGCAGCTGCCTCCCCTGCAGGTCTCGCCCATGCTGCCATTGTTCCCTCCTTAGGCCAGTAAGGGACTAAGTACAATCCCGCCCAGGGACTGTAGCATCTGTCTCCAGGGTACCTGATTCCACTGCAGTGGCCATCTCAGCCAGACACTGACTGATAGGTTAGGAAACATCTAAAAGCTGGACAGAATATCCACCAGCACATGTGCGGCCCTTAGAGTCAGTGAAGGCATCCAGTCTCCAGCAAATGTTTGTGGGGTCACAAGTAAGAAACCATCTCAGCTTTATTTTGTAAGCAAAGCCTCATTTAACTTCTGGTGACGTTAAGTCGGTTTGTAGACGTTTAAGAACTTTTAGCACGGCAGTGGTGGCACATGTCTTTAATTCCAGCACTTGGGAGGCAGAAGCAGGTGGATCTCAGTGAGTCTGAAGCCAGCCTGGTCTACAGAGTGAGTTCCAGGGTAGCCAGGGCTACACAGAGAAACCCTGTCTTCAAAAATCAAAAGCTAAAACCAACCAACCAAACAAAAAAAAAATAGAACTTTAAAAAATTGCTTCCCCCACCTCATATGATCCTTTTACAAATGTACAAATGTACATTTCCAGCAGGAGGCATTTAGCAGCCTTTATTCCCCCACGGAATAAAACCACAAAATACAAGCATGTTATATTTAACTTAAAACAGAAAAGGCAGTGTGGTGGTTTGAATAAAAATGGCACCTTTAGGCCCATAGAGAGTGGCACTATTACGAGGCGTGACCTTGTTGGAGTAGGTTTGGCCTTTTTGAAGGAAGTGTGTCACTGGGGGACAAGGGGTGGGGCTTTGAGGTTTCAGAAGCTCAAGCCACACCCAGAGTCACCCTCTTCCTGCTGCCTGCTGGTCCAGAATTAGGACTCTCGCCTCCTTCTCCAGTACCACGGCTGCCTGCCTACATGCTGTCATACTTCCCGCCGTGATGATAACAAACTAAATCTCTGAAACTGTAAGACAGCCCTCAACTAAATGTTTTCCTTTATGAGAGTTGCCGTGGCCATGAAGTCTCTTAACAGCAATAGAAACCCTACCTAACTCGGACAGAAACTTCTCACTGGATTTGGCTGAGTAACAATAAAGCTATGGTAAATTAGTACTTTATGTGGCTGTATATTTAGTTTCTGTCTTTAATTGCACTTATGTGTATGTGCACCACGGTATGTGTGTGCAGAGGTCAGAGGACAACTTGTGAGAACTGCTTCTCTCCTTCCACGATATGGGTCCTGGGAATTGAACTCAGGTCCTCCGGTTTTGCTGTGTGAGCCTTTACCGCCTAAGCCATCTTGTAAGCCCCACTTAAGAGTGAAATAAAGGGTACTTATAGCTGCGTCTAATCAGTCTTTGCAATCTCTGTTCAGTCTTGAGTTTCTGCTAGAACCGGGATGCCTCTGAGGCTTGTTAGTGCCTCTAACAACCTCAAAGGCCCCTTCACCTCCAGCTCTTCCGCCTTCCCAAGCTGTTTCAATAATAACTGGGGAATCTCCTGGAAGTGTGAGAAGCAGGGGCCCTGTGCCAGCCTGGGTTGGGAGGGACCAAGTTTCTCAGAGTACACATTCTGCAGAGGCTGCCTGCGCCAGGGCTGGGGTGAGAGCTGAGCACAGGCCGTGAGGTACAGCTGAAAGAACTCACAAACCTAAGACCTGTGTGTGACAAAAGCCCACAGCCAAGGTCCGAGGGCCTCAGAGGTCCAGGAAAGATGGGTGACCTCAATGATACAAGCTGAACGGGAGACGCTGTGTGGTGCGTGGGCCTCAGGGAAGGGGAAAGGGTGCAGTCTCTGATGGTAAGTGGGGCAGAGCCAGGCAGAAGCCGCACCCACATCCACCATACTGGATTTATTTATTTTTATTGTATGTGTTTGGGTGTTTTGCCTGTATATATATATATATATATATATATATATATATATATATATATATATATATCTGTGCATTCTGTGTATGCCGGGTGCCTGTGGAATTGGAGAAAGGCAGTTGTGAGCGACCATATGGGTGCTGGGAATCAAATCCAGGTCATCTGTAAGAGTAGCCAGTGCTCCTAACCATTGAGTCATCTTTCTCATTGATTTATTTTTTTAAGTTAGCAAGGTATTGAATATCCTGTTGTCATATCCAACAACGTGATCTTCAGTGGTTCCCCTCATGCCTCATTTTTTCCTTCCTCCCCTGTTCTTCTCCTCCTTGTGCTGACCCCCAGTCCTCCTTACCACCTGTTTGGTCCCTCTCATGCTGTCCCTTAGTTTCATGACTAATACCTCCCCACACACACATCTAAATTTTAGACACTGAAATTTGCTTATGAGAGAAAATGTGTTATTCATGTCTCTGAGTCTAGTTATTTCACTCAATAATTTCTAGAACCATCCATTTTCCTGGAATTTTCACTTTTTTATAGATACATAAAACCCTGATGTATGCACGTACCACATTCTCATTACCTCTTGATGGACACCTCAGTTGTTCAGTTCCCAGCTGCTGTTAACAGAACAGCGATAAACAGGGATGAGCCAGTGTCTCTGTGGTGGGATGTGCTGTCCTTTCGGTCCATACCCACAACAGAAATAAGTGCTCTTTTTAAAAATGTTAGCATTAGTTAGAGGTGTACGTGTGTGTGGCATGGGTGTGTAAATGTTACTGCAGGTGGGAGCATCAAATGCCCTGGAGCTGGAATTACAGGAGGTCGGAAGCCGTGGATGCTGGGAACCGCACATGGATCCTACGCAGGAGCAGTGTATGTTCTTAAACGCTGAGACATCTCTACAGCCCCTTCTTTTAATTTTAAAGGGAACTTCCACAGTGACGTCCCGTAAGTGTGCCCTCATTTGCACGCCCACTAGCAGTGAACCCTTGCCACATTTCCTGGCGGCCATTCTGACTGCGGTGAGGAGGGTCTCAGAGCAGTTTTAATTTGCACCTCCCTGAAGACTAGGGATGTTGAACACATGTTAAAATCATTATTGGTCATTTGTGTTTCTTCTTTTGAGAACTGCCTGTCCTTCCCATTAGCCAATAGGGTATTATATGACTTCTTTGAGAGATTTTTGCAAAGCCATCTTAAAAACCAAATATAAAACCATATTAATTTTGCAAAGGCGAGGCACTTTAGAAGGAATGGAAGCGTTGCCAGGAGGAAGGCAAACAAGGAGGCTAAGAAATTTCACATGAACTTGAGCTTAGCCCATCTGTAATCCTCTCTGCTAAGTCCGAGCCAGAGGAAGTTCACTCTTCTTGGAAGTCAACCCCAAGAATTACTTCCCCTAAGAAGCCTTCCCTGTCCCCTACTCCCTAAGGCCCAGCAGCCGTTGCAGCTCATAGGCAGGCCTCTGTCTGTGTCCAGCTCTCCCTGATGCTCTGCCTGGGAATCCTCGCTCTGGCTCCCTGGAGCCTCTTTAGAGCTTGCCTGGATGACTGAACGAACATTAACAAAGAATGTCTTAGTAAAATAACAGAACACTTCATGTTTGATACCCTTGGCATCATCCAAACCAATAGCAACAACAAAAAACTCTTCCAAATTAAATATTTAAGAAGCTTTGTATATTAGTCAGTAAATGCAAAGTTATCGTAATTTTTAAAAAAGCAATTATTTTCGAAATCAGGTGGGGTAAGGCAGAAGAGACAACTATGCTCTTGAGGGGTCCATGCATCCGAACAACGGAAGGTCACTATGACAATATGAAGGGATTTCTATTGCGTTTGGGAAGGTGATTGAGACAGCAGAATGCGGTAACGTTTGCTGAGGGTTGTCTGCCAGCTGCAAGGTCTTTGGTCTTTTTTCCATCATTAAGACTGCCCTCTAGTGATGTTTCACGGGAAACTCGGGGTGAGCTCTGACTCACGAGGAGGGACAGGCCTTAAGACCTCTGCTGGGGCTGGGAAGGTGACTTGGTCAGTGAAATGTTTATCACACAAGCAGGGCACTTGCGTTTGACTCCCAGAGCCTATGTGAGAAAAGGCGTGAGTGGTGAACATTTGTAAATCCCAGCACTGGGAGGCAGAGACAGGTGGATTCCTGGGCTTGCTGGTCAGCCAGCCTAGTTTATCTGGAGCATCCTGGGCTGAAGAGAGACCTTGTCTTAAGGGAGATTGACAGTGTTCCTGAGGATGATTTCAAGTTTGACACCTGAGACTGTCCTCCAGACTCCAAACACACAAGCTCATATGTATACCTGCATCCGCAATGCATCCTCCAATATGAACACAAATGTATGCACGCATGTCACACATACATGCGCACACACACATGTACACACACGTGCACACACATATACGCACACATGCACAGAGGCACATGTGTATGTACACACCCAAGGCTTTCAAAGCAGCCACTTACAGCAATACTGGTGCACACATGTACGCACCTTCATACACACACACAGAGGCACATGTGCACACGCACACCCAAGGCTTTCTTCACAGCAGCTACTTACAGCAATACTGGTGCACACATGTACACACATTCATACACACACACAGAGGCACATGTGCACACGCACACCCAAGGTTTTCACAGCAGCCACTTACAGCAATACTGGCACACACATGTACGCACACGCACGCACACACACAGAGGCACATGCACACACGTGAGCACACATGTACACACACACACAGAGGCACGTGCACACGCACACCCAAGGCTTTCTTCACAGCAGCTGCTTACAGCAATACTGGCGCACACATACCCGTGGGGTTTCTGACTGTGTCCTTCGAGCCACCATGAGCAGCAGCTGCTGCTGAAGGGCACTGACTGCAGGGTCCCCCGAGGATGGATCTGGGCTGTCTGAAGTGGTGGTACTGGAGGAGCTGAGAAGAATCTCTCTGAGAATGGGGGAGAACAATCCTTTGGTGAGCATCTTGCATTGGGATGTATTCATTTATTACCCAGAAACGCGAGGAGGGTGGAGATGTTCCGCCCGAGAAGGGACCATCTGGGTCCTGATCCCTATGTTCTCTATAAAGAGCTAAAAATTCTGCATGGGAGGCTAACTGTAGGCACAAAGCCTCCTGTGGAGGGCCGCAACCACATTCTCCATTACTTTAAGGGGGAGAGGTAGTTGACCTCTGTGACTTCAGGGTGTGGCAGTACACACCTTTAATCCCAACACAAGGGAGGCAGAGGTAGATTAACCTCTGACTTCAAGGGGCAGAGGCAGATTGACCTCTGTGACCTCAAGGTGTGGTAGTACACGCCTTTAATCCCTATGCCTGGGAGGCAGAGACAGATCTCTGTGAGTTCAAGGTATTGGAGCATACGCCTTTAATAACTTTCCACTGCTGCTGGCCCTGCCTACTCCCGAGGCGTCATCTGGGTTGATGGGCAGCGGACCAATCCAAGAGTGACACGTCCGAAGCGAGGACTGTTTCCTATATAAGGGATGGGTACCCCTCATTCTGGGTCTCCGCTTTGTAAGCTTATGCTCTCTCTCTCAAGACGCATTAAAGCTTTTCTGCAGAAGGATCCTAAGTGTCCCGCGTCGTTCTTGCTGGCGAGACGGTAGCGTGGGACAGCCTCCAACATTAACTGTGAACTTGGCAGGGTTTAGACTCACCTAAGAGACACACTTCTGGGTGTAGTAAGAGGCTGTTATTTCATTTCCCGACCACCCAGCAGCTCAGACCCAAAATAACCACATGGAAATCTGTATTGATGACAATACTGTTTGGCCAGTAACTTAAGCATATTTCTAGCTTGCTCTTATATCCTAAACTAATCCATTTCCATTAATCTGTGAATCACCATGTGGTTGTGACTTACCAGGTATAAAGTTCCAGCGTCTGTCTTTGGCAGGGCTACACACAAACACACACACGCACACAAACACACGAACCCTCTATATTTGTATGATGCAATTTGGGAGTGCAAGGATGATTCAATAAAGCCTTCCTTACTGAGAACCATGTCAAGTGCACACCAGGTTAAGTCAACATGGCAGAGTCCAAAACTCTAAACCCCAGTGTATTATGGTCTGGAAATGAAACTCTCATCACCTGCAAGACCCGTGTGTGCCCTAAACAGCTGACCCACCTGTTACTGTAGGAATATAAGCTGCCTCTCAACGCCTCCTGTTTGAACACTTGGTTCCCAGCTGGTGGCGCTGTTTCAGGAGGCTGTGAAGCCTTCGGGAGGTAGGGCCTTGATGGAGGGAAGTGAGCCATTGAGGGCAGAATCTGAAGGTTATAGCCCAGTCCTGCTTCCAGTCCAGTCTGTTTCCTGACCCATAGGAATGTGAGGACCACGTCTGCACTGTCTTCCCTAGCATGACGGACAGTTCCCTCTGGTTCCATGAGCTGGAGCTGATCCTTCCTCTGTCAACTGGCCACTGTCAGGTATTGGTCACAGTAGTGAGCCCGCTCACTCACACACTGCCCCTACATTATTTGGAATGACTGCTCCCCGCCCCCCCCCCCCCGCATGCACTTTCCTTCTTGCTGGCCTGTTCATTGCACCTGCCATTCACAGGCCGATCAATTGGATTGATCAAGGCAGCTTTCCATCAGGACTTTGCTAGTACACGCGCACACCTCTGAGTGTCATGGTCTGGAACTCAGGAATGACGCAAAACAGAAATGAAAGTTCCTTGAGAGGCGGGGGCAGAGACTTAGAGATTTGATGTGTGAGAGCTGTCCTGGAGTCGAGAAACTAACTCGACTACACTGCAGGCGAGGGAGGTCATGTCTGCTGACACAGGGGCAGGAGTCAGGAGAGACTCACACCCCCAGCATGGGGAGCTAGTAGACAGCCTCTCTGGCTGGTTACTACCATGCCATGTCAGAAACAGGTCTGCCAGAGGCACGCCTGCCAATCTTCCTGCCAAACAGGACTCAAAGGAGGGGCCACACATGGACTTGATTCCCCCATATTATTAAGCATGCTTTTATTGCAAAATAACAGGCCTTAGCACTGTGTTAGGGCTGGGGCTCAGGGAGTAGAGTATTGGCCTGGCACACAAAGTCGTGGGTTCAATTCTCATCATTGCAAGGGGAGACTGGCGTGGCACACACCTATAATCCCACTATAATCCTAGCACTGTGAAGGTGGACTCGGGAGCTTCAGAAGTTCCAGGTCGTCCTGGACTACATAGTGAGTGCCAGACTGGCCTGGGATACGTGAGACCCTGTCTTCAAAACAAATATTGGCCAGGAGGATGACTCAGTGAGTAAAACTGCTTGTTTAGATCTCCAGGCCCTTCACGGTACAAGGAGAAAAACTAGCCTCCCCCTGCTCCCTGACCTCTTCACACTTCCCCCAAATAAATTAATCAAAATGACTTTGAAAGTAAGTAAACAAATAGCTTTTGTAAGTAGATAGTTTAATACCTTATGTTAGCATCTAAGGGTTGGCTTTATTTTTTTTTTTTTAGTTTATTGATGCAGGGCCTCACTGTGTAACCCTGGCAGGCCTGGAATTCACTATGTAGACCAGGCTGGCCTCAAACTCACAGATTCCCCTGCCTTTGTCTCCTGAGTTGTGTGCCACCACACCCAGTTGGGTGAGTTCTAGAATAAACAGAAGTGGGTCTAAACCACTGCTGTTCTGCTGACTACCCCAACTTTGCCCGCATTATTCTCCCCCTGTGGATTTACACCTGGACGAGAGAGGTGTTTCCCTCCTGGAGAACAGAAGAACTAGGGCGGACTAGACAGAAATGTCCTGTTGAGGCCCCTAATCAGGCACTTGGTGAGACATCATGTTCTCTGTTGCCTCCTATTGATGGGGAACTTGACAGATACCAAGATGGCTGCCAGCCTTTCCTAGATAAGGCCGTGGCTCCAGCAGCAGATGGGAGGAGGGTCAAGCCTGCACTTGTCTCGTCACACAGACTCAGAACAGTAGGGCAGCTTCCCGCCAAGGGACCTCTTTCACTGGCATTGGCTGGGCCCTTACCACAGACACACACTGTCACCTGTGCTGGCTCTTCTGCAACCTGGAGGAACATCTGTGATCAGCAAAACCCTACCTCCAATGGAGCTGCCTATGATCCTCCTCTAGGGCTGTGGCGGCTGTAGCAGTAAAGGATCACGAGACCAATGCGCCAATGCGCTCTACTGCACTAATGAGCTATAGGTCCCAGTGTTAAGTTGGGAGCTTAGGCCCCAGGCCCTTGCGTCTATCCTAGCCCCCTGACCCTGAGAGTAAGCACTGTGGACTCCAAATCCCAACAGGCCAGGGAGGGGAGGTCAGGACCACGCCCAAGAATATTTAAATGAACTCCCAAAAGAGGAACACGTGGTCTCCTTTTCTTCCTCCAGGTGGTTGCATTTGGCGGCTTTTTGGTTTCCTCTTGGGGCCACCCAAGAGCGCAGAACTCCCATTAAACCTGGATCTCTCTTAATTTGGCTTGTTTTGATTTGGCTTGATTGAGAGCTCGTGTTAGGAAAATATTTCTAACACCCAGGGCTGTTCGTTAGAGGATGTCTAGAGACATTCCCACTTCCTGAAACATCTGAACGGGAGAGAGCCCACTCTGTGGTGGAATGGCTGTCTCAATGACCCCACCGGGTCTCCATCTGCCGGAGGCTGGGCTGGTCTCTGGTCAACTCGTTCCATTCAAGGTGAAAGCAGAGGAGAGAGAGCTCAGAGAAGCAGCAGGTGGTGGGGGTGGGGCGTGGCAAGAAGAGCCAGCCCTGGAGAGAGCCAAGAGGATGGGGGAGGGGATGGGGGTGGGGTGGGGGCCCTAAGCAAGGGCCCCAGTGGCTCCAACATGGAATCCTAGCACTTGGGTGACTGAGGCAGGAGGATAGCTGGGAGTCTGAGGCCAGTCTCAGCTACACAGTGAGACCCTGTTTCACACAAACAAGCAATTGCAGCTGGACTCTCCCCTGGGCTGGCTGGGACAGGGCTGGGCGTGGGGTGAACAGCTTAGGTGCTGACTGTTAAATTCCCTGAAGTCCCTCTGGCCCTAGCTCCTTCCACTTAATGGAAGCTTTGAAAAGTGCCAAAACTATACCAGGGTAATGCTGCCTCCCAGTGACAGGGAAAATATCACCCGAAATTCTTCCTCCTCGCCAGACTTTAAAACAACAGTTTATTGTCCCCTGGAGAATGCACCTCTTCTGCCTGCCCTTCTCGGGGCTCCGGGCCCACTGTGGGACAGACAGGACATAAGAGGGATGCCTTAGGAGAGAAGTCAGTGTAACACGCTCACCTGCTGTGAAGGACACCAAGGGAAAGTAGATGGGGGAAGGGCGTGATTCTAATGGGGAGCTGACTTTAACGTGGGGAACAACTCTTCTTTAATAAGACCCACAAAGGAGGGGATGTCTCGGAGAGGTAGCAGAGGGAAAGCAAGTGGAAGGAGTGTGCCCCCGTGTGGCAGCTGGGGCTGTGTGCAGGCATAAGGCCTCACCTTCCAGCTTGAACTTCTTTCTGTTCTTGGGACTCTGAACCCCGTCTTAGTCCCCAGGATGAGGACCACTGTGAGAGGAACAGAGATGGCCAAAGACTGAGAAACTAGCGAGGGTGTGGGAGAGACGACAGGAGGGTTCACTTCAGGCCCATCACCTGGCCCTTTATGTGCTCTAAGACAGCAGCAATTCTCAGGTCTGTAACTCCAGCACAGCAGCCAACACACACCTCTCATTCAAATCCACAGGGACGGCTCCATGGCTGAGGTTAGATATCCCCAATCAGAGATGAAGTGTGCGTGCACATGCAGAGGATTGGGTTTGCTGCCCCACATCTCAATCCTGAGCACCCCAGTCTTCCTGCAGTGCCCCTTACCCCTGCTCTGCCAAACTCAGGGGCTCCACTTCTTCAAAATAAAGCAACAATCGGGAGATCATTTCTGACAATCTCCTGCCTGCTTCCCTTCTTCGAGACCCAGGTGCACCATGAAACAACGTGGCTGTAGGCTGAGGAGATGGAGACCAAGCATTCGCCTGACACACAAGCAGGAGGACCTGAGTTTGAGCCCCAGAGCTGATGCAGAAACGTCGGGTGCAATCCCGTCACCTTGGTGCTGGGAAGGCAGAGAAAGCTGGAGCCCTGGTGGACTAGCAGGCAAGCCCAGCCTCCTGGTGAGGCCCAGCCCCAATGAGAGGCCCTGTCTCAGAAAAGAAATCCCGAGTGGACAACCCCTGAGAGATGGACCGAGAGCTGAGCTAACATGGAGGGTGGGGCTTTTGAAGGGAAGACAATACTCGGGAAATTTGTAGACAAAAGAAATAGAAATCTTTGCTGAATAAAAAATAAAAGTGCTTCTTATTTATGACTGGAGACAAAGGCAGGGGGACCCAAAGTTCAAGTCCAGCCTGGGCTGCATGTCTCAAAAAAATCAAACCAACGCTGGAAAGACAGCTCAGTCAATGAAGTATTTACCTTGCAAATGTAAGGACTGAGTTTGATCCCAGAACCCACATAGCGAAGCATGGCAGTGTGTGTGTGTGTGTGTGTGTGTGTGTGTGTGTGTGTATGTTTGTAATCCCTATACTGAGGAGGCAGGGGAGTCTCACGGGCCAGCCAGCCTTGGGGAGCTACGGGCCAATGAGAGACTGTCTCAAACAATATCCTGAAGTTCTCTTCTGG
Source organism: Myodes glareolus (assembly GCF_982192425.1). Classification (NCBI taxonomy): domain Eukaryota; kingdom Metazoa; phylum Chordata; class Mammalia; order Rodentia; family Cricetidae; genus Myodes; species Myodes glareolus. The sequence continues at coordinate 55,912,689 of NC_142047.1, forward strand.
CCTATATACACGCAATGTACATGTGCATATGTATATGCACGTGCATGTGCGAACACACACACACACACAGAGAGAGAGAGAGAGAGAGGGAGAGACTGTGCGGGCGCGTGGGATGGGGGGTGGGCAATGCTTTCCTTACAAAACCCGGAAAGGACAGCGAAGTCCTGTGTGCAGCGAACCATTTCAGCTCAGAACGTTCAGGCAACTTCTTCCATTTCCTGGGCTAATGACCTCCTTCCAGATCAGTTTTCAGGCAGAGCAGCTCACTCTGGGCTCTGAACTAGGAAATCTGTCCTGTGTTCTGGTCAGTTAAACACGAAGGGGATTTATCGTAGGGCAGCTTTCCCAGAAGCCCCTGGAAATGCTGCAGCTCAGGTTTCTGGCGAGAGCAGGAACAATCAGATAACCTTTCCCAAGGCACCTGCTTGATGAACAGTTAGTGTGTAACTCAAAGTGCTCTGCTAGTCTGTGCGTGCGTACGTGCGTGTGTGCATATGTGTGTGTGTGTGCGCGCGGGGGGGGGGGGTGGGTGGGCAGGGTGGCGGGGGTGCTGTTTCTCACAGTGTCGGGAGGCTGGGAAGGGAAATGAATCTCGTCTCTCAGCTTCCTCCAGGAATCCCTAAAGAGACATAGAAGTTGAATGGCTCACAAGTCCCCATTCAGAGCACAGCACCTGGGACATAAAACTGTCACGTGACCACCAGGCCTCACAATGGCCAAAAGTCGCCTTCCTGCCAGTAATGGGATCCAGCAGTTTAACGAGGTAGCTGGAGGTTCTTCCAGCCACTGAGGTCACCTTAGCCGGGAAGAGCTGATTCTTCAGTACCTTCTATGGTGAACAGCTTATGGGGCCCTAACCCGGCCCCCTTCCAATCAGAAAGTCAACACTGTGTTTGCTAGAGTCTGAGGATCCAGAACTCAATGGCTTTAAGCGCTAGAGACAGAATATTAAACACCTGCCCTAAGGCTGCCCTAGACACCACAAAATGCCAAGGCATTGGACCACAGGCTGCTGGGGAAACACCATGTCCTTGGCTACCCACTTCACAAATGGATAAAGTGACCCCTGCTGAGAACGGACTTCCTCCTGGCGGATGCCAGGGGTTGGCTGCTGTGAAAAGTGAACCCTGAACTTTGTCCTCCTTCTCTACCCAGGAGGGGCACACACCTGACACTGCTGAGTGCCCTCTGTGCAGGCTCTGTCTTGAATGCTGCACAAGTGTGTGTGTGTGTGTGTGTGTGTGTGTGTGCGTGTGCGTGTGCGTGTGTGTGTGTGTGCCCTGTGGTGTCAGCGGTCAACCTCTGGTGTCATCTCTCAGACGCCACTCACCTTGCTTTGAGAGAAGGTATTCTCACTGACCCCGTCTGTAACTAAGGTGGGCTGGCTGACCAGGGAGCTGTGGACACCCACCCACTTCTACCACCCAGGGCTTAGACTGCAAGCATGCTACATCACACCTGGCTTTTTCATTTGAATCTCAGTCCCTAGGCCTGTACAGCAAGCGTTTTAGCATCTGAGTTAACTTCTCAGAGCAACTTTAATTTTTACAGCAAGCCAGTGTGTTAATTCATTGGTTCTCTCAACATATAGGTCAAAAAAGCTGACAAGGAATGGTGACATGGGCTCAGTGAGTAAATGTGCTTGCCACTAAGCCTGATGACCCAAGTAGTTTGCTTCCCAGGACCCACATGGTGGAAAGAGAGAAGTTAACCTTTGACCTCCACATATGTGCGATCTCTCTCTCTCTCTCTCTCTCTCTCTCTCTCTCTCTCTCTCACACACACACACACACACACACACACATACACAGAAATAAATGAAAATGTAGTGCAAAACTTTTAAACTTAATGAGTAAGAAATTATACCACATGAAACAGAAAGCACGGGTGTTGAGATTCGAACCCACGTCAGTGTGAGATCAGACTTCTGCTTATGTCCAGAGCAGCTAGAGGTGAGCCTAAAGCAGGAAACCCCATGTTCTCACCTATATGTGCACCTTTTATTGCTTTGTTTTTAAATTCTGCTTTTTATCTATTTATGTCCATGTATAGTGTGTGTAATTACTTGTCTGTATGGACACAATATGTGCACAGGTGCCCACACAGACCAGAAGAGAGGAATGGATCCTGGAGCTGAAGCTCCAGATGCTTGTGAGTCACCCAGTGTGACTACTCGGTGCTGAGCTCATGTCCCCTGCATGTGACATGCAATGTATGTTATATGGATAGACTGTCACACGCTGTTTGAGCTCACTGAAGAGCTGGCTCTGGAAACACAACTGCCCCCCACCCTCAAGTCCTGATATACACACTAGTGTATAGATCAGACCCAAGTGTGTGTTTATCTCAAAGTGACCTTTGGGTAGGGCTGCTCCCCTAACTCTGTGACAGGAAAGAGAAGATCAGAGAAACAGCCCAAGAGTGAAAACCCGGGGTGCTTGAAAACAGCCAGAAGGTGAGCGATTTGAAGCAGAGGTTACTATCTAACATCTGTCACCCCTGGCTATATGGCCTTTTATTTTGACTTCCTGTATACTTAGTAAAGTCAACTGTGGGTTTTGAACAATGGCTCAGAAGTTAAGAACACTGGCTGCCCTTCCAGCAGAATGGGGCTCAATCCCCAGCACCCACATGGTAGCTCACAACTTTCTGCAATCCAATTCTGGGAGTTCTGGCCCCCACTTCTGGTCTTCAAGGGCACTACATGCATATAGATACACACATGCAGGCAAAGCACCTACACACATAAAAAGAATTTAAAAAAAAACAATGAAGATAAACACACTTATTCAAAACTGACAACACAGCTATCACAGATCACCCTCTTGTCCAGAACACTAGCGTTACTAGTAAATTCAGGTCGGTGTGCTGACCTGGGAAGAGAGTAATGCAGGTTTACTCAGAAAGAACAAAAAAATCAACAAATGCAAAGCTCCTGCCTTTACTATGGGATGAAATAGGGGGCTTCTGTTTGCTCTGAATTTAGCGTAAGAACACGCCAACCTGCCTCTGGGGAGAAGACGCAACAGCTCCCAGCCCTGTGTTTTCCTGCAGTGGGAGACGTCATCTGAGAGAGCAGCCGTGCTAGATGATGAAACACACAAGCTGTGGTCCTGGCGAGAGCTAAAACCAGAGAGGAGGACGCGTGCATTCCCTTTCAAGCTTCGGTCTGCTCAGGGGAAGTCAGCTTTGATTGGTGCACACACTGGCACCTGAGGCTGGAAGAGACTGCAGAGCAGGGAGGAGGTGAGATGCAGGCCCTGTCTGACCCTGCAGGTTGACTGGGTTCAAGTAGGGCACATGGGAGCAGAGTGGGAAGGATAGGGTGGCAGGGAAGGAAGACCTCTGGGCACTGACATTGGGCACTAGCATTTTTGATCAGGTGAGAATTGATGATGGGGTCATAGCATCAATGAGAGAACATTCTAGCGGCTGTGTGTGATGACAAGGAAAATGATGTCCCTTGTTTTAGGGTCCCTGAAAGTCCCTACCACGCCCCTGAAAAAACTCAGGACTCAGGAAACAAGAAGCCACCGGAGTTAGATTTTGTGTGTTTTCCTTGAGACCAGGTCTCACGTAGCTCAGGCTGACTTTGACATTGATCTCCAGCTGAAGATGACCTTGAACTTTGAGTGCTCTTGCTCCCACCACCTCCCAAGAGCCAGGATTACAGTTCCGCGCCACCATGCATTGTCTATGCGGTGCTGGCGTTGGAACGGAGGGCTTCAACTTGGTCCTACCAAAGGAGTCATAATCCCAGGTTCATAAAACACCATTTACAGTCTCCATGTGGGAAGGCCACAGCATGCCAATTATACCGTAATAGACTGAAGTTCTTCAGACACACACACACACACACACACACACACACACACAGTTCTAATGTACTGCACACAGCGGATCTGCCTCCACATTTACAGAAAGGAATGGAGACCATTCAGATTGCCATAAGGAACCTCTAAGCCCGGGGAAGCTCAGACCCCCACAGCTGGTGGGCTAACAGCTGGGTCTGTGCACAGTGAGTCGGCACACTGGCTAGCTGCGCAAGCCACTTCAGTACCAAGGGAACTCACTCTACTAGGAGCTAGGAGCTCTTTGACACATTTTTTAACAGACAGAAGCAACACTTAAGCCCTCTACCTGTAGAGTGACCCATGAACGAGAAGCATTCGCATTTCCAGTGAGCCCTTGGGCAGATGCTGCACTGTCCTCCAGGGAGCCAAGCTCTCAAGCTGCTGTTCTCAGATTCCTTCACACAGGTCCCCTCCCTGTCTCCACCTGCCTGTCCTGTTCACCTTCCACTAGGACCACGACCCCCAAAATGGTTCTACCAAGTTCTCTATAAAGTCATATTTTTATCTCACACGAAACTCTGCCTTGACTCCTACAGAGGAGCCTGTAGACCCCAGCACTATCCAGGCTCCCAGACTGGAAGGCAACGCACACTCACCTGGCGCGAGAGGCACAGTCAGGGTTCAAGGGCAGATGCTGGGAGGAGCCTTCTTTCTGGTTTCCAGACTTTAAATAACACGACTTGATTTCCCCTGCAAAATGGTGAGGTTTGAGCAAAGAGTAGCATCCCATTGTCTACGAAGCTCGAGCTCACTGCCACCATCAGAGGTCTGTGGAGGGACTGGGTTTGTTTTGTTCTGTTTGACATTTGAAACGGGAATTTACTTAGCAAAGGAGAGTGGCACCGAGAGAAAACCACTAAGAAGAACGTGCTGCAAGTCTGCCTGGCACACCCGTCACTCATGACGTCACTGCCTTCGATCTGCATATCAGCTGCTCTGTTAGTGCACAGAGCATCTTTTCTTTAGCTTTTTTTTCCTTTCCACTTCTTTTTCTTTCCAGGTATCCAGGCTGGCCTTTAACTATCACTTTTATGCTGGGGGTACAGGCATGGGCTACCATACTTAGTATTCTTTCCCAGGTCGTCCAGGCTGGTCTTGAACTCGCTATGTAGCCTTGACACCCTTGAACTCCGGCTTTGACTCTCGAGTGCTGGGATTATAGGTGAGGTTAAATGAAACAAGGAATCTACCCCAGGCCTTATCACACTCCACAGACTGACCCGTCCCTAGGAATCTACCCCCGGGCTTATCACGCCCCACATACTGAGACGTCCCTATCCCTTTATTTTTTTCCTGTGTTCCAGCAGGACTGGAGGAAGAGTGGAGCAGGTGGTTTCTGTGTACAAGCACATAGGAATCACATATACAAAGAGGCGGTTTAGGCATGCAATTTAGGTGGAGGCCACAGAGTCCAGGCCTCAGGGAAGATAAACGTGGCTACCAACTTCGAGTCAGCACAGTAAAGAGAAGCAAGGATGGGATTCAATTGCAGAGTTACGTTAGCACGGCTGGAGGGTCCTGGGTATTGGGGTGTGAAGATCAGTCCCTGTTTTAATGTACTTTCCCAGTCCCAAGGAGCACCTCCCTCTGGGACCCCAGGAAATGCAGCTAACTCTCTGGTGGAGACACCTGCCGAGTGGCCCTCAGCTCCAAAGTGCCAGACAAAAACAAAACCAAGGCTTGGCCTCCATCTTCTGGAGGCTTAGACAAAAGTGCCTGTGTGTGTGTGTGTGTGTGTGTGTGTGTGTGTGTGTGTGTTCCAGTGTTTGAGTGTGTGTGTGTGTGTTCCAGTGTTTGAGTGTGTGTATGTGTTCCAGTGTTTGAGTGTGTGTTGTGTGTGTGTTCCAGTGTTTGAGTGTGTGTGTGTTCCAGTGTTTGAGTGTGTATATGAGTGTGTGTTTCAGTGTTTGAGTGTGTGTGAGTGTGTGTTCCAGTGTTTGAGTGTGTGTGAGTGTGTTCCTGTGTGTGTGTGTGTGTGTGTGTGTGTGACACAAGATAGATGAGCTAGATGAGGTCACAGAGTCAGCATTCTGGATATTCAGTGACTGATAATGGGCCGGAGCCAGGCAGACAGACAAACCGCACATGCTTTCTCATAGGCAGGTCCTGGCTTCCCACTTTCAATTTGTATATATTTGTGTTTATGCTGGCGTGAGTATAGAGACCAAGAAACTGGAAAGGACCTGGGGAGGAAGAAAAAGGGGCACTGTGGAAGAAGTGAGAGGGACTAGAACCCTTGTGATATCAAAGAGGACGGTGAATACGCAGATGTAAGGATTTGTGCAAGGATGGGGGCTGGGAGATGGCAGGGGAGTTGACCCAAACTAAACCAGTGTGGAAACCTCATAAGGAAGCCTGCCACTTTGTATACAGATTAAAAACTAACTTTAGCCAAGAGCCCAGGTCCCTTGTCCTTGGGACTCTGATCCAACCATTTGTTTGGTGATTTCTCATTAAACTACGTTAAATCTTTGTTTGTTTGTTTGTTTTTGTTTTTCAAGACAGGGTTTCTCTGCAAAACCATCCTGGCTGGCCTGGAACTCAATTGGTAGACCACGCTGGCCTTGGACTCACAGAGATCCCCCTGCCTCTGCTTCCTGAGTTCAGGGATAAAAGCGTGCACCACCACTGTCTGGCATTAAATCATTTTTATATGAAGGCACCAGGAAAACCTATGAGAATGTTTAATAAATACCTAATAAATATTTACTGGGCACTGGGCATGTGCCTTGGTGAAGTCTACACTTGAGGAGGAGAAATATTGTTAGCAGATTATTATAAGTCATGAAATAATTACTGTAATAATGGAGATGAAAGTTGAGGATTGATGTTTAGAGAGCAAAATGTAGGGCCCAAAATGTGGCTCAGTGGGCAGAGTGCCCACCTGGCATGCACAAAGCTCTGGTTTCCAACCCCAGGACAACATGGACCAAGCGTGTTCGCACACGCCTGTCACCCCAGCACTCAGGAGGTTAAGGGATAGAGCGTCAGAAGTCCAAGGTCAGTCTGAGCTATAGCGTTAGCCCAAGTCAGAAAAAAAAATGAAATAAAAATATAAAGTGTTTTAAAAGAGCAAAAATTAGATGCACCTGTTTCACTCTAAGGTTTGCCTGAAAAGTTCTCCTTGGAAACAAGACAGAAAGGGTAAGCAGCATGCTACAGGTGTAATAAACATAGCACATGCCAAGGCAGAAAGCAGAGAGTACCCCCAAGAATACTGCAAGGGAATCCTAGGGCTGTCTGCTTGTCACACTGTCTAACACTTAGACTATGGACCAAGCGGCGTTCCGAAGACAACCATGGCTGTCTCCCTTCTTGCTCTCTAGGAGTTCTTTAAGACTCACCGTGCTCATCAATGAAGACGTGCATGGCATCCAGGGACATCTCCTCCTGAACGGAAGTTTCCGGTCCACTGATGACCTGCAGCACCGAGCTGTCTTGTTGGGAGGTCACTCTGTAGATGATCTGCCTTTGCCGACTGCCCTGGAAACTTAACACACATGGGGACTTCAAGGATGCTGTGCTGCCTAGTTTTACGTCAACCTGACACAAGCTAGAGTCATCAGAGAGTGGGGAGCCTCAATCGAGAAAAAGCCTCCATAAGATCGGGCTATCGGCAAACCTGTTGGGAATTTTCTTAATTAGTGATCCATGGGAGAGGATCCAGTCCATTGTGGGTGGGGTCCCCCTTGGGCTGGTGGTCCTGGCTTCTATGAGAAGCAAGCTGGGCAAGCCATGGGGGCAAGCCATTAAGCAGTACACCCTCTGTGGCTTCTGCATCAACTCCTACCTCCTGGTTTCTGCACTGTTTGAGTTCCTCTGCTTTTGATGGTGAACTGTTATTGAACTGTGGGTGAATAAACCTTTCCTCTCTAAGTTACTTTTGGTCATGGTGTTTCATCACAGCCATAGTAGCCCTAAGACAGACAGTGAGGGGCTGGGAGATGATTGAGTGGTAAAGTGCTCACCACGGATATTTGAGAATCTGAGTTCGGACCCCTAGGACCTATATGAACAAAAGCCAAACATTAAGACATGTTCCAACAATCCCTAGGCTAGGATGGAGACAGGAGGATTCTCCAGACTCCCTGGTCAGTCAGTGTAGCCAAACTGGCAAGTTCCAGGTTCACTGAGAGATGAAGAGCTACCGAGATGTTTGTCATCTGGTGTGCATGTGTGCGATTGCACGCGTGCATGCACACACACACACACACACACACACACACACACACCAGGAATTATTCTTCGCTCTCCCCAAAGCATTAAAAGGAGCACCTGGTGGGGGAGGCCACCTCCCACCCAACACAGCGTTAAGCGACCAAGGCCTCCTTACAGTGCTGTGGTCTTGGCAGGCTGTGTCAACACCGGGCTGGCGACTGCATGGTCTTGGCTTGGCAAATCTGCTTTTCCTGGCTTCGGATCATGTCCACTGGGTTTTCCACTCTCCACTGCTTCCTCCTTGGTCCCTGGGGAGGTGTGATCTGGAAGATACAGCTTTCCAAGTAAACAAGAAAAAGGAAAAGCATCCGGTGTTCAGGGACTAGACGAACACCCTGAACTATGTAAAGAATGAAGACTTGGGCCTGGTGGCTAGGTCAATAATACCAGCACTTAGGAGACTGAAGCAGGAGGATAGCTGTGAGTTCCACCCCGGCTTGGGCTACAGACTTGGCCTCAAATTCAAGTAAGCAACAAAACTCCAAACAATCTGAGCATGGTGGTGCACACCTATAATCCTAACATTCAGGAGGCTGAGGCAGGAGGATTCCCTGGAGTTTGAGGCTAGCCTGATCTACATAGTGAGATTCTGTATCAAATGACAGAGAAAGAAAAGAGGGAGGGAAAGAAGAGAGGAAGGGAAGAAAGACAGATTTCTAGATAGATCTTCCTTTCACTAAGTCTGAACGTCTATAAACACGTTTGAGACAAGTTGTTCAGGCAGCTACTGTCACCATCTACTCTGGCAAGGGATTCAGAGTGACATCCACCACCCTGTTCCAATATGCACACACATGAATCCCCATACACATACATGAAAGATAACACTCACATGCTCAGCCTCAAATTGTAGGAGAGAAGACCACAGGAGACGATCTGTTTCTGGACCCACCAACCATTAGGGGACCTCACCGACTTTCTAGCCTTTCTTTCTCACATATTACTCTTCTAGCAAAGGCAGGATGGCCCTTTGGGAAGGCAGACCCCTGCTGATGGCTACTAACTCGGAACTACCAGCTCTGGGCTGTGGAGAAGGCACAGCATGACCCCCACACACCCTTTGCTGGGACTCCCTGGAGGTGAAAACCTGTTCAGAAGTCAGTCGCGGGTACAGACGGGAGGGGAGGGGTTGTTTAAAATCTTCTCTAGACAGTGAGCTAGACTAAGGGTCTTGGCTTATGCTACATGAGAAGTAAAGAACACACCTGACTTGTGTGTGAACACAGGGCTCAAAAGTCCCAGTATCTTCTGTGTGAACTGTCAACCCTGAACGGTCTCAGCCTGGACCTGAAAACAGGGACCTACAAGCCCTTTCAAGACACGCTGTTGAGGGAGGGGCAAGGAAGATAGTTCAGGGGATAAGGTGTTTGCTGTGCCAGCCTGAGGACCTCAGTTTGAACCTGGAACCCACCAGACAAGCCAAGTATCACATCAGTGCTGGAAGGTGGAGACAGGCGGGTCCCTGAAATTGCTGGCCTAGCTGAAGCGGTGAGCTCCAGGTTCAACGAGTGATCCTGTCTGAGGGAACAAGGTAGAAAGCAATAGGGAAAGACCCTGACATCCACCCCTCACCTCCACATGTTCGTAGGCACATGTACGCACATGTGTATACACACACACCACATGCACACAGACATGCCATTGGCCTGAAACTGCAGCGAGGTACCCAAACATGTCAACCACATGACCACAGCAGCTCCTCCCTGAACTTCTTCCCAGTCACTGGAGGAGATCACTGGCTTCTGAGGGGCCCTGACACTAAGCATTCCCAGCACGCCAGTGGCAAGTGTTTCTGGCACATACACAAGAATGGATTTCATTTGACAGTCTGTTAGGCAGGCAGTACTCACAGCTGACAAAAAAAAGTGTGACACCAGAACAAATAACCATGTCAGGTCCCATGAAGAGGGGCAGCAAGGAAGGCCCTGCACCACACTGCCAGGGACATCTATTCATCTCCAGCATTTTAGGTCCTCTCCCTTAACGTGGTCATTCATCAGGTTAGCATACGGGCCACCTCTCCATGTCCCCTTAATCCAGGTGTTTGCTCTTACACCAGAGCTCACTGGAGTTCTTATTTCCCTAGACGTGAAATATTTTTCATAAAATGAACCAGCACTAAAGATGCTTAGTTAGGGTTTCTATTACTGAAGAGACACCATGACCACAGCAACTTTTATAAAGGAAAGCATTTAATTGGGGCTGGATTACAGTGAGGAAGTTTAGTCCATTGTCATCGTGGTGGGAAGCATGGTGGCAGGCAGGCAGATATGGTGCTGGAGAAGTAGCTGAGAGTTCTACATCTAGACCAGCAGGCAGCAGGAAGAGAGAGTGACACTGGGCCTGGCTTGAGCTTCTGAAACTTCAAAGCCCATCTCCAGTGGCACACTTGCTCCAACAAGATCACACTTGCTCCAACAAGGCCACACCTCCTAATGGTGCCACTCCCTATGAGCCTATAGGGCCATTTTCATTCAAACCACTATATACTCTCTTTTTTTTTAAATTTATTTTTTCATGCAAAAATTTACACTTTCTCCCCTACTCCCATTCCCCTCCCGCTCCTTCCATTCACTTTCCTCCCTCCCTCCTTCATCCAGGCCTAGGAAGCTTTGCATCCAAATAGACTAAGGCCCCAAAAAGCCAGTACAAACTCCCTTTTAATACTATCATATTTACTTAAAGATTAATGCTCTCAAATGCCACTAGATAATCTCCAAAGTCACCCTAACATGGTTACACCTGCAGATACAGTGTGGCATGTTAGCAAGGCCCTTGCAAACTTAACGTCTTTCACTTCCTGGTGGTGTAGATATTTCTTCAGAATGGAAACACTTTCTCCAGGACCCAAGCTCACAACTGGAGGACACTTACAAGCTTCACAGCAAGAAGCCCCCATCCTCACGAAGGAGTTGAGTAAAACCCTCCTGGCTTTAAGTTGTCCCCCAGACAGCTGATCTACTTGCTCTGAGGAAATGTTTGCTTGTTCTGAGCTCTTGCCCTGCCTTCAGAGAGCCAGGATGGTGGGCATGCACCACCACACCCAGCTCTAAGCTTTGAGTGGTGCATGATTTTCCACAGTCTTGAGTGGAAGGATAATGTGAGGGCTGAGGACCGTTCGCTGCCCTTCCCTGCACAACTCAGCTGAGAGACAGCGTCCTGATGGGAACTAGAAGCCCCACCCTAGCTCCGATCAGATCCGAGGTCAAGCTGTACCCTCCTGTCAATGAGAACTATGACTAGAGGAGATGGCACAGAATTCCAATGTCACCTCACATGGTCATCTGGCCATACAAGCACATTCTAGAACAGGGCATTCAGAATACAGTCACCAATTATTCTTCAAAGAGAGAATACACACATGGCAAAACTCAAGAGGCCCGAGAATCACCGAAGCCTCTTGGGTTCCAATAGCCTCTAGGCACAAGACTTGTTTGGCCCTTCTCTTCTTTTCTGAAGGAGATACACAGTCTAGTCCTACTCTTGAGGCAGAGAGACAGAGGAATCAAAGGGACACAGAAAAGGCAGTCTGGAGTCTAGCTAAAGCCTCACTCCATCTGACAGGATGCCAGCACCGTTAACAGTCTGTCACAGTTGCTGACAGACAGACAATATTCCTTTTCTTTGGAGAGTCTTTGAATAAGATTGCTAAAATAGCAAGAACTCCTTGCTTAAGGTGTAGATATGGCCACAATCCCTCTCCAGGTGTGACCCTGAGTTTCCTGAGACTCTTACAGACAAGAGTATAAATGTTTGTTTACAGTGAAGGTATCTGTCACAGTTTGCTTCTCTGCTGATGACATAGAACACTCTGACCTAAAAGCAACTTGAAGTGAAAGGGGTTTCTTTTTTTTTTAAATATTTATTTATTTATTATGTATACAATATTCTGTCTGTGTGTATGCCTGCAGGCCAGAAGAGGGCACCAGACCTCATTACAGATGGTTGTGAGCCACCATGTGGTTGCCGGGAATTGAACTCAGGACCTTTGGAAGAGCAGGCAATGCTCTTAACCACTGAGTCATCTCTCCAGCCCCCGGAAAGGGGTTTCTTTTAGCATGTAGGGTACAGTCCATCATTGAGGGAAGCCAAGGTAGGGACCACAGGGGAACACTGCCTACAGGCTTGCTTCCCCTCTCCTGCTGAGCTGCCTTTCTTATATACCCCAGGGATACCATACCCACAGAGCACTGGGCCCTCCTCCATCAATTAGCAATCAAATAAAGGCCCCACAGACAAGTCCACAGGTTAATCCAATTCTCAGGTTAAGCAGCTCTCCAAACGAGGCTGTCTCTCCCTAGGTGTGTCATGCTGATAGATTAGTCATCACAGAGCTGACCTTTCCCTGTGGTCCAGGTGACAGCTGTGCTTCCACGTAGTAAACCCCAGGGACCACCTTAGCGTTTCGCTTCCATCCCTCAGCAACCCTTTGTGATGTGACCCTAGATGCCACCAAAACCGTGGTGTACAACTACTATAAAGACACTTGGGGGTGAGCCTGTTGAAAAGCCCCCCACTCTCTCAGGTGTGTCCTGGTCTTTCCCTAAATACCGCTCTATTAACTGACACATGTGTATCTGTTTTAAATACTGCTGTATTAACTGACACATTTGTATCTGTTTTAAATACCGCTCTATTAACTGACACATGTGTATCTGTTTTAAATACTGCTGTATTAACTGACACATTTGTATCTGCTTTAAATACAGCTCTAGTAACTGACACATGTGTATCTATTTTAAATACCGCTCTATTAACTGACACATTTGTATCTATTTTAAGCTTTTTCTCTTAACTGATTGCAACACTGCCACACACTGGCTCATCCTGAAATTGCTTTCTATGGTGCAGTCAAGAATCCCAACTTCACCTAAGTAATGGTCTCTGTCAGTGACAGCATGGTGCCGAGTCTCCGGCCTATGTCCTTTGACCACTGGCACTTCCTCCTTTGGGACCATCACACTCTCAACTGCCAACCCTGGTCCTCTCACAGAACACCCATGCTGTGGTTTGAACGTGAAATGTCCCTCGCAAGCCCATCCTTCTGTATATGTGTTGCTTTTATTAGTTAATAAATAAAGCTGCTTTGGCCTATGACAGGGCAGAATACAGCCAGGCTGGAAGAGATTTATAGAGAGAATAGGCAGAGTCACAGAGATGCCATGCAACTGCCAAAGGAGACAGACATCAGAACCTTACCAGTAAGCCACAGCCTTGTGCCAATACACAGATTAATAGAAATTGGTTAATTTAAGATGTAAGAGTTTGTTAATAAGAAGCCTGAGCTAATGTGCCAAGCAGTGATGCAATTAATATAGTTTCTGTGTGATTATTCGGGTCTGGGTGACCGGGAAATGAAAGAACAGTCTCTGTTTGGAGTGTCTGGTTAGTGGTACCATTTGGGAAGTGTGGTTGGGATGAGAATGTCCTCCATGGGCTCATATATTTGCATACTTGGTCCCCAGTTAGTAGGACTGTTTGGGAAGGATTAGAAGGTGCAGCTTTGTAGGAGGAAGTGTGTCACTTGGGTTTTGAGATTTTAAAAGCCCACCTCTTTCTCTCTCTCTCTCTCTCTCTCTTTCTCTCTGCCTCATGCTTGTGGATGGAAATGTGAGCTCTCAGCTTCTACTCCAGGGCCTGCCTGCCTGCCTGACTGTCTGCTACCAGGCTCCCCACCATAATAGCCACAGACTCATCCCTCTGAAATTGTAAGTCCCCAATAAACTCTTCCTTCTGTAAGTTGCCTTGGTCATGGCTTCTCTTCAGGGCAATATAAGAAAGGAACTAGGACAGGAAGGAACTATTGGGAGATGGGGTATCACTAGAAGAAATGGGTTACTGGTGGAGGACCCTAGAGGATTTATAGCTAGGCCCCACTTCCTGTTTACTCTCTGCTCTTGTTTCCCCCTCCCCAACAAATGCCCCAGCTGCACATTCCTGCCACCATGCTTTTCCCCTCTATGGCCAACTACACTCCATCACAATGAGCCAAAATAAACCCTTTCATGGGTTGCTTATCATCTGTTAGTCAAAGCAATAAGAAAGAACTAATCCAGCTAGCTGAAGCCCCACCTCCTTACAGCCTGGCTGTATTTCTATGAGGTGTAGCCTTAAATATCAACTTGCCACAGCCTACCATCACTCAGGAAGACAGCGATAAGGAGGGATTGTTTGCATCAAGTTGGCCTATCACACATCTTTTGGGGACCATCTTGATTGCTTTAACTGGTGAGGAGATCCACTCGGAGTGTGGCTGGCACCACTTCAGGGTCTGGGCCTCCCACGTTGTAAGAGTAAAGAAGTCTAGGAACCAAGCAAGTAGGCGAACAAGGATGAGGTCATTCTCTCTTTGCTCTTGGCTACGACTGTGACATAACTGGCTGCTTGTGTCCCTGCCTTGACTTCCCCGCAGTGACGGACTGTAACCTGAAACTGTGTGTCAGCTGAATAAGCCCTGTCTCCCACAAGCTGCTCTTGGCCAGGGTGACTGAACCCAACTGACAAGCAGTTTAAGGAAGATGGACTCTGAAAGAGACAAGCTGAATAAGCCTTGAGTGGCCTGAGGGGACACAGAAGAAGACACATGTAATCCTAGCACTGGGAAAGGAAGAAACAGGAGGCTCAGGTGTCTAAGTAATCCTCAGCTACATAGCAAGTTTGCGCCCAGCCTGGGTTACAGGAGACCCTGTCTCAAAAGGACTGTAAAGGGGTGAGGGTGAGGTTGTAGCTCAGTTGGTGGAGCACTTGTCCAGCATGCACAGGGTCCTGGGTTTGACCTCAGTGTGGCATAAATTGTGTGTGGTGGTGCACGCTTGATGTCCCAGGATTTGGGAGGCGGAAGAGGGAAGTCTTAAGTTCAAAGATCATCCTGGTGACACTGAGTTCTAGACTAATGTGGGCTACAGGTGACCAGTGAGACGGTTCACTGGGTAAAGGCACTTGCCTTGACATCTGAGGACATGAGTTTGATTCCTGGCACTCACATGGGAGAAGACAAGAACTCGGAGTTGTCCTCTGGCCTCCCCACGCATGCCATGGCATGCACCACCTCTCTCCACACATAATAAATAAATAAGCTTAAAGAACTCTTATCTCAAAAAATATCTCTACCTTTGATGCATGTGTTGTCTGTCTGTTTCAGATTCAACTGAACTGGAGGAAGTTGCTCAGAGCAGCCACTGTGGAATTGTCCTGAGAGCCAAGAATGACCAGCAGCTAAGCAAACGCTGCCCTGAGTGTCACGGTCACAGTCAGTAGCCTTGTGCACCCGCTCGGCGCAGGCACATGCAGAATGATGCGAACACCACAGCATCATGGGACTTTAAAGCTAAACAATACAATAACTGTGGTTTGGCGGCATTATTTTTATCAAAGGGGAAACTGGAAACTGCTTCCCTTGCAAACAAACCCCTCTAGAAAACATGGTTTGATGGTGATGAGCAGGGGCCCTGAAGCAGGCTGCCACCACTGGCCTCAGGTAGACACCTCCTGTACTCATTGGGTAACTTGGGGAAAGCAATGACAATCGTTGTGCCTCGACTTTAAAGGAGGAACAACTATTGTATTCAAAACACCATGGCATACGGAGAATAACACTCAAATTCTGAGTACTTAGTGAGGTTTCTGGTACTGATAACTGATGTCAGTGTTAGCAAAAGAAGAATGAGTGAGGACCTTCCTCAGGTAAGACAGGATGTAGCCACTCTAGCCGAGGAAATAAAGGGCTCAAGACTGCACCTGGCATGAATCAAGAACATCAGAAGGACTTGCTATGATGTGTGCAACTTGGAAGTACTAGGAGGTTCCACATTCTGGAACATAATTTTGTAGGGAAAGTAAGGGTGTGTGTGTGTGTGTGTGTGTGTGTGTGTGCGCGCGCGTGCGCGCATGCCTGAATGTATGCAAGTGCACACAGAGCCAGGGATAAACATCAGGTATCTTCCTAGACTGTTCTTACCTTTGTTTTTGAGACAGAATCTATCGTTGAATCTAGAGCTCGCCAGTTCAGCTGGACTGGTTGGTCAGTGGTTCCCCAAAGATTCTCCTACCTCCATCTCCCCAGTTCTGTGATTACAGACACGCACTGCCCTATCTGGGTTTCTTTCCCCCATGGGTCTTAGGGGATCTAACTGCTCATGTGCAAACACCTAATCAGCTGAGTCATCCCTGGTACCCAACGCAGGGTCCTTAACAGAAACATGCTTTGTGTTGAGCTTCCCAGCAGGCTTGTCACCTCTGCTGGAAGAGACGCTTGTTTCCCAGCAGCTGGAACCATAGAAAAAACGATTTCTTCTTTCCCTGGAAATAAACACCCTTGGCTTCTAGAGAAGCTGGCAGCTCCTTGTAAAGCCTTCATATTTCTGTGGAGCGAGCAGATGCATGTGCACCCCCCACCCCGAAAACCTGAATCTGGAAATTCCCCAAGATCCGGAACTTTCTGAGCAGCAACGTGGCATTGCAAGAGGAAACTTAAACCTGACCTCATGTGACAAGGCACAGTTAGAATACAAGCACATAGCCCACCCGGGGCTGTGTATGGGGTAGAGCCAGAAAAGGAACGAGTGTTGACATTCCCATGAGCATCGTGGGTCTTACCTGAAAAACACCTCATTGTGTGCAGCCGAATATTCTAAAAACTGAAAACATCCCAAATCTGACACATAGCAGTTCCACAGCTCAGGACCAGTACGTGTAATAAGTATGGGGAGCAGAAATAAGCAACATTGTTGGGGAGATGGCTCAATCCATAAACTCTTGCCTCACAAGCACGCGGAGCTGAGTTCAGATTCCCAGAATCTACAATAAAAGCTGGGTGCCGCGGCATATAATCCCAATGCTGCACGATGGGAGGTGGGGACAGATAGCTCCCTGGGAGCTCATAGACTAGCTAGCCTGGCCTATGTAATGAGCTAGCCTGGTCTACATAATGAGGACCACACACACACAATGCAACAGAGCAGCCCCTGAGAGCTGATGCCCTAGATCGGGTAGCACAGGCGAAGGGAAGACACTGTGATGTCATCAGAGAGAAGCAGTTGGAGTCTTACCTGCAGGACCCTGATCTGCTCCTTTCTGCTCTGCTGCTGAGTCGGAGGCCACCCCTTTGGAGGTGTTGATGGATTCCAGTAGGGAGACAAACTCTAGGAAGTTGGATTCATTTGGAATCTGCCCTTCCTTGGCTTCCAGGTCTGATTTGGATGTGGGGATGGGTTTCTCGCTGTCGCCGGCCACCTCCTTGGGACTCCGGTTCAAGAAGACATCAGTCGCACTGTCCACGCTGAGCACACGGGTGTGCCTTTTCTCATGGCCGCTCTTACAAGACGCTGGGTCCAGGTTAGCCTGGCCCTCCCTGCTCTCTTCAGACTCGGGGTCCACCCTGGGTGTGAGCGGAGCAGGGGTGGGGCCTGGTTCCCAGGCTTGCTGTGGGGTGGGACTGCCATTTCTGGTGCTACACTCCATGTCCCCAGATCCACAACCAAGACAATGATCAGATGACACCATCTGCGTTCTCCCTGAGGTCCTTTCTCCCTCATTTCTTTCAGGACAAGAGATGCCTCTCCCTCCTCCGTCCTCAGTTAATTCAAGGGTTATCAAAGGAATTCTGACCTGCTCAGAATCTGCAGGACCGGCCACTCCTGGACCAGAAGGCTCTGCATCCAGCCTGACACTGGTTCGATCAGAGCTGGTTACCTTCAGGTGCAGGGAACTCTCCAGGTCACTTGTGGAGTTTGGAGCGCTGCTCATCGTGATGACTATTTTAATGGGCTCGTGCAGACTCAGTGGTTCTCCAGGCTGGGAGGTATCAATGAGGGTCACCGCAACCTCGCCATCAGAGTCAGCCACTTCCTGGTTCAAGGGTGGCTCCACCTGACCAGATGTTTGGGTCAGCTCCTCCTCCTCTGTGGGTTTGGCCAGGACGGTGTTATGCTGGTCGCAGTTGCTGCTCAGACTGCCCTGAGGTGTTCTGCTCTGTGACTGTGCCCTGGTGGGGCCCTGGGGACAACTGGGGCCCTGTGGAATCAGAGCTGAGTGCTCACTGCCCCACGGCTGGAAGGAGGTGTCAGTTTCTAGTAAGTCATACTGGGACAGGGACAGATGTGGCAACTTCTTCAAGGCTCCAGTGTTCACCAGGCCACTCTCAGACCTGTGTCGGGCTGGGCGCTGGCTAGCGCCCCCCGGCTCTTTCCCTTTTCTTCCTGTGAGGATCTCTGTGGTAACTGGCTTCACTGGTCCTGCTGGTCTGGGGGTGGGCTCCGGTGTACGTCCCTGAGATGCAGATAGGCTTTCCGACTTGATGCCAGGTGAGGTAGATGACACCACTGCCTCTGGTTGATCCTCTGACAGAACAACGCCTGAAATGAATGACGGGGGTGGCGCGAGACACGTTCACCATGATGTTTAATGCTTCAGAGTGAGACATTAAAACCAAAACCAGCAGCAAATACTCCAATGCTTGTGTGTGTACTTGAGTGTAAGCAAACATACCTATCCATGGGCCCAAGGTCAATCTCAGCTGCCATTCTTTCAGACACCACTCACCTTGTTCTTTGAGTCAGGGGTCTCTCGCCAGTCTGAAACTTACCCATTGGACTAGGCTGGCTGACTGATGAGCCTTGGGAATCCCCCTGTCTCTGTATCCTGAGAGCTGGGTTTGCAAGCATGTACCAGTACACCTAGGATTTTTATGTGGGCTCTAGGGATCTGGCTTGGGTTCTCACATTTACGAGGCAAGCACTCTGCCCATGAGCCAGCCTAGCCCTGGTGCTTACTCTAAAAAAATGCCTGTTTTCCTGGGCTCTCGAGAGGTCTGAACGACAACCGTGATTCCTTCTTTCATTTTCTTTTCCTGTGCTGGAGCCTCAAGAGGCAGAGAAGTGGGGTCTAAATCACGTACTCACTCAGGCCTTGTGGCTGGAAGGGGCTTGGTTCTGCTCTCCGTCACCTTCCCATCTTGAGCAAGTTACATGACCCCTCTAGACCGGTGGTTCCCAGCCTTTCTAATGCCACGATTCTTTAATACTGTTTCTCATGTCGTGGTGACCCCCAGCCATAAAAATCATTTCATTGCTTCTTCATAACTGCTATTTTACTGCTGTTATGAATAGTCATGTGAATATCTGAATTGCAGGATATCTGAAATATGACCCCTATGGGGGTCAAGACCACGGGTTGAGAAACACTGCAAAACCAAGAGAAACAACAGTGGTCCAGTCAACAGGTCGGACAAGCTCTTCCTTTGCTCTGTGGGGATCACTTTGTGTGCCATACGACACTCTAAGTATCATCCTGGCCTTCGCCTGCTTGATGTCAGCAGCACTCGGTTCCCACTGTGACAATCAAAAAGCCTTCAGTATGGTCACATGTCCCATGGGAGCAGGGCCCTCCAAGAAAGACTCACAGCTCTGACCCTTAACATCTTCGCCTCAGAGCTGGAGAGGCAACTCGGAGTTAAGGGTGCTTAAAGCTTTTCTAGGGGAGCCCAGTTCCGTTCCCTACAAACGGCAGCTCACAGCTGGTAACCCCAGCTCACGGGTGTCTGGTGCCATCTTCTGGCCTCTCTACATATCTGCACTCATTGTGCGAACTTGTGTGCACACACAGAAATACACACGTATACACATGATTTAAAAATTAACTTTTCCGGGGATGTGGCTGTCATTAACTATCCAACAGGGACAACACTCTACCTTTGAGGTCTTCTACCGTCTCCTGTGCTGGCAATTCCTGCGGAAACAGGAAACAAACATCAATACAGGAGTCAGCCCACTGCACATTCCGAGCGGTCCACACAGCTGGCCACCACCCTTGTCCCTCCAGTAGCCACTCAGTCTGTCTAACTGATACATAGGCAAGGGACACCTCAGCGTCTGTGCCTCTTAAGTGTTTATAAAGTGGGCAAAAAAAATGGACTCTAAAACATATCTCAGTGCAGACATCCTCCCAAGATGGCTGCACAGTGATGGAAACGGGGAGGATGGTAACGAGGAATTAACACCAGAAACAATATGGCGTAGCTGTCATGGATGGAGAACTGTAAAGCTATCTGACAGGAACAGTGATACATTGTTTTTCCAAGAAGCAGAAAGCCATGGGGAAAGAGATGAAGTTTGCTACAAGTAGGAGGCACTAACAATCTGACGACCTCATGGCTGATGGACACATGAGAGGACATGGGTACTCTGGGAACACACAGAAGGTGAAGTCTGATGGTCCTAAGTACACGGGCCATTTCTGCAGCGCACAGCATGAGAGGCACAGCAAACCAAAGAGACCACTGCAGCTGCCCCCCCATGCTCCATTCTGGGGCTGGGGCGTGAACACCAACCAATGGCGAGGAACGCTGAGAGTGGACGCTCTGTCCTCGGGAGCTGCAGCGGAGCGGTGGTGTGGACAGGCTCCCTCGAGGCTCCTCCTTCTTGGCGCTGTGAATCTGCCTGTTATTGCTGACCCAGGGTGAGAAAGAGCAGATGTTACCAGAGAGCCAGGCTCTTCAGTGTGCCTCCCTGTTACCCCAAACTGTTTCCCTCAGGTCTATTTCTTATATACAAATCCTATTTTTAATAGCACATAAGTTTTCCCCGAAAATTAGAGAAATTTCTCTCTTCCTCTCCATCTCACCCTTTCCCCCCACCTCTGCACATGTGCAGGTGTGTGTTTGTACCTGTGGAAGCCAGAGGGAGCTCAACCTGAGGTATAGCTTGTTTGCCATCTACCTCGTTTGTTGAAACAATGTGTCTCATTGGTCTGGAACTTGCTTATTTGGCTGGGTCGGTGGCCAACAAACTGTACAGATCCCAACAATGGGATTATAAGACTACATCACCATGCCTGGATTTTTACATGAATTCTGGGGATCAAGCCCAGGTCCTCATGTATCCTCCCCAGCCTGAGAGACATACCTTCAAACTATAAGAGAATGACAGAGGCATGGTGACCTTGGGTGTCCTTCAAGCATTGACCTCCAAACCTCATTGTGTCGTGTGTGATCTCTATAACAAGGTACACTATTCTTTATGATTCTTTGGTATACTCTGTAAACTTAAGTAACAAGATTAAATACTTAAGTAGAATAGTTAGCATTGTTAAGTCTAAGCCAAGTGAATTTTAGAACTTAGTGTAAAGCCATATTGGTGGTCAGATAAAATATCCAGATTGCAAAAATTAATTTTATGAAAGTTTAGCTTTAAATGTAAGCAAAGTACAGAGACCCATGTCAGCCTGGGATGTTTGCCCTCATACATAACTCATATGTAGGAGGCACCTTTTGCTCACCATGCACCCATAGATGACGCTGCACTCCCAACTCTACTGCCTCCACCTTCCAAGTGCACACATCAGCATACAAGATTTTTGTAGTGCAGAGAATTGAGCCCAGGTCGCTGGGGATGCTAGGCAAGGGCCCTACAGACTTAGATACAGTCCCACCCTACAGAGCGCCATTTTCACCAGAACCAAATCCTTCCTATTGGGAGTGGGTGCTCATCTGGACAAGGTTACCTTGGGTTTTTGTGACTGGCCGTGCGCTGGCTGCTGGCCTCTCCCTCTGGTCTTCGCTTGTTCCTCTTTCGCGGGGACTGGCGCTGGATCACTTCTCCCTTATCGAACATGAGGTGCAGGCGGTAGCTGACAAGCTTGATGATCGCAAAGAGAGTGGTCACAGCGCCGCAGTAGAACAGCGCAGTGAGGACGCTTGGAGGGAAGGCCTGCGGAGAGGAGAGGGAGAGGATGCTCATGCCTGCGGGCTTCTACCTTGTTTTAAACCTCAGCGCAATTCAACTGTTTACTGAGCAAAAGTCAGTCAAGATTTCAAGTTCTTGGGGATTTTCTCCGGCTAGAATCTCCAAAGCAAAAGAGTTGTATTATTTATTTACCCTTGGTCTTTTTTGCTTCCCAGGTTCTGAACAGCGACTTTGATGGCCAATGGTTGTACTAAGCTCTTTGATTTTTATACATATTATGCTTCATCACCGGAATCTGGATTACTAAGCATGTTGCTATAAGTAGCAGGACTCAGCCTTTACATAATGTATGCACCAAGCCACGCATCAACATGCTGTTATTATGTGAATTAAAATAGGGCTGGGAACACAGATCAGTTGAGGCTGGAGAGATGGCTCAGCCAGTAAAATGCTTGCCACACAAACATGAGGACCTAAGTTAAATCCCCATACCTCACATGAAAAAGCCTGGCAGTGCTAAGAAGTCAGAAACAGGAGGACTCTGGGTACCCAGCAAGCACTGAGATGCTAGCATCTCTAATTTCCATCGCCATTCTTGCAGCCACTATCCACCCTGTATCCTTAAAACTATACCTGAATGTGCTATTTACTTATTAATCTCCAAACCATAGACACTATTGACAATTCAGACACAGTTTTAAATGGAACAAGGAGCCATAGAGCAAGTGTTTTGCTTGCTGGTGGGTAGATTCGCTGTGTCCCTACATAAGAAGGAAACTGTGGAGCAAGCCAGGCAACTCGCTGTGTTAGTGACTTTTCACACTGCTGTCCCCAAGTGCCTGACAAGAAACGACTTCAGGGAGGGGGGCTCATTTTGTCTCACACTTTAAAGCATTAATTCTCAGCCTGTGGGTCATGACCCCTTTGTGGGGGTGGGGTCAAAGAACCCTTTCACAACTATTGTCTAAGACTATCTGCATATCATATATTTACATTATGATTCATAGCAGTAACAAAAATTGCAGTTATGAAGTAGCAACAAAAATAATTTTAAGGTTGGGGTCACCACAACATGAGGAGAAGGGGTCACGGCATTAGGAAGGTTGAGGAGCACAGTTTTAAAGGTAAATGGCCCAGGCTGGAGAGGAAGCAAGGCAGCAGGCAGTTCCCACACTGGCAGACGTACATTGGTGGGACTCCAAACCTCTCCAGATCTTGATGAAACAGGAAGCAGAGAGTGGACAGGAAGTGGGACTGGGCTTTATGACCCCAATGCCCACCCTCTGCGAACCACTTCCTCCAGTGAGGCTTCATCGCCCAAAGGCTCCAGAACCTTCCCAAACAGTGCCATGGCTGGGAAGCACGCATTCCAACAAGAGAGCCTGTTAGTGACAGTTTACATGCAAGCCCCAGCAAATATTTTCTAATGAAAGATCTTTTCAAGGGTTCCTGGGGCATATCTCCTCTGGACAGACATTTTTCTTCTTTCCTGGTTATTAAGTACTGAGGTGTAGTCTTTGTTTTAGAAACACGTTAACAAGACAAAGAAGAGCAATGGAATATGTTTCAGCTTTCTTCTATTTTTTTATTCTTTCCCCCATTTTCCTTAGATGTATAGGATGTGTGTGTGTGACTGTATGTGTGTGTGGCATGCATGTTGGCATATGTGTGGGAACTTATGAACATAGGTGAATGTGCATGTGGAGACCCGAGGTTGAGATCGGGAATCATCCTCCACCTTATCCACTGAGGCAGGGTCTCACAACCAAACCCAGAGCTCACAGGCATGGCTTGTCTCACTTAACCAGCTCACTCTGGGATTCCCTGTCTGCTCTCTGAGGCTGGAATTACAGGTGGGCTGCCAAACCAACGCAATGTTCTATGTGAATTCTGAGCATCTAAACTCCGGTCCTCATATTTGCTCTTCAAGTCCCTTAACTGCAGAGCCAGTATTCCATCTGCCTTTTCTTTTGAGACGGTAAAGATTCAGGACATAGACACACCATGCAAGATAAATTTTTTATGTCAGAGAATCAAAGGACCAGAAGATTCTTAATGGACTTCACAGACCAAAAAGTCTATATTTAAGACAAATCAATAGTCATAAATACGATAAAGACATTGTTGTTTGATCTAATGGTCTATAATTTATTTTTTTCATGGGAAGGGATGAGGGGAAACTGGAAATGAATATAGTGCTGGGTGGTGGAAGAGGAAGAAGGTGGGGGAAGGAAGAGAGCTGGGACTGAATAAGAAAGATTGTGACGAACAGAGGTGAGAGACTGCCAGGCCTGAAGGGCTGAGCATCTCAGACACCATGGGCCTGAGAACTTTAATGCTAGCTGTTGTCCAAGAGTAGAGAGGCGAAGAGCTCAAACACATGCCTTTGTATTAGCTGAACATCCTAATGCTGGATGTGTATTGGGGAGCTGCGATACTAATGGGTGCCTCCTGTTTCTGCTCACTGCTTTGAGAAGCTAAAGATGACCTGAGCTGCTGGGATGCTGGGACCACTGATGATTAAATCCCAAGTGACTAGCTGCTAAAGCCTAGAGTAATAGGCTTCTGAAGATCTCAGGGCTTGAGATGTGAGCTTCTGGGTCTTCCAGTCCAGCCCTTGGGGACCCAGGATTCCCAGTGACTAAATTGTATCTCCTTGCATACCAAGAGTCCCTATCCAGGTAGAGTAGAAGAGCCCTGGGAAGATGACTGGGTACCACTGAGCATCAGAAGCAGTGCTGATGGGATAGGCTGAAAGTGCCTGCCACCCACGCATGAGGACCTGAGTGGAAACCCCTAGTATCCATTGTAAAAGCATAGGTGACAATGTATGCTTGCAATCCCAGATCTGGAGAGATGGAGGCAGAAAGATTTCTGGAACTTACTAGCCATCCAGTCTAGTAGAATTGCAGAACTCTAGGTTCAGAGAGACTTTGTCTCAAAAGCTAAGATGGGTAGTAATTGAAGTAGACACCCCATGTCAAAAGTTGGCTTCTACACAGTCATGGGCTGTATGTATATATCACATAGACACACAAATGTGAGCCGGGAAGTGGTGGCACACACCTTTAATCCCAGCACTTGGGAGGCAGAGGTGGGCAGATCTCTGTAAGTTCAAGGCCAGCCTGGTCTACAGAATGAGTGACAAGCAGACTCCAAAGTTACACACAGAAACTCTGTCTCGAAAAAACAAATAAGCAAACGAAATATTTCTATGAAGTAAACAATAACAAACAGAACACGGCTAGTGAGCAAAGGTAAGAGAACACTCTCTTCAGCAGAAGCCTACCAGCTGAGAAAGCCTGGAAGAAGGGAGGTGGAAAGTCGGCACATTGTAACTACTATTGTGCCAAGTATTTTAAGCCAGAGTACAGTAGTCACTGAGTTTAAAACTGATGGCAATGAAATCTGTATAGCTTTCAATTCACCTATTGCTAAATGCAGAAAGGGGATACATACTTCACAGTGCAGAAACCTAGCAGACTTCACACTGATCAGTGACCACAGTCAACAGCTGCATTAATGGCAGTGGGAGGTGGGAATAACAAGCCACGCCCCCCAATATGCTGCAGGAAGACACAGCATTTTTCAGTATTGCCTTCTCCAAACTCCTAGTCAAAATGTAACCCCCAGAAAACAGAGAGATACAAATTTAGAAACACTGTACAGAACAGATTTAAATGCTCCAGAAAGCAAAAGAGGATGAGGACCCTCTGGAGTAAAGGTGAATCAAAGATCTAGAAGCCTTGCAAGATCCTTGAATAAATCTTAGATTCAGAAAAAGCAAGACCCTCTACTGCATAGGACATGACGGAGAAAATCTGCTCGGAAAGCACACGTCAGACACTAGCAGTGTCTCAGTCTCCACGTGAGGATGATGTGGGTGACTCATTCCTCTCAGGAGACACAGTGCTGTTGTTATGCAGGCAGTGCCTTGTGGTCCATCACTTATTTTGAAACAGTATAACACATTTTTAATATGTAAAAGACATAAAGTCAGCAGTGGAGTAAACACGTGAAACTTGTGATGGTGAATCTGGATTGTCAATGTCCCAGAATCTAGAATCACACAAAGGCAAGTCCCTGGGCTTGTCTGTAAAGGGGTTTCTAGACTGAGCTAATTCAGGCTGGAGAGCTCATCCTGAATATGGACGGCGCCACCCCAGGGGTTGGGGTCTCAAGCTGAATAAAAAAGAAATGAGCTGAGCACTATCATTCACCTGCCTCTGCTTCCTGACTGAGGATTATGGGGCCAACTTCCTGTCACCAAGCTTTGAGATTACATCCAAAAGACTAGCTGTTCAGACACATCTTCCCACCACCTCTCTCTGGAGGGGCCTCCACCTTAAAAACTAAGGGCTAGGTAGGTCCAACATCAGTCCAATAAGCTGGTAAGTCCAGGTCCAAGCCCAGACTGATCCAGACAAGATTTCACATATACTGTCTCACTGAACTCCACTGCACCCACAAACTGGCTATAGCAGCCCATAAGATAGCTCAGTGTACCCACTGCTACCAAGCCTTATAACCTCCTTTTGATCCACCAAGCCCACATAGTGGAATTCCTGCAAGTTGTCCTCTGACCCCTCCACATGCCTGCAAGCACACACACACACTCGCACCCCACCATCACCACCCCAAATACACATATATACCACACACAACACACACAACACACACCTCAACCCCATACCACACACATCACACACACACATGTATCACACCCAGAGCACACCACACATACGACACACACACACACACCACATGCACCTCAACCCCCAAACCACACACACACGCATACATCACAATATACACTACACACATGCACACAGCATACACATACCACCACACACACACAGCATATGAACACACACACCACACCACAGCACACGTACACACACCACACACACCACCATTCCCCACAAATAAATAAAATGTAAGGATAAAACCGTGATTGTATTCTTCCTCTTTTTTTTTTTTTTAAAGTTGAGAAAATGAAAAGTCAGAGTGAGTTAAGTTCTTTCAAGCTTCTAAAACTGGGAAAAACTGGAACCAGAGTTCAACTGAGGCAGTTTGCCTTCCGAACCACAGCTCTGGACTAACTGCCAGAAAAGGAGCCAGAGTCTAGGGATGCCAAGCCACCAGGTATCTCAAATGTCAGACTCGGAACCTGTCAGCCATGCAAACTCATTGAAGATTTTGTGGAGGAGAACACGATCGTGGGCTGTTTAGGGATGAAGTCCTTCACAGGCACATCTGACCGGACTCCTAACTCAACAGCAGGCAGTTTGTTAAGGAGGTTTCACCATGGCTTCAACTACCTATGTGTCTAACTGACCTATGAAGGTCATCTATGTAATCTCTCAGCAAGCGTTCGCTAGTACCCTCATGGTGTCCATCCCGGAGGAGGAGGTGTCACACTGCTCTGGCATACCATATACGACATTTATCCACTCCTGTGTCCCCCACCCCCACCTTCTATACACCATGGTGTGGGAATTGCAAAGTAACTGATGGTAGAATCTGCCTTCCTAAAGCAAAACAGGAAGCAAGGAGAGGAGAAAAAAAAAACAAAAACAAAAAAAACAACAAACAACCGAAATCAGGTCGCCTGGGAGAATTTATATTGCCTCTTCATTGTGACTCTGCAGGCAGCGTTATAGCAGATACCATCCCGAGCCGTGAGGCCTAGGGTTGGGTACCCATAAGCCAGTCTCAACAGTTCCCCAGCAGGGCCTGACTCATCCAGGCAGACGGCATCAATTCTTAATGAGCCCACAGTCCCCGAAGTCCTAGGTACTTCTTCCCTGTGACTCCCTGGTGTCCTGCAGGATTGCTGTCCCAAATCCCCCACATTCTCCAGGCCCTACTTCTCAAAAGTCACTGTCCCCTTCCCAGCCCAGGTCTAGTCTCTGACTTCCCGTCCCCTTCCTACTTTCTCCTTCACAACCTTTCTCCCTCTTCTGTTTTGTTCTTTCTAGCTCATTCATCTCCTATCTTCTCTCCCCTTTCCTCTTTTCCTCTTGTTAATTTTCCTTCCCTCCTTTTCTTCGTCCTCCTTATTCCCTTCCTGTTTCTCCTCCTCCTCCTCCTCCCCCGCCCCCATCCATTCCTAAGCTGGAGACTCACCAGGTGCAGAGTCAGAGGAAGCAGCAGCAGGAACAGCCACAGGTAGAGGTGGCAGCTGTTGGTGAATTTGCTATGCTCGGGGTCATGGTACCAGCCCCCTGTGAGTGCGGCCCACACGCCCTGCCTGAGCAGCTGTAACACCTGGGACGCCATGCCCGCAGAGTCGGACAGGGGCCGTGCGTGCCCTGAGGCTCAGCACCTTGGGGGCTCAGTACGGTGCTGTACGCGGGTGTGCTCCAGTCGTGCCTCCTCCCCCGCCGCCTCCACCCAACCCCCGGCAGACGCTGGACAGCGCGGACCGGTACAGCGCGGTGCTGGAGCCGGCCAATGTTGCCGGGCAGGTGCGCGCCATGTCCAAGGGAAGGAGGATTTTCCCATCATGCTTCGCGACGACTGCTCAAGGATGCTCCCGCGGCTCCGCCCTGCGCCCACTTCAGAAGGAGCTCGATCCCTCCCTCTTCCTTCCTGGTGGCTAGGGCTCCACCTGACTTTCTCTCTGAGACTCCCAGGAGTGAGTTTGCTAGGTGTGAGGACCAAGAATGTTTCCGTGTGAGAGACACAGACAGAAAACCCCTTGGCTTTTGTTTTTGTTTTGCCACCGGTATCAAAAGGTTTGTCTAACCTCAAGGCTCAGCCTTGCAGAACTCCAAATAATTTTATCTGAGCTCCATCTGCGGGGCTTTGGTCCCTGTGACCTTGGCTGGCGACAAACCAGAGGTCTGAAGTTTTATGCTCCCTCTGTTTGTCTCTCACTGACAGCAGCGTTTTCTCTCTGACTTTTTCTCCTTCGCCTTCAATTGAGCGCACAGAGACGACAACCATCTTTCTGAAATAATCTTTGGAGTTTCAATTAGTCAGTGGTGTTTTTATTTTGCATTGTTTAATTTTATTTGTGAGGCAGGGTCTCACTCTGTAGACTGAAGGGGCTTGGAAGATATTATGTGACTCAGGCCGGCCTGAAACGTTATGGCAGTCCTCCAGAGTACTGAGATTACAAGCGTGAGCAATTGCATATAGTTCTCCACCTTTTTATATTTCACCTTTTCCTGAATATTATCTGGGATAGTAATCTACCTTTCGTCCAGACGAAGGGGAAAAGAAGAGGGGGGGGGGGGGAGAAAAGGAGAAAAGCAGAATTTTTATGTGTGGCGCTAGGTGGCGCTAGATCGCTGCTAGACTTGAGTAAAGTTTGTTGGTATTGCCAAACAGGCTAGGATTAATAACCAGGGCAAATTCGGTATAGCAGAAAGTTTGTTTGCAAAACGACGGCTCTGATTTCCACTTATGTTTGTTCACATATCACATAGGTCAGTGTATATTCTGTGTGTCTTCTGGGGAATATTATTGTTTATTTTAGGTCTTGTATTTTCTTAATTTTCTATACAATGAGGGTCTGAAGCTCAGGAGAGAAATAACGGAAGGGAAGATTCTGAGTCTCAATCGAATAAGTTTTAAAGAAATAAGAAAAGAACTTTAAATACTAAAATAATGTGCCATGACCTCCACCTCAAATTGAGATAAAACCAAACAGCTCCTTAAGGGAAGCTGCTAAGCAGGTGTGTGAATATTGCTCCCTTTGCTCTGACAGCCATTTAAATGGACAACTGCCTAATGGAAGTCCTGAGATGTGAAATGCAGGCTTCTCCGCAGAGCGTCAGAGTTCAGACTCTGTAGGTTCTGCTCCAGGGTATCCGATGCCCTTGGACACGCACACATCAGTGCAGTCAGGACACCTTTATGCATAAAATAAAAACAAAGACGTTTTTATTAAAAAAAAATACTGTCATCTTCAGTTTCTAGGCATTCTAGGCTGTTGGTAACAGCCACTGAATCTGTGCTCTGAGAAAAGAAACGGTGTGTGTGTGTGTGTGTGTGTGTGTGTGTGTGTGTGAATATCAGTGCCTGTTAGCTGTTCCTTTTAGCAATTTATACAGAGGAGAAAGAATTAGTTTCAAAGCAAAATGCCAGACCCTTGCGTGGCCTCCGAGTGCTTAAGCTGATTCCACGGCCTGTGTCCTTCCTCTCATACCAGTAGGGACCACAATATAAATGAGTGCATGTCTATCATGTTGGGCTACCAAAGTGTGTGGGATCCCTTTGTAACGGCCACTTAGTCCTGTGTGATGAGTACATGGAGCAGTGAGAATACAGCAGACTTTGACATCGAGAAGTAAGACAAGATAACAAACCTAAGGAAATCAGTGGGGAGGCTTTAATGAGTGTGAATTAACACGCCAGAGAGGAGGCAACCCCTCGGATATAAAGAGTAAATACACAGGCTAGTGTGTGTCCTAGAGGTGTTGGGGCCATAAAATAGGTAAATCAGTAGCTAACCTCAGCAGAGATGGGGGAGCCGTGAATACACTGGGATGGGGGCTGGGTAAAGCAAATGGAAAAAAGCAGAAGACAAAAGGCACATAGAAACAAAAATTGCAAATATGTAATTAACTGAAGGGTAATCCTGTTCTTCAGAAGCATCTTGAAGACTCGCTAGTTGAAAATGGAAGTGTGGGATTGGAGACATGGCTCAGCCGTCGAGAGCACTTCCTGTTCTTTCAGAGGCTCTGAGTTCAGCTTGCAGGACCCACATGGTGGCTCACAACCCTCTGTAACTCCAGCTCCAGGGCATCCGATGCCTCCTTCTGGCCTCTGAGGGCACTGTACACACATGTGCAAGCACACACATGGAGAAATAAAATTAAATTAAATACTCTTAGAAGGAAAATGCTAAAGTATTCTCTATGTTTTTTTTTTTTAAAGTATATGCCAGGTGTGGTTGGGCATGTTTAATTACAGAAGGCAGAGGCAAGTGAATCTCTATAAATCCAAGGATAGCCTGGTCTACACAGTGAGCTCTAGAACAGTCAGAACCATATAGACGGAGACCCAGAGACCCTGTCTCAGAAAACAATATGTATGTATATGTATGTGTATATATGTAAAGTATTCTACCAATATTATATGTTTGTACAAATTTGTCTCTCACGCACAGTTACATCTGTTCTTAGAGAGATAAAGTTAAACTCGGAAGCAAGAAAGCAGATGTCCAGGGGATGAAAGGAAGGTGAGGGGGGAAATTAACTTTTCTATGGACAGCCTCTCAAAAACATGTTTTTTTTCTCCTATTTTTCATACTTACAATATGTATGAAAAATGAAGCAGTATTTACAGTTAGATATCCTGGGCTCCTTTGAGATAGATTCCAAACACATCTTTTAATTCTAAAATGAAAAGACAAAGAAAGGTGATGCAGAGAATTATAAACAGACAGAAGGGAGCCAACTCTTTCAGAGGCCAACTTGAAAATCAACCCCAATGGGAAAGCAAGTTCCCAGTACTCAGTTAATAATAAGGAGAATTTAGCTGCTGGATAACAAGAATGGGACTCACACATCACCTGTTAAGTGACCCCAGCATGTGCTAACATTTGAATATAATTAATTCTAAATCTTGGGTAGTAAGGCTGCAAGTTTTGAAAGACAGATTTACTGTTTTTATAGATCAAACAATTTGTTCAAAAATAATTGACAAAAACACCCCTTGCAAGCAGCACTAATTAGAACTGTCTGCTCACTTTACTCTGCTTCCTGAAGGGGGCCCACAAAGACTGGCAGGGTGACAAAGGACCATTGATAAAGTGACAGCCACCAAGCAGACAAGCACATATTTTAAAATACCCATTTATGTAATTTCACGTGTTCATGTGCTTGCCTATGTGTATTGTATATGTGTATGAAAGTTCACCATGTGCATGCGGGAGCCCGTGGAGGTCAGAGGACTCATCATGTGCCCTGGAGCTGGAGTTACAGGCAGCTGTGAGCCACCGGGTGGGTGCCGGGAACCATACTTGGGCCCTTGCAAGAGCAATCGTTGTTCTTAACTCCTGAGGCATCTCTCCGTTCTTGGAGTAAACAGTTGTAAACAATGGTTGCATGTCTAGCATATGCCACTATTTTCCCAGTATTTCACACACCTTATACCTTCAGGATGATATAGACAACCATGAATTAACAATAACATCCAGAAAAAAAATCAAGAAGGCCAATAAAAGAAGTCAAGAAGGTCAATAAAACTGACCACTACAGATATGACCACCACAAAACTGACCATCACGAAGTTGACTGACATGATGTTGACTACCATGCAGAGTTACACAGCTGAGTCACACCGGGTGTGCTCCCGGGGTAGAGTCACACAGCTGAGTCACACCAGATGTGCTCCCGGGGTAGAGTTACACAGCTGAGTCACACCGGTGTGCTCTCGGGGTAGAGTCACACAGCTGAGTCACACCAGATGTGCTCCTGGGGTAGAGTTACACAGCTGAGTCACACCGGGTGTGCTCTCGGGGTAGAGTCACACAGCTGAGTCACACCAGATGTGCTCCCGGGGTAGAGTTACACAGCTGAGTCACACCGAGTGTGCTCCCAGGGTGGAGTTACACTGGGTGTGCTCCCACTTATTGCCAGGGATGGAAAGGTCAACTGGGCTCCCTACAGAGCTCTGAAAAAAATGCCAGGTATTAGTTTAAAAGATGGAGAAAAATATGGCTGGGTGGATAAACCTTGCATCACTAGCAAATGTTGTATGTAGGAATTAAGAAACAGTGCTTGGAATTTGAGCATTTCTCGGCTAGTGTCCAAAGGGTTGCGTATGTGTTCTCACTGATCCCCACAGTCAGCTTGTGCTTGGGGGGAGGGCATGCTCACAGCCTCCTCTTGTTTGTTGAGTCAGGTTCTCATGTAGCCCAGGCTGGCCTCAAACTATCTATATAGCCAAGGATGACCCTGGACTGTTGCTCTTCCTTCTTCTACCTCCTGAGTACTAGGATTACAGGTGTGAGCTGGTGTGCCTGGCTTATGCAGTGCTGGGGATCACACCAGGACTTCCAGAAGCCAGGAGAGTATTCCACCAACTGAGCCACTTACCCAGCTCTTCTGCCTCTGCCTGCAAATCGATTTAAAACAAAAGCTGCAGCTCTCTAAAAAGGTCTGTAGGGTGACTATTGCTGCATCTAGTTTAAGGAATCCACACCCACCTCAAAGATCTGATATTTGGGGGAAACCCTCATTTTCACAAAGTGAGTGAGATAAATGCGCCAGACAGCAAAACTATGCAAAGTAGCAGCATTAGCAAGCAAAGCAGAGAGAGTGTCCAGTCTTTTGGAACTCAATAAAAAACAAAGCAACCCATACAAAGCTCATCTTTGTAGAGTCAGGCTCTCTCTCTCTCTCTCTCTTTCTCTCTCTCTCTCTCTCTCTCTCTCTCTCTCTCACACACACACACACACACACACACACACACACATTTTTATTCTTTGTGACTTCAGGTTAGTACCTGCAGCACATTGTAAAGAATCAGTCATTATGTTCAAAAAGAGTCAAGGACATTCTAAGAAATGCAACAAAAATTGAAGGAGCAGGTGGCAGGTGGACGGACTGGTGCCAGATTGGAGTCCAAGGTCATAGGCACTGTGGTCTGTGCCTGGAGAGATATCAGCTAGGGTGGAAGGACGGCCTTGGCATTCTGGACGCCCTCAGCCTTTCACACTGTAGCGGTTTAATGAAGTGGTCCATTGTTCCTTTCCCCAGCCCTGTAGTAATCTGTAACTACAAGGCTCTCTATCTTCAGGACTGAAGCTTGGCCCCAGGGATTAAAGTAACAGAAATCTTACAACTCAGGATGACTGTGTCTCAGGCAGAGCGCCAGCTGAAACAGAGAATAAACAGTAACCTGATCCACAGTGCGCACACAGCAGTAGATGCCGGTAACTAGCTGCTGCTATTGTTGTTTTTACCCATTTAACTCCACATCTTTAAATAGCGAGAACGGAGACAGTGGAGGGGGCAAGAGCACCTGCTAAATCACAGTCTCTCAAGGCATTAGAAAAGCACCATGCTGCTTCACAATTAGCTTCTAAGAAACTGAGACCTCCGGAAAACAGCCGCATCCAAACACGCCCATGGAGCTGACTGTCTCTTCCGCTCAGGCACTGCTCAAGTCTTGCCTTCTGCACGAGGCTACCCTCACTCTGCCCACGCTTTTGAAGATCCCCACTGGCTCCTCATCACTCCACCTCCTCTAACTATTCTTGACCCATCATTCTCTGATGTCTTTCCTATGTTTAAGCCAGACATGATGGCAAATGTCTAGAATCCCAGTACTTGTGAAAGTGGAGGAACAAAGATCAGGAGTTCAAGGCCAGTCATGACAAGTTTGTGGCTAGCCTGAGATGCAAGAGAAACATGAGAAAAGAAGAAGAGAGAAGAGGAGAGGACAGGAGGGGAGGGGAGGGGAGGGGAGAGGAGGGGAGAAGAGGGGATGGAAGGGGAGGGGAGAGAAGAGAAGAAGCGAACCTGTGAAACAGGTTTTCAGTCCCCATGGAGTCATTTCCCCAACCTCTGGCAGAAGGGACATGTAGCTCTCCAACATACATACAGTTGAGGTTTGATATTCTGTCAGCATATCAAACCCATGTTGGCCTCCAGGCTCCCTCAGTATCACAAGGACCTGTTATACACTTCACAGTCTATACCGGCATTCTAGACCTTCTCAAGCCCTCTGCTACGCTCCCCCAAGGTACTTGTCCTCTGTGTAATCCACATAATCTGTCCGTGGGATGGACTCTCTCTCTCTCTTTCTCCCATATCTGATTCCCCCTCCCTTTCTTGCTATCCTCCCCCCACTCTTTCTGACCATCCTGTCTCTCTCACTGCGCTTTAGTCTCTGTCTTTTGCTATGTTGGTATCTTCACTATTCTCTCCCACTTTCCTGTTCCCGAGCTCTGGCCATGTCCACTCTGCTTTCTTTTCTCTCTGCTCTGGGCTCTTCCAGATCCCTCTGGATAATTCTTTCCTCTTATTAACAATTAAAAAAAATTTACTCCCAATAATGGAGAGGTCATGTCAACAGTTTCTTTACTTTGCCCCTGGTACACAGCCCACATGTGCATGCGCGCGCGCGCACACACACACACACACACACACACACACACACACACGACTCCCAGATGGGACCCAAGGTGGGCAATGATAGCTGGTGTTTCTGAATTTCCAAACTGTCTCTCAACATTCCTTTTGTCTTGAAGCTAGCTGTAGGACTCAGCAAAGGCAATCCCACTAAACTGTCACCTTCCTGCAATTCTGTTTTCTGAATAGAAATAGAAAAGGGAAAATGGGTGTTGTATATAAGTAAACATCAGGGAAAACATTTTTATATCCATAGCATTTTTTTTCAGATTAAAAATTTAAATTGTAGTCAGGTGGTGGTGATGCATGTCTTTAATCTCAGCGCTTGGGAAGTAGAGGCAGGCAGATCTCTGTGAGGTCAAGGCCAGCCTGATCTACAGAGCAAGTTCCAGGACAGGTTTCAAAGCTACACAGAAAAACCCTGTCTTAAAAACCAAAAAATAAATAAATTAGATTAAATAAATGAAATTACATTTTGAGGATGTGTGTGTGCATATACACACACATGCACCATGTACACGTGTTGGTCAGAGGACAACTTGAGGGGTCAGTTTTCTCTTCTACCATGCAGACCCAGTGGATTAAAGACGGGTCATTTTGCTGAGCCATCTTACCGGGCCATATTTTCTAGATTTGAAAACACTCCCTCCTGCCCCCAGGTCTTGAGGAAATACTTTTCCTTGGCCCTCTCTAGCTTCCAGTCTCTCCTGGGGTTCAAAGGCAGACTCAGTCTTAAGGTCATCTGTGCTCTGGTTCCCTTCCTCGGCTCCTCCAGGCGTGCATCTGTCCCTGTTGCTGGGCGTCCAGGCTGGCAACAGCGTGCTGCCAGGTTGTTCCTGTTCCCGTTCTCTTTCCATCCCTCATCTGCCCCATGCCCACCGATAACCAGTTAGAGACCCCTGCTTTGTGGGCGGTCTGCTCTCCTGGGATGTCAGTGCTGACTGTCCTGTGACTAGGGGCTCAGGACAGGTCCACACATGTGTGAACCCCTTGTCGCTGACACCCAGTCTTTCATGACTTTGTGACTCCCTATGACTCTCAAGACCTGGGTTGTTCTTTAGAGCTATTTCCTCGTGCCTATAAGTGTTGACCCTCTCAGATCCCAAAGTCAAGCACAGTTAATTTCCACCGTCTCCATTTCCTCACCTCTTCAGTTCTTGGTTTGTGTTTTCTAGACAGGGTC
This sequence comes from Myodes glareolus, assembly GCF_982192425.1. NCBI lineage: Eukaryota > Metazoa > Chordata > Mammalia > Rodentia > Cricetidae > Myodes > Myodes glareolus. The sequence continues at coordinate 55,948,717 of NC_142047.1, forward strand.
TCTCCGTGTAGCCTACTCTAGCCTGGAACTCATGATGCTCCCGGCCCCACCTCCCAAAGGCTGGAATTGCAGGCGTGTGACTCCATGACTCATTCATCTCTGGTTTATTTGGTTTCTTCCCCCATAACACTGCATCCCTTCCATGCTACAGGAACAGATTTTTACTTTTTTTAGATATTTCTTTTATGTTCATGTCTGTGTGCCTACGTGTATGTGTGCCATGTGCCTGCGGTACCCACAGAGGTCATCAGATCCCTAGAACTGGAGATGCAGACAGCTGTGAGCCACCATGTGAGTGCTGGGAAACTGTGGAGCTCACAGCTGTGGATCTGTTCCACCTTAACTAAAGGTCAAAGAGTTCAGGTCTACTCTTGCTCCTTCAAGGTTATTGACAGGAAGTTTGACCCACGGTGTTTTGACCTAGGATGTGGTTAGTTGAGGCCTTGGGTATTTGAGAAGGGGATCACTTTGTTTGTTCCTTGCATTTTGCTAAAAAGGTCTTTTGTCTTCTTCTCCTCTTTGGACTGGCGTGTATAAAACCTGTGAGAAATAAATGTGGGCCAACTCAGTATTCACTGGTTGCCCTCCCTACTCTACCCTGTGTCTCTGTCTTTTCTTTTGTTTCTCTGTGTTTTCTGCCAAACATTTCTAATCCACACGCCCCTCCCCTGGATCGTACAAATACGTCGAGGCTGGACCCCAACAGGAAGCCCTCTCATCCTCTGGAAGACCAGCCAGGGTTCTTAACAGCTGAACCATCCTCCCCACCCCAGAGAAGTTGAGATTTTAGAGTTAAACTTTCCCTTCTCACTGGCAACATTCTCTCTTCTTCTTCTGTAGGACCCTGGCTCCTCTCTGAGTAGAGAGGCACTCCACAGCAGAGAAGTTCTTAGCTGTCATGATTCACAGAGTCGCTATCAGAGAGGAAAGGAAGTGGAAGTAGGCTGTGGAGGAGGAGGGTGACTGTCGCTTCTCAGCCTGCACTCCCAAGTCTTTTTATGGAAGCCTTTGCCATCAGACTTCTATCCTGGAGATTTTACTTTATCCCTGTGTCGGTACACTTTCTACAATCCTTTTCTTTCAGGGTGATTCACTGTAGCTTAATCACGTGACTTCTGACTTCATTGCTTGTGGGTGAAAATGCATATTGTCAGATATTGGGTCCCTAGAGGATAGGCCTTCGCACCCGCACCCGACTTGATCTGTTTTGCACTCTTGTGGTTGGTTGTTCTGAAAACAAGAGCAAAAACAAGAACAAAACAATCTGTTGTTTTCAGCAATGTTTCTAAAGATGTTTACCCCTACGGTGATGAGCTTCTTGTTTTTGCTGGCTCGGCCTTCCCTGCTGAGGGTTATATATACTGTATGAGAAAGTGGAATAAAGACTTGTCTACAGAACCTGAATTGTGTTGTGTGTTAATCCTGACGTCCCTTGCTCGGAAGAACTACAGTTGCCGTGTGCTGGCCCAGCAGTCAGAGGCAGAAGGCAATTGCAGTATAAACATTAGAAAAACAGAAAAGTTAGGGCTGAAGAGATGGCTCAGTGGGTAAGAGCACTTGCCACAAAAACACAAAGACTTCAGTTTGGATTCCCAGGACCCAGGTGTAACCACCTCTGTAACACTAGTGTATCATAGGGAGATGAAAACATCCCTGGGGTTTGCTGATGGCCAACCTAGCTCTCGGTTCAGTGAGAGATTTTATCTTACAGGTATCGGATGGAGAAAGGTGATGTCAGATGCTCTCTTCCAGTCTCTGCACCTAGGTGCATGCATGTGTGCACACATGTGCTCATGCGTATGCACACACACAAAACTATATACATAAAAACAACAGAAAAGTTAGAAAATGTGTTTGTGAAGGGGGTCCTGGCAGACATCTGCTGGCTCTTTTAAGAAATGCTGAACTATGCTGCTGGCACACACCCCTAATCCCAGCATTCAGGAGGCTGAGGCTGGAGCATTGCTGTGACTCCCAGCCTTCTGAAGTGTGTACAAGGCCAGTAGGCTCTACATGACAAAACCCTGCCTCAAAGAGGGAGTGTTAATATGGATATCAACCACTACGAGAGAATGGTTTGGCAGCAAGCACCGCCACTAACATTTCACAGATGAGTAAATTCAGACACTGAAAGACAAACAAGCAAATCAAACAAAGCAGGAAGTGCAGAAACAAAACAAACCTCCGTACACACTTTAGTATTAAGGCTCATCCTTCTTTGTCACTAGTCAGGACCCTCAGGCTTAGCACATTTTGCTCTGATTTCTCAGGATGATTTTACAACTGTATTCTCTATTTGTTTTAAGTTTCATTGGTTGCTGCACCTTGACAGCCTGGAGCTCACAGGGGCCGCCAAGGAAAGGAAAGGTCTGTAGTGGAGGAGAGAGTTTATTATAAATATATGGGAAAACATAGCCAGAGGCAGAGACATTTGGGAGAATCCTGAATGGATTATAGACTGAACTGGGCCAAGCAGGAGAGGGAAAAGAAACGGGGTGGGGGAGGGGATCAGGCGCAGCAGCCAGGAGGCTGAAGGTACAAAATGTCTGGATTATATAGGGAAGAGTAGCCAGGCCGCTGGGCTAGAGAGTTCAGAGTAGGAAGTGGGCAGGCAAGCCGGGAGGATCCTGTAACAGGTGAGGGATGCCAGGAGAACCTGAGGGCCACTGTTCGCTTTGACGTGTTAAGCAGGCACCGCAGCAGCTAGTCTCGGGTTTGAAATTTAACAGTAGCCTACATCGGAGCTGGTGGGTGCACTGGGCTAGGCGCAACCTAGAGATCCCTGACATCGGAACGCTGCAGGCGCAGGGACACAGCAGCTTTTGGGGTTTTGCGACTGTGGCTCCCTGCCCTCTCAGGCGTCTGGAGAATTTCCACGCCTGCAGCCTGGTGAGACCAAGCACTCCTGGGCCTGGGACGAGCGTCTTTTGCTGGGATGATCTGTCACTTTACATCTGGAGCACAAGGGTCCTCTTCGCTTCATCTTCCTTTACACGGTGGAGTCCAACCGTCTTCATGCACTAAGATCTCTTTAACTTTCCGGAAAGCTCTTAAGAGGTCCCAGGCTTGCTCCGCCTTCCGGGCCACGTGAGCGCGGCAGTCCTAGGCTTCGGAGGCGGCGGGGACGCTGAAGGGCCGGCTCAGAATAGGACACAAACGGGCGTGAAAAGGGAGACAATCTCGGGGCGGGGTCAGAATGGGTCTAGAAAGCAGGTGCGGGCCCTGCAGGGCTGTAGAGGGGACCCAGTGACCTGGAGGATCGGTGGACCCACTTTGAATAAAGGGCTTGGAGTGGGATGGGCAGATCCTGGAGACAGGCACTCGCCGGCCGTGTCCAGACCCCTAAAGGACCTGTGGAAGGTGGCCCCGGGGTGAAGATTCAGGTTTACTCCAGAACTCAGAGTAGAGGGAAGGGCCAAGAAGGCTGGCACCAGGACGAGGTAAATAGACCTTGAGGTGTGGCTCCAGGAGCACCAATGAACGTGGAGAATGAACTTTGAAAGGGTGGGCACCAGGGAGGAGCTAAAGACCTGGAGGGATGGATCCAGGGACACCAATGAACTTGGAGAATGCAATTGGAAAGGAAGGGCGGGCACCAGGGGTGGAACCAGGGAAGTTTGGAGCGAGGACCGGGTTCCAGATAGCAGAATTGCAGGGGCAGAAGTGTCCACTTGGCGGAATGGATAGACAGAGGGCGTGTCAGATCGAGGAGGCGGGTTCAGGTCAGGCTCCTGGGCTAGTTCCTGGGGCTAAAGAACCCGGAGGGCGGGACGGGCACTAGGGCGGGACTAATGAACCTGGAGGGTGGACAGCCGGGGTAGAGAACACGGCAGGGACAGGGCTGGTGCCAGGGAGAACCTGGAAGACCTAGTGACCGAGGAGGCGGGGCCGGGGGAGTGACTACTGGGGAGCGCGCGGGAGTCCACGACAGACTCAGCACCCAGAGTCTGCGCCAGAGGCACAAGGCAAGAGCTAGCCAAACAAGAGCCTTCGGGCAGTGGGCGTGACCTCTGTTGTCCCGCTCAATCCCTGCACCCCTTCCCTGTTGGCTTGGACGGATGAAGCGCACTTTTGGAGACCGGGGAAACTGAGGTGGTGGCTACGGCGCTTACTCCTCTAGCGACCTCTCAATTGCCCCTATGGCGCTGCCTGGAGCCGAGGGCATGGCAGATACACCACGGTCCCCAACCCGGGGCGACTCGGGGTGCTCCTCCTCCGGGATGTGGGCCGCACTTTACGACTACGATGCGCGCGGCGAGGACGAGCTGAGCCTGAGGCGCGGCCAGCTGGTGGAGGTGCTGTCCCAGGACGCCGCGGTGTCAGGCGACGAGGGCTGGTGGGCCGGCCAAGTGCAGAGGCGCCTGGGCATCTTTCCCGCCAGCTACGTGGCGCCGTGTGGCCAGGTGCCGCCGCCTGCGTCGCCCCCGCCGCGGCCCTGCTCACCGGTGCATGTGGACTTCGAGCGCCTGGAGCTCAAGGAACTGATTGGTGCCGGCGGCTTCGGCCAGGTGTACCGAGCCACTTGGCAGGGCCAGGAGGTGGCGGTGAAGGCGGCACGTCGGGACCCTGAGCAGGACGCGGCGGCGGCGGCCGAAAGCGTACGGCGGGAAGCGCGGCTCTTCGCCATGCTACGGCACCCCAACATCATCCAGCTGCGGGGTGTATGCCTGCGGCAGCCGCACCTCTGCCTGGTGCTGGAGTTCGCGCGCGGTGGGGCGCTCAACCGCGCGTTGGCAGCCGCCGCACCGGATCCCCGCGCGCCAGGCCCGCGCCGCGCACTCCGCATCCCCCCTCACGTGCTTGTCAACTGGGCGGTGCAGATCGCCCGCGGTATGCTCTACCTGCACGAGGAGGCGGTGGTGCCTATCCTGCACCGCGACCTCAAGTCCAGCAACAGTAAGTGGGATCCTGAGAGCGGGAAGACAGGCCCTGATTAATTTGCTTTAGGTCGGTTTGTGCTCACCCTGGGGTTATTACCTTTGGGCTTCTTTTTAAAAGACAGGGACAGGCTTGATTGTAGTGTAGTTACTCTCTGGACCTGCAGGAACCCCGAGGGAGTGTTTACATGCCTGTGTAAGTCTCCCAATTCGTTTGCACAGTTTGCCAGCCCTGACCTTAAGCAGAGTCTGTCTAACCTGCTGGCCGTCATCAAACCCCCTCCTCATTTCCTTCCACTTTACAAGTTTCGAATTCCCTTTTTCCTGGTACACGCTGCAAACGCAGGACTTCATATATTTATACCGCCGGGGTGCTATGCCCCCAAATCGCCTCACCTGTCCTTGGGATTCCCAAAACCTCACCATTCAGATGTCTCTGTATGTGAAATATGACCTTACTATTGTTTGGAGGAATCTTCTCTGCAAATCAGAAGCGCCTATTTGGACTGAGAATAAGTCCACGGATCTAGTACGGTTCTGAATTCTGAAATATCTGGTTGGCTTCCGTTACCGCATCTGTAAGTCAGAGTGGGTTTTCCAGATGTTAGCAAAGAGTTGATACATGAGCTAAACACAAGTGCTAGTAAGATTTGCTGTGTGAGCGAGCTAGAGAGGATTGCTGTTTGAAGTTGCCTTTTCCCTAGAAGAGCCTCCCCCTCCCTAGACTGAAATGGAATCTCTTGCAAGACTAAAGGATTCAGGCAGAGCTGGTGCTGACCAGCCAGTGTTGCCTGCTCATCAGACCTCAGAAACCTGCTGGGGCGGGAGCTAGCTGGAAGGACACCAGTGTCTTCTGCAGAAAGACTGTAGCCAGGGGAATGAATGGGACTTTCCTTGTCTGCTTGCCTGGATTTTCTTTTGCTACCAAATCCTTCAGTACAGAAATGTACTTGAAAGTTACAAACATATTCTCTCTATTATGTAAAGGTATTATGAATAAATTAGAAGTTGTGGCTATGCATGAGCATCGGGGGGCCCTCAACCCCATCCCCCAATCTTTCTAATTTATGTCTCAGCTGCTCCAGCAATGAGTAGCAAGTCTAAGGAAGCAAGTCGTGAAGAAGTGGTGGTGTGTCTCAGCTGACCACGTGAAGGTCCCTGGAATGGGTTGCTTTAAGACCTGTGTCATACATGTTTCTGTGTGTATGTATTTGTGTATGTCCAGGTGCACATGCATGAGGGGGTGCATGTGTGTGCTCCTGCATGTGAAGGTCTGAAGTAAACCTTGAGTGTCCTTTCTTAGGTGCCTTATACCTTTTTATTGAGACAGAGTCACTCATGTCTCTGGAATTCACCAGATTTGGCTAGGCTGGCTGATCCGTCGAGCCCCATGGGTTCTCCGGTCTAGGCCTCCCCACTGCTGGAATCTTAAGAGTGTGCTGCCAGGCTGGGCTTCTTATGTGGGTTCTGCAGGTGGAACTTGGGTCCTGTCCTCGCGCTGACACAGCGAGCACTTGACTGAGCCCTTCTGTCCCGCAGCATGATCTGTGAGGAGCTTATTTATGTGCATACTTCATGCTAGTAGTGTCTGCTCTCAGTCTGTTAAGTCTGTTCCTACAGTGTGTTGTCATGGAGAGCAATGTGTATGTAGCTTCCGGCCACAGGACAATGTAAGACTCCACCTGTCTGGAAAGCCTGACCCTGGAGGGCCTCTGCTGACTGCTCAAGATTCCTTACACCAAAGGTTCAAGGCTGGAGCTCCTGCTTTTGCGTTGCTCCCAGTCTGGTTGGCTGGAGGGTTCTTTGTGTGTGCAGTTGCACATGTGGAGACCAGAAGACAACCTCAGGACTTTTTTGTTCCTCCAGTACCTTTTACCTCTTGACTGAGACAGAATCTCTGACCTAGAAACTTTCTCATCCTAGGCTAGACTGACTCGCTAGTGAACCTTGAGATTCCACCTGTTTCTTTCCCTGTGCTGGGATTACAAGCTCACATCAGCATTCCCGGTTTTTTACATAGGACTTCTAGGGCTCTCTCTTAGGCACACACGATTACAAGCAAGTGATTTACTGTCTGAGCTATCTCCCTAGACCTGGCTCAGTGAGTCTTGAGGGGCCCACCACATGCTCACAAGCAGTGCATGTTTGTGTGTGTAGTACAGGAGTGCATAGGAGTCCCTGTCTGTGCACTTTCACATGAAAGGTGAACTTTCAAGGAATTCCCCATACTTTGAAATCATTTTGAAAATAAGAAGTCGCATGGTTTCTGTTCACACCAGCCAACTTTAGACTTCTGCAGGTTTGGGAGACGCTTTGTACTTTGGAAGCGGTTTCCCCCAAAGTAACTTTGGAAAATCTTTCATCCCTGGAAGAAATAGCCCAACATCCTAGGGGGTTTTTAATTTCTTTAAAGATAGACAAGGCTTCCTTTATTTTAAATTGTTGCTGTTGTAAGCAGGAGATATAACTCAGTTCCGAGAGTGCTTTCTTAGCATGGGGCTCCATCTCCAGCATCCCAGAAACTGGGCATTCTTGTAGTCCTTGGACTCTGAAGGTGGGGCTGGGGAAACAAGTTTAAGGTTATCTTAAGAGATATACTGAGTTGGAGCCAACTTGGTCTGTGTGAGACCTTGTCTCAAAACACTAAAAAACATTTAAAAACACTCTAAATGGGTTAGCTGACTGGATAGACAGTATCCAGTCTATATCCAGTATATCTCGGCCAAGGATTTGTTTTGATATCACTATAATTATAATTACTTGATTAGAATGAAGAGAGCTAACCGAATGTGGCCGACAATGTTCAAATCATGATGAGGCTCATAGGCCCTGTCCTTGATGCCTGTTTCATCTGTTCAGTGAACACATGAGTATTTTGGAATTCCCTCCAATGTAGGAGCCTTTTCTTCTTGCTCTGGCTGCGGAGTGTAGCAGCATGGCTTCAGCAGGTTGTGTTTGACTGCATTATTTGCTGACGGTGGAATGAGTTATGGGCTGTAAACAGGGCTTTGAGTCAAGACTGAGCTTTATTTCACTCTGCAGTCAGCCCACATGGCTGGAGAGTAGGGGAGGCTGGCGCCCAGCCGGTGTGTGTGTAGGGGGGGGTGACTGCTGAAACAGAGGCTTGAATTTGAGCTTGTTGGAAGATTTTACCCTTTTTTCCTTTTCTTTTCCTTCCTTCCTTCTTTTCTTCCTTCTTTTCTTTCTTTTTTTTTCTTTTTCTTTTTTTTTTTTTGGTCTGAGACAAGGTTTTTCTGTGGACTAGCCCTGGCTGTCCTGGAACTCACTCTGTAAACCAGGCTGTCCTCAAACTCTGAGAGATCCGCCTGCTTCTTTCTTCCGAGTGCTGGGATTTAAAGTGCTCAGCGATTCTATACCTTTGGACACATTTTCTTTTCTAGTGTGTTTTAAGTCTTACTACTTGTTGGCAATTTGTCTGTGAGGAAGCATCAATGAAATAGACAACTTTTGCCCTTTCTGACTGAGAGTTGAGCCAAAGCTGCAGGTGTGTGTGTGTGTGTGTGTGTGTGTGTGTGTGTGTGTGTGTGTAGAGGCCAGAGGTCAGCCTTAGGTGTCGTTCCTCAGGATGCTTTTGCCTTGTTTTTTGAGACAGGGTCTTGCCAGTCTGGCTAGGTTTGTTGACCATCCTGCCTCCAGGGGTCTCCACTTGCCCAGCACTGGATTATAAACAAGTGCCACCTTGCCTGGCTTTGTCCTTCTGGTTCTGGGAGATCAAACTGTGGTCCTCATGTTTGCATAGCAAGTCCTTCACCCACTGAACCATGTCCCCTGCAGCCTGAAAGTTGCAGGTTTTGAGCTTCACGGTAGTAAAGAAATACGGGGGCCCTGAGACTGGCACAGCATGGAGCATCATTGCTGGCTAAGCTGTCTGTCTGTTTGCCCTTGCGGCCTGCAGGGAAATGAAACAAAACTGCTTTGAGGAGCTGTGAAACTGCCTCCTGCCCCATCGGGATGGAGCCCAGGGTCTCCCAAGAAATTCCTCAGTCGCTCCCTGAGCTGCATCCTTAGACCTCCTTCTGTTTTGTTTTGAGACATGGTCTGGCCATACAGTGTGGGCTGGCCTTGAAAATATTCTGTAGCCCAGGCAGACCTTGACCTTTCAAATCCCAGCCTCTTGAACAGCTGGAATGAAAGGTCTGAGCCAGCAGAGCCAGCAGAGCCAGCAGGTTTTATGTATATGTTCAGAGAGGCAGGGTGGAGGGACGCAAACCAAACACCTTGTGCTCCAGGATGCATCTAAACCGCCTTAGCCATTTCTGGGTCACAAGAACACTATGGCAAGCAAGGGACAATGACAACATCTCTGTCATCAGACTCCAATGAGAAGGACTGGCAGTCATGCTGGGTTAGTGTTAGCATGTCTACCAGGTAGTCAAGCTGGAGAGAGAGGGTGGTGGTGGAGGAACGGACCATCTCAGAACAGAGGCACGGGACGCGGGTAGAGCATCTTGGGGTGGAGAGCTTGAGGTACACACGGTCAGACCTGTGGACCCATGGAACTCTGATGCCTCTGCCTGGGAGCATTGTCTGCCTGGAACTGGTATATCTGACTTGAGTTATTTGTTTATTTCTTGTATCTATGTGTTTTCGTTGCTGGGCAGAACACAGGGCTAGGCAAGTGTCTACTTTGTAAGGGCTCTACCACTGGGCTACATCCCCAGCCCTGACTCTTGTTTTCGGTGACTAGCCAATGAGGAGCAAGGATCAAGGTAGATGTGAGGTGAGAGAAGGATGTCATTGCTGTCCCACAAAAATGGCTTCCAGGAATCTAGGTGTGAGGCCTTTAGTTCATGCTTGCTTACACCAGAACATGAGAGTTTAACATTACCATACTCTTCAAAGGTCAGGGCATTAGCTTAAGGCCACTCAGATCTGATTTTTTTTTTCCTCCTGAGACAGAACCTGATGTATAACAGGCTGGTCTCGCCTCTGTAGGCAGGCAGGGATGACCTTGAACTTCTGGTCCTTCTGCCTCTACTTCCTGAGTGCTGGGGTTATAAACACATACCACCACACCCCTTTATGCTGTCCAGGAGTGGGATGGAATTCAGGGCTTCCTGCATGCTAAGCAAGCACTCCCCCAGCTGAGCCACATCCCCAGTCCTGGTGACTGTGTGACCGTGGTCAAATCACGGAGCACCCTGGTTTGTGTGACATTGTGTCTTGGGGATCGACTCAAGTCCTGAGGGGAAAATCTGCCCCGTGGTTCTTCACTCCAAGGGCTGCTGGGCAAACATTACCACGGAGGCAAACAGCACTATGAGGCGCAGTAGCAGTTACAGGTGTGGCTGGATGGAAGGACCGGCATGGGTTTGTGGGAGGAAATGCTTCCAGTGTGGCTGGGCCCTGAGCCTTGGTGTCGTGCGAGGGTGTGTGTGCATGGGGAGCGGAGGAACATTTGATGATGGTGCCCTCAGAGATTGCCCAAAGAGCAGCAGTGAAAAGAGTGACCCTCACACACCAGCTCGCACACCAGCTCGCACACCAGCTCACACACCTTGTGGATGATTAATGGACAAATCACCATATGCTTTGATTTTTTTGATTCCCTGGAGACTCGGAATGTATTCATTTGGTTCGCTACTTGGCTGAAATTTTTCTTCTCTTTTTAAAAACCCCTTTATTTCTTTTTGATTTTCTATGCATCGGTATTTTGTCTGCATGGAAATCTGTTCATCAGGTACATGCCTGGTGCCCACTAAAGGCATAGGAGGTTATCAGACCCATAAAACTGGAGTTACAGATGGTCTTGAGAGACCCTGTAGATGCTGGAAACAATCCCGAGTCCTCTGAAAGAGCAGTCAGTGCTCTTAGCCACTGAACCATGTCCCCAGTCCTTATTTTCTTGTGTGTGTGTGTGTGGGGGTGTGGTCTGAGCATCTGTCCACCTTAGTCTGTTCTTGAGGTATTCTACTGATGGAGCCGTCTCCTCAGTCCCAGCCTGCTTTCTCTAGGTGCCTCCACTATTACTGAGCTGATAGAAATCTCCATGCAGAGGTCTCATGCCATGAGCTGTGAACAGTCTTCCATGACAACGGAATACTGGTGGAAAGGCTTGTCTCATATATTTGGTTTGTGAGCGCTGTGGTGGGCTGGCACAGGGCGGTGTGTGTGTGTGTGTGTGTGTGTGGCTATTTTAGTTAACTGTATCTGGGTTTTCTTTGCTGAAGTCTGTCTCCTTATACTTAGTAAGATGTTCATTCATTCATTCATACACTGGTTATTTACTGGTTGTATTGGTGTCAAGAGTCTTTCCAGGCTGTTGGTTCGCTGTAGTGGACAGACTGGAAACAAGCTCCTCCTCCGGGGCTTCAGACAGACCCAGGGCTTCAGACAGATGTTAAATCTGTTGATTGGTGAATGATGCTTAGCCTAGGTGCTTAGCTTGGAAGGGAGATGACAGTCAGATATGGTGAGCTCATGTTTGGAATATTGGGATTTGAGAGGATGAGGCAGGAGGATTGCTGGGAGTTTGAAACCACCCTAAACTACATGGTGAATTTCATGTCAGCCTGGGCTTCACGCTGTAACACCCTCTCTCAAAACAAAAGCTACAGCAAGAGAAAGCTGGGCATGCTAGTGCAGGCAGGAGAGCCAGCCTGGGTTACACAATGAGACCTGGTCTCAGGGGAAGCAAAGAGAGAGAATGTACTTTTATTAGGGTGTGCAGCAACGTGCTAGATTGTCTTCCCAAACAGTGGGCTTTTAGGGAAATCCTGAGTCTTGAGAAAGTGTCTGGAAAAAAACCATGTTCTTGTGGGAAGTGAGGAAAGCTATGTCAAAGTTCTTAGCTAGAAGTTGTCACGGACAGAGGGAGAGAAAAGAAGAGAGGAGAGAACACCCGCCAGAACCCTGGCGGTGGTGGGGGTCCGCTAAGCTTTCACTTGTCACAGGAGGGTGGGTGGTCTCAGTTGTCTTGGGTATGTTTTGGTTCTTTGAATGCCATTGGGCGACAGTTTGAGAGCAGATGCAGAGGGCCCTGGCTGAACTGAGAAATCCTGGAGTCAGAATGATGGAGGAGGGGAGGGATCAGAAAAGCCAAGGGTTTGTAGATCTTTTGGGAAGAGAGGGCACCAGCAGGAACAGCCTGGAGGAGAAGCAAGGCAGGGAAGGGGTTCTCTGAGGCCGGTCAGCAGTCAGAGGGGGTGGGGCTAGGACTAAGCTTGGGGAGCAGTGTGCTCTGAGGACACCTGCTTGGCTGTGATTGTTTTTACAGCCTCTTCCTTTGTGAGCAGGGTGTGACCCTTTCTCAGGAGGGCAGAGGTGAGTGATTTTACACTTGTCAGGTGACATAAGGTGACAGAGCTTGTGATAATTTCTCTTCCTCCTGAACATTCCTCACAGAAAGTCTTGGTTATTTGTTTACCCATTCAGCCAACAAAGACACAACAGTATCCACGAAAATGCCAGGTCCAGTTGCCACGGTCCCAGCATCCACAGGTGGTTCCCGTGGCAGGGGCTCTGATTGAAGGCTCTGGGGAGGCACGTGGTGCGCATACATACTGGAGACAAAGCACTTACACACACAGTGCAGATAAATCTTTAGAAGAAAAGAGGGAAGCTTCCAGTCAAGTTAGGGGGAAGGCACCAGGAAAGGGCTCTCTACTGATTGTTCAATATGAAGCAGGATCCCGTTGGCGTGAAAAACTCATAAGAAGTTCAGAGAGCCTGGCTTACTACTGGAGGGTTTTTCACGCAGTGAGCATGGGTTAGGAGGTGGGGACGCAGAGACGAGGCTGTGGTTTTCATTTTGTTTTAAAATGTGCAGCGACTTTGGATACCAGAATTGTTAGAACGTGGGGTTCATGTGGGGAATACAAGAAAGAGCTGGTAAGATCATATCAAAAGATGGCAAGCAGCCAGGCCAGGGGCAGGCCCTTCTTCTGTAGCTCAGGGAAGAGGGCTGAGGTGGGAAGGGGATTGAGATCAGAGGAAATGCAGGTAGAATATCGTAAATGTCCACAGCTTCCTCCCCTTTCATAGCCAGTGCCCCTACTGTGTGCAAAACGGACATTCGTCAGGTCACCTTGAGACCCTGGCTCGAGATCAACGCTGCTCTCGTAAATGCCTTCTCCGTCGCTCCTTTTCTCCACTTGTTGATTTTTTTTTTTAAATAATGCATTCCTAGTTAAAGATTAATTGAGACCCATCTGTCTCACAGAATGGAGTCTGGATTCAGTGACCCCATAAATGTTGGAGAAAACAGAAAGGGTATGCTGTAATTGCTTTTTTAAAAAAAAAAAATCTTCATGCCAACAAATTGACAAAGGCCTAGAGGAGACTCAAGAGAGACTCATAGTGGGGTGGACGGCCAAGCACAAGGCCTGGTCCTGAAGGATAGAGCACCCAGACAGGGCCAAGAGCTCTTGCTGCAGTCTCAGAGAAGGTTCTGGAAGGCTCCCAGCTCAGCTGCTGAGAAGCAAGCCCACCTGCTTAACGCGACTCTGATCCAGACAGCCCTTTCTATGTCTGTTCCTATGTCGAGGGACCGGAAGTGGAAGCAGGCCCAACCTGCGTGCACCTGAAACCTGGCGAGACCTGGAGGGAGGCCCAGGTCTAATTTACCTGTTGAGGTGGCAAGTTGTGGTTTCGGTCACGTTGCCCAAAAGATAAGGAATTTCAGGAATTCTGCCATGCCAGTTGGAAAGAGAGTCCCACACAATGGGTCCTTTTGTGGAGCTCGGGCCCACAGTTGGTACTGAGGTGTTATTTTAACTCGTTTTGTGTTGATCTGGAGTGTGCAGTGCCAGTTACTAGGGGAACTTTGGACCCAGGGAAAGAGCGGCTGGCTTCTAAACCATAGGTGGACAACCACTAGCGTGGGCCGCTCTCCTGCTGGCCCTCCGGCCCGCCGGGAAGGAAGCTGGCTCCTTGCTGGCCTGAGCCCAGCTCTCCCTCCTAGCTGCTCTCCTGTGTTGTGGAGGCCACCCTCTGGCCTCACACGTGGCGTGGATCTGGGGACGAGGGCTTTTTTCGAGGTCCGCTCTCATTGCTGCTGCTGTGCCTTCTGCATTAGCGACTTGGCTCATTGTTGTGATCAAATTCCAGACAAGAGCCTTACAGGACGAAGTGTGTACTTTGGCTCGTAGTTCAGGAGGCAGATCGGCTCCTCCATGATGGAGAAGGCGCAGCCGCGGGAGTGTAAGGCAGTCGGTGGTCAGAAAGCAGAGTGGGAGCCGGAAGTGGGGCCGAGCTTTGAAGCCACAAGGCCTGCCTCCTGTGACGTCTTTCCTCCAGCTAGACTCCACCTCCCAGAAGTTCCTCATCCTTCCAAAAACAGTGCTGCCAGCTTAGGACCAGGTATTGATGCACGTGGGGTCATTTCTCATTCAGACCACACCTTCCTGTCCACTTGTTGCAAGAATGAGATAATGAAGGGAAGAGAGTCTGTGAAATCGGTTTTACAGGGCAGCAAGTCCTTTTCAGGACAAATGAAGTCAGAGACAGAATGGGGGGGCAGGCGGGACAGAAGCTGGATGTAGGGGCTAATAATTGGCGTTTGTTTCTGTGGTTAAGAGCACCCACTTAAAGGATTAGGGGCTACATCTCTTTTAAAATAGGATTTATGTTTCTTAAAATTCAAAAGGACAAAATAGGCTTTTAGCTTACAGGAAGTACTGTCTGCAGGCGTTTTGGGTTGCCTTGTCTCACTGGGACGTCATGGCACAGATAGAGGATGTTAGAGCCTCCATACAGGCACATTTCTGCACACAGCCCTGGGATCTTGGGTGGCGCTCTTAGGTTATAAACTGAAAGTTTTAATTGCTCCCTGACTGACTGGCACATTAAGAGCTGAAATGTGTGGAAACAGTGGAAGATGGCTGGTGGTATTTTTACCATCAGAATGGGCAGTCTGTCGTTGATGGAGGCGAGCCCAGCATTCGTTGATAGAGGCTAGCCCAGCATTCGTTGATGGAGGCTAGTCCAGTATTCGTTGATGGAGGCTAGCCCAGCATTCGTTGATGGAGGCTAGCCCAGCATCCATTGAGGAATACAGAGTTCAGTATTGCTGTGGGGACTTGGAGGAGTGATAGAATAATTTCTAGAGTTAAGTTTTATATGTAAATGCACAGAGAAGTGTTAGCTAAAGAATAAATTAACAGCTCAGCCCAAAAGACAGGCAGGCACCAGCAAGTGTGGGCTGAGCTGGGTGATCTGCCTCTGAAGGGTTTGCCTTCTACATTTCCAATTTCATGAACTCATGGTGTCTCGCCAGTGGTCTCCCTGGGTTCAAATGTCTGTGATGGTTTTGCAGACGATGTTTGATAATGAGCCATGTTAATATGTCATCTATTGGTAGCAGTCTCTCGTGCATCCAGCAGGAAGGGCACCCTGCTTTGATTAGGACAGGACTTCTCGGAGGGGAACATTTATTTTTCTTGTGTTGTCTTTGATAACTGATTCTAACTGAGATATCTTGGCGAAAGGCTCTTGCCCCTAGGAATCATTTACTTTCCGCTGCAGCTGCATGCACTGTGCTGGAAGATTGCCTTGAAGCTCTGTCTGCTCGCGACTGCACACTGCTGGGACTGAAGGTGGCAGGATGCAAACTCACTCTCCTTGACTCTGGCAGCTGCCATGAGATTGCATTTTATTTTTTTTATTTATTTATTTTTATCTACGAGAGCTGACAATGTTATGTTCACATTGCACAGTACAATGGAAACCACATTTTAAATTCTGCTTCTCCCCTCCGAAGTCATTCTTGTGGCTAGGAAGCTGGGGTGGGGTTTCCTTGCCAGGCTCAACACTGTGACCTCCTGGTGAAATAGAACAATGACAACAGAAAAATACCAGGAGCGCCCTCTGCTTTCATCTCCCTGGCTGAGTCATGCCAGGTTAAGTGGGCACCATGACAGGGTGAGTGGGTGTTCTCAACACTGGCCGCCCAGCCATCATGGACATGCGACCTCTCCCATGGATGGCCCCATTCCAGGAACAGATCCCATGGATATCATCCCAGGAAGAGGAGGGTTACCCCATGGGGTGCTGGGATCATACCGGGTGGGGAACCTTCAGGAAGCCTGGGTCGGAGCGGGGAGCATGAGCCCATGCAGGAAGAGGAGCAGAGAATGGAGCTTCAGGGAGCTTTCCTTGTTGACATGCATCGTTGACAGGCACCTGAGAGCCGTGGGTAGAACATGTACTGCAGTCACAATGCAGACTTGGGCTACCCAATTGAGATTGTATTTCAGAAGCCATTGAAAAGGGCTGGGGTTGTGGCTTAGTGGTAGAACCCTTCCTTGTGTGCATAAAACTCCGGGTCCAACCCCTGGTAGGGTGAACAAAGTTAGAGGGTCGTGAAAGGTGGATGTGAATGCACACACACTGTGCTGTGTACAAGTTTCTATGGGCAAACAGTTTTTAAAGGGAAAGAGTCTTGCTATTAAAAATACAGAGCAAAACAGAATAGATGACTTAGAAGAGTTGGGCTGGGAGTGAAACCATGTGCTGAGGTCCTTCCCACCCTATCCCTGCAGTTTTGCTGGGAATCAGACTGGGAGGGAATCACAGGCTGAGGTCCTTCCCACCCTATCCCTGCAGTTTTGCTGGGAATCAGACTGGGAGGGAACCATGGGCTGAGGTCCTTCCCACCCTATCCCTGCAGTTCTGCTGGGAATCAGACTGGGAGGGAACCACGGGCTGAGATTCTTCCCACCTTTATCCCTGCAGTTTTGCTGCTGGAGAAGATAGAACACGATGACATCTGCAACAAGACGCTGAAGATCACCGACTTTGGCCTGGCACGGGAGTGGCACAGGACCACCAAGATGAGTGCTGCAGGGACCTACGCCTGGATGGCTCCTGAGGTCATCAGGTCCTCCCTGTTCTCCAAGGGCAGCGACATCTGGAGGTGAGCCTATGCCTTTCTTTGCTTGCCACCTCTGGTTGCTGTTGTATTTCATCCGTGGAGACTTCAGGACTTCCTGATTCTGCCATGAATAGCAAAGAGCTTCTAAGTGCGTTGATCTAGATGTGCCTTGCAGAATATTTGCTTCACTATGTAAAGATGTGCTGCATTGGTTTATGTTGTGGAGTATTTGTTTAACCATGTAAAGATGTGTGCATTTATTTAATTGTGTAAAGGTGTGCTGCATTTATTCAATTGGGTAAAGATGTGTTGCTGTTTTACCTTGCCTGCAAAAGGCATCTGATTGGTCTAGTTAAAAGCTGAACAGCCAATAGTGAGGGAGGAGATATACGCACACCTCCCAGTCAGGGGAAGTAGGAGGAGGAATTTAAGCTCAGAAAAGAAAGGAAAAGAAATGCCAAGGAGGTGCCAGAGGCCAGCCAGCCAAACACGGAGGAAGCCGGAGTGTAAGACATACAGAGTGGAAGAAAAGTAAACAACCCTGAAGCAAAGTGTCGATGAATAGAAATTAAGTTAAATTAAGTTAAAAGAGCTAGTGGGACAAGCCCAGGCTAAGTTCAAGCATTTATAATTAATAATAAGTCTCCGTGTCTTTACTGGGGAGCTGGTTGGTGGCCCAGAGAAAACGCCAGCTACAGATGCAATGACAAGAAACTTGTCACTTGACTTCCTGTCCTGTGGTGCGATCTCTGGGGTAATTAAGTTAAAAAAGGAAGGCTTATTTGGCTCAGGGTGTCTGCGAAGAGGCAGAACTTCATGGCTGGATGTTTGTGGCAACTTAAGCTGCTTCCTTCATGTCGCCCAGGAAGCAGAAAGAGAAGGGAGAAGAGACTGAGGTTCCAGGGTACCCTCCCAGGGCAGATCCCAGTGATTGACCTTCCTTGTATGAGTCTCTGCTTCCAGAGGCTCTGCTACCTCAGGTTGGGGTCAAAGCTCCGACACATTAGCTTTAGAGGGATGTTTAAGATCTAGCCTATAGACTCCACCTGGTCCGAAACGGCTCCTGCTCACCTCAATGCAGGCAGATCTATCCAGTCTCAAGAGTTCAATGGTTCTAAGTTCAAAGTCTTTTCTGAGACTCAAGGCAAAATCTCTCTGCGTGTTATTGTATATGCATGTGTATTAGTAAGTGTGCGTTCATGTGCGTTATTAATTGCATGCACATGTATGTGTTATTAAGTGTACATGTGTGTGTACATATGTGGTAAGTGTGTGTTATTGAGTATTTTAATCGGGGTTACTATTGTTGTGAAAAGACACCATGACCATGGTAACTCATATAAAGAAAACATTTAATTGGGGTGGCTCACTTACAGTTTCAGAGGCTCAGTTCATTATCATCGTGATGGGAAGCGTGGTGGCCTGCAGGCAGACATGGCGCTAGCTAATCTTGACCAGAAGGCAGCAGGAAGTCAACTCACAGTTACACTGAGGGAAACCTGAGCAAAAGAGACCTCAAAGCCCTCTCCCACAGTGATTCACTTCCTCTAACAAAGTCACACATCTTAATTAGTGTCATTTTCTTTTGGGACCATTTTCTTTCAAACCACCACATCTAAGTATGTGTGTGTGTGTGTGCATATGTATATGATTGTATATGCACGTGTGAATGCATGTGTATGTTATAAAATTTGTGTGTTACTAGGTGTGTGTCCACACATGCGTGTTAAGTGGATGCATATGTGTGTGTTATTGTGTGCAAGCTTGTGTGTATTGAGTGTGTGCAGTGTGTTCACACATGGAGGTGAGAAGTTGGTACTGAGTGTCTTCTGCCATCTTTACCTTATCTTTTGAGATAAGACTTGAGTCTGGAGCTCACTGATTGGCTAGACTGGCTGGTGAACAGGCCCCTGGGATACACCTGTCTGCTGGGATTACAGATATGTGAGACAATGTCTGACTCTTTTATATGGGTGCTGGAGATCTGAACACAGGTCCTCCTGCTTGAGAAGCAGACACTTTACCGACCCTCCAGCCCTCAAAAACAAACAAAACACAAAAAACACCAACAAAAACCTGGTAACTGTAATCTTCTTCTTCTTCTTCTTCTTCTTCTTCTTCTTCTTCTTCTTCTTCTTCTTCTTCTTCTTCTTTTTTAAGAAAAAGGAAGTTATCCACTTTTGAGATACAATGACACACCGAGCTCTGGAAAGGAGGAATAAGAAAATAGCAGGGAGGGATCAGAGCAAAGCAAAACTGAGCCCAGCAGCCGCCCACGTATGTCCGTGCCTGGTGTCTGGGGCACAGGTCAGCAGAATGTGGCTTGGGCAGCCCTGATTGTGGGTTCTGTGAACTGCTGCTCAGGTGGTCTTTCTCCTGGGCTGGCTCTGCTTGCTGCCGTCAGCTTCCCCTGGTTGCTCTAACTCCGGAAGTTCTCCTCACAATTTCCTCATTTTCTAGCTCCACACTTTGCCCTCTCAGGGACAGCGAGACTTCCTTCTGGTTGTTCCAGTTCAAAGTCCCTGTCTTCTTGATGCTGGTCATTTCTTTAACAGCTAGGTCTGTCTGCCACGTGGAAATGTGCCTCTCCTCCCCCGAGACAGGATTTCTCTGTGTAGTCCTGGATGTCTTGGAATTCACTTTGTAGACCAGGCTGGCCTCGAACTCACAGAGATCCTCCTGCCTCTGCCTCTCGAGTGCTGGGATTAAAGGCATACACCACCACTGCCCATCAGAAATACAGCTTTTTTGGCTGAACTGCAAGTGTTTAAAATATTTCCACTCTTTCTCACTCCTGATCCGAGTTGCTAAAAGCAGTTGGTGATAACCGTGCCACAACCCCAATGCTCGGCTGTGTTGAAATTTTCTCTCTCAGATTACTGAGTCTCCTGCCTTCAAATTTTAGCCTCATCCAAAGTCTCAGGCTGTGGGCAAGATGTCAGCATTGCCGGAATGTAACTCAAGTGGTGTGTAGGGTGACGTCTGCTGGAGCCCTTGTGGGCACAGTCATTCCTGGCCTCACTTCCTTCAGCGTCCTCATCCTGAGCCCCGCTGGATGTGATGACTTCCAGAACTCTAGGCCTCCTCCTGCTCCTTCTACAAACTTGACCCAAGGCTTTCGACCCACAGTGTTAGGTGCCATCCCAGCAATGACCCATGTTTTCTGTGTTAGTCAGCTTTCTGTGGCTGTGACAAAATTCCCAAGGTGATTAACCCTTAAGTGCTAGAGGAGGCTGCTTGTTCTTCCTGGCCACCAGGCTAGCTTAGACCCGAAATAGTCTCACAGAAACTGTATTAATCAAAACACTGCTTGGCCCATTAGCTCTAGCTTCTTATTGGCTAACTCTTACATCTTAATGTAACCCATCTCCATTAATCTGTACATCACCATGAGGTCGTGGCCTACCAGCAAAGTTTCAGCACATCTGTCTCCAATGGCAGCTCCATGGCGTCTCTCCAACTCCATTTCCTTTATCCCAGCATTCTGTTTAGTTTTCCCTGCCTAGCTCTGTTCCTCTACAGCTCTGCTATAGGCCCAAAGCAGTTCCTTTATTAACCAATGAAAGCAACAGATAGACAGAAGGACCTTCCACATCACTTAAGAAGGGAATGTTTGTCTTTTTAATTTAAGAGTGCTCACAGTTTGAAAGCCTTCTTCTCGTGGGCCTTTGACTTGGTTGTTTCCTGGGCCTGTGGGGAAGCAGTGCATCATGGGGAACAGAGCTGCTTACTCCGTGGCAGCCAGAAAGGAGGGGTATCAAGCTGGGCAAAGGGGTGCACACCATGGTGTGAATTGAGATTGCTCCCCTGTGTTGTCCCCACCGTGGTGGATAGGACATCCGAAGCTATGAGTGAGGAACAATGATTGCTCTGGTCAGGGGTTTCTTCCCGGCTTTGTGACAGTGATGAGGGAAGCGAACCTGTAGGACAAGCAAGAGACTCGCTCTTTAATCCGGCTTATGTCAACCCCCCAAAGTCACAACCCACACTTTAATATTTGTGTATGCTAGAAGCCGCTCCCTCACTTCCACACATGGCACTCTCGGGGGAGATTTTCATCCGATCCACCAGAGAGCTCTTGGTTACCCCACAGCAGCCATGCCACTGCTGTATGAGGTAACCATACAACCGTGCTTGGCAGGTTGACCTAGTAGCTAAATTGATGACCTTGGTCAAAATAACACTGGGTGAGGCAACCCAGGCAAGGAAAATGAACACTGCACGTTCTCCCTGCTAGTAAATGCAGCGTCTAATTTAACTGTAGTGCTTGTGGAGGTCAGGAAACTCGGTGGGAGCTGCTGGGAGAGGGATGTCTCAGGGCAGGGGCAGCAGAAATTAGGTGCTATCTGAGGAGGGGTGGAACTGGGGGATGGGACTGTTTAAGGAGTGAGGGGAAGGGAAGATAGGGGACACAAGGGAGCTGGGGGGAGGATTAACCAAAAGCAAAGGGCACGCAAAAGCCGCATAGAAGCCTACTATCCTGTAATCAAATAAGAATATAGAATTTATGAAAAAGGACTTTGAGAGGAACTGCACTGGCCGTGACTTTTATGAACTGAGGCGAAGACTCTGCAGTGCCCTGGAGACAGTGGAGACTCCTCAGAGCTTTCCCGTGGTGAGATAGTGGTTCAGACCTCTGAGGGCAGAGCTGATCATGTGCATTTTAGAGAGCAAGGAAGATCTTGTCAAGTTGTGGAAGTGAACTCACCTGTCTTTTCTTCTCCCTTCCTTCCTTCCTTCCTTCCTTCCTTCCTTCCTTCCTTCCTTCCTTCGTTTCTTTCTTTCTTTCCTTCTTTCTTTCCTTCTTTTTTGATTTTTCGAGACAGGGCTTCTCTGTGTAGCTTTGGTTCCTGTTCTGGAACTCACTCTGTAGACCAGGCTGGCCTTGAACTCACAGAGATCTGCCTGCCTCTGCCTTCTGAGTGCTGGGATGAAAGGCATGCCCACCACTGCCTGGATCAGTTGTCTTTTAAGAAATTATCTGCCAGGGTTCTAAAAACTACTAACTCCCCCATAAACCAATTTTACCTTCAAAATAATGTCTTAAGACTAGACCCCTTTCTAAGATGGGCACTGGTGGCCCACACCTTTAATCCCAGCACTCGGGAGGCAGAGGCAGGGAGATCTCTGTGAGTTTGAGTCTAGTCTGGTCTACAAGAGCTAGTTCCAGGACAGGCTCCAAAGCTACAGAGAAACCCTGTCTCCAAAAACACAAAAGGAGAGGGAGAGGGGGAGAGAGAAACTAGACCCCTTTCTGCGTGTCCGCCCTCCTCTGTTACAAGCGCTAGTCCGGCAGCGCTCATGCGCTCTGATGTGGGATTCCGGAAGTGGTGAGAGTACACGCTTTAGCAGACGGAGCAGATACACGGCCGAAACCCACCTGTACTTCGGTTTCAGTTAAGCAAAGATGATTCAGATTTTCATTAAAAGTTGCCAATCAGGAAAAAAGGAGAGATGCCTGACTGGTAACAGTAACAAATGGCGGGGACCAGCATGGTGGCTCAGGGAACCAAGACTCTTGCGGCCAAGTCTGACGCCCTGAGATTCAGATGATGGAAGGAAAGAACCGGCTCCTGCGAGCTGTCCTCTGACTTCCGCTTCCCAGCTCACACGGAGCTTGCTAAATTAAATCACACGCTAAATTATAAATAAACAAAAAATGAAAAGCCGTAAGAATGCCAGTTGTGCAGGTACAATGGTGTGTGCCTGTAGTCGGCCGGTCAGCGGACTGTAGCAGAGATCCCTTTAGCGCAGGGTTTGAGGGTAGCCTGGGCCACACAAACCTCACCACAGCAATGTATGTCTCTTATGATTCGGCCTGTCAGTGTAAATCTAACGAGTCATCAAGGGTAGCGGTTCTCAACCTGTGGACTGCGACCCCTTTGAGGTTGCAGATGCCCTGTGAAGGAGCAATGAAATAGTTTTATGGTTGGGGTCACCTCAACATGAAGAATTATTTTAAAGGGTCACAGAATTAGGAAGGTTGAGAACTCTGTTCTAGAGTGACGGAATTTGGGGGGATTGAAAAAAATATATGTATGGGTGTTCTGCCTGAGGGCTTAGCTGCACATCACATGCATGTAGTACCTGTTGAGGCCTGAAGAGGGCATCAGAACCCCAGGATTGGAGTTGGAGACAGCAGGGACCTGTTGTGTTGGTGTTGGGACTAGGACCAGAGTCCTGGAAGAGCAGCCAGTGATCTTTTTAATGGCTGAGCCATCTCTCCAGACCCCTTATGGGGTAGCTTTGTGAGACAGGGTCACACTGTGTAGCCTGGAGGTCATAATCCTCCCGCCGCCGTCCCCTGCATGCTGGGAATGCAGGTGTGCACTATCATACTCTGGCTGGTCTGGAGCGGAGCCACCTCCTGCCCCGGGAGAGCAGTGGTCTTGGGTCAGCTGGAAATGCTGATCCCAGTGGGAGCTGAGTTGGGGTTGGGGTGGCTGCTGAACCCAAGTCACTAATGGAAACTTTGCTTTCCAGCTATGGGGTGCTGCTGTGGGAGCTGCTCACAGGCGAGGTCCCTTACCGTGGCATCGACGGACTGGCTGTGGCGTATGGGGTGGCCGTCAACAAGCTCACGCTGCCCATTCCATCCACCTGCCCCGAGCCATTTGCCAAGCTTATGAAAGGTACTGCTTGGCCTGATCTCAAGCGTCTAGGGGCGAGGAAAGTTGTGTATAGGGACAGTAGTGTTTTCTAATTTTTTTAAAAAAGCATTATGTGCTCTAGTGAAATGACTCAGCACATAAAGACATTTTGCCACCAGGGTTGACAGTCTGAGTTCAATCCCCACATGGCAGAAGAGGTCAGACTCCCATGGGTGGTCCTCGGACCTCTAACTGTACGCAGTGGCCCCCCTGAGCCTGCACAATAAAGCAGTGGACAAGCAAAGGAAATATGAATCTGATGGCGGTAGCTCATGTCAGTAATCCCAGCATTCAAGAATCTGAGGCAGGAGAATTGCTTTGAGTTTCCAGGCCAGCCTGAGCTAATATGAGACCCTATCTCAATTTTTTTTTCCTCTTAAGTGTGCTATGCTGAGAAACTCCACCTCTACTGGAGAAGTGAGTCACAGGCATTTTCAGGCATGTAACTTAAAGCCACCCAGCATTATCAGTGGTGCCTGGCCTTCCCTGCCGCTGCCCCACTGTGTGCCAGCAGACAGCACAGTCCTGAGCTGGCTCCGAGCCTCCATCTGAAGGCCCACATAGTGATTGTTAGCATCTCTCAGGGCTACCAGAGTGGCTTTGTTTGGGCCTTTGGTTCCCCACTTGTGGTTAAGCTTGCTGCCTTTCTCTGTGAGCTGTGAATTTACTTCATCAGTTTTGATTTTTGATTTTTTTTGATAGGGTTTTGCCAGATGCACCAGGTTGGCCTTAAACTCACTCTGTATCCCATGCTAGATGAAAATTTATTATGCATTTCAGGCTGTCCTCAGACTCACTCTGTACCCCAGGCTGGCTGCAAACTCACCGTGTAATCCAGGCTGGACCTGGATCCTGCCTCAATTTTTGTAGTGTTGGAATTACTCCTTAGACTTTCTATTATATTATAACATCTTCCAGATGTTGACTTGGGGGCTTGTGTTTTATAGCTATGTGATTCTGCAGTAGCAGTGAGACCTAAAGTGTGGTAAACATGCATCTGTGAACTGGCAGCAGCAGGCTGGTCCCACCGTGTCTCTGTTCACCTCTGACGTGGTGCTGGAGGTTGGGGGCACGGGGCACTCAGGCGCTCACTGATATGCCCTTACAATTTCCAGGAGTCCCTGCAGACAGGGACTTCTGGTTTAGTGACAAGTGTCAGATTAGGAACGTGGCCGTCTTTGGAGAACATCCCAACTGTACCGAGTCGGGAAAGTAATGTGATTCTCATTCGTTGCAGAATGCTGGGAACAAGACCCTCACATCCGCCCTTCGTTTGCCTTGATTCTTCAACAGCTGACAGAGATCGAAGGGGCATTGGCGACGGAGATGCCCCAGGAGTCCTTCCATTCCATGCAGGAAGACTGGAAACTGGAGATTCAGCAAATGTTCGATGAGCTTCGAACCAAGGAGAAGGTGAGAGGGTGGACTCACTGCCCAGTGCACCCGTAAACCTTGGGAGTGCCAGCCGGGGACCACTGTTGTTAGCCTTCTGTCAGTTTTCAGATGCCAGCATTTATTGATGCTTGCTATCCTTCAGGTTAATATAAAGTGTACTGAAAACATATAGTTGGAAAGAAAATAATCTTTTACTAGGAAATTTCCAAATGGAAAAGAGATAGGAAATAGCATAATAAACCTGTATGTTAATGGGCCTTGCTGAATGCCCAATCCAGTTTGACCACTTTACACACTTCTCCCCATTTTTTTCTGAAACTGGAGTATTTTAAATCAAATCCTTACCTCATGCTACTTTCTTATTTGTGTTGCTTGAAGATTTTGGTGTCTCGTGTGTGTGTGTGTGTGTGTGTGTGTGTGTGTGTGTGTGTGTGTGTGTAGGCTTGCTTGGTTCGTGGCACAGATGCCAAAGTCAGAGAATAATTTTTGGAAATTCCTTCTCTCCTTCCACCTTGTTGAGGCAGGGTACTCCAGGCTGACTGGTCCATGAGCTTCTGGTGACCATCCTGCCTCCACCTCCCATCTTGCTGGGAGGATGTAGAGATAGAGTTAGGTGTAGCTGGAGGCTTCTCATCCCGTCTCGTACAGCCACTTTTAAAATAACCACTCTTACTGAGGCTTAATATTAATTATAAACTGGTTGGCCTATTAGCTCAGGCTTATTATTAGCTAGCTCTTACAACTTAAATTAACCTATTTCTATTAGTCTATATTTTACTATGAAGCTCGTGGCTTGCTACCTCACATCTTGCTTCTTCAGTGGCTGCTGGCATCTCTCTGTCTCTGCCTTCTTCTCCCCTTTATTTTTGCTTGGATTTCCTGCCTGGCTTTATTCTGCCGGGCCATTGGCCAAATCAGCTTCTTTATTAACCAATGATAATAAAGCATATTCACAGTGTACAGACAGACATCCCGTATCAGTCAGGAGCTCCTGTGTCTGGCTTTTTGTGTGATCCGGGGATTGAACTCAGGTCCCGCCCAGTGAGTGGTCTAACCACAAAGCAATTTCTCCAGCCCTCCATGTTTCTTCAACTGGCAAAGATTTTGAAAAGTAATTCCCTTGCTGTTACCACGCAGACACACCTGACCTTATAGTCAAGTCACAACATCAGCATTCTGAAATCCCCGTTCTGTACACTCCGGTCACAAAAATCCGCTCAGCAGCGTCTGTGTTGGGATTTGTTCATAGCTGCCCTTGCGGCATATGACCCACGGTGCTTGGGTTGGACATTCCTGGGACCTCAACAGTAATACTGCCTTATCATATGTGTTGTTCCCTGACCTGCCATGTTATTTCATGCCTATTCCATATTCAGATGTACCAAGGGAGTTTTTCCACAGTGGACTTGGACAAATCAGAGTCATATTTAGTCCATGTTCTTCTTGGCCATGTCTTGTAAAGATATTTTTTATGTATGAGCACTCTGCACGTATATCTGCATGCCAGAAGCGGGCATCAGATCCTGTTCTAGAGGGCTGTGGGCCACCATGTGGTTGCTAGGAATTGAACTCAGGACCTCTGGGAAGAGCAGCCAGTGCTCTCAACCACTGAGCTCTTGTCAAGATATTTAGATACTGGTTCTTGTAACACCTCTCCTCTGGTCTCCAAGGCCATTGTTTTGTGGGGGAGACGAGGAAAATGTGTACATTTCTAACTCTTCAGTGTGTGCTCTCTGACGTACTTGGCTGACAGACATTATGAAGGGAAACAAGTAAGCCAGAAATGAAACACACAGCAAGCATCGACCTCACCACGCTTACGGTGTGCCGAGAGTCACGGGAGCTGGTGTGAGGCAGACTGGTGGGGGTGTGAATTGAGTAAGCCCGGTCTCTTTGGGGGTGGTGAGATAAATCATCAAATGTCACCCATATAAAAACTAGATTTCAGGTATGGCTCTGAGACACGGTAATGGTACTTAGTCTTTAAAACATCTTTGAAGTATTTGAACATTTTCGTGAATTCGGGTTCATTGTTGTTTGACAAATGCATGTTTGTCATTTTCAAGAATTCTGAAATGAGGTATTTAAATCTGTGACTAATGGTTTAATAGTTTAAGTGCTTCTGTTATACACATGCAGTGATACACATCTGTGTGTGTGCATCCGTAGCACAGCAAGCACAGTACACATGAGGGATACACATCTGTGTGTGCATCCAAAGCCCAGAAAGCACAATATTTCAAATTACTTGTCACCTTGAAGTTATATCCAGGGAGGAATTTTCCCTCCATAGGACTCTAGAACAGAGAAGGAGCAAGCACCCAGTGACTGTCTGAAGGGTTCTGAATAGGGTTCCTGTAAGTGTCCCCAGGACTGGTCCCCAGATAGAGTTCATTTTGCTGAGGGCTTTGCTGGTTGGTGTTCAACCTCCCTTCCTGGTGCTTGGGTAGAATGACCAGGATTGCCTGTCCTTACCAAGCTGAGTTTCTGGAGCTCTGGGTCAAGCAGGCTGACCGGATACCTCTGGACTCAGCTGGGTGCTGCTAAGTGGCCTTGGGCTCTGTGCTACTCCCCGCAGAGTGTCACAGAAGGAAGTGTGAAGATGGTGCCCAGCTCATGTCTCCTGCTTAGTAAGTACCATGTAAGCATGTGTCCCGGGAGAAAGATGTCATCGGGGCTGTGACCCAGGGCTCTGTAGCCTCCCACTGGGCCTGGCCAAGGCCTAGGGGAACCACCTGGAAGAGGAAGACATGGAGGCCGCTTTCAGAGGGATGTCTTTTATCAAGGCACCTTGATAAACTCTGTAGAGCTATGGAAACATTTACACATTTGGTTGGCTTAAAATGATAGGAAAATTTTGAGTTGCCTTTTTTTTTTTTTTTTGTACACTTGTCCGATTCCCTTTTAAGAATTTGAAATGAGGTGTTTGAACCCGTGACGAAACTTGATTTTCAGGATGATGGGACGGATGATTTTGGGGAAAAATGGCCTCAAATCACACAATTCCTACAGTCCTTTTGTTTAGTTGATAGCCAGTGTTGAAACCGCAGATGTAATCACAGGAGCAGAGGGGTTCTCGTGCTATAGGGTGAGATACTAAGACAATGCTTGCAGAGGGACACAGCCCTCTCTGTCTCCAGCTGGGCACCAGCACTGCGGTTTTTTTCTTCTTCCCTCTCCCCGTCTTTGATGCAGTGCCTCTCTCAGCATCCCAGGCTACTCTGCTACTGACCGTGTAGTTTTGGTGGTCGTGACCTCACCGCAGTGCTCTTGCTAAGCCTCCCACGTGCTAGGACTGCAGGCATGCCACCCTGCCACCCATCACAGCCATTTTCTTAGTGTCCTTTTGGATGCCTTCCGTTGTGTCTGGTTTGTCTCCTTGCCCCTCCCAGTGGCCCCTTATGGCCTTGTGATCGGTGATTAGAGAACACGCAATTGTGTGTCTCTTTGTGCTGTGAGGTTTCCAATCTCATCTTCCTGAGGGGTGGAAAGCCCTTCCTTTGTACGTGCGCTATCTCCCTTTCCCGCTCACTGGCTGAGGGAGGAGGCCTCGCACCCCAGTGAATGTTCAGCCCTTGGCTCCCGTCTGCATTACCCCGTAGATGGTGAATCCTCCCCACGCTCAGACTTCTTATCGCTGTCTGCCTCTGGGTCCCCTGTGTGCACCTGGCATCCGGGGCCCTCCAAGAGGCTTTGTCCTCATTAACCATTAACCTTTCTTGCAGGGAAATGATTTTGCCATTACCAGAAATTCCCCGCTGAGCCTTCGGGCAAATGCTCCTGCTGGTAACCACACAGACAGAAGGAAGACCTTTGTGCCTTGTGATTTCAAATATTCACCTATGTTTTGATATTCCATGGGTCTTCCTCCCTTTATCAAGCTTCTTATTGTTATTACTACTACTACTACTATTATTATTTTATTATTGTTATGTGTGTGTGTGTGTGTGTGTGTGTGTGTGTGTGTGTGTGTGTGAGGTCAACCTTAGTTATCTTCCTCAGTCCTTCTCTGCCTTACTTTCCTGAGGCAAGGTCTCTCACTGGAACCTGGAACCCTCAGTTCTGCCAGACTGACCTGCTAGCAGCCCCAGGGATCCTCCTGTCTGTAATTAAGTGTGTGCTCCCAGGCCTGGCTTTTATGTGTGGTTTCTGGGGACTGAACTCATGCCCTTGGACTTGTATGGCAAGCACGTAACCAACTGAGCCATGCCCCCAGCCCAACTTTTCCAGTTTTGAAAATCTCCCTGATAGGATGCATAGTTTGACTGCTTTCCCACCAATCCTGCTCCCCTGCAACCTCTTACAAATTCTTAGTGTTGTTTATGAGGTCGTTGTAGGGGATGAACACTTTTGATAGGGACTTGGAAATCAAAGTGTTCACTTGCTCAGTTTATACAGAGAGATGCAGAAGGGATTGCTGACCCCAGTTAACAGCAGACGGTGGGGCCAGCGTCAGCACCACTGAAAACAGGGACTCCAGGGGAGGAAGGGTGGGTGCTTGTGATGAGTTCAAAGCCACCCTCTCCCCTCAGGCGCTCTGCGGTCAATCTCCAGTGTGAACTCGCTTCAGAACTGCTTCTCAGCTGAGTGGGTCGCCCTTGTCTGTGACCCCTGCACTCAGGAAACAGAGCAGGAGGATTAGAAGTTCGAGGCCAGACAGGGCTACATGAGGCCCTATTACTAAAAAAAAAAAAAAAAAAAAAATAGAGATTTTCTTTTCTAAATTGCACAGCGTTTCTTTTCCCTTTTTCCTTTCCAGTGACAAACAGCCGTCTGTACCCGGCACGCGCCGGTGAGGCGGTGCCGACCCATCTGTCCATCAGAGCCAGCTGGCATGTGGTCGGGCGAGCAGTTGAAAGGCCTGGGAGTCAGGCCAAGTCACGTCTGTAGTTGTGTGTATGTGAACTGTTTAGTGAAACGAGTCCAGATCAGAGCACTCAGAACTGAATTCTGGTCCTCTCGGTGGAGTTGCCGTAGCCCAAGGGCTCCTGTTTGGAAGGACGCGTTTCTCTGTCATGAGGACACACTCTCACCTTTGTTTTCGTCCTGTCGGGAGGACAGCGGTTTTCTGGGCTCCTCTTTTCTTTCTGATATTTGTAGATTGGCTTAATTGACCCCTGAGTCCACCTAGAAAGAGTCCAAAGCTTAAAGATGTGACCTGTGGAGTCTCTGACTGACTGTGGCGCTCACACTGTGTCTTAGTTGAATGAGTCCCGTTGAGGGGTTGCTGTTTAAACTTGTGTGTGTCGCATAAAACCAGGAGTGTTTGCCCCTACCTCAAGGCTCTGGAAGGTCTCAGCCCTAGCAGGAGTCCTCTGCAGTTCCTACTGGAGCTAGGCACGAGGCTCTGCTAAGATGGAAGTGTCTGAGTAGCAACTGTTTGGCCTGCCTGCACCGATGTCTGTAGACACAACCACTCAAAATGTTTCCCTCTGTAAAGAAGAGAACACGTTAGAGAGATGGGGAGATGGTTTAAAGCGTTGCAGGGCTCTCCATTTTCCCCTAAAGGATTATGAGTTACAGTTATATGTAACATGTAATCACAAGGGTTAGTCTTTAACACAGGGGTTCTCAGTCTGTGGGTCGTGACCCCTCAGGGTTGAACGACCCTTTCACAGGGATCTTCTAAGGCCCTCAGAAAATGCAGATATGTAGATTACAATTCGTAGCAAAATTACAGTTGTGAAGTAGCAACGAAATAATTTATGGCTGGGGTCAGCACAGCATGAGGAACGGTATTAAAGGGTTGCAGCCTTGGGAAGGCTGAGAACCGCTGCTTTAATTTATTGGGTTGTAACTGTAGGTTGTATTTTGAAGCGGGCCATTCATGGGTCTAGGGATGTAGCTCAGTTGGTAGGAGGTTCGCCTGGCATTCGTAAAGCCCTGTGTTCCATGCCAGTACCTCATAAACCTGCTCCTGGTAGCTTGCACTTGTATTCATGGCACTCAAGAGGTGGAGGCAAGACCCTGGTGGTGGTGGCGCACGCCTTTAATCCCAGCACTTGGGAGGCAAGGGAGGTGGATCTCTGTGTGTTCGAGGCTAGCCTGGTCTACAAAAGGAGTTCCAGGACAGCCAGGTCTGTTACACAAAGATACAAACCCTGTCTCAGGTTAAAAAAAAAAAAAAAGAAAGAAAGAAAAGAAAAGAAAAGAGAAAAAGAGGCGGAGGCAGGAGGATTAGAAGTTAGTTACAGGTTCTTTATGGCAACTTGGGGAGCTTAAAGACAGCCTGAGCTACTTAGACTGGGTCTCGAAGCGTAAATAAATTACGTCATTCACAGCGTTCTTTGTTGATGAGTGTCGATGTATGATTTATGTGTTAGTTCAGTGGTTCTCAGCCTTCCTAAGCCTGCGACCCTTTAATACAGTTCCTTATGTTGTGCTGACCCCCAGTCATAAAATTATCTTGTTGTTACTTCATAGCTGTAATTGTGTTACCGTTATGAATCGCAGTGTAAATATCTGGTATACACGGAAGCTGATATGCAACCCTGTGGGGGTCTCGACCTACAGGCTGAGAACGGTGGTGTTAGGCCCCCATAAAGGCTAGAGGTGAGGATACAGCCATGATAAACTCAGGTGTGAACGGGAGCAAGGCCTTTGCCTGTCGGGAACTAACAGAAGAGAGGGCGCCTGCTTTGGGCGTTGGTTCTCAGGCGAGCTTGCCTGCGGTGAGCTTGCCGTGAAGGGCTTCGGGAGCAACACAGGAAGCCCATGTTGATCGCCTTTGGGACCCGACTTTGCAGGAGCTGCGGTCCCGGGAGGAGGAGCTGAGTCGAGCCGCCCTGCAGCAGAAATCCCAGGAGCTGGAGCTCAGACGCCGGGAGCAGCAGCTCGCAGAGCGTGAGATCGATGTGCTGGAGCGGGAGCTGAACGTCCTCATCTTCCAGCTGAGCCAGGAGGCCCCGCATGTGAAGAAGAGAAAGGGGAGGTTCAGGAGAGGCCGGCTGAGGCTCAAGGACGGCCACCGCATCAGCCTGCCTTCAGGTTTGTGCCGTCAGAACTGGGGAAAGCCTAGGAGGTTAAAATTTGAAAATGTGAATGAATGAGCGAATGTGCAGATGCCTGCCGCCCATGGTGCTGACAGGCTGCTGTAGGGAGTTCATGACTGACTTTCGAAATAGACGTTGGGCGCTCTCATTGCACCTGAGTTTGGGCTCTCATCACAGAGTGCTAGTGATGGGCAGACCGGGTGGTGGTCAGTACCGATTGCCAATGTGACAGTCTCTATCCTCGCCTAAGTGACAAGACCCTGGGCATGTCTGCAGAAGAATTTCTCTATTAACTGGAAGACACACCCTAATTGTGGGTGACTGTTGTGTGGCCTGGGGTCCCAGACTGAGTAAAAGGAGAAGGGAACCAGAAACTCAGAATCACAGCCCCTCTTCTGTCACAAACGCTGCGTCCTGGGTGTGTTGCCGTCATTAACGTTGATGCTTTCCTAAACTTGGGGCAGGGAAACAACTAACAGGACGCAGAAACCATCCAGCCTTAGAAGAAAGTGTGAGCTCTTCGCAGCTGACCCCACTCTTCAACGACAGGAAGTTGGAACAGCACCCCTCATTTCTATGGGCAGCCGTTGCTCAGCTGATAACTTGGGTTTATTCAATTATTAATATATCTGGCTATTTTTTTTGCCAGGTTCCCAGAAAGTCCTGGATTGTAGTATTTGGAGTTTTCCTTTCTGAAAACAAAGGACACATTTATTTGCTTGCCGAAGCCTCATAAAAGATTTCAGTCAAAGCACTTACTGCTGTAAGCATTTCTTCAATCACGAAGGATTTAGCATGCAGCAGCTACTTCTGACCACAGGATGGCGCCAAATGTCGTAATTCTGGCCCAGGATTAGGAAAGGCTCGTGTTTGGAGCCTCCCACTTTGTGTGTGTGTGTGTGCGTGTGTGTGTGTGTGTGTGTGTGTGTATGTGTGTGTGCGCGCACGTGCACCTGTCTGTCTTATGGAAGAGACACACCCTGGGTTCTAGATTGAGCCAACTTGATTTGGATACTTGTTCTACCACTTTCTAGCCCTGTTCCCCAGGCTCACAGCATCAGCAGAAATTAAATTACAGAGCTTAAAGTTCCTGTAGTAAAGCATCCTGACAGAGGCAGCATTAAGACTCACATTGTCGTCCATCATTGCAGGGAACCCAAGGCAGGAACTAGAAACCACTGGCCATATCCGCAGTCAAGAACAGAGAGAAATGAATGCAGGCCTCCTTGAGCCTATCAGAACTACCTGTTGACTCGAGTCTTTGAGACGTGGCACAGGGCCGTGCGGAGAAATGGGCTCAGACGTCAGCCAGTCTGCCCAAGGGAGATGCTGTCTGATGACACTGTTGCTTGTGACAGTGCAGAGGACAGGGAGGGAGATCACGTGAGTCCTGAAAAGCTGCTTCTTTCTCTCTCAGATTTCCAGCACAAGATCACAGTGCAGGCCTCCCCGACCCTGGACAAGCGCCGGAGCTCAGACAGCCGGCTCTGCAGCCCGCCCAGCAGCCCCCTGATGCTGCCCCGGCTCCGAGCTATCCAGCGTGAGTGTTTGCTTCTCTCTGCATCAGTGTGATCCCAGCCATGTGGTCACACTGAGTGGGTGTGCTCTGACAGTGGCTGTGAGGGAGCGAGAGGTAGATGGCAAACAGGTGGCGGTGGAGATTTGGGGCCGAGTGCAGAGGCACACTCCCGTAATCCTAGCGCTTGGGAGGTAGAGGAAGAAAACCAGGGACAACCTCAGCTATCTAATGAGTTCAAGGCCAGCCTGGGCGACAGGAGACCCTGACTGAAGGAAAGGAAAACATGAAACAAAATAACAGACACAAAGAAGTTGATCTTGGCTTTTAGGCCAGTTTCTCTCGCTCTCGACCATAAATGTGACATGCTGTCAATGCAGTGGGGGCCAGGTCCTCTCAAAGACAGGGGCCCACCAGACAGCATTCCTGTCTTCTGCTGAAGTGGCTGGCGTGATGCTCAGTGGTAGAGCACTTGCCTAGGCACACGGGGACCCAACTCTAACCCCATAAGCAACCTAGCAAGGAGCTTGAGCATTCCGCAAGCGCTAACTAACAATGTAAAGAAGATACATTTGTTTCCGTGTTTATAGAAGCCCTATTTCTAGAAGGCAAATGGCGGGATGAAAGTTAGATGTCTGTCTTTACGGACTTCACCTCCATGTTCACACATGGCTAACCTCACAGGTCCTAAAAGCTTTTATTTTATATTATAGACCAGAACTCACAGAGATCCACCTGCCTCTGCCTCCTTGTGTGCTGGGATTAAAGGTGTGCGCCACCATGCACAATGCTAGTCACACAGTTTTAAACAGTAATGTATGGTTTGTAATTAAAAAAAGAAACCTATGTATGCGTGTGTGTGTGTGTACAATGTGTGTCTGTGCCTGTGTTCGAGGGTCTGCACGCATGTGCCACGGAGGGTGTGTGCAGGCGGGAGGCCAGCCTCAGCTGTGGGTCCTCCTCTATTGCCCTCTTTGACACAGGTTCCCACACTAGCTGGTGACCTTCTGGGGATCCCCGTCTCTAAACTTTCCGCTCATTGTCTTTTCCTAGTCTTCTTCCTGCTGTTTTCTTTCTTTACAAACACAAAGCGTAGTTTTCCAAGGTGGGCGAACAAGCTGTTCTCACTGCTCAGCCAGGCACCTGGCTGGATTCTTGGACGCTTTAGTCAAATCGTATGTGACAGTGGATTGTCCACGCAGTGACTTCGGATGAGAGCCATAAAACCTGGGGACGGAACGCGGTCTTCCGACAAGAAGACTTCGAAGATGCAAAAAGGAATTTCAAGAAAAAAGGATGTACATGGGGACCGAGCTCCATTCAAGTGAAAGAAAGACCAGAGGGCCGAGACCGGTACGTGTGTGTGTGTGTGTGTGTGTGTGTGTGTGTGTGTGTGTGTGTTAAGAGGGGTGCATGGCACACACTGGGGTGGTAGCGCTGTTGTGCATGGCAGTGCTAATAGCCCTGCCCCTTGGGAAGTGATTAGATTTGCAGAGACATCTGGATAGTAACTTAGTGCTCTGTGGTGTGTTGAACTGACTATATGCAATGATTGTTAGTTCAATGAATAATTTGACATCTTTATGTATTATTTCATAATGGGGCGGTGGAGAGATTGCTCAGGCCTACAGAAGACCTGAGTTTGATTCCCAGCACCAACTTGATGTCTCATATCCAGCCCTAACTCCAGTTCCAGGGGATCCATTGCCCTCTTTTGACCACTGTGGGAATCAAACGTGCATATGGCTTGCATGCATATATTTGGGCAAAATATTCAAACATATAAACAAACAAATAAAACTAAAATATTTTTAAAGATTATATTTGTACTTTAAGTCTTCAAAATTCAAAAGCACAAAGGTACTCTCTTTGTAGCTCTAAAGAGATTACTGCTGGGCTAGACGCTCCGTGGTAAAGTACTGTCTAGCAAGCCTGAGGACCGAGCTCAGCTCCAGCGCACACGTAAGCCACAGGCATGGCAACTGCCTGCAATCTTAGGCCCACAAGAGGAAGAGACTGCAGATCTCTCGCTGTGCTAGCCAGACTGGGCGAGAGACCCTGCCTCAATGTGATAGGAAGAGGAATCGAGGCAGACTTGTGACATCCACTTCTGCCCTTCAGATGCAGGCGCACACAGGTGCAGCAGTACACACGCAAACACACAAGCAATCAATGTGTATGTGTGTGTGCGCGTGCAAACACATGCATCGCATGTACATACCAAAAAAGAGACTGCATTTGAGGGCCCTGCAGTTCCACTATGTGAACACAAATGTCTTTCTCTTACAGGGTCAGGCCTCTCTCAGATGGTAACAGTCCTTGGTCGTCTCTCCTAATAAAAAGTCAGAAAACCACACCATTGGCTTCATTGTTTGTGGACCAGTCAGGTAACCGCGCCTCAGGAAGCAGGGTGTGTCGGGTGTTAGCTCTGGGTAGGGGGTCCTCAGGATCATCTCACGTGGCCCCTAAGGTGGTTGGAGGGGTGACAGCGGGTCCTTTAGAGCTTGACTTGAGTCCAGAGGTTGTTGTGCATCCAGACTTCATGGCGCTAATGGAAAAAGATGAAGATCATAGTTTCTTATCTTACTAGGAAAACAGTGTCCCACTTAGCCATATGGCCCAGGTGAGTTTAGCCTAGTCTAGTTGGCCCAGCTAAGGATGAGCTGAGGCTGTATTCAGTAGGTTGAGTTCAAGAGGTAAAACCACTGACAACCTTCACGGATGGTTGGTAGTGAAAAGAGCTGGTCTTTTATATCCACGTGTTTATGTGTTTTATACCGTGAGAAAATCGAAATGTTTCAGCAAAACTAGAGGTGTGAGCCTTGAGTGTGTGCTGGGTGGTGTGCCCACCCTCATGCTCCCTCCCCCTGAGGGATCCTTTTAATAAGCAAGAGTTCTTCCACCGAAAGACCTCTGCATGCTTTGGTTTAGTGTGGTGGAGGTGTGTGTGTGTGTGTGCGCGTGCGTGCGCGTGTGCATTTATATCTTACGCTTCTATCGTATATCGTGATTCTTCTGTTGATATCTTGATGCTTCGTGGATTCTGGTGTGTTTGTACACAACTTAAATGGTGGTGTTTGCTATGCAATAGTTCCATAATGTTTACATTTGTACCTTTGTTTAGGATCTTGTGAAGAACTGAAACTTGCCCCTGATGGATTAGAACATAGAAAACCAAAGCAAATGAAGTTCCCTGGCCAGGCCTATGTTGGTCTACCTCTTTGCAGAGACAGCCAGAGAGAGCACCCAGTAGAGGCTGAGAGTCGGGAGGAGGGACCCTCCAAAGGCTCCCCCGTGAACCACGTGGGTGCACCCCTGTTGAGGAAGAAAACAGAATCTGCTCTGTGTGAGTGTGGGGGGCTGCTGGCATCACTGGCTTTGGGAGTGGATGTCAGGAAACTACACGGAACCCAGGCCCTCAAAAAACCATTATCTAAAGAGGAAAAGAAGCAAGAGGGCACCCTTCCATGGGTCTCCAGGTGCCAAGCAAGTACCAGACAACAGACTGCAGGCAGGGCACCCGGTGATGACCCCTCTGTCCTGCCGCCAAGTGCCTCAAGCCTTTCCTCGAAGACTGTCTCCACAAAGTGTTTGCTGCCGGCGGATGAGGAGGTGCTATCTTTGAGGAGCACTTGGATCTCTTGTGGTCCCATGATGCTCACTCCGGATCCCTGTTCTGCCACCCCAGAAAGCAGCTGTGAGCTCACCCCTGAACCAGGACTTAAGAATGATTGTGGTGTGTTGAGAAGCATGTCACCTGTCCTTCTGGAGCAGACAGGGGGAAACCTGCCACCCTGTGCCACTGCAGGAGATGAGGAACGCCATCACCCGTGGATGGGATGCAAAGAAACGCCTCTCCGACCTCAAAGTAGGTGGCCGCAGTTGGGCAACCGTGCAGATGGCGTTATAGAGGGGAGAGGAGTGTTTTCCTTTTCCTAATGATTTCAATTAATAATATTGTTCAAGTGGATCTTGAGTGCTATCCTTCGTTGTTATAACTTTAATATCACTGGAATTTAGATTCTGGGAAGAGGCTTGATTGGGACGTAGCCACTTCAGATTATCAGGTCATGTGAGTACAAAGCATGTGATGAATGACAGACCAGACTCTGGGGGCAGAGATGGGTCCTTAGGTCCAAATTCCAGCAAGTAGACAGTGGAAGAGCTGACCACGGTCCCAAACCACAGCCATCTAAGCCTAGCCCTAAACCACTCACCCCCAATTCTAAACACTTGACCGTAGCCTTCAACACTAACCCTACATACTACCTCTAATTTTAAACATTACTCCTAACCCTAGCCACTAAACCCGAACTCCAAACCCCCATCCTAACCCTCTAACCCAAATGCTAACCACGACTATCTTCAGGCCTTCCTGAGACACTCCTTGGTCACACGCTGTGGTTGTGCTGGGACCGAGGTCCTTGTCACCTCTGTGTGATTGGTGGTGGCTGGTGTGTAACAAAGCTGCAGACAGCGGGGTGGTTTAAACACCAGAGTTCCTTTCCCACTGTGTCGAAGGCACGGGCAGGGATGGATCTTCCTTAGGCCTCTCCCCTGGGCTTGCTGACCCCTCTCCCTGTGTCCTGACGTGGTGGTTCTTCTGGGTGTGTCTGGATCTTATTAGGGCCCACACTGGGGCCTGTCGCTGTGATCTTACTTTATCTTAGCCGCCTGTGAGGACCCCCCCCCCGGGGCTGGGGAGATGGCTTAGTGTTCTCCATGGAACAGACCCTGAATTTAACCCCCAGAACCCACATCAAAAGCCTGGGCGTGGTGTGCAGACCTGTAATCCCAAGGAGAGGCAGACAAATGCCTGGGGTTTGCGGGCCAACCAGGCTAGTCAAATCAGCAAATCCCAGGTCGGTGAGAGACCCTGTCTCTGAAAATAGGTGGGAAGGTCTGTAGTCGACTTTTTATGTGTATGGTGTATGCACGTGCACACGCGTACGTGTGAGCGTGTGTGTGCATGCATGCGTGGCGCACACACAGGTCATGGTGATGTCGCAGTTAACTGTGTAGAGGTTTGTGTTCAGGTTCACTATCTGTGGCCTTGGGTATATCACTATAACATTCTTGTCTACTAATAACCTGACGTCACCTCTCCTGTGGTCAGGAGCGCGGTAGAAATAAGTGTATAGGCACTGCTATAAGATTAGTTATATTAATGCCATACAGGTATTCTCTGAGACTATACCTGTGGAAAGCTATATGATCTGGGCATGGTGGCTCATGCCTGACGTCCTAGCTACGGGGGAGGATGGGGAAATGGCTGGAGGAATGTTACTGAGTGAAATACTCTTTCTGCTCTAATGGCATGTTTTCACTAAGAAAAGCACAGCCCAGTGGCTGTGTAATTGCCGTGTTGGAACTCTAGGCAACCCCACCATCGAGCAGAATAGCCATCATCTTTCCTGTCACTCATGACTTCAGAGTCTTCTCATTGCACATTGTCTGTCTGTCTCCACCCACAGGGGCCCCTGGAGATTCGGGACTACCACACTCTGCCTCACCTGGTCCTCAGAGCAAGCTGGCGAGCCAGGGCTCTCCTGGGCAACCCCAAGGTGTTCTGGCCAAGCATCAGGCACGTCCTGCCCCGCCACAAAATCCACATACTGCTTCACTGAGGACAACATCCCCACCTGCCTGGGCCAGTGACATGGAGCATGCAGTACCAGGCCTTGCCTGTCTGCTCAGTGCCCAAGAGAGAAACAGGTGCAAGGCCCCTTCCTTGCTGGATGCCAATGTGGAGGGCCAGAGCAGGGACTGTGCCAGGCCCTTGTGCAGAGTGAAGAGCGTGACATGCCCACCGCCCATCTATGCCCTGGAGAAAGACTTTCTGACATGAGTGCCTTTGCCCTCCCAGCATTCCCCGTTTGAGGTGGACACAGAGAGGCACTTTGTGCTGTGTGTCACACTTGTGGCCCATGGTGCTAGTGCTGGATCCTGACTCTGAGGTGCTCCAGAGGCTGCTGTTGGCTGTCCACCAGATGTTAGCTACCCAGTGCCTTGAAATACACAGAGGTTCAGTCAGCTGAGGCGAGGTCATTGTGGCCAGCTTCCGTGCTTCGTTCTCGCCCACGTCCCGCCCATGGCACAAGGCTGTACTACAGTGACCAACCCTCTTCGCTTCCTTCCTTCGTCCTTTTCCCTCTTTTCTTCTCCTTTTGGGTTTTTGTTTGCCACTGTCGGTTTCTTTGGTTTGCACAACAAAAAGCCAGAAATAGCTGTTCTACGTCTTGTCAATAAAAATGTGATGTTAAAAAGTAAAGATATTTATTTATAGAGGGGGAAAAATGGTTCTCCATTGATTGGAGTTAATTCGGAGTCCTATGTAAACTACCCAGAGAAAATCGTAGCCTTGTGATATGGAATGTGCCCAGTTGACTCCTGAATTACACAGGACATCCTCATCCAGGTTTTACTGAAGGGGACTTAGAAAAGTTTTCCTGAGGCTTTGAGAGATGACTCAACAGTCAAGCAGGCATAAAGCTCTTTTGGAGGACCCAAATTCAGTCCCCAGTGCCCACGTCAGGTGGCTCACGACTGCCTGTGACTTCAGTTCCAGGGCATCCAGTGCCCTCTCCTGGCTTCCACAGGCACGTGCATGCACATGCACATACTAACACGCACATACCAACACACACACACACACACACACACACACAATTAAAAGTCAAAATACTTTTTTAAAAGCTTTATTGAATATAACTGTATTGCTACTTTTGTGTCATGTGACCAAGTACCTTAGAATGACATAAAGTGAGGAATTATTTATCTTGCACATGGTTTCAGAGGGATCAGTGCAACTTTGAGGAGGACCTGGTCGGGTGGCTCACATCATAGTGAACAGGAAACAGACATAGGGAGGTAAAGGAAGAGACCAGGGCAAGATACAGCCAAAGACACACCCTCACTGAACTTCTTTCCCGTTTCTATAACTTCCCAAATAGCACCATTGTCGGGGGACCAGATGTGAGCCCATGGAGGATGGGTCACATTCAGACCTCAGCAGTAATTATTGGGGGACCAGATGTGAGCCCATGGAGGACGGGTCACATTCAGACCTCAGCAGTAGTCACCAGGCGTCTTTGAGATCAGGCATTAATATTTGGCCATCATCAC
Organism: Myodes glareolus; assembly: GCF_982192425.1. Lineage (NCBI taxonomy): Eukaryota > Metazoa > Chordata > Mammalia > Rodentia > Cricetidae > Myodes > Myodes glareolus. The sequence goes on from NC_142047.1 coordinate 55,989,105, forward strand.
ATTTTGTGCCCTGCACAGTCGCTCTGTAGGTTTCGCTGCAGAAATGTCCCTTCCTTCATTAGGAGCCAGAGGTGGGACATGTCTTCGCGCTGTAGTAGCCTTTAAGAAATAAATGATCCATGGCTAGCTGAGTTTGAAGAACCTATGTGCTATGGACATACGTGTCATGTAATTTTATTTTTCCCCAAGCCTGCGGTTTTCCCAACACTGCCAGCACAGGAGATGGCAGGGCTGGGGGGTTTTCTGCCCTGAGCCGTTTCACATTTCATTTAACTCTGTGGGGGTAAACAGGCACGGCAGAAAGACACCGGCGACTTCTGGAAGCACTCATAAAGTGTGTCTTTGGATAGCAGGTGGGGTCGGAGACAGCTTCACGTTCTCCATGGACTTTCAATGTCATGAACAGAGCGCTGCGTGTTGAGCCTGGGTGACTCTTCAGGAGCTTGCTGCGTTTGCCAGGGTCCCGGGACTAGTATAATCCTCTTCTGACACCAGAGCCTTGCAAGACAGAGAGTAAATATTTAAAATGCGACACTCGGTAGGAAATGCAATTACCAAATAACCCTTGGCGTTTTATTTAAAGTTCTATCTCGGTTTCTCGAATAATGGCAGACATTGGAAGGGAATGAAATCAGATTCATGGCATCTGAGGCACCTGCAGGTTTGTCAGCAGGTGACCTGCGGGGAGGATGGCATTGCTGACTCTCGGCAGAAGGTTTCAGGTGCCTGGGGCAAACTCTCAGGCTTTCACCAGACCGGCTGTGCTGTTCCCCGCTCTCCTGTTCGGCTTCTCCTCGGTTGTTATTAAAAGGTGTAATAGGGGTGTGGTTCTCTCAACACTTGTCACGTTGCGTAAGCCGGTTGCTGGCTTCCTTTCAACCAATCATTTGAAGCGAAGCTAAAAGTAAAAGAAATGCCCCAAATACCCAGTGCATGGAAGGAAAATATAGAAATGGTGCGCTTAGCTTTGCTCCTGTCGCAGCGTTCCATGGAGTGCGTGTGCGTGATGGAGGTGATGGAACTGGACGTGCTAGACACGTTTGTCTGTCCATTAGGTCCCTCTCACTCAGGGTTCCAGCCTCTTCCTTTGGCTCAACTCTGATGAACTTAGAAATGAAGCCATGCTAAAACAGCAATCCAATGTAAGAAGCCAATCTGACCCTCGATTGCCGAGGATTGCCTTCACTGAGATCCCGGCACACTTCTGGTTGTCTGTGCACACTACACACCTAGCAGAACCTGGCTGTTCATTTGCTATAGACCTCGGCGACCTAGAAGATCACTTAATCTGGTTCCTGTTAACCCATATTGAGGTTTCCCCTCCCACTGCAGAAAGTAACAGCTGGGGCCTGATACGCTATATTCAGAAGCCTGTGGCTGACAGAAATGTTTACATGTGTTGTCTATTTTTTAATAAACCTTTTATAGCTTGTCTGCTGGCGTCGTGGCTTTGATCTACTCCTAACTGGTTGCAGTGGTTTGCTTTGTATTCAGTGAGGAAGCCATGAAGGAGATGAATGCTTCCTGTGTAAATGTGGAGACCTGAGCACCACCCCCAAGACCCTCGCTAAACAGCAAGTCATGGTGATCACGTGGTCCCACGGGGAGGGGGAGCAAGGCCAGTCCCTGGGGCTCGCTGGCCAGCTAGTCTAGCAAGCTTCAGGCCAATGAGAGACCCTGTGTCACAAAACAAGGCTGGTGGCTCCTCAGGATTAACACTCAGAGTTCACTTCTGGTTTCTGTGCGCGCGCACATACACACACTCCTGTGCACACACACCTTTGTGCATACGTGTGTGACACATGTACTCAAATTTAAAAAGAGTAGCAAGCGTGTGGCGCCTCCTTCATGTGTGGCCATCTAGATTCTAATGCTCCGTCGCCATCAACAACTTCTGAATCAGTCTTGGCCAGTTAGTCTTTTGTTAACGTGATATAACCTCAAGTCACCTGGGGAAAGGAGTCTTGAATCAAAGGAAAGAGATGTCACCATCAAATTTCCTGTAGGCAAGCTTGTAGCGCACTTTCTGGATTAATGATTGATGTGAGAAAACCCAGCCCACTGTAGCCAGGAGGTCCTGGGTGTTACAAGAAAGTAGACTGAGCAAGCCCTGGAGACCCAGTAAGCAGCACCCCTCCATGGCCTCTGCTTCAGTTCCTGCCTCCAGGTTCCTGTTTCAGTCCCTGTCTTGACTTCCCGCCATGACAGACTGTGACTAGGATGTGACCCAAACAGACTCTTCTCTTTCAAGTTGCTTTTGACCACGGTGTTTTTTCACAGTAATTAATCCACTTCTGAGTGGGGGCACACGCACTTTTGTTTTCACCGGGCCCCAAGTTGCTTAGCTAAAATGCCAGCTTTACACCCTCCCTAAGGCCCTCCACCCATCTTCTCAGTAAAAAACCACCTGGCATGTGAGCCAGAGGCCTCTGTACTAGGAAAACAACATCACAGAGACATCTGTATGGCTGAGGATTGTTCCAGAACTATAGGGCCAATAAATGGATACTTTCCACTTTACTGATAAAGAAGCCCAGACTTAGGGAGAGGGGTCAATTGGTGCCTTCAGTCCAGCCTGCATTTCAACCTCCCGCGGGTACTTCCAAATCATGGGGGAGGAGGGGGAGGAGGAGTCTTCTGATCCTTAGCTGGTTTTCAGTATATGCTACTGCTAATACGTTTGTCAAATGCCAATTCAGAGAAAGAAATATGAGCCCTGCTTGGAGCCTGGAGGTCTCCGAATGCTGCCCTGAGAATCTGGCAGTGGGTTTGACTTTAATTTGGAGTATGCATTTTTAGAGAGGGTTGTCCATAGAGAGGAGGCCAACAGGATAGGCATCTAAGTAGAGACATTTCTAGGAAATTGGCTCATGGCAGAGCATAGACGGCCAAGTCTGAGTTCTGCAGGGCAGGCTGCAGACCTAAGGACGAAGAATGGAGGATACTGTTTATGTTGAAAGACCTTTTGAGGTTCAGGGTCAAGGAAAGGTCCAAGGTAAGAGGTCTAAGGTCAAGGAGAGGTCTAAGGTAAGAGGTCCAAGGTCAAGGAGAGGTCCAAGGTCAAGGCAAGGGTAGTTTTCATCATTAGAGGCTTCTCTTGTTCATTTGCAGATAGTTCTCTCTCTCTCTCTCTCTCTCTCTGTATGTGTGTGTATTTGTAGGTTCACAAGCATGTATGCACACACGTGTGGAGGTCAGAGTTCAATGTTAAGTCATTCTCAGTCTCTAACTTATTTTTTGAGTCAGAGTCTCTCTCATGGAAACTGGGACTCTGATTAAGTTAACTTGGCTTGCCAGCAAGCCCCAAAGATCCTCTGTCTACTTTCCCAGCACCGAGTACACACACAAGCACTGCTGTGCCCAGCTTTGTGTGATGTGGGGGCTGAGAACTGAACTCAGGCCCCTATGCCTACACAGTAAGCATTGTTGACTGAGCCATCTCCCTAGATGGCTTTTCTTCCTTCTGGGTCCCAACATGGTTGTTATTCTGTGTGTGTCCATATCCCAATCACAGCTTAGAAAAACACCCTTAAAGCGGAACTAGTTCCACCTCAGTGGTCTCCGTTGGCCTCTGTGAAGACACACAGCCAGCCACAGACACTTGCTGGGGGCAAGCTCAGCACACGGAGCCACAAACCCAGCCAATGACAGTGCCCTACTGGCAGCATGGGGGCTATGTGGACGGCAGAAGGAAAGCCCAGACAATGCCACCAGCTCTTCCAGCAAGGGGGAGAACAGGAGAGAGCTGATACCTGTAGATACCTGCAGGTGGCGCAAGGGGAAAGGACGGTCCTGGCTGCCGTGGCCAGACTCAGCCACCCTTCCTCAATACTCCAAGTATAGAGACAGATCAGTGAAAATCAGGGAAGAGGGGTTAGTCACTGCAGTCACCTTGAGAAGTGGAGTAAATAAAGATGAGGTACAGGGATCCCCAAGCCCATCTTCAGGGCACTGACGAGAGGCTCAGGTTTTAATACAGAGCAAGAGATGTGCGTAGCTATAAGGAGGCCTGGTCAAGGCGCTATCTTACTTAACATTGGTCCACCAATGTCTGGGCTCCAGAATCTCCTGCAAAGTGGTATGACAGTTAATAGAACCATGTGAAAACCCTTTTGGGGTGACACACATCTCACTCTAGTTGGGGCCTCCCTGGCTTGAGATCCCTCGGAGGGGGGACGACTTCAATTTCTTGGGGGTCTGTAGTTTCAATAGTCAGAGAGCTAAAAAGGGGGTTCTACCCGACCCTCAAATGCTAAGGGCCAGTGCCAACCCCAAGATAGGGAACTGTGACCCTGCCCCCCAACCCCTGTTCCCCTTCTTCCTCCTTCTGAAACGTAAAGAAACTGTACTATGGGACCTTCTCTAAATTTCCCTGACCCTAACACCAGGGTATGGCTGTTCGGTACTTTATGTCACTGTGAACTGGAGCCCCCCAAGGGAGGGCTTCTCACTCGTCTCACTGAGGGAAGCAGTCCTTTAGAGGTAAAGGAAGGTATGGGGGCATTGTGGCTCAACTTGTGACAGAGGCAGCTTGGAGACGCTGGGCATCATAGCAGTGGAGGGGAGCAGAGCCAGGATAAAAAGCCTCAAAACCCAGCCCCAGTGGCCTGCATGTGCCAGCTGTGTCCGGAAGACTCCACTCCACAGTCTCCCAGAACAGCAGTAGCTGGGAACCAAGCCTGCGGGTGAACAGAAAGGAGCCAGTGTTGGGCTTGGCTGCCGTCTGGCTCGGACAGCCTGATGGTTAGTTCAGGTCCCCTCTGGTAACCATGTTGGTCCAGCTCAACACGATTTGCCCAATAGGAGACAGTGTGCCGAGATGGCAAAAACTCAGGCTGTTGGGAAGCACCTAGATGCACTTCGCCGACGCTGAGCTCAGCTTCCGGGTCTCTCTGGAATTAGCAGCTCTGCATGGGATACCAGAGTGATTCAAGCCCACGAACTTGGCGATGTTGGTTTCCCCTCACCCAGACTCAGCGTTGCGGAAAGTGGAAGCCTCGATTGTGTTGAGCTTTATGCTTTCTGTCCACGAGGTGGCGCTAAATGCACGTGACAAAGAAGCAAAAGGCCTTAAGTGGAGGCCTTTCTGCAATCACTTAGAAACAGAAGCTAAAGGACAGCAGAACTTGGGAAGGTGTCAGGGAGGAGCAGGGACCGCAGCAGCACCTGTGCGGGGAGATCAGCGCTCACAAGCGGAGCTCAGCTGAGCATCTGCAGCAGACAGATACCGGAGGAGGCTAAACTGTACATGGGGTCAGGTCTCCAGTGTTTGTGCTCAGTGGAGGGGGAAGTGAACCAAAATGTCTCAAGCAGAACATGCTACCCCTCTGCAGACACTAGCTGAAAGTGCTCTGTTCCACATCAGGGTTCTCTAGAGGGATGAGTGTGCAGGAGTGACCCACAGGGAGAGGAAGAGGAAGGAAGGGTGTGTACGCTTATGTGGAGGTCCAAGGACAGTCTCAGGGTTTGTTCTTCAGGGTACATCTAGGTTGGTATTTGCGACAGGACTCCCATTGGCCTGCAACAAACCAAGCAGGGCTAGCCCAGCTGGCCAGCAAACCCCAGAGCTGTCTCCACCTGTCTGGGATTATGAGCATGCATCATCAAGCCCAACTTTTTGAAATGTGGAGTCTGGGGAATGAACGTAGGTCCTTGTGTTTCCAAGGCAAGCTCTTCGCCAGCTGAGCTGTGGCCTCAGCCCTGAGATACACAGCTTTTAAAGCTACACTTACCTCTTGTTGTTTGTATGACTTAAATGTACACAGGACAAGAGGCTCACTGGACATGCCCCAAGCTCCTGGTCAATTAGGAATCCACAAGGCCTGGAACATTCCATCCCCTTCCCTCTCAGGAACACTTGTGGGTCTTCAGCTCAACTTTAAACCATTTTATCCCCAAATTGCTTCTTATCCTTGAAGACGTACTTTTTCTCTCTTGTTTCTCTTCCGTGTTGACAATCTATGGATATAACACCAAAACTGGAACAAATGAGGAGAACAAGGGAACTGCCTCTACCCTCAGATGAGCAATTTCACAAAAAAACCTTCAGCCGACATCAGGTCAGTTAGTGTGAGAGCCTGGGTTTGGGAGCACTGGGTCGCTAACAAGAGAAGCCTGTGCGCCCTCACTTCCCCTCGTGTTGTCTAGCGGAGCCAGCTGCGGCAGGAAGACAAAGGAGATAAATGTACACTTGCTGGGAAGGAAGACGCCGCCTGCCCTTATAAGCAGCAGCAGCGGAGACAGAGCTCACGCAGAGAGAATTACACTCTGGGCTTGGCCTGCAGGAAGGGAGCTACAGGTCCTCTGAGTCACATGCGGCTGCATGTGGTGTAGGGTTCGACTGGGAAGTAGCCCAAAGTAGCAGCCATGTTCTCTACATGTGTTTGGACAGAGCATGCACGAATGTATCTATTGGTCCAAACACATTAGATTGTACATTTGAGTGGGGTGTGTTACTTGAGTGTAGACTGCTTGCCACTCAGTGCCCAGCAGCCAGGGCCACACCACCAGCAGCTGATGGAGCTGTCTCTGTTGTTAATTGCGGCTGGCACCAAGGGAAACTTCCAGGGCTGGGAATTGGTTACATCTTGTGGAGACCTTGGCCAAAGGGTCCGGTGGAGCCCCTCCCAGACATCACAGGCTATGACCAAGGCGATTGGTTGCTTTTCCGCAGCCTGATGGTAAGACTCTAGTACTGAAGAGAGCGTTTACTTATGGCAATGAATATGGAAAAGACACGCTGGTACCCAACTAGAAACTTCCCCTACTTACAAGAATTCATGAAGGTACTAGGTTACTAGGTTACTAGAGGAGAAAGATAGCAACCGTTATTACCCAGCTACAAACCACGTCGGCAAAATAGAGGCCTGCATGCGTGTTATACTGGTACAACAGCGAAACAGGTTTTATCACTTCGTTGATTGGATTGAAGGCCTACTTCATGAAATAGAACTCATGCGTGGCATTGCTAAAGTTGCCAAGAACCTGAGCCCACCCAGGGCACGTCCATGGGGAAAACCTATTACTATCATTGCTAAAGGAGCATAGCTATCAAATGACTCCCAATGACACATGCCTATACTCACAGATCAGTGCCTTGCTCAACCCGCTTCAGAGAAGCCTCTTCTTGCTATCGATGGGAATTAATACAGGGACCCATAACCGGACAGTGTGCAGAGAGGGAGAGACTTTGAAACGCTCAGTCCTAAATGGCTTATCTTCATCAAACCTCTTCCCCTAGGGTTCAGGGATTTATGTAGAAGAGACAGAAAAATTATAAAGGCCAGGGGTGGTGGGTGGCCCCAAGGAAACAGAGTCTTCTGGACACAGCAGGGTGGGTGCACAGAAGAACTCACAGAGACTGTGGCAGCATGCATAGGACCAAGTCAGGCTCAAATCAGATGGGGTCCTGGCACTGAGAGGGGGTCCCACCCCAACCGAGATTCTATTTGCAACTGATATCTGCAGACATGACACCCATCGCTTTGCTTCATTTATAGACTGCTTCTCTTCGCTGTAATTTCCAACTTTAGACGCTGAAATCTTAGATTTGTAAGTACCTTCCCCCTGACACCAGAGGCTATCACCTCTCCATGGTGATACCCAGATGAAACTCAATCTATTTTTCAGCACGAGAAAGCATGGTAAAGTCTACTGGAGGTTTCATCTAATCACGCAGTTTACTGGGGACGGGTCCGGGGGGAAAGAGATGCTACAATTAGCACCCAAAGCTGCTTCGCACAGACTTGCCCTGGAGGCTGCTTTGTGCTGGGGTCTGGAAGCTGAGTATTTAATAGCAGGCTTATGGAGAACAGATTCAATAAAAACTTTCTTTCCCTTTGTGCTCAGATGCAGCTGCAGGCGAATATCATGCTACACAGAGACCACAATGGCTCCTGTAACGCAAAGGGCAAAAGAAAGGACCTTCATCCAAGAAGAGGCTGTACCCAGGGTTCCAGGGAAGCAAGGCTAATTACATTAAGACAAAAACAAGGCCTGGAATGGAAGAAAGAGGAAGGGGAGGTCAGAGGGAACATCAAGCCCTCAGTCTGTCAACTCCATGACTTTGAACAAAGGAGCGGATAGCCTGGACTTAACGAGGAGTGCCTGTGTGTGTGCCCACTGTCTTCATCTCGTAGGCACACGCAGCCTCCCTATAGGAGGTGCTGGGTGCTGCAACCCATTTGCATTAGTTGGAGTTCTCTGGAGGAACATAACCGAGAAAATGAATATACATTACAAAGGAGCTTTATTAGACTGACTTACATGATATGGGCCAGGAAGTCTACATACTGGAGAAGTTGTAAACCCAGTAGCTGTCTGGACCAGAGGCCCAGATGCCTCACTTCCTAAGTCCCAATCTGTCCTGAAAGCCTGGAGGATCCTAGAGAGCCACGGTCTTCAGTCTGTGTTGGAAGACTGAAGGAGTTGGGTTCTGCTGTCAAGGAAGAATGGCAGCAGTGGCTGCAGGGTGGATGCACTTGGTAACAAGTCGCAAAGACAGGCAGGCAGGCGGCACTGATTTCCCCTCGACCTCTTTGTATCTGGGCTACTGCTGGAAGGTGCTGCTCACTGTGGGTCTTCTCTCCTCGGTTAATTCTTCCTGGAGACGCTCTCACAGACACATCCAGAGGCTCCAGTAGGTTATTCTAGATGCCATCAACTTAGATTCCACCCAAAGTTAGTCATCGCGTCACTGCAGGCTTCCGGGGAAGCGAGGCTGATGGCCAGCCCACACTTAGCGCATCACTTTGAGCCAAAGCTGCTCAGACCTGCAGGTCCACGGGAGCCCTGACTCTATTGCATCCCTCCACGGAACCCCAAAATGAAGAAAGGGAATCAAGCCTGTACATCATAATAAAGAAATATGCCCCTAATGGGATATCAGACAGTTGGTAAAAAATAAAAATAAACAAAAGAAAAAAAAGTAAAAGAAAAAGCCAGTGGTTCTCCACACCCTCCCTGAAAGGTTGTCCTGAGGAGTGCTGACGTCACCACATTCAGAACTTTCCCTGCTGTTTGAAGAGCTCACAATAGTCGTCTCTTGTTTAACTCTTTCAACTAGAATATTTACATAGCTTAGAATTCCCCAAGCAGATAGACAAAAAAAAAAAAAAGAAAGAAAGAAAGAAAAGAAAACACCCAATCAAGATGGCAACTAATTTAGAAAGTCAAAACCGCTTAAGGTGCAGAAAATAAGAGTGTTCCGCCCTGCCTGGGGATGCCTGTGTCACATTCTTGTCACCAAAGGCTCTGGGATCATTGTGGAAAAGGGAGGGAGAAGATCACAGTGAGAGTTGGAGGTGAGGGGGGCATCTTCTGCACCTGAACTCACAGCTGTGGCTGCAGGCACAAGACTTACACAAGATCAAGCTGGCCAAAAGTCCTGGCATGGAGTGGGGAGGAGTTTACAAAACCCCACCCCTAGAGAGGAGCTGTTGGTGGCAGCTGATGGCTGTGGGGGTAGGGGGTAGTCAGTTTTCTTTGGAGATTCTGCCTCTCCTAGGTCACCCATGCCCGAGTGCACAGGTTAACAGCGTCAAGAGGTCTCAGTGGTTTACAGAAGAGTACGATGACATTGAGAGGGGCTGGTGTCGCCGGGCATGTGGCAAGTCCTGGGGACGGAGTGTGGGTGTGTTTGTCAAAACACATGTATAAAATTATCATGCAATGTTTTTTTTTAAAAAAAGATTTTAAAAGTTATCTTTTTTTTAAAAAAAGACAATGAAAACATTAGGCTTCAATCAGCAAGCAAGCAAACAAATATATTAAATCTAAGGTCTGTCTTCAAGTATTGCGCTTGTACGCATGGTGCTTCTGTGTGAATTCTGTGTGTGTGTGCGTATGCGCAAGCCTGTGCACACATATTGGTGCATGCATGTGGGTGCATCTCTGTGGAGGCCAGATGTTGGGTGTCATTTTCTCAGGTGCCACCCACTTAACTGTTGGCTTTTTCACACTGAGTTCTCTCACTGAACCCAATGTTTCTTGATTCATCTAGACTGGTTGGCCGGTGAGCCTCAGGGACCTCCTGTTTCTGCTCCCTCTCTTCCTAGCCCTGGGATTACAAATGCTCTCTACATGGATGCTGAGGTCAAACATCAGTCCCCACGCTCATGCAGCAGGCACTTTGCCCACAGAGGCATCTGTCCAGCCACTTCTGTGTGAATTTGACAGAACTGGCAGCAGGGACCACCGTGGACAAGTTTCAAATCCATCCCATAATTTAGCTTGATGGTGCTATCTCATCCGGCTACTTAACAAAGCCTACCGGATCTCACACCCCAGAAATGCTCCTCCAACGCTGGCGATGTGGGAATCCACAGCTCCTGGTGGCTGCCTCTGTGCAGGGCATAATTTCCAGGGGCAGCAACAGAGCCTCTGATGCTGGTATTGATTCACTGCCTGGGACTCTACAGAGCGGATCGATCCTGTCCTTGTTGCCAAAGATGCCACGTTCTATCTCGTGCCCCGCTGAAGTCCACGGGGTGGCGGTCTGATTGAGTGAGCCGTGCAGCTGTAATGACTGCTGCTAAGCTCCCACTCTGTGGTCTGACTTGCAAAAAGAAAGAAAAAATCCCTAATATTGTGTTAGGCCCTGAAGGAAAAGTCCGACAGCACTGGCTCTTTAATGAGCGTCTAATACAATTTTCCTGACAGTCACTGCTGACTTCATTAGGGGAAAATGTAAATGGTGCTGCCCTGAGAGGCATTTTCTACTCAAAACTGCTTGGTGTCCTTCTGTGCCTCCCCACAGCCATGACTGAGGTTCTGCGCGGTAAAGGAAGAATTTGCTCCCGTCACCTCTGGTTGACCTGTGAGGACATCAGTAGCCTATGCTGGGTGAGCAAGAAACACGACTGTCATTCAGGGTGAAAGGAGAGTTGCAAGATGAAAAGCAACGGTTTGTGCGCCTCACTCCTCATTTTAAATGTTTTTTTTTTGTTGTTGTTGTTGTTTTGTTACAAAAAAATTCCCTTCTGGGCTATTGGAAAGCTCTTTCAGAAATTATGGTCATGCTTCAAATCTGACAGCAGAGGGGCCTTTGTAGAGGCTGAGAGAAACCAGGCTTGGGTGAAGGGGAAAAGCCTCAGGACAGCAGTTCTGTGAATGCCTCCCTTCCCTCAGGATGGGTTTCTTCTGGGAACTGGCAGGGAACTGGCCAGGGAGCTCATGAACTCTGTCAGGATGCAGAGTTTAGTGAAGGAAGCGCTCTTTTCCTTCCTTTGCTAATGTAACAAAATATCTGTATTCCTTTATTTTTTTAGATTTATTTTAAATTTCATTTGTTTATGTGTTAGAGTGTATGAACACACACACACACACACACACACACACACACACACACGAGAGGACATGTACACGTTTTTTGCAGAAGACGAGAGCCACCAGGAGAGGGCATCCGATGCCCTGGAGCTGGAGTTACAGGCAGTTGTGAGCCAACCAGTGTGGGATCTTGGAATGGAAGTCTGGGAAGTGCTCTTAATGACTGAGCCACCTTTCTGGTGTCCATGTTTCAGTACACATAAACATAGTAACTCTTTAGTATCAAGTACAGGGACAGCGTTCACTGTTTCAGAAGGGCTGGCTGGCTTGATTTTGGAGCTCAATAGTTTCTCATTTGTTAGTGTCACATGTTTCTCTAAACATTTCCATCTTCCTTTTTGTTACACAGGGTTACATAAGGCCATTTTCATGAGGGTGTAGCATGTTTTGAGCATAATCCCTGTGCCCCACTACCTCCCCCCATCACCTCTGTCCACCATTTGTTCTCTGGTCCTTCAGCTTCACATTGCTGGCATGTCATGAACACATGTATGACTTTATGAATCTGTGATATCTAGGGCCCACAGTGAAACACTTTTATCTATCTATACATCTATGTATCTATGTATCTATGTACGTATGTATGTATGTATGTATGTATCTACGTATCTATCTATCTATCTATCATTTATCTATCTATTGTTTATCTATCTATCTATTTTTTATAAACAATGTCTGGTCTCAAATTCCAAACCCTTTTGCCTGTACCTCACCAGTGTTGGGATTACAGGCATGTGCCACCATGCTTATATCAGATTCTCTCTCTCTCTCTCTCTCTCTCTCTCTCTCTCTCTCTCTCTCTCTCCCTCTCTCTTCATTTCTTCCTTTCTTTCTTTTTCAATAGCAGCAACCACCATCCAGTTCAGCCATTCTGGGCCAGAGTTGACAACTGGAGGACACAGCATTACTCCCGGCATGAGCTACCACGATAGAGCCAGCTGGTTCTCCCACAGTGATTTCCAGTGACTCACGAGCATCTGTGGATGTGGGATGGTGGGATGTTTCTTTCTGCCCTTCTGTTCCCTGTGCATCCTTTACTGTGTGCCTGACAAGGTAGTCACAGCAAGGAGGAGGGCAAGGACAAGCCATTGGATCTGTTCCTGGCAAGCAAGGGCTTTTCCTGTGAGGACCAGGTGTCTGTCTCTAGATAACCCTGTGGTGCCGGGCTCTGCACCTGAGGTGAGCGGCTTCCTCTCTTCCCTGGAACACGGGCAAGCAGCAGATGGTCATGAGCTTCCCAAGGACAGGTCCCCTACAGCTTTTCCCCAGCCAGCTCCCAGCGTGAATCTGAGTGGAAAAAGAGTTCCGGATAGCTTGGCAGAGATGCAGCTCTCACTGCTCGGGCATCAGGCCTTCCTGACAGAGACCCCGAGCTTACCTTGACCCAACGGGGCTCCAGGAAGAGCACAGCAGCCTTCTCAGCACAGCGGCAGAGCTGGAGAGCTAATAAGTTGGGGAGGGGAGAGGGGGCGAGGCTCATTTCCCTAGATGGAAGTTTCTGGTTCTTTACACGGAAAAAAAAAAAACGGAGAGAACTTGAAAATGGAACAGTTCTTGAGTATAGTAAAACGCAAGAAAATACAATCACCAAGATGGACTGGGAAGAATAAAAATCCTGGCGGCAGGGATGAACATTCTTTAGGGAGAGAACGTGCTGTGGGTTAGAGGGGAAACGCCCCTCCACTTGGTCCCTGCTGATGGCATCCTGTGACAGACTGTAGAATCTTTAGGAGGTGGGCCTTGCTGGAGGAGGTGGATCACTGGAGGCAGGCTTTGAGACTTGACAGTCGGGTTCTACTTCCTGCTCACTTTTTCTGATTCCTAAATGCTAAAGCCACATGAGCAGCTGCTTCAGGCTCCCTTCACTGTGGCTTCTCCCCATGGACTGTGTCCCCTTCAACCGTCCACCAAGATAACCGTCTCTCTCACTTAAATGGTTTCTTGTTATGTGTTTGGTGATAGCAACAAGGAAAGTAACTAATACAGAATGGTATAGACTCATTCATGCATGCATGTGCAGGTGCTCTCTCTCTCTCTCTCTCTCTCTCTCTCACACACACACACACACACACACGCACACACACACACACACACATTCACACGTGAATGCATGTGCAGGCATGCACACACAACGCTGATGTTTTGCTAGCGCTAGGTTTTCCTGGAGAAGCTCATTTGCCTGTTTTTCTGCAGTGGTGGACAGCGCTCTCCTTTATTGGACCATGGACAGCTCCTTCACATCCCAGATTAATGAGGTTTCCACAGGACCACAGCACCTCGTGGTTATCTAAAGAGCAAGTGCCACGATCAACTGTCCACTTGGCTTCTCTGTGGCCCAGGAGGACACTTGCTGCCACCACCAGCCTGTTCTACCGTGCTGAATGTGGAGGAAGCTGCAAGCAGAGACACATCCCCTAGTTGCGTTCTAATTAAAAGCATCATAAAATGCTCTTGAAATCCCTGATCCAAAATATTTGTCTCATTAAGAGTTTTCTCACACTGGCTAATGATGTAATTAGCTAAGCTCCTTAAATTAAATTCTTTATCAGCATTGCAGGTTGGCAGAGGGCCAAAATCATCATCCGTACATTGTGCAGAAGTTCCCTGTGCAGCACGGGGAGAGGGTTGACCTATCCATGATGAAGGATGGATTTCCATGTGAATGCTGAGGCAGGATGCTGCCCACCATCACTGGGTGCTCCTTGGTGCTTCCTGCCCACTGTCTAAATGCCTGTCCCCAGCTAGCAAACAGGTTGCTCTGTTATTTCTATCTGTGACTCCTTTATTTATTTAGATATTCACTTTCTTTGGGCTGTCTTGGTATAGAATGAGCCATAAAATGTCCCTTATCTCCAAACAAAAAAATGGGCCAGGAGCGAGCAGGGGACACACTGGAAGTATCAGTCGACCTGCTAGTGGTGTGTATCATTTCCAACAAAAGTGGCATTTAATTAAATATGATCGTATAAGTTTGTTTTCCCTTTTATTTTTATTAATAGTAAGCAATGTGTGGTGAGGTAGACAGCCATGTGTCATGGCTTACCACATGTGGATATCAGAGGGCAACTTGGTGGACTTGGTTCTCTCTTTCTGTCTTACAGGGTATGGGGATTAAACTCAGGTTTTCAGGCAGCTTGAGGGAGAAAGGATTTATTTTGTCTCGAGGGACACAATCTATTATGGTGGTCAAGGGAAGGTGTTGGTGCCTGCTCTGGTCTGTGGCCTCATATCTCATCAGGCCAGGAAACTTTGTCTATAAAATAGAGAAACAATGTGATCCAGGTTACAGTTGCAGAAAGGATAATAAGACACAATGCATCTCACTGGGCAGCTAGATGTGTGACTATTGTACTAATTCTCCTGATAGTTCCAGTCATTTACTCAGTAAATAATTGTGAGATTCATTTCAAATTCTCAGGCAATCTATCACACTGGATGAACTTCATTAATAAACTTTCATAAATGTATTAAGTCCTGGGCCACACAGGATTATTCTCATTTCAGAAGACATTTCTCTGGTTACCCAAATGACAAATCACCTGTACTTTATATTCAGTCCCTCAGATATTGTAACTTACAACTGGTTCATCAACGCAGAATTGAATTTTCAATTTTCTCCCAGTCACTTTCAAGCACTTATTACAATTATTTCAATATTAGCCTTGAAATTTTCGCCCCGTAGAGTCAGGTGCTGGGACAATGTTTAGCGAATGTCTCTGCTGTCCCTGAGTGGAAATCATGAAGATGAGATGCCTCAAAGACTTGCCAATATTTTGGCTGATGTTCAACCCATTTATTCTCTAAAATTATCTTATTTAGATTAGCAAAACAAATGCTGAAGACAGTGAGTAAACGTGGTGACGTTGTGGTTTCTCAGCCGTCCCTATAGCATTGAGCAGAAGCTCCGAGGCCAGAAAAACAAACCATGCAATTTCAGAGGCAAGGACAAGAGAGGGGGTTTGGCTCCCACCACACATCCAAGGGAAAGAAACCTACCAATGAGGTCTTGCAGGGGTGACCTATTTTTCTTCAGCAGTGCCAACCCAGGACTAGTACAACCTCTGGGGCGGTCAGCAAGAATCTAGGTTCCCAGGGTCATCCTGCACCTCTGTTGCTAAACTTTGACTTTTGATTATGTTTTTTTTAATTAATTTATTTATTTATTAAAAATTTCTACCTCCTCCCCACCTCCCTTTTCCCTCCCCCTCCCCACCTTCCCCTCCTCCTCTAGTCCTAAGAGCAGTCAGGGTTCCCTGCCCCGTGGGAAGTCCAAGGTCCTCCCCCCTCCAGGTCTATAAAAGTGAGCATCCAAACAAACCAGGCTCCCACAAAGTCAGTCCATGCAGTAGAATCTAAACCCAGTGCCTTTGTCCTTGGCTTCTCAGTCAGCCTTCATTGCCAGCCACATTCAAAGTGTCCATTTTGATCACATGTTCCATCACTCCCAGTCCAGCTGGCCTTGGTGAGCTCCCATTAGATCAGTCCCACTGTCTCAGTGGGTGGACGCACCCCTCGTGGTCCTGACTTCCTTGCTCATGTTCTCCCTCCTTCTGCTCCTCATTTGGACCTTGGGAGCTAAGTCCAGTGCTCCAATGTGGATCTCTGTCTCTATCTCCATCCATCACCAGATGAAGGTTCTATGGTGATATGCAAGATATTCATCAGTGTGGCTATGGGACAAGGTCAGTTCAGGCACCCTCTCCTCTGCTGCCCAAGGAACAATCTGAGAACCTCTCCTTGGACCTGGGAACCCCTCTAGAATCAAGTCTCTTGCAAACCCTAAAATGGCTCCCTTAATTAAGATATTTACTTCCCTGCTCCCATATCCACCCTTCCTCCATCTCACCCATCCCATTCCCCCAAGCTCTCCCGAATCCTCCCCTTCTCCCCTCTCTCTACCCATCTCCCCTTACATCCATTATGTTTATTGAAAGGCTGTGACATCTCCAGGGGTTAGATTTGCATTCAGTAAGAGAGAGCAGGGAAGAAGAAAAAAAGGCTAAGGGGCAGGCTGGCTGCCGCCACTGGTTCCGTTTTCTCAAAAAATAATTGCCGCAAAAGTAATTCCTCTCCAAAGGGACTCAGTTTACATGGTATTGACCATAACTGGATCATATGAAAGGCGGGCCCACTGTGCGTGACGCTGTCAGACCAGGGGCAAGTGGGGATTCTTCTTTGGGAGCAGTAAGAGAAGGGAGAATGCTCAGAGTGTTGAAGACGGTCCCCCAGAGTCAGGAGTGATTGGAAGGACAAGTGAAGACATCCCAGAGGTCTTGGAAATAGTATCCCAGCTTTTCCACTCCCCTGAATTGTCTCTCACGAATGCTCCTGTTTAACCCCCCCCTCCCCACGTGAAGACAGCTCCCAGCTCCCCCCAACACCCCTGCTTTCCCAAAGCTCATCGCCACTGGTCAAAAGAATTGCATGCACAGCCCACTTCACTGCAGCAGCTTCAAGGAGGTGGAAAAGGCTCTGCCAAGGCTGGAGAGAGGGCTTGAAGGTCAGCACACTTGCTGTTCTTCCAAAAGGTCTCAGATCGGGGTTCCAAGGGGATACGGAGGTGGATTGTTTTATTTATTGTTTGTTTGTTTGGTTTTTTGTCTTTTGTTTGTTTGTTTGTTTTTGGTTTTGGAGCCTGTTCTGGAACTAGCTCTTGTAGACCAGACTGGCATCAAACTCACAGAGATCCCCCTGCCTCTGCTCCTGAGTGCTGACATTAAAGGTGTGCGCCACCACTGCCCGGCCTCTGAGGTGGATTGTCATGAGTATGGAGTTTATTAGAAGTGTCATTATGTCACGGACAGACAAACAGAAAGCAGTAAGATGGGGGCTGTGAGGAAAGGGGTCAGAACCCAGGTGGCAGAAGTGGGGGTTTCTCCTTTCAGCTGTGGACAGGGGAGGCATCAGAGCACAAGCCAGTGATAGGCTCTCCGATTCCCAGGCAGGAGGCGGGGGAGGGGTGGGGAGCAAGACATGTGCCCACCAATATCCCCTTTGCTATGAACTCACTTCCCCAGGTTAGAGACTCTGAAACCCAATGAGCATCCCAGATTCACAGAATGTGTCTGTCAGTCTGTCCCTATCTGTGAGAGGTGACGGCCTCTGCAGGTCCTGGGTCCCAAGTCACAGTCTGCTCTGAATCCTAGCATTGCCTTCTTCCAGGGAGAGATTTCCTATTTGTTAACGGAATGTATTTCTACCACGACACATGTGCCTCTGGCCTAACTCTTTGTTCCAGGACACAAGAACCTGGGAATCTCAGCAGGTGCCCTCTGGACTCTGATCCCTGCCTGTCACGTGAGCAGGGCAGAGGTGGGTGAAGTTTCGCTCAGTGAAGGTCACCTGGTTTGGATTTTATCAGGCTTTGCAAAGATGAGGTCTGCCTGAGAACCTTCAGACAACACCTACCTTGACAGTTCCATGGCTTCACAGACACCAAAGAGCACTGTCAATTCATGAAGGTGACGGTGCAGAAGGGGAGGCTTGACCACAGGGAAGAGACCACGTTATCTCTTAGGGGAGAACCGGGAACCCCTGTGCTGAGCTGCACAGGTGGTCAAGAACATAGGTGGACATGGCATGCCTTTATCTTTGAGGCGTTTATCCGAATCAGACAGACATGCTCTCTGCTTAGAGAAATGGAACATTGGCCCCATTGTGCTGTCCTCTGTACCAAAATCACACATTTTAAAAGAGAACCACAAAGGCAGCTACGACAGCGATGAGCTGGTGTTCACAGCTGACCCAGCGCTCACCCCCAGACCACAGTGACCTGCTGCTGGTCATGAATGCGCTCACCCCCAGCCCACAGTGACCTGCTGCTGGTCGTGAGTGCTTTCACAAGGTGCCACCCCGAAGTGAAGTCATTCTGCGGTCACGAAACCAGCGACACAATGAGATTCCCTCACAGTCATGAACCCAGTACTGGCAACAGACCGCTCATGTGTTTCTGTGTCACCTCCCCCTCCCCCAGCAAGAGCAGCTGCCACCTCTGTACAGTGTGAGCCCTAGTCCTCCTCCCTTACAGATAGAAGAATGCGAGACTCCCATGTGTAGCAGCATCCTGGCTGTCTAACAGGTATCTAAGCCAGGGTGATTGACCACTGCCTTCAAACCGCTCCTCAGTCTCCCAAAGAGATAAGTTTGTGTCCCTTTCCAAGCCTGTCCTGATTTGAATCTGAAATGTCCCCTCTGGCTCGTGTTTGATGCTTAGTCCCCAGCTGTTTTGAAGGTTGCAGAGCAGCAACCTGAAGCTCCCACTGCAACCCGACAAGTTGTACCAGCCACCAAGGCTCCACCACGTCAGGTGAAATCCTCTGAATGGTCTCTCCAAAGAAACAGAAGGTAAAAAGGACCGAGTGAATGGTAGAGAATTGAGAAACATGGCGGCTGAAATGAAAGCTTAGTGGAAGGACTGCATTCAGAAGCAACTCAAAAGAATGGTCTAGAAATAGCCAAGGACTTCATGCACATAAGCAGGCCACAAAACAACCCTGATATAAACCTACTTTCTGCAGTGACTGACTCAGAATTTAATTTGTGTCCATAAAATGGAAAACCACATAATTTTTTTAAAAAATAAATCAAATCTTGTCCAAGATGTGAGCAAATATTTCAGCAGACAGGTTATACAGAAGATGCTATGCTGGTGAAGACAACTCCACTTCATTAGTTGTTAAGGAAGCAAGTTAAAGCGCAATGGTGATGTCACCACACAGCCATCGAAATGGATACATTGGCGGTGATGCCACTGCACACCATCAAAGCAGATGCATTGGCAATGATGTCACTGCACAGCCAGTAGAAAGGATGCATTGGCGGTGATGTCACTGCACATCATCCTAATGGATATGTTGGTGGTGACATCACTGCACACCATCAAAACAGATGCATTGGTGGTGATTTCACTGCATGCCATCAAAATGGTTGCATTGGTGGTGATGCCACTGCATAGCCATCAGAATGAATGTATTGACTTTAAAAAGTCAATCAAACAAAATGGCAGTGGTGCCAAAGGCAAACAGAGATGGGGAGAAGCTAGGTGGTTCGTCTCTTCCCAATGTGCAAGTTCTCTGGCAAGCAATTTCACAGTTTCTAAATTTCAAGCCTATAGCTGCCATATGTTTTAGCAATCGCACACCTAGGTTCTCATTTCAGAGAACTTAAAATATGTTCATATGAGAAAGTGTCTACCGTATCTGCATTTTCAAGAGCTTAAAACTCAAGGCTGGAGGTCTTCGGTGCATGGGCGTATAAACAGAATGTGGCACATTCATATCACAGAGCTCCATACAGTAACAAAAAGGCAAAGTATTTATACAGCAAACAACCTGGATGGGTCTCCAGAGAATTATACTGATGGGAAGGACCCTCAGAAGATTATACACTGCATAGTTAATGTCTTACTGCATTTTAAAAATTATAAAATTAGGGAATTATAAGTCAGAGTGGTTTCAAGAGGCCAGGGACGGTTTCAGTGGAAGAGTTAGGAGTGGCTGTAATCTTGAAAAACTCCTGAGTCATGAAAACGTTCTCCAATTTGTCTTCAAGGTAACCTGTGGGCCCTGAGGTCAGTCTACGAGTTTTAGAAGATGCTGCCTTTGGGAGGACATGCTAAAGGGCCCATGGGATCCCTCTGTGTTAGTCCTCACAACTGTGTGAGGTCCTGTACTGATTTCAATATAAAAGGGCTGATTTACAAAATGAGCCTGTCACACCTCCTTCACCTCAGACGGAGCAGAAACAGCAGTGCTTTGATTTGACCCCCACTGGCTGTCCTGACTAGTTGATCTCTAGGTCAATGCAGGACCAGAGGGAGACCTAAATGGTAAGGAGTGCTTGGTTCTGTATGAAGGTCTGTACAATGGGATTTGCCCCAGGAAGCATTGTGATAACCGATGTGTGGAAATTTTAAGAGACTAAAGCCATCCTGCTTAATTTCCACACATAGGCAGTTTGCAGTCCTTCTGCTAACATTTTTAATAAAAAATTATTCATATTTATATGTATTTTTGCATGTGTGTGTGTGAATTGTGTGTGTGCATGCGTGTGCAGATAGAGGCCAGAGGACACCCTGACCCTCAGGGGTCACCCTCACGAACACAGTCTAGCTCCTTTGAGACACTGCCTCCTACTGGCCTAGTGCTCACTAATTAGACTGGACTTGCTGGCCAGGGAGCCCAGGTCCTCTCATCTCCACCTCCCCAGCACTGAGCTTACAAGTATGCGCCCCATATCTAGTTGTTCTCGTGGGCTCTGGGAGTCAAATTCGGCTCCTCATACTTGCAAAGCTGTTGTCGATGTCCGTGTCCCTAGTCCCGGCAGCCTTTAGAAAGGGAAGGGTCTTCAGTGATGACTTCTGGCCAGCCAAGAGAAAATGGACACTTAGGAGAGTCCCGGGAGAGCCGTTCTGGGCTAGGGAGATGGCTCAGTGGGTAAAAAGCGCTCGACACTCAAGCCTATGGTCAGTGGTCCATCTCCAGACCCCATAGTAGAAGGAGAGAACTGACTCCCAAAAGCTGTCCTCTGGCCTCCGCACACACGTGTGCGACCCTGCCCACACACGCCACACACATATACACAACAATAATTAATAACTTTTTAGTGAAGAGCACTCCCCAGTTACTTCCCTCGCATAACTAGGTTGATAAATACCTCAAACTGAAGCAGAGCATCCATAGGGAGTGGGGCTGAACTTTAAAGTCCCAAGGCCCACCTCTAGCTACTCACGTCTGCCAGCAAGGCTCCATCTCCTGAGTGTGCCACAGCCTTCGCCAGCAGTGCCACCAGCCAATGACAACATGTTAATAAAAAACACAATGGGACAGGTGGCATTCGAAGTACAATGCCCATCCTCCAAATTTTACCAGAAAATAAAAATTGCCATTGTCTTCAAGGATCTTTCTGGATACCCACTGCACACAATCACTATGCTTTCTATCTTTCCCATTATCCTGGAAGGCAAGTGCTGCATGCTGGTCCTTCTCACAGCCTCTGGGAGTACGTGGGTTTTTTTTTTTTTTTTTTTGGTTTTTGTTTTTTTAACAGAGGACCAGTTCTGCACATTTGGGAATGAGCTATATTAATGATAAGAAGCCCAGCAGCCCTCTGGAGTATGCCATGCTTCTGAGATAAAAGAGCTTTTTACCAAAGTGGTGATCAGCAAAGACAACTATTACTGTCCAGCAGGGAAAAACTTGGGGAATAAAGGTTCTATTATATAGAATAAAGTGAGAAGCAAACAATAAAAGATGAAATATACCGTGCTTTTTGATCCCCAGAACTAGTTGAAAAAATAGAAGGTGTTGGAGAAAGTACACTGTGTCCTGTTCAAAGTGCTTAATATTGGGTTGCTTCAGAGGATCTGCTTCTACACGGCAGCCACCCAAACGACTCCCACCCAGGGAGAAGGCAATGACAGCTTTTTCAACCCCAGCTGCCCACTTTCCACATCCGTACAGAAATACACACAGCATGGAATGTCACCACCTCCCACTCTCACATCCCTCTTGCCGAGGTAACTCTAGAGCCAGCAAAACAAAAACCCTTAAAAAAAAAAAACCCATGCAATGTGGCTGATGACTGAAGTTATATCAGCACCCCCCCCATCATCTGTCTGCAGCGTTCAGAGAGCTAAGTAGCTGAGGAGCGCTACCCCTGAGTGTCCCGAACCCTCCACTTTCCGGCAATCCTCAGTAAGAGAAGCCGGTTTGCAGAGCCCACAAGAACCTGTTCCAGATTCTGTGTGTAGAATGATCTATCAACCATGTCTGTTCCCCCTTCCCTGAGACCTGAGATAGATACAGCTCCTGTTATATCGTCCCTGAAATAAACCAAACTCTTTGTCTACCCAACCGAAAGGAGCAAGCTACCACACTCTTGCCAGCCTTCACAGAGTAATTCCAACAATTCGCCTGTTTCCCGCCAAGCACTGGGCAACTAGGGAGGTGAAAGTGATGTAGAATTCAGCCTGCTGGGGCCTGGCTAAGACTCTGGCACACAAGATAGACTGAGGGCCATGAGGCAGGCCTCACGCTGGTGCTACTGGCTTTCTGTCACCGCTATTTTGCCTTTCTAAATGGTGTCCTTTAAGTGTACCTGATGATGCACCTGAGTCTTTGCCAAAGGTTCCCATCTCTCTCGGGGCATGCCAGCCATCAGAGGTTCTTCAAAGTGAACACCCCATTTGGGTCAAGGACAGAAAGTGAATATTCAATCCCGTGAGGGAGGGAAGGAGCAGAATGCCAACCCAGGTGTGTGTGGATGGCTGTTATCTAGATCCAGCCAAGGTGCTTCTGGGTGGAGGCAGACCAGCCCATGTCTCCCATGACCCAATCCTGACTGGTTTTCCCCACCATCCCCACTGCCTGACCCTATGCTTCTTGTCTTGTGATCATGCCTCTCTTGGTAGAGATGCCCAGTCTCCTGCCCCCTAACAAGTGAACCAAATGCCCTACAGCATGCCTTTGCCTTCCTGCCCCTTCTCTTCTCCCCTCCTGCAGAATTGACTAATTGACTAACGAGCTGGCTAATAACCCCTGCATTGGAACAATGGGATGGTAATGGTCTCAGAATGGATGGGACCTCTCAAATCCAACTGCCATGGGCTCTGGATACTATGAAGATCTCTGAGATCCACAGCTATTTTGAAAGGGGAAAAAGTTTGTTGATAGTATTGCTGGAGTTTCTAGGGTCAGAGCCTGGACCCTGGCAACCCTACCACCTAGACTTCACTACCCAACCTCAGAGGTCAAGCCAAGAGACACATGTTTGACCTTCCCATAAAAGAATCAGGTGGGGAGTTCTGAGATCATGGCCTTAGGCATTCACAGTGAGACTCTGAAGTGAGTAAGAGCAGGAAAGATAGCAGCCATGTGTGGCATGATGGGTCTCCTGACAGATTCTACAGTTCCCAGATTAGGAGAGTTAGGGTATCATACCGTAGGTGACCTAGAAGAGCAGTGGGGGCCAGAGGGAGTTGGGAGCTGGGAGGTAAGGGGCCTTATAATTCTGCAGCACAAAGGGAGTTCCCGGCGCTTCCCGATTCCCAGAGCGGTGCTGTAAGAGGTTCATGGCACAGGGCATGCGCTAGAAGTCAGGAAGACGCTGCAAAGTGCACCTACGCTGCAAATAGCAGCTGCCATCCAAGGCAGGTAAGAGCCCTGCAGTGGGCTATCAGGAAGAGGGAGACCGCAAGGACAGCACGCTCTATCAGCTCCACCCAGGAAGAGACTGGAGTGGGCGTGGCCTGATTTCCGTCTGTGACTCTGGTGGAGGGTGATCTAACAAGGAAAAGCTGAGACAGGAGATTTACAACTGTGGGTGTGGCCATGAAGGAAAGAAAGAAGACAGGTAAAGAGGTGCTGTGACCCCCCAAGTCCATCATCAGGGTGCTAGCAGGAGGTTTGGGTTTGCAGAGGACCAGAGGAGGTGCAGCAAAGCCGCGCTGGTCAAGGTGTGGTCCTGCCCATCACTACCCACCGTTTCCCAGGTCTGGTTTCTCCTGCAAGTTGAGCTGACAAGCTCTGGCTAGCACCAGGAGCCAGTCTTTCTCTTCTCCTAGCTTGAGATTCCTGGGGAAGCTCCGATTTCCTAGAGCCCACCGTTTAAATGGTCTGATGGTCAGAGGGAGGAGCGCAAGTGCCTATAACGCCATCGCTCCCTCCATGGTGGTCACAGAGTCTTGTTCCTCTGCTCCACTCTGACTCGAGTAAGTTAAGTTCGTGCACAGCCTGGGATCAAAATGAGGAAAACCTACCCAGACAGGCAGAATTCATACCAACCATGTTAAGCATTGACGGTGTTGTTGAATATTGTATGAAGTCTTACTCAGGCTTTACCCTAAGTGTTCTCTAATTCCAGGTCCCTTAAAAATGTTTCATGGAGCCCATACACGTTAGTAGGCATATAAGAAGATGTGGTGGAAATAATAATTTCTCTAGTAAAGTTTGTTTTTTTTTTCCTCTCAGGTCAAAATAAATCTTCCTTAATATACAAGTGTGGAATAAAACGGAGTTTAATTCCTGGATCCTACATAAAGAATCTGGGCACAGTGGCATGCACCTGTAACATCAACACTGAGTTGGCAGAGATGGGAGGATCCTTGGGTGTTGTGGGCCGCTGACCTAGCTGAATGGGTGCCTTCCAGGCCCTGTTGAGAGTCCCTGCTTAAAATATCAAGTGACTGCCTCTTAAAGAAAAACACCCAAGGTTGACTTCTGGTACACACACACACACACACACACACACACACACACACACACGTACATACCCCTATCCCCCCCCACAATTGATTTGGGGATACTCCCAATCTGCTCTTTATTGAAGGAGGATGCTTAAAAGAAATCCCACACTAGCTCAGAATTGAGTATAATTGAGGGTTATTTACTTAAGGGTTGACTCACAGATCACAATCCTCTGCTGAAACGGGGAATAGCAACCAAATCCTGCAGCCAGAAAAGAGACTGGACTCGTGCTTTACGTTGGCATAAGTAGTATAAGAGGCCACGCCCAAGTGGGTGGGTAACTTAAAGGCTACAGGCGGTAGGAATTCCTACAGCACTTTATAGGTGAGCCTCTTAAGCATCAGGCTGCTGTGAATTGCCACCTTTGGGTCACCTTGAGTCGTCAGATGGAGTGACCTAGTCATTGTTGATGGTATTAGTAAGTGGAGCATTTAGAAGGCGATTGGGTCATGTGGGTGACACTGGTCACCTGGGTTAGTGGTCAGCGAGCTCTGTCACCTCTTCCGTTATGCCAGCGCACACCAAGAAAGTACTTGCTCTCTGTGAAGAGGAAGTGGGTCCTTGCTTGACACCAAGTCCACCATGTCTTGACCACAAAGTTAAAGAGGATTTCCAGTCTCTGGATCTCAGAGAGATAAGCATTTCTTCTTGGTAAAGCGTCTAGCCTACGTCATTCTGCTACAGCCTTCCAAACGAACCTAGACACATGTTTTCAGGGGTTCATTCAAACCATATCAGAAGTGCACAGGAGGATTTGTGTACTTTTAAGATATTCCTTAAAATATTGGAAAAAACCCAGGGAATGTGTTTTATGGTTTTTTAATAACACACAATACCATGTAGCTATTAAAGTATAATTTTCATAGAATATTAGATGATAGAAAATTCATAACGCAATGTGAGTTGAGGAGAATGTGAGGAGAAAAGAAAGAGCTGGATTTATTAACCATCATCACGGTTAGGTAGTGGATACAATTTTGGTTTTACTTTTCTTTCCTATTTTTCCCTTTAACAAGTGTATTTTTATCATCGGGTAACAAAATCTACATTTTTAGAAAGATCTGTTCATGTAGGCAGGGGCTGGTGCTCAAATGGATCCATCAAACTGACACCCACAGTCGAGCACAGCTGAGTCCCTGCCAAATTTGGAACAGGAAGGTCTTGGTGGTGGTGTTACAGCGGGGACCTCTCCGCAGCGCTTCCCCGACCTCCCGAGACTGGGTTGACCTCTTTCTCTTCCATACTCAGAGAACACTGCTGCGTGACGCTATTCACTTTCCCCTGAATGGTCTGGTGTCAATATAAAAATTATAGCTGAGAAGAGCTTTGAAGGTCGCCTGGCTCAGTCCCAAAGTGCTGCTGCTGAGTCCAGTGAGCCCAGAGAGAGCCATTAAGTCAGCATTTGTTCCTGTGAGTGGCTTTTTTTAGCAGGCAAAGGAGCAATGAGGTACTTAGGTCACCTCAGCTGAGAGCCCGTAGATCACCTCAAATGGAATTCATAGGTCAGCTCGGGTGAGGACAGTCCATAGGTCACCTCAGCGGGAAGTGCATAGGTCACCTCAGGTGGAGACAGTCTATGTGGCTCATTGTTTTGCCCATTTGACACTAGCCCTGGCTTGTCTTCTGAGAGGAGGGAACCTCCATTGTGAAAATGCCTCCATAAGACCGTGTCTAGTGGCATTTTCCTGCTTGGTGATTGATGGAAGAGGGCCCAGCCATTGTAGGTGCTGCAACCATTAGGCCGGCAGTCCCCGAGCACAGAAGAAAACAGACCAAGTAAGCCAGGAAGAGGAAATCTGTAAGCACTGTCTCTCATGGCTTCTGCCCTAATTCCTACCTACTAGGTTCCTGCCCTATCTGAGTACCTAACTTGGTATCTGCCAGGTAAATCCTTTCCTACCCGAGCTGCTTTTGGTCTTGGTCTTTATCACAGCACTAGAAACCCTAATTAAGCAATAGTTCAGAGGTCACCTCAGGTGGGAGTCTATAGGTCATCTTAGGCAGGAGTTTAAGGTCACCTCAGGAGGAAGTCCCCAGGCCACTTCTGGACAAGGTCACATCAGGTCCTGTGCCATCTCAGGTGGAAACCCACTGCTAAGTTCACATAGACATCCGTAGTCACCTTAGATAGGTATCCAAGGTCACCTCAGGAGGAGGGACGTTTACTCGAGAGAAGTCTATAGGACCTCAGATAGAAGTCTTTAAGGACTTCAGGTCCAATCCCACAGACCACCTCACGTAGGAATCCTTGGGTCACCTCAAGGAGCAGGTCCCAAATCACTTCAGGTGGATCCATGGATCATCTCAGGTAGGGGTCCATGGGTCACCTCAGAGAGCAGGTCCAGAATCACCTCAGGTCGATCTGTGGATCACCTCAGATAGGGCTCCATAAGTTACTTTTAATGGAAGTCTTTGGATCATCCCAAGTAAGGGTCCCCAGGTTAACTCAGGGGGAGCCCATGAGTCATCTCACATGAAGTAGTTGAAAAGTGAGGAAATTAGAGGCATGACGGGGTTTCAGACACAACAGATACACTTGGTCTTTTGGGAGATATTTTAGTGACTGGCTGTCTTGAAGTCTCTTCAGTCACAGAATATCTCCTCTCTACTACGTGTGTGTGTGTGTGTGTGTGTGTGTGTGTGTGTGTGTGTGTGTGTGGTGTCTTACCTGTTTATGTATCTATACACCACATGTGACCCCCAGAGGCCAGAAGAGGGCACCAGATCTCCAGGAGCTGGAGCTAGCAGTTGTGAGCTGTCACGGAGGTGCTGGGAATGAACCTGTGCTCCCTGCAGGAGCAGCCAGGGCTCCTAATCACTGAGTCATCTCCCAGCTCCTGCTTTATGCTCTGTCATCACCATGACAACCTCTCCACTCCTTCTAATGATACCCTGCACTCTCCAGCCTCTTGGCCCAGTGTTCTCAAGTCTGGATTCCGTGACTCTTGGCTGCCCCTCTGTCCTCAGGTGTCCGTTAGCATCTGTCTGTACATTAACAGTCACACTTTCTATAGATCAAGTTCAAACCATGCAGATGTCTGATTGGTTCAGGAACATGCCACGTGTGGCTCCTCTTTTCTGGGCTGGGGGCATGCCAGCCTTCAGAGTGGGGGACCCACCTTTTCAGACCAGTATGACTGTTTGCCAACAAACCTGACAGTGCTTAAGAAATCCCTCAGAGGGTGCAGACGCACAATAGGGGAGAGACTGGAGAAGTGGGCAGCCTAAGGGAAGGTTCCTTCTTCCACTTTTCTAACATTACACTCAGCAGGTCCCATGAGACACTGGGGGGGGGGGGGGAGTGACTAGCGTGTTGATCCCAGCCCGTTGCATTTCCCCTTCCCCAATCAGCTGTCCTGAAAATGTGCAGTACCAACACGATATACAACCTGCTAGTTCTGTTCTTGAAGATCTTGAATTAAGATTAGTTTTAGGGAAGGGTGAAACCTCCAGCTGGCCAGGCCATTTGTTGATGGGCACTGGAGGGTGTGTGTGTGTAGGCTGAGGTGGGCAAGTGAGCAGCCTGCATTCCACGTGATGCAGGAAGACAAAAGCCAAAGAACCCAGACTGGCTTTGGAGCCTCCCTTCCTGAGGGAAGGGTTTGTAAATAAGTCCCATCGTTACGCTTTGACACATTTGAGCAATGTGCTGCTAAGGATGTAGGCAGTATATTTTTCTGAACTGAATGTGACCATGAAAACAGGGCAGTGGGACAGGGTGGGACCGGAACTGTATGTGATCAGGCACACTTCCGCACCGAAAGCTGGAATAGCCCTCGCCATGCAAGGCTAACGGCTTCACCAGTCAGTCTCTTAAAGGGGGACTAAATTCTAGTGGTCTTCTGTCACGGAAAAACACAGCTGAAGATATCTGCATTCCTTTTGAATTCTGGGCTATTTAAAATTATTATTAATTATGGTTAAGAAACCCAAGCACAGAACACACAATTTACCACCCTGCCCACTTCTGTTTTATTGTTTAATTTTACTTTTCTGAAGGCAGGGTCTCATGTAGCCCAGGTTGGCCTCAGACTCACTATATAGCCAAGGATGACTTCAAACTTTTGTGTTTTCTTCTTCTGACTCCCGAGTGTTGGGATCACCACCTTGGTCCTTTACCCGATGCTGGGGAATGGAGCACGTGGCTTTGGGCAGCCAGACAAACACTCTATTGACTGAACTACACCTCCAACCACCATCCTCATGCACCAGGTGCTCAGTTCAGTGGCGTCGAATATGTCCCTGTTGGCAGACAATAGATTTCTAGATCTTTCTCATCTGGAACCGAAACCCTGCCTATTTAAATGACTCCCCTTCTCCATCCCCCCACCTCCATCTTCCACCATTCCCCTGGCAGCATCCATCATTTGAGAGCAAAGACACAGGATTTATGGCTGGCTCATCTCACTCAGCCATCTGGGCAGTTCATTCCTATTCCTATTTCTGACACACAGAAAACTTGCTTTCATGGCTGAACAATATTTTTCATATGTGTTTGTGTATGTGTGTCCCCTGTATTTTTTTTTGTCTTCCCCTGTCAGTGGATGTTTGAATCTCTTCCACCTTTTAGATACCGTGAGTAATAATGGTCTAAACATGACTGATTGTGCAACTATCTCTTTCAAATCCTGCTTTCAGTTCTTTGAACTACGCATCTAGAGGCTGGACTAGCTGGATCATATCATAATTCTATGTTTATTTTGGGGGCAGTTACTATTCTCTTGGGCCATATCGTAATTCTGTTCATTTTGGGGGGCGTTACACTGCACTTTTCTATTATAGATCACCGTTTTCAACCCCTGCTAGCATGTGCAAAGGCTTCAGGTCTTCTGCACACCCTCCAACACTCGCTGCTTCTTGGGTTTGTTTTAGTTTTGATAACAGCCTTCTGCATTGACATGGGATGCTGCCTTCCTGTGGCACTGATTTCTAGTCCTTTTTAAGGAAATATTAGCGATGCTGTCTTCGTTTCATTTCTAAGGTGGTGATAAAATAATTTGCCAAAAAAAAGCTAAAGTAGAAAACACACATTTTAGCTAACGATTTAAAGTTTATTCCGTCATTGTGGGGATGTCAAGACACAAGGGACTTCAAACAGCCAATCGCAGCACACCCACAGTCAAGAGCAGAGAGAAATGGGTAAAGTGTGTTTCTTGCTTGCTTGTGTTCAGCTGTGATGCTGCCCACAGTGAGCTGTGTGTTCTCCATCACTTAACATAATTAAGAAATCCTGCATATATATGTTCACAGTCAACTCAATGTAGACAATCCCTGACTGAGACCGTCTTCTATGTAATTCTAGGTCGGGTCAAACTGACGATTAAAGCTAATATAATAGATGCCAAACACTTTTTCAGGCTTGCTGGTCATTTGCACATGGCTTTTGAAGAAGTATCTATTCAAATCTTGTGCATGCTTCTAAAGGACATTTTTGGAACCTTTTGCTGCTGTTGCTGGGTTGTGGGAGTTCTTTTTATATTCTGTGCATCAACCACTTTCCAGATATATTACTTGAAAAGTTTTGCAGCCTTCCAGATGACCCTTTAGACTTTGCCAGCTGTGTCCCTTGATGCACAGATGGCTTTGAGGTTTAATGTTGCCCTTTTGTTCCTTTTCACTTTTTGTTGCCTCTCGTTCAGGTGTCATACCCAAGAAATCATTGCCAAACCCAATCCCCATGTTTTTTTTTTCACAGAATGAGTTTTAATATTATATTTAGAATGTTTTTCTTTCTTTTTTGAGAAGGGGACTCACACTCATGTAGCCAAGGATGGCCTCAAACTCTATGTAATAAAGGACAACCTTGAATTCCCGACTCTTCTTTCTCTACTTCTGAGATTGCAGGCATGTGATACCACATTCTGATTTTACGTAGTTCAGGGGATTGAAACAAGGGTTTCATGAATGGTAAGCAAGCATTCTACCAACTGAGCACACCCCAGCTCATATTTAGATTTTTAAACTGTTTTTTTTTGTGAGTGTATGTGTGTGTGATGTGTGTATGTATATGTGTGTATGTGTGTGTCTGTGTGTGACTGTGTGTGTGGTGTGTGTGTATGTGTGTATGTGTGCATGTGTGTGTCTGTGTGTGTAGGTGTGTGTGTGTCTACGTGTGTATGTGTGTGTAGGTGTGTGTGTATGTGTGTGATGTGTGTGTCTGCGTGTGTATGTGTGTATGTGTGTGCATGTGTGTGTCTCTGTGTGTGTGTGGTGTGTGTATGTGGTGTGTGGTGTGTGTGTATGTGTGTGATGTGTGTGTATGTGTGTGTGTATGTGTGTGATGTGTGTGTATGTGTGTCTCTGTGTGTGTGTGTGTGTGTGTGTGTGCGCAGTGCCTATGGAGAAGGGGGAGCCAGTCCCCTGGAACTGGAGTTATAGAAAGCGGTGCTGAGCTGTGTCTCTAGTTCATCTCATGTCAGTTTCTGATGTGGTTTTGCAGTGCTATTCAGGGCTCTGTCATTTCTGTCGTGTGGGTATCCAGCTTCCCCCACACTGCAGTCTTTCCCTTTGAGCTCTTGGTCCCGTGGTCAGTGCTCATTCACATATGAAGGTTTAGTTTCATTGTGTTCGTTTGTTTAAGAATTTCTTTTTTCTTTTTATTTATTCTTCTTTCACACAATACACTCTGGTTGCATTTCCCCACCCTACATCCCTCGCAGTTGTCTCCCACCATCTCCCTTTTCCCTGAGATCTACTGCTCCTCCATTTCCCTTCAGAAAAGAGCAGGCCTCCCAGGAATATCAACTGCACACAACACAAGGAGACAGGCTAAGACTGGGCACAAACCTTTACACCAAGGCTGGGTGAGCAACCCAGTAGGAAGGAAAGGGTCCAAGGAGCAGGCAAAAGAGTCAGAGACACCTAACTTCCCACTGTTAGGAGTCCCACAGAAACTCCAAGCTACACAACCATAAAATCCATGCAGAGGACCTAGCACAGACCCGTGTGGGCTCCATGATTACCCCTTCAATCTCAGTGAGCCCCTGTGACCTCTGCTTAGCGACCCCTCTGACTCCTACAATCCTTCCTACCCTTCTTCCCCAGGGTTCCCTAGCCTCTCCCTAAGCCTAACGTTTGATTAGTTCTTCATGTTCTTAACCTGCTAAAATGACTTGTTGGACTTTCTCAGGGCAAAAGAATAAGACATTATTTTTTTAATGTCCATATTGGTTCATTGAATACTTTTCCTCTTCAGTAGATTTTTAATTTCACACAAGTATAAAAGACACGTCAAGATGAACAGTACTACTGAGAAATTAATTCAGATATTCAGATACAAATGTAATTTTATTGAACCAGGGTCATTGAAGATGTGGGTTTCTGCAGCTGGCAAGTGGTTAATCATTTGCCTTGTTGAGTGATTTGTCCAAATTTCCTCTCAAACACTAAATGAACAGAAGTGAATTAAGAATACTGAATTTACATTGTGTTTCAGATTATCTCATTCAGGCTTCACCCAGAGGTGTGTGAATGTGGTTTTCCTAGAGCACTGGGCTGAGGTTGATGTGATGAAAAAGCCTATATTTGGCCCAGAGAGCTGGCCCCGTGAGTGCAGGCACTTAGTGCTAAGGCTAAGTTCCAGTCGTGTCCTACAGGGTGGAAGGAGAGAACCAAGTCCCACTAGCTGTCCTCTGACCAGTCCATGTGACAATACACACACACACACACACACACACACACACACACACACATGCACATTTAAAACAAATAAACATAATCAAATATTTAAAAAAATCTATCCTTTTAAAAATGTTCTGACTAACAGTGTTTGTAAAAGGTCCAATAGCTTCCTTACCACTTCTGCCCACCAGTGTCAGTACCTCCATGTGAGTTAGGATTGGAACTGGCTCACCAGGGTGGTGTAAAATCATTGGGTTTCAACCAGGAGAAGAAGTATTCTTTCACACAAATGAAGTCAGAAATAGTCATTCCAACTATGATGATATGTTTTCCCAGGGCTGGGAGCCCAGCCTCGTCTCCCTCCCAGCTCACCATCTGCCTCCCAGCGGGCAAAGAGGCGAGATGGAGACCAGCTGTCTAGCCGAGGATGCCGCAAGCAGCTACAGTCTGTCCGTCGGAGCTCGGATCCGTGACTTCAGAGCAGAGCGGTCATAGCTGGCCGTCAGTAGAAAACATTTTCAGCACAGCAACAGGGCACCGTTCATTCAAATTACCAGCAGATCATCTTCCCAAAGCTTGCTAACTTCTAACCCCAGGGTCCACTGGGGGAAAGGGAGTCTTTTCTCTCTGTGAACTCAGTCTTTCTTTGCCAGCTTACCATAACTAGAATGAATAATAAATCCAACTTGCCTGTAAAAGGAAACCTTGGGCAAGCAAGATTGCTCAAGCAGTAAAGGTGACCCGAGTTTAATAACTGGACCCTCCAAGGCAGAAGGAGATAATTGATGGCTACAAGTTGTTCTCTCTCTCTCTCTCTCTCTCTCTCTCTCTCTCTCTCTCTCTCTGGGGCATGCATGCACCCATACACAGACACGTGCATATAAACAAACAGATGTGATTAAAAAAAAAAGAAACCTTTAATTTTCGATTCATCAGAAACAAATAATAAATCACAGTCAGGTGTGGTGGCACATGGTTTCAGTCTTAGCACTCAGAGGCAGGTGGATCTCTGTGAATTCAAGGCCAGCCTGAATTCTAGGCCACATAGAGCTACAGAGTGAGACGCACACCCTCACCCCACCCCCTACTTCCTTTTAGAAACCTAGAAGACCTGAGAAGTAAAAGAATTTCCCACAATGCATTTGGCATCAGAACCCCATCTCCCTTACTTGTCTGATTGCAAATTTGTTTTGAGGTGGGCTGAGATCAATTACAATACTCAATCAACTTAGAATGGCTAAGACCACTTATAATAATCAACATAGAGTGGCGATAATACCTACTTCGGTTGAAAAAAAATTAATGTGTTTGATTTCAAGGCACAGCCTCAGATCATATTGAGAAAATCCGAAAGACTGAAAGACTAAAGGGTTTTAACCAAGAGCCTGTGAATGGGGCTTCATTTCTTTATCCTAGATGTTGTATCCTCTGCAAGTCTGTGCTTGAAAGAATGGTCACACATCTTTTAAAGGAAGCCCCAGGGGAGGAGCCACCCTGAGAAGATCTGGAATAGGAGCTCTGACCAGAAAGGCAAAGGCCTATGCGATCTGGTGCCAGGGGTCCCCTGCCTTCAGCATTTGTCTTTGCCTCCGTCTAAATGATGCCCCTGTGTTTGAAAAGGAAGTGTCTTCCCTGAAATCCCGGATGTCTTGCCCCAGGGCCCAGCGGCATCTCCAGTACAGTCAGCTTTTGCCGAGGATCCCAGCTCTGCTTTGTTAGGTAATTCTCTACTACTGTAGCAAACACCTGAGGTGAGTCAACTTTGAGAAAAGTCAATGGTTTCTTGAGACTCAGCCTTTGGGGGTCGCTGAGTTCAGTGTGGGCTGCTGGGTAAACTTGATCTGCATTTGCCTTTGTATCCTGGTGGTCCTGTGTAGCAGCGGAGGGTGCTCACTTCTTGGGAACCCAGGAGTAGACAGAAAGGAGAAGAATGGAGCCACAGCTCAAACAACCGCCTTCCTCCCACTCCCAAAAGGTTCAACGACCTCGCAGGGTCATCCAAGCCTGGAGTGTCAGGGTGGGCGCACAAACCTTCAATACGGGGACTTTCAGGGAACACGTGTACAAACCGTAGCCCCTCCCCTTGGCTCCAGGCAGAGTGGGCGCAGGTGTTACAGGTGGACTCGGGCCTTGCGATTCCTAAGAAGCAGAGCTTACTTCCAGGCAGTTCCTGTCCACACAAGATGGAGATCGCAAAGACCTTTGGAGCACTCCCCAGGCTACCGAATGACTTCCAGTTTTGCATGCCACCAGCCAGTGCTTCAGGACGTTCATGAGACAGCGTGATAACTGTATCAAAGGTTGCGTCATTCATTTTCAGAAATCTATAGAATTTGTGTACTGACCCCAGACACACAGAGGTTCTTTTACAGATTTAGCCTTGTGTAGAGGCTTGATGCATATTTTTCTAAACCTGAGAGAGGATATTTGACCAAAGCAAAATCACACCTCTTCACACCCTTTTAAGTTATCACAGGAGCACAGCTGTGAGATTGAATTAGACATGCAATCCTGTCACCAGAATTCACTGGTCCCAGACTTCAGTAACTGTCCCCGAGAGCTATCTCAGCTGATAGTGACAGACATGCCAGCATGAGGTTTGCTAATTTTTGGTAACAGTTAATTTATTATTTAGAACAATGATTTTAAGAGCCAGGGGGCTGCTGAGATAGCTCGGTGAAGCACAGTCTAACAAACACAAGAACCTGAATTTGTTTCCCGGGACCCATGTGTAAAAGGTCACCTGTGTGTTTGTCATTGCAGTACTGGGGATACATCGGTAGGCAGCTCGCCAGAGCTCACTGACCAGCCTAGCCTAACCTCACCTGGGAGGCCCAGGTCTTACAAGAGATCCTGTCTCAAAAAGTAAGGTAGATGGCTCCCGAGGAATGCCATCCAAGGTTGAATCTGACATCCACATGTAAATGTACACATAAGTATGTGTGTGTGTACATATACATGCCCTTGCGCGCGCGCGCACACACACACACACACACACACACACACACACACACGTATGCATGCACACATGCATGGGCGCAAAGAAGAAAAATGAGTCTTTGTGATTTGTTCAGAGATAGCCTGGCTCTTTCGAAAAGGTGTCTGTTCCCCAACACACATTTCCTGAGCCTACACCCTGCACCCAGCACTCCATGTTGGGAACTTACAGTGGTAGGAGACATTATCTTGCCCCTTGAGGTGGATGGTTTGGAATACAGGAGCAAGAAAACCCAAAGGACGGAAATCCTCTGGGACTTGATGCCTCAGCATCATAGAGCATGCTCTAATTTTCTGTCAGAGTCTAGTTTCTGTATTGTGTTTCTTCTTCTTCTTTTTTTATTAATTTCCAACAGGGTCAGGCTTTCAGAGTCAAGTCATCAAGATTAATTGAGAGGGGACCCTGTATGAGGTATAACAGGGTCCTCACTAAGTGAACCATTAGTCAAGCCAGGAACCCACAATATTTTTTTTTTTAATCAAAAGGTTGGCCTTACCTCAGAGTGGATTTTCTGCTCTTCTTTCCAGAGCACAGGGCCAAACCCCATCTTCATTCACACAGGATGGGGGTGGTGTGGTATGTGATGGTTCAAGTCTTTCCCATATGCTCAGTGCTAGGTTACCATGGTTACTGTACCTTGTTATTGCCTCCCTGTTAGTTTGCTTTTCTGGCCATAAGTTGATTCTGTTTAGTTCTAATGTTAGGAAGAGAGCTGAGAAGAGGAGCACAGGACGCCATTAGCATCTCCTTACCATTGAAACCTAAGGAACAACCTCCTTATGTCCTTATGTCCGTCCTTCCAATCCCCACAGATGCTTTTCCAACTGTAAATGTAAGGACATGAGAATATATTCAAAACTAAGAAACAATACTCCAAGGTATGATACCCTGTCCTTATGTCTGTCCTTTTCCATCTATAGATACTTTCCTAACTGTAGATTGAAGGATGTGGAAACATATTTGAGCCCAGGAAAGAATGCCATTTTTCAGTGTCCAGGCAAGAAAAGGCAAAAGCAAACAAGCAACAATCCCACACAACTTTCCTATCCCACCTCTGCTCCTGGTTGCTTTAAAACCCCAGAATCTGGGTAGCTGGGTACCTAGTATAGGTAGAAGAGACAGAATCAGAGAAGAAAAGAAACAGAGTCGGCTGCCATCTAGCTAGCAAGCTGCAGGAATGACATGGTTTAATAGAAACTCTTTTCAATTTGCAGCCACAGGGATGCAAAGCCTCTACAGGCAGACGTGGTTGAGTCCAGGGCAGATTGGTTATCTCTCCACACTTTAGGGGAAAGGAGATGGCTTTAGTCCCAACACTCAATCCCCTGGTTACACAGGCAATGTGACTTGGGAATCAGTGTCTTAGAGGCTCCTCAATTTCAGGCTCCACCCTAGAAACAACACAACACACATATTAGATTATAATCAGTGAAATCCTGGAGGAGGAGGAGGAGGAGGAGGAGGAGAGGGGAGAGGGTCAGGGAAGAGTGGGTAAAAGAACGATTACTATTCAGCTCCTGGAGATAGGATTTCTCGGGATCCAATTAAGCACTTTAAAATGCTAAGATACGAAAAGGTCCACAAACTGAAGATGGATGGATGGGCCCATGGTGCATTGCCTGTTGCTCCTATCTGGTCTGCTTACAAACTCTGAAAGGCTTTGCACCTCCGATCTTAGAGAGTCCTGAAGACTTCACTTCCTAGCCTCCCAAGTTCATTGTTAGTTCATTGTTAGTGCCAAGTTCATTGTTAGGGCTGCCCTCCCAGCAAGATGTGTGCTATTCTAAAATTCTGGATGGTTAACTCATGTGTTTTGACCAGGACCCACCATCACTTAGTTTCTCTTAGCGTTTGGTGTTGTCCTAAGCAGATAGCCAACACAGTAGCTTCTTGCTTCAAATGCAGTCGTGTTGGAACATTCTCCTTTTCTGTCTTCTTACATGTTCTTCTGTGTTCAGTGGTTCTCAGGGGTAGGTCATGTGTATTTCTCAGTAATGTGAGGATCCTTGAAAAACATTGGCAAGAGAGATCTGTGTCTTACCAAGTCCTTAAATCTCCTTTCCCAACATAATGCCAAGTGCATGGTGATTGTCTGGGAAGCGTGCTTTCTGTGGGCCTGTCAGTGTGCCCTGCAGCGCTGCAATTTGGAGGGCAGGCTCAGGCTGGGAACATCTACCCAGGGTGCCCTTGATGGGCATTTCCCAAATTCTTTGTTCATTCAGCTGTGGAAATTGGAAAACAATGCCTGGCCTACTTACGCAGTTATCGTAATGCATTACCCAGAGGAATTTGCCTAATGAATTTTTTTCTTTGGAAATTATCTACAGTCTTCAAAGCACCAAATAAAAACGGGCTTAGTAAAGGAAGCTTGCGGCGAAAATGTGCACAAAAGAAAAAGAGGTTCTGACTTGAAGTTCATGGCTCATCTAGAATCAAGATTTCCAACCCCTGCCTGACTCCTGTCAGGCAGCACTGACAGCCTGGTCCAGCCTGACCAGCACCTGTACGGCTCCTGTGGTGGGGATGTGGTGGCAGTGCCGGCAGCAGTGGTGTGTGTCTGTGTGTGTGCCAGGAATCGGGGAGGGGGGCAGTGTGATCTGTGACTTAGAGTAAAGAAGTGGGGTGGTACCCTCCACTGGGGACTCAGCCTCACCCAGCATCATCTCCAATACTTGCCACCCCCTGTGACTTTCTGCCAAGGCACACAGCTTTTCCTTCTACCCTGGTCTTCTACATTGGATGTCAATACTCAGAGTGCAGCCTTTTCTCCTCCATGGCAAAGGCTGGACCCCAGAATTCACCATCATCCAGAACTCAGGACACCGCCATAAAATGACCCTTGAGCTATGTTCTGAATTTGGACAGTTCCCCCACCAGCTTGTCCATTGAATAATTTGTCTCCAGGCGTGGATGGTTAGCAAGAGGAGACTGACAAGGAAGCCAGCGACTTGAAGGGTCGTCCAGGATTTTATCCTGTCCTGAGACCTGCAAAGGGGTGCCTGGTGTGAGGGTCAGAGCCAGCCGTCTGCTTACTGGCTGCAGTGGTTAGAGGGAAGAAAAAGGAAGTCAGGAAGAAGAAAAGAGAAGTTTCCTTTCTTTGACCTGTACTTGATTGTTCTAGGGGTAAGCAGAGAGCTACAGAGTATTGGGAACATCTCGGCGGGGCCACCATTACGAGACTGGATGAGTGAGTGTGTGTGTGTGTGTGTGTGTGTGTGTGTGTGTGTGTGTGTATGTATACAATAATCTACAAGAACAAGCTGCTGAAGTTTGGGAACTCAAACTGGTTGAAGAATTATCATTGTTTAACCAAGGTGGGGAAGAAAGAATAAGGAACAAAATGGTATGGTCATTGCTAGCAAGGAGGTCTGTTATTTGGAAAGCTCTGGAAACTTTAGGAGGTAAGGCTTAATTGAAGACTGTACTCACTGGGTCAGGGGGTATACCTCTGAAGGTTACACTCGGGTTCCAGCCCCTTCTCCTCTCTGTTTTCCATCTGCTATGATACAACCCGTTTCTGTCATATGTCCTTAGCACCATGTCATGCCTCAGCACGAGCCCAGAATCAGCGGCAGCAAGGACTGTGGGCCAAAACTTCTCCAACACTTAACCAAGTAACTATTTCTTCCTTTAAGCTGATTGTGTCGTGTATTCGGTCATAGCAACAGAAAAGTAACTAGTGAGTGTATCCTCCTGTGGCTACAATTTCCTCCCCTTTCATCTCCCACTGCAGGGTTCCAAGGCAACCGGCCAGCCAGCTACTTCTGGGAGAACCACTGTTAGTCAATCCTTCATTTTCTTTTGGTTCATCAGCTCCTCAGTGCCCTCGTTTCTGTTTCGATGTGACGGACACTGTATTAATGTCGCCTAAACTGTAGTCTGCTCTTGTTTTCAGCACTGAGGATTGAACCCAGGGTCTTGGGTATTCTGTGGAAGTATTCTTCCACAGAACTGAGTTCTGCCTCTTTTCTAGCCTTTTTGTGAGACCCTCATGAAAGATCCCAAGAGACAAACCTCATCCGACAAGGTCAGACGCACAAGAATGGCCTTCTGTGGACACTCTGGGAGAGCAAGGTCAGAAGTGGCAGTCACTTGGGAAGTCTTCCTGAAGAAGGCTAGCATTGGACCGAAGGTGAGCAGAGACAGAAGTATTCATCCCGGGCAGAGATGTCCCTAAAATAAAGGAGACCATGGGCATGTGTGACCCTTTTAAGGACAGAAAGGCTTTGCAAGTAGACAGAAGGTCCCATAGCTAAGGGGCAGCAGAGCAGGTTTGTAACATGAAGGGGCCTGCTTGTTGGGGTTTATGTCTTGCCCAGTTCCCCACAGCCAGCAAGCCCCAAAGAAAACTACACAGAGGTCTCCATAAGATTATAAACTGATTGGCCCATTAGTTCAGGCTTCGTATTAGCTCCTTTATAATATATTACCCCATTATCCTTAACTATGTTAGCCACATGGCTTGGTACCTTTCTCAGCCGGGCAGGTTACATCTTGCTTCTTCCATGATTTGGGCAGGAATGCGAAGGGAGCTTCCTGCTTCCCAGAATACTCCTGTTCTCATCGCCCCACCTCTACTTCCTGTCTGGTTGACCCACCTAGACTTTCTGCCTGGCCAATCAGCGTTTATTTAAAATATGATTGACAGAATATAGACAATTCTCCCGCACCGCTCAGGTTTACTGAGGATTTCTCATTACCCTTAGTGTTAGTTATTCACCTCCCATTCTGCCCTGCCCTCTACTCTACTGCCCAGCTAGCCACCCGTGTTCTGCCGCCTTCACAGCACCCGTGTTCTGCCGCCTTCACACCGCCCGTGTTCTTCCCACCTTCATGCCACCTGTGTTCTACTGTCCCCTCTCCCTTAAGATCTTTTTTTCTCTCCAGAAACTGCTAACAGTCCCCTTTTAATTTGCTGCCTTATATGTGCACCCCAAGTTAAACACACACACACACACACACACACACACACACACACACACACACACACGCACGTTTGTCTCTCTGGTCTTGTCTACTTCATTTCGTACACTGCTTTTCCAGTTCCATCCATTTACCTCCGAATGTCGTCATTTCCCTTAACTTCACAGCTGTATAAAATCCCATTGTGTATATGAACCGCGCTTCCACAATCCATTAGTCAGGCCATGGCGTCTCCACTGAGTCCATCTCTGGGCTACTGTGAATAGAGACAATGTGCACAGATGAGTACGTCTCTCTCCAGTAGGGGACAGGGACTCATCCATTTTTTAAATGCAGTGAATATTGCCTTTTTTTCCTGGGACAGAAATCCTTTTTCCACTTTTAAGATCTAATTGATGGTGCAACGACATTACATTAAGGGTGCAAGTGACAACTCGGCAAGCATTTTTACACGTGTGTACCCACTGCTCCAGCGGAGATATAAAGCAGTCTTCTCTCCCAGGTGCTTTCGGTTATGATGTAATGCCGCCGCTGTTCATTTCATAGCCCCCAGGGCATTTCCAGATTCATGTCTATGTCTTGTCAAGTGTCTCCTTTCCTTACTGTCTTGTTAATATTTACTTTAATCATGCAGTGGGTGTGGGTTGTGTCTTTGTGTGGTTTATGCTGACTGGCTTCCACTGTCCCCACTGGTCCCACTGGATAATTTGACTTCTGATACTCAATCATAGTAATGGTTTATCTGCCCTGGATTCTACATTAAATCAAACTTTGCCCCCAGGGATAATGACCTATGTCTAGAATTTCAGCACTGGAGAGGTAGAGGCAGAAGGATCCCAAATTCAAGGTCAGTCTGGGCTATATAGCAAAGGTTAAATTTGTTCTACCAAGCACTTATACTCAACAGCAGACATTGTGTACGCTCTCTGCAGCTCCACCCCTTCCTATTCCTCTAACACACCTCCTGCTTTCTAGTTTGCATTTCTTGCTTCCCAGTGTAACAATCTGAGCTGCTTCCAGACATGTCACACGCTCTGCATCACGGTATGACTAGTTTTCTCTTACACTGTTGATTCTTCTCTCTAAGAAAATTACAAGGGAAAGAAAATATATTTTCTCACCTTGGCCAACATAAATGACTTTTTTTTTCTTCTTTTTGCATGTACTCGATTTCTCTGTGTTGATCCCAGCACCAGGCGACAATGCTCTTCAGTCTGGAGGAGATCATGCAGCTTTCCATTGATAACCAAATCTCTCAACTGCACTGACCCAAAGATCTCTTTCAAAAATGTCCTCTGGACAGTTGGGATGGTTCAGTGGGTAGAGGTCCTCATGGTCAAACCTGATGACCCGAGTTGAATCCCCAGAACCCGTGGGGTGGAAGGATAGAACCGGGTTTCCCAAACATCCCCTGTTCTCCACATGTGTGTATGGTGCACCGATCTCAAATCTCAGACTCCTCTCTCCAGTGACTGTAATCGTTCTGCTGTCTCCTGTCCTCCAGGGTCACAACCCTGGGCTGCTGATGGCCACTGCCTGAGAACAGACTGAATGTTAAGGAATGAACAAAGAACCAGGGTTGAAAAAGGAACTGATGAGCCCAAGAGACGTCTCCTCCCTAAGGTTGGTTCTCTTGCCAGAGTGATGACACTAAGTGATCAGCAAGCAACTAAGAAGAGACTTTGTCTATGAAAACTGTTCTCTGTCTCTCTGTCTCTCTCTCTCTGTCTCTCTCTCTCGGTCTGTCTCTCTCTCTCTCTCTCTCTCTCTCTCGTGTGTGTGTGTGTGTGTGTGTGTGTTCATGTGTGTGTAAGACAAGCAGGACAAGCTCAGGTGTCCTTTATTGAGCATCCATCAACTTGTTCTTTGAGGCAAGGTCTCTCCTTGGAACCCATCGAGTAGTCTAGATTGGTTGGTCAGTGACTTCCTGTCTCCACCCCTCCAGAAATGGGACTACAAGCATGTATCACTTATCTAAAAGAAAACTTCTAATGATGCTCTTCAAAGCCCAACCCAGATGTATCTTGTTCTGGTTGTCTATTAGATAGACTGTATCAAGTTAATACAAGACTTGGCCTTAAAACAAGAACCTCTCAAGCAGAGTCTGGGTGGAAGATTTATCTGATCCAGGGGACACATGCAGATAAGAAGTTTCCTGGATCTGGATGGCTGGGAATAAACTACACTCCTTTTCTTCTGTCTCTCCGAAATGCTCAGGAAGTTGTACTTAAGCAGATTGTCACCCAGTACATCTATAGGTAGCTATGGGGTCAAGGTCAGCAGCTGCAGTTTGTACGACCCACCCTTAAAAGTCACCTCGTGTCTTCTCTAACAAATAATGTCAGTCGGAATCGTCTCGAGTCACCTAGTCTCATGCACAGGAGACACAACTCTGTCTTTTACTAAGAGGACTGTCAGACTCTGCAAACATGGTTCAAAGCTCCATGTCAGGTGTTTTCCTCAGTTCTCTTCCTGAACCTGAGCTAGCAAAGCTGACCAGCAAGCTCCAGGGACCCTACTGTTTCTTTCCCCTCAGTGCTGGCGTTACAAGGCTTGCTCTTAT
The DNA here is from genome assembly GCF_982192425.1 of Myodes glareolus. Lineage (NCBI taxonomy): Eukaryota > Metazoa > Chordata > Mammalia > Rodentia > Cricetidae > Myodes > Myodes glareolus. The sequence goes on from NC_142047.1 coordinate 56,031,778, forward strand.
GATTTTAGACTTTTTATGTGGGTCATGAGCATCTGACCTCATGTCTGGGGATCCAAAGGCCTCCAGCTAGGCTGTCTTTCCTGCTCTCATCCTGCTACTCAGGAGTTCTTAGAATGTCCCTGACTCTTGACATGAACACATCTTCATTATGTGGGTGTGGTGGTTTGAATAAGAATGACCATCATAGGCTCATAGGGAGTGGCACTATTAGGTGTGGCCTTATTGGACGGGGTGTGGCTTGGTGGGAGGAAGTGTGTCACTGGGGTGGACTTTGAGGTTTCAAATGCTCAAGCCAGGCCCAGTGTCTGTTTGCCTTCCTGCTGCTTGCTGATCCAGATGTAGAACTCTCGGCTCCTTCTCCAGCACCACATCTGTACACCTGCCACCATGCTCCCATCACGATGATAATGGACTGAACTGCTCAGTTGTAAGCCAGCCCCACTTAAATGGTCTCCTTTGTAAGAGTTGTTGGGGTCATGGTGTCTCTTCACAGCAATGGAAACCCTAACAAAGACAGTAGGTATGGCCCGGCAGTGGTGGCGCACGCCTTTAATCCCAGCACTCAGGAGGCAGAGGCAGGCCGATCTCTGTGAGTTCAAGGCCAGCCTGGTCTACAGAGCAAGTTCCAGGACAGGCTCCAAAGCTACAAAGAAAGCCTGTCTCAATAACAAGAAAACAAACAAACAACAACAAAAAGACAGTAGGCATGATATGTGATATGACATATATGGACAAGATACAGTTATGGTGAATCTTATGTATATGGCAATCTTCCTGTAAGAAGGGTCACAGAGTCAAGTCACACATGCACTCCCTTCTGGGACTCTTGAAGCACATAGCCACATGCATGTCTTTGCAGACATGTAGTACTCATTTTCTCAACATCACTGCCCACTGTCAGTACTAGAGAGTTCAGTATTCCAGTCCACGTTTTCGTTTCTGCCCCCTGGCCGTGAAGTGCCTGTAATTGGGAGTATTGTTTAAGCTAAAATCCAGAGGCTATGTTTTAAAGTATTAGACCTCTCCTTCACCCTCAGTTCCTTTCTGTTCTAGGTGGAGGCTAAGGGTGGGAAGATGTTTCAAGTTGCTTTTTAGAGTGAGGTTCCTGTATTTTCAGTAGTCTGGGCAGCAAATGTTTCAGCTGTCCAGCCAACAAGATAGAGAAAGACAGTTTCTATCTGTACCCTTGGTATTTGGCGACAGTGGCTTTAATCAGGAGGAATGCCTGGGGAGGGGGAATGTACTAGGATAGGGGCTGGGTGGACAAGTACTGTTGCTCAGAAGTCACACACACACACACACACACACACACACACACACACACACACACACACACACACACAGAGTCAGTCCTACTGACTGCACTGGGGAAGGGAAGAGGGAGCCAGGCAGCCTCGGAGTGGCCTGGCCAGAGTCTGGCGCCAACAAACCTGCACTTTCCGGTTTAGGAAGCCAGGTAGGGGGCGCGGGCAACTAACAGCTCCCGCCTAGTGGGTGCGCGCTCTCTGCCGACTCTGCTACCTGAGCCGGCAACCACGTCACTGCCACATCATCTGGCCTCTTCTCTTTGCAGGGATCCAGGAAAGGGAGCGGCGGCGGGAGGCGCGGGGCGCGGGCGCCGGGAAGATGCTGCAGTCCCTGGCCGGCAGCTCGTGCGTGCGCCTGGTGGAGCGGCACCGCTCGGCCTGGTGTTTCGGCTTCCTGGTGCTGGGCTACCTGCTCTACCTAGTGTTCGGCGCCGTGGTCTTCTCGTCCGTGGAGCTGCCTTACGAGGACCTGCTGCGCCAGGAGCTGCGCAAGCTGAAGCGGCGCTTCCTGGAGGAACACGAGTGTCTGTCGGAGCCGCAGCTGGAGCAGTTCCTGGGCCGCGTGCTGGAGGCCAGCAATTATGGAGTGTCGGTGCTCAGCAATGCCTCTGGCAACTGGAACTGGGACTTCACCTCCGCGCTCTTCTTCGCCAGCACCGTGCTCTCCACCACAGGTAGGGGTCCTGCTGCTACCTTGCCCTGTCCCTGGCGACCCCAGACCTCCCCTGAGCGCATCCTGCGGTGGCCCGCAGTGGCAACCGGCGAGGTGACCTCGGAGCACCACGTGGATGCTGCCGCTGTAACTCTTTTGGAGTAGGTCCCTTATATCCTGGACCTAGCTGCTGCAGGGGCCTCATTAGCTGCTCCACACTTGTGGGGACCCTGGGCTGATTGATGGGCGGGTGGGACCCTGACATTCTGTCCTGGACACTGAGCAGCAAGGTTAGGGGCTGACTGAGAGCATTCAAGGGGTGTTCGCCCTCCTGCTGGCTCCATCCCAGAGACCCCAGGCTGAGGAATCTAGGAATGACACTTGGATAGGTCACCTTCGTTTCTGTGACACCAACTTCCCGACTGTAGACCTATTCAGCTTCTTTGAATCTGTTTGGGGGACAATGGTGACATCACTCTGCTTTTTCGCAGGTGACCTCTGAGAAGACAGGCCTGTGGGATATCCGAGTCGGAGGAAGGGTGGGTGTGGGGAAGGGGGTTTCACTTGGCCTAGACCCTACACTGTGGGACTTCCTGAATTAGCAATTACTCCAACTTCAGATGTGTTTGGCTCCCTGTCTACTTAGAGGTGCCTGCCACCTTCTGCAGGAAGCTTAGAAATCCAGCTGAACATACATGCCCCAGGGCGCACCAGTTAGACTAGACAAAGAAAGGCCAGGTTTTGTCAGTGGTGGCTGACCATGCATGCAGGTTAGCAGGCTCTGGAGGACTTAAATAGGTGCATGGACAGCTAGAGGGACTCTCAAAGGACTTCAGTACTGTCCCTTCTTCTTATGCATGAGAGCCAATCTTTGAAATGGTCCCATTTGGCAGGCACAAGGTCACACAGTGCCCAGGGACACTCTGGAATCTGGGCCTCCAGAGTTCTTGCCAGGAACAGTGTGTTATGCCCCTGCCCCACCTTTCCCAGTGACTCAACATCACCTGGGCTACTCCAGCCCTTCCGCCACCCAGCCCTGCCTCTCTGACTGGCCCTTCACAGCCTACTTTTGACTATGACCGGTAAATTATTTTATTAATGACCCGATAATGAGTGAACACACTCTCCAGCCAGTTCAGGTAAATTTATTGTTCAGACATCTGGGGTGAGTTACCGAACTTGCTTCAAACACAAGGAGAGTTCTAGACTGTATTGTGGTATTTTAAACTGTGTTAAAGGGATGCCCAAACAGGACAAACCTGTTGGCTCACTTTCGAAGGAAAGTCTGCCCTTCCCCTGCTGCCCACAGTCCCAGTTTTATGGCAACATCGCCCAGTTCTTTGGGTCAGTCAGTCAGGTCTTTGTGGATTCTCTTGGTGCCAGAGTGTAAATCCCACCTTCTCCACAGACACGGATACTTACAGAAAGTTCACAGCTGGTTCACAACGTCGAGTGAGCAGTTTGAAAATGAAGACTGCTCTTCCGGGGGCTGGGGAACAGGGTGAGGGTAAGAAACGCCACGAGGAAAAGAATATATGCTTTTCCTGGGTGGAGTTTTCAGGTAGCGCCGACGTTCTTGTAGAATCATGGTATTCTGTGTCCTCTGAATTGTGTGACAAGAGCTAGTTCAGGCACAGTTTCTTCTGGGAAATATCTGTCTATTTAGTGTGCAACGTAGCCCCTATAATTAAGGAGCATTACAGCGCCTGGACTAGTTGGGGGTGGGGTAGGGGGCTCGGCTATTGACATTCGGATTGAATTGTTGTTCCTGAGAAAGAAAGTCTGAACTCTAGTGGTGGAACAAAGGTTCATTTAAGAAATGAGAGCAAGGGGGCACTTAGGGATAAGCCAGACAAAAGGGGAAAAGAGGAGACTCGATTTGTGAAACCAGCTGATTGGTGAGACCTTCTTCTCAACAAAGTACTGTGAGGCGTAGCCCCGCCCCTCTCTCGGGTTTGAGCTGATGCCATGGTAGGACACATTTGATAGCCCTCATGGTTTCCAGAATGGTTTTGTGGCAGAAATGCAGACAGCACTAAGATTAAGGCTGATAGGTTTCATTGCTAAGAAACTGTTTCATGCAAGAGAAGCAGGACCTCAGATGCCCCGGTTACCCCTCTCTCAGGCAGGAACGAGTCACGTGCTTTTAGCGGTAGACTTCTGTCTGGAATAGTAATGATAGGGCTCACAAAGGCATCTATCTGCTGGGCTTGGTCTAGTCTCGGCACTGGGGAAACTGAGGCAGGTGGATGGCTGCGATTTTGAGGCAAGTTTAGGTTAGGTAGTGAGTAAGACCTTGTCTCCAAGTGAATCCGAGCAATAGCGAAACCCACCAAGATGCCCTTGCTGGCTGCCATCATTGTAGCATAGGCTAATAAATGCTTTTATCCCTGCCTGCTGGCCCCCACAGTGCTCACTTGCATCGATGGAAGGAAATGGGTGAAGTCTTCCTGGTCCGTTTAGAAGAAGCCTCAGGACAGCCTAACTCCTCACTGGTCTTCAGCCATACTCTGAACGTGCCTATTTTCTGAAGCTAAGCAGGATAGGGCCTGCTTAGTACTTGGATGGGAGGCTTCAGTAAGCACAGGACACCATGTTATCTATCCTTAAACCCTTGAATGCCTGGTAGAGGAGGCATGACGGTTGCTTCTCCTCACTGCAAGGCTCTTGGCTGAAACACTAGACATGGAGAGGCATGTACACTTATTCCCTGTCCACTTGAGCGGCATGGCAGCCTCTAGCAATGCATATGGGCATTTCGACCTTCTGTCAACAGAGCGGACTCTCCCAGAATGAGGGTCACTTCGGAGGAGGCCTCCGAAGTGAAGGGAACAGAGCAGTGGCCTTCCCACCTCTACCCTCGCCACGAATGTGGAGCAGCAGCCCTGAATGTTGTCAACCTTGGTTCAGTTGAGGCTTCAGAACAGCGTCTTGAAGCCGTGTGAGAGCAGAGGAAAGGGTGCACCAGGGTCAGGCTTTTCCAGGGAAGGGAGGCATATAAGAGAAAGAGCTCACAGTACCCATGCATCGTCGATGATGCAACTCCATGCACCTTCTATGCTGCAGCCCCATGCGCCTTCTATGCTGTGACTCCATGCACCTTCTATGCTGCAGCCCCATGTGCCTTCTATGCTGCAGCCCCATGTACCTTCTGTGCTGTAGCTCCATGCACCTTCTATATTGCAACTCCATGTACCTTCTATACTGCAGCCTCACGCACCTTCTATATTGCAACCTGCATATTTCCATGCACCAGCAAAGGAAATAGCATTTGGATTCTTGGAGAATAAGAGACAGCTCTGTGTCTTCGGCAACAGTCTAAGTCTTTCAGCCATGTCATACAGTCTTCGCTCTCCCTCTCCCTCCTTCCCTTCTGTTTGTCCTTGTTTTGCTTTGTTGTACTGCTGGTCTTAAGCCCTCAGTGGGTCTCACACGTGCTAAGGAAGCACTTAGCCATATCCCTGGGCCTTTCCACACGCTTATTTTTGAGATGGGATCTCTCTAGGCTGCCTAGGCTCTCTCTGTAGCCCAGGCAGGCAGGCCTCAAACTTGAAATCGACTCGTCTCAACCTCTTGAGTAGCTGGGGTAGAAAGCTGCACCGCCAGACTTAGCTGCCTTTCATCCTTAGGAGCATTGCATGCTGCCGGCGATCTACAGGCTTGCTCTCTCTGGCCACAGCTTGACGACGGATGTCTCATAAATGAGTATTTAGGTTCAGATAGCATATACGCTGCTGTCTTTACCTTTTGTTTCTTCAACAATGTGTGGCCCACATGGCAGAGTCTGCTCTGCCATCTGCAGATGAGGACCTTTTCCTGCTTGTGAAGAGACACTTTAAAACTCACCCACAGTCAGGAAAGTCGGGTGCAATAGCTCACGTTTATATTCCTAGTATTAGAGAAGCTGAGGCAGGAGGATTGCTGAGAGTTCACAGTCAACCTGGACTACAGAGTAAGACTCTATCACACACAAAAAAATAATAATAATAAAAATAAGAAAGTGTTCAAGAAAGAACTGTTTGGAGTGTTTTGACCTGGGCTTTGAGTTAGCCGAGGGAGCAGCCACCTGAGCACTGACAGCTTTTAAAAAGTGGATGAGAACAGGTGCTCCGAGGGTGCTGTTTGATCCTTAGCTTTAAATCTGTTGTCAAGAGGGGAAATGTGTCGTTACCCTCAGCCAGTGTGCAGGAGGAGTCTGAGATAGACACGGAATGTTAGCACCCAGTACATAGCTACACTACAGCCTTACAAGGCCCGAAGCAAGGCCTTCATGTTTTCAGACAATTAGGAATTTATGTTTTCAAACAATTAGGAAAAATAGCAAAAGTAAAATCTTCCCAACACAATAAAAGTTGACAACAATCCCTTGGTGTGTAAGAAGCCTATTGACCCCAGTCATCCCTGTCATTTCTGTGTTCCTTATGGCTGCTGTCTGGAGGCGTTGAATGGTTGTCATGGAAGCCATAGGGCCACACACCCTAAAGCGGCGGTTTTCTAAGTCTTTACAGAGTAAGTTTCAGACACCTGTTAGGAATGTTCCGGAAGGAGAGCCGAGAGTCTGTGAGCTTTGTGAGTCCGCCCTTTGCTTTTGCCCCCTTGCTGAAACACAACCAGAGCAAGGCTCCTCCTATCTCCTGGGGCTCTTGAGTGGATGCCACCTCTAAGATACTGATCCCCAGCCAACCTGCTGGGAAACTAGTAGTTACCATAGGATGTCACAAAGTCTGTGACACAGCCCCATTCTTTCTGAAGGGCAGCAAAGCCGTGCTTCACCCTGGGGTTGTTTATCAAAAATGAGCAGAGACCACTGTGGGGACATGCTGGTCACCCCAACACTTCAGAAGTAGAGGATCAGGATCGCATGGTTAGCCTCAGCTACGTGAGATCCAGCCTCAACAAAACCAAATCCAATCAAAGGACAGCATATACTCAATCTGGAGTAGGAACGAAAGCAAAAAGTCCCTATCAGTCAGCGTGGAGCTGTAATCCATGGAGTCAGCCTGTAAGCTTTGGCTTCTCTGGAGAACCTTCTGGTTTCTGTTTCTTTTTAAAAAAAGATTTATTTTAAATTATTGTATGTTTATGTGTAATTATGTACACAGGCGTGCAAAGTGTCATCAGAGACCACAAGAAGGTGCTAGATTCTCCGGAGCAGGTGTTCTAGGCGCTTATGTGACTCCTCTGCTTGGGGACTGAACTTGGGTCCTCTGCAAGAACAGTGCAGGCTCTTAACTGCGGAGTTGCCTCGCCAGCCTGGTCTCAGTTTTCATCCATTGAATTGTGTGGTTTTGTGAGCCCATGCGGACTAAAGTGGGAGGGCTCAGCTGCAGGAAAACGCAAGAGAAGGGCAGTAGAAAGACAGACAGACCGCAACCCCCAAAACTGAAGTGAGCTTCTAAAGACCGTCCGGTGTTGAGGTTCATCATCCTTTCCTACCACCGTCTCAGAGCACAGAGGCGGGGACTAAAAACCGCTGGCTGACGCCCCTGCTTCACTTGCAGCTTTAAGTGACCAGGCGTTGAGTTCAATCTCCCTTAGCTGCTGGCTGCAGGTTTTTGCAGGCCCACTCTGTCTCCCGCAAGTTCCTGTGCCCAAGTCCTAACCTGAAACCTCCAGCAGGGCCTGGGTTTGGAGTCAGGGGACTGGAAGGAATGATAAGTTCAAAATGATGACCCAGCCAGAAAGAGGCCGTGCTCCAGCCAGAGAAGCCTAGGAAAAACCAGACCTGCTAATACCCTGATGTTCAACTATCCAGCCTCCAGGTCTGCGAGGAAGCAGAAAGAAAATTTCTGCTTTAGCTAGAGGACCAGTCTGTGTTCTTGTGCAATGGTAGCTTAACAGTGAAGCCGGGGTCTTTTTTATTTTATTTTTTAATTTAAGGAGGCAATGGGAAAGTGGGGACAAGGTCAGACACAGGAGCAGAAGAAACAGAAGGTTCCAGAGTGTGGGAATCACACCGGTAAATCCTGGCACTGTGAAAGTGGAAGCAGAGAAGAGAAAACAGAAGCAGTTTCTAGGTCTTCGCTTTTGTAAGCTCTATGCACAGCACTCAAACGGGACAGTACTCTTGCAGAGCCAAATATAGATACCGATGCCCTGGAGCTTAAAAACACGCCGCGGTGTGCTCCTCTTAAGGACAGTGTGCGATTGGGGGTGGGGGTCTGGCTGTGCGAGCCTAAGAACCTGGACTCAGTCCTCCAGCCCTCAGATTGAAAGCCCACACCAGCAACCCCAGCTCTGCAGGAGGCAGAGCCTGAAGGATCTCTGGTATTTGCTGTTTGTCAGTCCAGCCTCAGGCTCAGTAAGAGACCTGTCTCAGGATAGAGCAGGAAACCCGGCATCCTCTTCTGGCCTCTGTGACCCACGGGCATGCACTTGCACACAGGTTCGCACATGCACACATGTACACATACACGAGTATTTAATAAATTCTGTGAGAGCTTCTATCCGGCGTTGGTAGAGGAGAGCAAAGATTTATGCTCAAATATGTAAACTCACCCCAGTCGTACTGCGTGAGATCCTCAGGATCTCAGTATCTCAAAAGGGGGTTTTTACCGTTCATCTTGAAACTTGCTGCGTCTGCGCCTATTTATAGAACTTGGAACATACTGTCATAAGCAAGTGGCCACGGCTTTCAAGAAACCGGTCTTTGCTTTTAATAACAGAACTCAGAGGCATCTTCGGAATGCTTTAATTTGCAAACTGAGTCTTGCTACATTGACGAGGTCAGCTGGCTCCTGCTGGACCTTAGCCTTGCTTTGCAGCTCCGCTTTGTTGTCTCCTGCTGGATCTGGGGCCGTTTGTGATTCCCGGCTACCTGTTTTACTTAGGCTTCAAATCAAACGCCTGCCCTCAGAAGCCTCCTTTGATGGGTAATAATGTCAGCACCACATCTGGGGTCACCTAGGAGACAGGTCTCTGGGTACATCTGTAAGGGAGTTTCTAGACTGTGTTCATTGAGCTGGGAAGACACATCCTAAATGTGTGTGGCTCCATCCCATGGGCTGGAATCCCAGACTGAATGAGAAGTAGACGGTGAGCTGGGCCCCAGCCTTCATCTCTCTGCTTCCTGACCATAGATGAAGTGTGAGCAGCTGCCTCACCCTCTTATTGCCATGCCTTCCCACCATGGTGGACAGCACCCTCATGCTGAGCGCGAACAGACCATTTCTGAAGGTGCTTTTGCAGGAATTCTGTCAGGGAATGAGAAGAGTGACCGACACAGTTCTGTGGGCTCAGCCATTAGACCAGCTGGTGAATTCAGTTTGAAGGACGGCAAACACACAGAAGGCCCCTCAGACTTTCTCTGAGTGTAGCCAGTGGGTCACATCTGAAACGTGGATCAGGTGGCAGAGTGCTTGCCTAGCTTGCGCAAAGTCCTGGGTTTAATCCCCAGCACTGCACAAACCCTACAAGTGTGCAGGCATATGCCTATGATTCCAGCACTCGGGAGGCAGAGGCAGGAGGCATTTGGGTGAGTCTGAGGCCAGCCTGGGCTAGCTAAGATGCTGTCCCGGAAGAAAAGTGTGAAGCTGTTCTGTGGAGACAAGGCTGGAGGCTCCAACTGTGATGTGCCTTCTGTGTTCATGCTTTCATGACCTCTGCGCTTTCCTCTTGTCTGCTGGAGTCCCTTGAAGTTTCTTCTGGCTCTGGTTAGGTTTGTAGTGCAGCTGAAAGTGGTTATAAGTTTCTGAGCACAGCACACAAGACTCAGGTCCTCTTACCGGTGGGTTCTGAGCATGGCACACAGGACTCAGTACTCTTACCGGTGGGTTCTGAGCACGGCACACAGGACTCAGTGTTCTGAGCAGTGGGCTCTGCTGAGGTTTTTGTTTTCCCAGCCTAACCCTGCTTCATACCTTTCCCGGGCAGTTAGCTCTCCACCTGCAATTGATGCCATGGCCAAAAAGCCATTATAACCAGGGCCAAGTGGGGCTCCAGGATCAGGAGAGAGACAGATTGTAGCTCCATCCATGCTTGCTCTGAGTGCAGCGGGAAGCCCTGGCAGATTTTGAGGGAACGGGTAACACATTCTAAAAGATTTTTCTTAGGGGGTCTAAAAGGCCAGAGGAGAATGATGGTGACACTGACTGGGGCCAGGACCCTCCCTCCAAACGTCCTACAGCCAAGGAAGAGTGGGCTCTGCATGGGAGGCCTGGCATCCAGCCATAGGCCTTGGAACTTGGGGTTACATCAGGTCCATTCAACTGTAATGGGAGAACAGTGAGGGTCACCCTTGGAAGTGCGGGAGACTGCTCGCTGTGGTTCCCAGTTATCTGCCCTGGCTTTTGAGATATAGATTTGACTTTCACCTTTGAGGGGAAATAAACAAGGAGGAAGAGGGAAGAGAGGGTTCCGATGGAGCGTGTGGCTACCCAGGGTAAGTTGCCGCCATGTTGGATAGCTTCTAAGTCGCTTTAAATACTTCAGTTTCTATGCTGCTGAAGAGTAGCTAAACTTTGCTTTGGTTTCTAACTTAATAGTGTAGAAAGCTGTGCAGAAAGCTGAAAAACTAGAACTCTGTAGGTCCAACAGAGGGTACTTAATATTTGATAGCTGATATGAAATGTGTGTTATAAAATAAGCCATGTGCACAGCCGACAGGATGCTAACAAAGGGATGCACTCAGCACAGTTTTTAGTGATCGCATGAAAGGTGCCAGGGGCCCATCTAGGAATCAAATAATGCAAACATGAAGGTTTTCTTTTTTAATAGAGTCAAGAATTTCAGGTATAGTTGTCAAAAAAAATATGATTTTCACTGGATGGGAAAACATCACCAGTTTTGGGAAAAATCCCTAGTGACAGTGAACTCAGCTAAGGCTTGCTGACTTGTGCGCTCTCTCTCTCTCTCTCTCTCTCTCTCTCTCTCTCTCCCTCCCTCCTCTCCATCTCTCCTCTTTCTCTTTTTATCTCCCAGATCTTTTCTTTTCTCTCACTTCTTCCTCCTAATCATTTCTTTCTGCTTCTTTTTCTCCTTTCTTTCCATCTGTCTCATTTCTGTGTCTCTGTGCTTTCTCTCTCTCTCTTTATATCTCTCTCCCTCTCCCTTCCTCCTCCTTCTTCTTCCTCTCTCTCTCTCTCTTTCTTCCTCTCGCCTTTTCTCTCCTTTACCTCCTCTCTTTGTTTCTCCCCGTCTTTTCTTTCTCCTTCTCCCCTCCTCCCACTCCCTCTCCTCTCTGTGTGTCTCTTTCTTCCTCTCCATTCCTCCCCCCTCTTCGTTTTCCCTACCCTCTTCTCCTCTTGCTACTGGGGCTGAACCCAGGACCTCACATCCCATAAACTAGGCACGCACTCTCTCACTGAGCCACACTCCATGCCCCTTCCAGAGGTTGTTGCATTTGCTGCTTCACAATTTGTAAGGATCCTCTTTGTATAAGCTGCTGCCCCCCATCCTTTAGTAATGGCTTTCTCATTCCCCACCCACGGTTCCTGGTGCAGTCTCAGTTTTGGAATAACAACGGGGGACGTGAAATGTCTTAAACCCAAATTAAAAGGTTCCAGCATTCTTGTAACCAAAATTCTTCAAGTGTTTGAATACCGGTTACCAAGGCACTCAATTATTTAAAGAACATGGTTAGGTGGATTAAGTTAATTAAAGACACAGGAGAGGCTGTTCCCAAGCTGCCTGCCTACGTGGCACTGCTGAGTGACTCCAGGAGGCTCTGAGCTGAGTGAAGGGCCCTCTCTCTGTCCTCCCTCCCCCAGCCAGACCGGACAGTGCCCACAAACCAGCCTGGAGCCTGCACAGCTACACCAGATGGGTCTCCTGGTGGAGCTGGGATGGCAGGGTCCCCTGTGGAAGGAAAGAGCGCGCTGTGTGGATGAGCCATCTGTCACCCACCCTGCTCTAGTTCACTTCCTGCCACGGCAAAGCAGTTGAAACTTAGCACCCCAAACTGCACAGACAAAAAGAGACTGAATATGAAAAACCAGAAGGAGGAGGCCTTAAAGCATACAATGAGCCACAGCACGTGGCAGTGACACGAACCTCCCCTTGTTCTTCTGGCAGCAGAGGGGAGCCAAGCAGGGATGGCCTCACTCAGAAGTCTGTGCACTCTTTGGGCTGCTTTCCTGCTGTGCCCAGGCTGTCAGCTGCATTCCACCATGGTGCAGTCTGTGACTGCAGTCTCTTCTGTCACCTGACCTGTCCCTTCCGAGTGTCACTGGCAAAGACCAGAGCCATCATTCACTATGGGAAGGGCACCTAGAAGTCACCTCCTCGTGAGTCAGTCTGGTCAATACGACTGGAAAAGTCCAGCGCTGGGTCACACAGCATGGGAGTCAGGAACTGATTTTAGTTTATTATTATTATTTATTTACTTGAATTTAATGTTTTTGAAATGGGGTTTCAGATGTCCTAGGCTGGCCTTGAACTTGTAATCAGCAAAGGCCTTGGATTCCCGATTCCCTTGCCTCTGCCTCCTGAGTGCTGGGATCATAGGCACAAGCCACTACACTCAGCCTGTGCAGTGCTGAGGGTGGAACTCAGGGCTTCTCACATGTTAGGCAGCACTCTGCCTACTGAACCATGTCCCCAGCCCTTCCTGCCTTACTTTAAGGTGATCTTTTTGCTCAGGTGTGGGAAGGACCCAGAAAGACCCCAAATGCAGGGACAGGAGGTATGAAGGCATCCAGCTGGGCGCGAGGGTAAGGGCGGGGGCTGGGTTCTCCTCAGAGTCACTTTAATCAGCAGTCTCTCCAGTGCCCTCCGCTCATCTAGACCACACAGGCCTCTTTCCAGAGCCGACTGTTTCCTGTTGTGTTCACAGTACAGGGACAGCCACGTAAGCTCAGAGAGCCCCCACGGCGCTTTCTGCAGAGGGGAAAGGATGCAGAGGCAGGATGGATGAGGCTCCTGGCAGCATGCATGGGACTCTCTAGGCCTTGATGTGGGGGGCAGCGATCTGAACAGCTGTCTTGAGGCAGGAATAGTGTCAGGCCCACTGATGCGGGTGATGTTGGGCTGGTGGGACTGAAAAGGAAAAGGACATCTGCTCAGTGCGCATGTCCAGAGGCAGGCGTGAGACTTTCTGCAGAAAGCAAAAGAGCCAGCCCTGCCCAAGTTCAGAGTCCAGAGCTACCTGCAGCAACAGCAGCCAGTGGCACTGGGATGCCCAGGAGAAAAGGAGGGCTGGCCCTTGAATCATGGGCATCAGGAGTCACTGGCATTACCCGATAAGTGGCCTGGCTTGCGTGCTAGCCCAGGATAGGGAGAGCTAAGGCAGACAAACCTGGCTGCTCAGTACTAAACGAGGGGCCTTGCTCTGAAGGGGTCCCGGATGTGAGGACTGAGAGTTAGGATGGCGAAGCCAAACTGTGCGCGGAGCTTCCCTTAGAGTCCTGGGTGAATGTAGACAGAACATCACGGTGTCCCTGTATTTGTCAGAGTCATGGTCTTGTCCCTGGCAGCTCCCCAATGAGCCAGGCTTGGCCATCTGACCTCAGTAGGCCAATTAAAAAGATGAGGAGTCGTGAAAAGCACACGAAAGGGGAGGTTTGGGGACCAGTGACCCTCAAGTCCGTTGTTAGGATCCTGACATGTGGCTGAGACTTACAGGACAAATGGATGCCCAGCTGAGCATATCTGATCAAGGGGTTGTCCCCTCCACCACTCCTCCGCCATGGTCTGGGTTCCAGTCTGTACCTCTAGGTTGTCTGACAGGTGGGCCACAGCTGTGCGAGATCTCTTCCTGGGAGAGATAAGCTCCCCACCTTTTCCTCTTGCCAGCTTGAGATTCCTGGGGGAAATTCCAGTTTCTTGGGGGTCATTGTTTTAACCATCTGATAGGCAAAGGGAAGGGCATGGCGTCTCTTGAGAATGTCTTCATTCCTGCCAGGATGGTTACAGTAGTGTAGGCCCCAGGAAACCATAGGTGAGTGAGTTGTCCCTGGGCCACCCCTCTGAGGTCACTATTGATAGAACAAGAGCCGAGTGCAGCCTTGATGTTTGCTGGAGATAGGAGCATACCTCCTCTGGGGCTGCACAGTGCAGGGAATCCAGAATAACTCACAGCCTTGTTCGGTGTTCTCTCACCTCGCCGTGGCTATTCAAAACCACGCTTTGGGTGTTCTGTGCAGGACTTGAGAGGGAGTTGGAACCACTGCCCCAGATTCTCCCAGATCCAGCTCTGGGGTAATGGGGAAGCTCTCAAGGGTGTAAAGTAGTATATGTTCCAGGATGAGTCACAGATGGCACTTACACACAGCTGGTGTGAGTCCAAGTGGGTAGTCATCCTATTGCTATGCTCGGCACTGTCCTAGTAAAACCTTGACTGTACAGTGGGGACCACAACAAAGCCCGGCGACAGTTCTCTTAGACAAGCCCTGCTGTTCCTGTCGGTTAGGACATGAGACCCTTTATGTGTGTCTGGGCTGCATACATTCGTGCTCTTGGGGAGGGGGAGGTTGTGTATCATCAGGATATTGATGTGTGCATGTGCACGTGTGTATGTGTGTAACATGAGGGCCAGCTTGTTGGGGTATCTGTTCCCACCCAGTACCCCACAACCGGCAAGTCCCAGAGAAAATCAATCACACAGAGATCTCTATAAGTTATAAAGCTGATTGGCTCATTAGCTCAGGTTTCTTGTTAACTCTTATAGCTTATATTAACCCATTATTTTCATCTATGTTAGCCATATGGCTTGGTACCTTTTCCAGCGGGGCAAGTTACATGCTGCCTCTTCGGTGGTCTGCACAGGAGTGCGGAGGGAGCTTCCTGCTTTCCAGAATACTCCCAATCTCTTTGCTCCACCTCTACTTCCTGTCTGGCTTTCCCGCCTATACTACCTGCCTGGCCAATCAGCATTTTATTAAAATATGATTGACAGAATACAGACAATTCTCCCGCACCATATGTGTACATACGCTAGTGGGGGTCAGAGGTTGATACTTGTTGTCTTCGTCTATCACCCCACACCTCATATTTTGAGACAGGGTCTCTCAGTGACTCGGCCCCCAGTGTTTCAGCTGGATAAACCCCAGGGGTCTTACTGTCTCCACCTCCCCTGTACTGGACTTGTCGCTCTTGCTTTATGTGGGTTCTGGGGATTGAACTCAGGTCCTTCTGCCTGTGTGGGAAACACTTTACCCACTAAGCCACCCTGAAACCGGGTGTTCTAAATACAGTTCTCCAGGTTCTAAACTCAGAGAGAAGGTGACCGGCTTCTCTCTAACGTTTTGTTAGTTTTACTGTTTCTCAGGACACCAATGTCACAAATGCAAGTCCAGTCCCACTTCCATAGAAGCTGAGTGGAATTCACACAGCCTTGGACCGAGCCCCCAACTTTACATTTGTGATCTGCCAACTTCTCCAGAAGACATAATTTTTAAAACCACAGACAGGATCACACTCGCAAAGTCTCCTTTTCCTTCTTGATCCTTTATTTGAAAGGTGTGAACTCGAAAAAGGAGTATCGCATTGAACCGACTCGCACAGCAAGCACACATTTTCACAGTTCATGACCAGGCAGGTCCATGGAAGGGTTTGGAAGTCAAAGTACGATTGAGCCGACTTGTTTGACTTTGGGGAGTTGGGAAATAGGGGGTTGTACATTTTGAGACAAGGTTTAGCTGTGTATCCCAAGCTAGCCTTGAACTGGTAACAATCCTGCCTCTGCTTCCTGATTGCTGATATTACACGTGTGAGCTACCAACTGGCTAAGACTTTGACTCTCTAGAGACCTGCCATCGGACCTTAAAATATTCCTCTATTAATGTCAAAGTCAAGCCCGCTATGACCTCCCAGGTGTGACATTGGGATGTGGTCTGTTCGGCTAGATGGCCTCTGAGCAGATAGAGAAGCTTTAGAAACCTGATACTGAGCTCATGCTGAAAATCAGGTGGTGAGCCCTGAAATTGCTGAGGGACTCTCGGATCGATCAGAGGGGGCTGAGCATTGCACCCCTAGTCTGCTGTGATGTCCTTCTCGAAGCCCCAGGGCAGTGTTCTTGAAAAGAAGATGGCCGTGGGCTACCCCTAACGTCTTTCACCCCTCCTGTGTTATAAGCATTAACACTGACAGCAGCAGTGGGTAGCAGATGTCATGTGACAGTCCTTTGTCACCAAGCTAACGGTACTGAGAAGGACAGGGTGTGATTGCAAGGGGAGCTACTCACTGGGTGCCTCGAGTTTGCTTAGCGAAGGGGGTCAAGGCTGAGAACTCAGGCTTCAAGTGTCAGGGCTTGGCTGGTTCCCCTCAAGATGCTTCTCCCGAGTGAAGAAGGATGCTAAAAAAGAAATCCCACACTAGCTCAGAATTGAGTATAATAAAAGGTTATTTATTTAGCGATAGATTCGCAGATCACAATGGAGTACAGCAACCGAATCCTGCAGCCAGAAAAGAGGCCAGACACGCGCTTTACGTGGGCATACATGCTCAAGTGGGTGGGTAACTTAAAGGCTACTGGCAATAGGAATTCCTACAGCACCCGAGTGACAGGTGCCAAGGCCAGCCAGCAGTGAAGACGCCAAGACAGAGGGATTGAGCACGGCCTGCGCTCTGTGTCAGAAGGGGCATGCAGAAGGTGAGGCTATCCTTTATCAGGCTGAGGTTCTCACAGAAACATGGCAGGAGCTGGGGGACTTTAGAATCTGTGGAGCTCTTCCTTCTCCCTTGCAGGTCTCAAACGGTGGCCGGGAGAGGTCAGGATTGCTCAGTGGGCAAAGCGTGTGTTGTGCAAGAAGGAGAGCCTGAGCGTGGATCCCCACATCCACGTAAAAGTTGGGTGTGGTGACATGGTATGTAATTCTCCAGATCTGTGGAGGAGGAGACAGAGGATCCTTGGGGCCTGCTGGCAAATGGGTCTAGTTAGTCTGTGAGCTCCCATTTCAGTGAGAGACCCTGCCTCAAAACATGAGATGAAGGGACTCAGAATCACCCGTAACTCACGTTCCAGGTGGTCTGAATCTCTCTTCTGCACCCCCTCAAACACCACTGGGCGGTGGGAACTGAACCCTGGTCCTTTGGAAAAGCAGCCATTTTTTGATGGCTGGGCCATTTCTCTAGCCTCATGCCCCAACTCTTAACCATCATTTCACCATTCATGAAAGATACTATCCAGAAGAACATCTCCATTCTTAGAGGGCTGTGGCCCTGTCTTCCTTGATTCCCAGTCTGCCTGTAGCTCTCTGTCTTGGCTGCTTGTTGGCCTTCCCAGATGCACAGCTCACCTTTGTAGTTCCTTGTATTATTGACTCAGTCTAGAAGGGCAGCCACTGTGTTCCTGAAGAATTAGATTGGGGGAAGGCGGTATTCAGGCAATAAATAGCAGTTCCTTCTGTGAGCCTCAGAAACCTAGTCCTGGGCCAGCAAGATGGCTCAGCAGGGGGACAGGCTCTAGTCACCCAAGCATGACATAAGAGCTCTCTCTCTGGGGTCCATGTCAAGACAGAAGAAGAAAGCTGACTCTACAAGGTATTTTATAGTCTCTCCATGTGCATCTTGACACACATGCTCTCTCACATATATCATCCTTGTGCACACACACACATATAAATGAGTGAATGAATATGTAAATAAATAAATGAGTAAATAAATATTTTTAAAGAACCTACTTGTGTATTAGATGGATTTAATGAGTACCTCTTCTGACAGGGATTAAACAAGACTATATATATGCACATGTATAGGTAAATAAATATATAGCATTTCACATTACTTTATATATATTCACACAAATATAAAAGTATATGTTTATATATGCACACATATATGTATATGCATATATTTTATATACACATGTATAGTCCACATATATTTATGTTCACACTTGTTTATGTGTGTGTGAGGGTATATGGACATATGGGTGTGCAGGTGAACATGACTGAGCTTGAGTGTAGAGCCCAGGGAGGACACCAGTGCCCCTTTCCATCACTCTCCACCTAGCCCTCTGAGGCAGGCTCTCTTCCTGAACCTGGAGCTTGTGTCTAGGCTAGGACAAGAGCCAGCCAGCCCAGATGACCCTTCTGTTTCCACCCCATTCAGAAATGGGAATGCAGGCATTTACAGAATGCCCGGCTTGTTATGTGGGTGCAGTGACCCAGACTCTCATCCTGTGATTGCAGGACTAGCACTCCTAACTCCTGAGCTATCTTTCCAGCACCCATATATAGGTGGAGACTACTCTTTCGTTTCCCAGCTGCTCAGATCCTAATAATCACACAGAAACTATATTAATTGAAACACTGTTTGGCCAATAGCTTAGGTGTCTTTCTAGCTAGCTTTTACATCTTGAATTAACCCATTCCTATTTTATATTTTACCACGAGGCTCATGGTTTACAGGTAATGTTCCGGGCATCTGTCTTCTTCGGCAGCTGCATGGAGTCTCTCTGACTCCACCTTCTTTTCTCCTCTATCTCTGCTTGGAATTCCCACCTTGCTCTATTCTGCCCTGTCATAGGCCTAAGTATCTTCTTTATTCATTATCAAATAAAGCAACACATATACAGAAGGACTTCCCACACCACCCATATGACTTTATATATGTGCATGTGTGTGGGGGTGCATACCGTTTCTCTTGAACCTCCACTATCTTCCCTAGAAACTATCTAACAGGAGTACATGTGCATTCATCTCTGTGTGTGTGTGTGTGTGTGTGTATTTTTAGAAGAACATTCTGTCAGACTGTGTATCACGGAGCTTGTCCTCAGGGTGTTTGCATGTAGGTCGGCACATCTGAATAAACCAGACTAGCATACTGTGTTTGGGAAATGTTGGCACCTTTATACAAATATCTGAAGGATTCAAGAACTTTCCCTGCATCTAGGACTATTGGGCTGCATTACTGTCCTTATGTGGCTGGTTTTCTAAGAGGTGATTTGTAGTCTTAGTGTCAAGTGAATGTTCTCTACTTAAAAAGTCAAATCATGGCTCTAATTCACGTAAAGCCTCCACTAATGACCTGTAAAATGTCATAGCAATTCAGAGTTTAGAGTCAGTCTGAGAAGGAGCCATTTTTAAACATTTCTAGCGTGAGATGTTCTGTTTGTATGCAGGTGATTTTCTGTTAGCAGACCTTAAAGGAGGAGATAGAAAACGCTGACAGTTAGGAAGGGAACCCTTTCTGTGCCAGAGGAGAGCAGTCTTCCCTCTAGAGCGAGAAATGGGAAGTTAGCACAGATCTCTGCCCTCAGTGATCCGTTCATCTGTTTATTATTAACTGGGGGTGAGAAGCTGTAAAGACAGGTGATCAGCAGAGGCAGTTAAGATAAGAAAGGGACAAGAAGGGATATTTGCCTTCCCAGGGCTGTGCTGTGACAGGTGGCTCTTGCTACCAGGACTTCCGTGTTCTCTAGCTCTGTGTGTGGACGGTTGGGCAGCTCTGTGAGTCCAGTCTGTAGGTGGCAAAGTCAAGTCCAGAAGACACAGATGTCTTCTGTGAGACAACAGAATGCAGTGGAGACTCAAATGTTTGTGCCCCAAGTCAGCAAGGTTCAGCGGTAGCTGTGCTTTGAGACTAGAACATTCCAAGGGCTCAAAGAAGCCTCAGTATCAATCAGGGTTAAAATGTTTCTGTTGAGTTTTGTTAACAGTTACTTTTTGACAATTGTTCATTTTTTCAATTGCAGTTAATTTATTTGTTTATTGGGTGGGGGGGAGCACATGCCGTGACATGCATGTGGGGATCAGAAGACAATTTGGGGGGTTGGTGCTCTCCTTCCTGGGAGCCCTGGGGATTGAACCCTGGAAAACTCAACCAGTGACTCACTGCCCTCTTTAAAGGCACCCCATTCCATGACCTGGAAATCACCCCTGAGGCTTCACCTTGTCAACATCCCCCCACTCCCAAAAGTGCCACTCTGGGGGAATAAGTCTTCAATATAAGGATCTGCAGGAACATTCTAGATGCAAACTCTGAAACAAAAGGGAGCAGGTAGAGCAGGCAAGCCCCGTCTCCTCCTGTCCGCAAGGTGAGCATCCTGTTCTGCCCAGTGACTCTGCTGTAAAGCTCAGGCCCAAAGTAGTGGGGATAATTGGCCAATGGAACACACACACACACACACACACTACACACAAACATATATACATACACACAAGCATATGCATACACAAAAAATACATATAAGCATACACACATATATACAGACACAAACATATACACACATATACAATACACACACAAGCATACACATGCATATGTACACTAACATACACACATATGCATACAAACATACACATATATATACAAATACGCACACATACACACACATATATACAAACATACACACATGCATACATACACACACAAACATGTACACACATACATACACACATACACAAAATATTCACACATAGGTACACATACAAACATACATACATAACACAAACATAAACACCTACATATACACACACATGCACATACACATATACACACACAAACATGCACATACACACATAAACATGCACATACACACACACACTGTGCCACAGCAAATCTTTCCTCCTACTACGCTGCTTCTGTCACTTTCTGTCATGGCAAACAGCTGACAGTCAGAATGGTAGCGTGAAGCAGAGCCTGGGCTGCTGGGGTTGCTGCACCCGGGAGGTGTGACACAGCAAAGCCTCTGGCCTCAAGGCGCCCGACCAGGGACATCTGCCACTAAGGGCTGTGTTCTATGTGTCCCTTGTACCCCTCCGTGGAAAGCTGGGGCAACCTAAGCGGATACCTGGCTGAGCTGTCCAGTTTGCCAACGCCTCCCACCATACCGGTTGGTTTTGTCGACTTTATCCTTGCTAGAGTCGTCTGTGAAGAGGACATGGATAGCAGCTGAGGATTTACCTCTAAGACTGGCCTGCTGGAAACTCTGTAGGGCATTTTCTCGGTTAATGATTCACTGGGGTGGGCCCACTGTGGGCAATGCTTTCGCTGTGCGGGTGATCCTAGGTGCTCTAAGAAAGCAGGCTGAGCAAGCCAGCAGGCCCTTTCCCCCAAGGATTTCCATCCGTTCTTGCCTCCAGGTTCCTGCCTTGGTTTCCATAGGTGACAGATTATAACCTGTAAGCCAAAAAACCTGTGCTGCCCCAGGTTGCTTTCCATTGTTGATTTTATCCCAGCAACAGAGAAACCTCACTCGTACACACACTAAGGCTGAGGAGCACACAGTGTGCCTTTTGTCCAGACAGAACAATTGTCCAAGGGCTAGTGAGATGGCTAAGTGGGTAAAGGCATTGCTGCCAAGTGTGGTGGTTTGAGCTCGGTCCTCAAGGCCCGCCTACATGATGGGCAAAGAAAACTGACTCCTGAAAGTTGCCCTCTAACCTGCACACACACACACACACACACACACACACACACACAGACACACACACACACGCACGCACACACGACACGAGAGAGAGCAACACAAAAAATAAATTAATTAATTAATAAATACATAATAAATAAATAAATACATAAATAAGTGTGACTTTACAAAGAACAATGATCAAAGAATTAATTGTTTGCTTCCAAGACTCAATGGGTGCATTATGACCCTGGTTGGCACACTAGGCTTGTTTGTGCCCTTGGGTCAACTCAGAGAGACCGGAGAGTGGCGAAATGGCTCCCTGGTGCCTTCTGACCTTGTTTGGCCAGCCTTAACTGTGAGAGTCTCATGATAGCTAAGGGCGCTTAGCATTCACACTGCATTTCCTTCCCAAGAGCCGCTTCAGGATCTGTGGAGAGTGATTACCAATTTGAGAATGGAAAATAAGAATAATTTGCATATAAATGTCTTATGTATAGTTTGCCTGTTGCATAGCAACAGTCCTGGGGTATATGAAACACAATGTGACCCAGAAAACAAATCCGCTTCACTATGGGGAAAACAGTTAATTGTTGTTCGTTCAAGTCACATGGATGTTTTGAGATCTCCCCACCCCCCTCGTGAGTTGATTGCTACTTCTTGGGTTAAGAATATGGAAATAAGGCTTCACAACCATGGCCCAGATACATACATGCAGGCAAACTCTCAGACATATAAAATAAAAAGTGGATTAATTATTTTTTAGGCATAGGTCTAAACAGCAGACACACCCTCATCTGAGGCAAACTTACAGCTTCCTGCCAAGGTCATCATCATTTTTGTTGTGTTTTGTGCTTTGGATTGATTGAGTGAAGACGGACGGTTTAAGCCAGTAGGACACCATAATTCTGCAGTTTCTCTCTGATAATTCTGCAATCTTTCTCTGACATTTGAACTTCACACATGGCAAGTTAATAACATCTCCCTGCGTCACCCAACTAGTAGTTCAGTTTTTCGTTAGTAATTAATGCATAAAATGTCCTTCTGCCAAATTGTGTTAGTTACTTCTCTCAGAGCTGTGATCAGACACCTCACAGAAACAACCGAAGGGAGGTTTTCTTCAGGCCACAGTGTGAGGGTGCAGTCCTTCATAACGGGGAAGGCATAGCAGCGGGAGCTGAGGCAGCGGAGGCTGAGGCAGTGGGAGCTGAGGCAGCTGGTCACATTGTATCCACAGTCAGGAAGCAGAGAAATAAACGCAGGTGCTCAGTTCACTTCCTCCTTTTTAGTCAGCCCAGGACCCAAGTCCATGGAAGGATGCTGTCTGTATTCAGCCTGGGTTTTCCCTCCTTGGAGATGTGGCCAGAGGTTTGTCTCTTGGGTGATCCTAGGTCCTGCCAAGTTAACAATTGATAGTAAGCACCCCACAAATGAAACTCGATGTGTCTTATACTAGCACCTTAGCATGAAGTACTGCTTGGCACCAGGATGGCTTCGGGGCACTGAGAGGCACCCTAAAACAAGCAGACAGACATTTCTGTCCTGGAACATATATTTTAAAAGAGAAGAATAACCAAAATCAATGTAAGCGTGCGAAAAACTGTTTCATATCAAATAAGCATTTGAAGGAATATGGACTAAGAAGGTAGAGGTGATACAAGGATTGCACGGGGGTGGCGTAGAGACTTCACATATTTTACATTCTCCATGTTGACTTTGGTCAAGTCTTAAAGTTTGTGAGCAAGCCATCCATGTGGATGAACCAGCCAGGGCTACTCCAGGTGGTGGTGATATCGTGTGCAAAGGTCCTGGCATAGAGTCAGCTTCTTCCGGTTCCTCTGGGGAAAGTAGAATGTCTCAGAAATCCCCTCTGAGTCACTAAAAGGAGGGGCAGGAAAACGTGCTTTTCCTTAACTGAAATAAGCGTGTGGCCTAGACACAGTTCTATAACAATGGGTGGGTTAGTACGGGGAACGTTTGTGAGTTTATTATGCGTGAGGTCCGCAGCATGGGAGAAAAGTATTTCCACAAGAAAGAGTGTGTCTTAGGGAGGGGACACTGTCCCAGGTATCCAAGCTGAGAAAGAACTCACTGAAGGAACTGCAGGTTCCATTGGTCCCAGTTTCCAAGCTGACAAATAAGTCTTGAGAAATTCACATCTAGCCTATAGACAAGAAGGGCAGGAAAAAGTCAGAAGGACATTTGCCTTTGTGAATCTCTATTTTGCTTTTAGACAAACAGAAGGCATAGAGTCCCCTCTGTTTGATCACCTCCGGCTAAAGAGTCCTTTAGAATTGGAAGAAAAACTATGTTTGTTTGTTTTGGTGCCTGTTTTCTTCCCTTACTGTTTCAAAATACTCGAGACACTCAACTTAAGAGGAGAAAAGGTCTATTTTGGCTTTCTGGCCCACTGCCTTGCTTTAGGCATCTAATTGGGCAGGGAGCATCATGGCAGGGAGCAAGCAGATGGAGGGAAAACTGCTCAGCTAGACTGGGTGGCCAGCAAGTCCCAGGGAACCACCGGTCAGCCTCCCCAGAGCCTGAGTGGCCAGCAAGCCCCAGGGATCCACCGGTCAGTCTCCCCAGAGCCCGGATTACAGTCCATGGATCTGTGTGGGTGCTGGAATTGAATTCAGGTCCTAATGCTTCCATAGCAAACTCTTCAGTGACTGAGCACTCTCCTCAGCCCCCAGAGCATCTTCACTACCTTTGGAAAGGGAAAGAAGAGCAAGTTACATTGGCTCTTGGTCAGACAGCGGGGCAATGCATGGGGGAGCTGTCAGGAATTCACAGAAGGGTGCTCTATAGAGGAACGTCCTTAGCTGTTAATCCTGGGCTGATTGGGGTCAACAGTCCTGAAAGTTTATACCCTAAACAGGAAAACAGGGTGCGGTGTCCCTGATGGTCGGCTGCAAAGGAATTAAACCAAAGTTTCCATATAAACAGTCTTTCCTGTGGACTTCACCTGCAGCTGATTAGACGCCTTTTATATTTTCACCTGCCAGCCTGTGTAATTAATTTCAAGACGGCCCAGAATTTTTCTCTATCAATTAAATCAGGGACTGTTTTAATAGCCTTCAGTCATCACTACGGAGGCTGTTATCTTAAAAGATGCGGTGGGACTTGAACTGTGTGCAGAGAACAGAATGGAGTACGTAGGCGGCTTCTTTGTGCTCTACCAAGAAACTGCATCGCGGACCTGAACACGTGTGCATATTGTATGGCCAGTGACACAAGAGGGTGGTGTTTCACGTGTGCTTGTGAGTTCGGCACATACAGTACACGGGCCATTCTGCGTTATCCTCAGAATACCTGCATGAACTGAGAAGTGGCATCACACAACCCCACAGGGACCGTCTGCAGGTTCATCTAGAAACTTCCACCTCCCCAGGTGTCAAGGTTCCAGAAAGTCTCAGTGGATACCTTGCTCTCCTCCTGTAGCCACTAGGGATGTTGACAAAGGACAATTGTGAGTCTCAGGAGTGGCACGGCGGTGGGCAGATTTGGTTGCTCCAGAGGGTCCCTCGGGATGCCCATCCCTTCACATTGTATGAGGGTTAAGGACTACTTCATCTTCCGCTCTAGAATTAGGACTTGGGGCCAAGTGAGAGCTCTCTTGATTACTTGTGGGTTTTCTGTGGCTAAGGGCACACCCCCAAATGACCCCAAAAGCAGCATGAAGGAAACAGTGTCTGGGCTGAGGAGATGGCCCCACTGTTAAGGGCTCTAGCTGCTCTTCTAGAGGACCCACTTTGGTCTCCAGAACTCACGTGGGATGGCTCCACCCATGGACCTGACACCCTTCAGGCACCCACGCACACTGCACACATGTGCACATTGCCTCATAGAGACACATACTCATACACACAAATAAAAATAAAATAAGTCTGAAAGAAAATAGCATCTCTTCTCACTTGGCATTTTGAGTTACCTTTGGAGTCTGTCTTCCCAGCCTACGAGGCTTAGCAGTTCCCAGGGGAAGAAAGATTAAATTGTCTGAGCAGCTGCCCTGCCTGGGGGAATGCCTGCAGCAGAGACTGTGCCCCCTCTTCTGAAAGTACATATCTAGGAAACCTTTAAAGTATAGCAATTTAAGATCGGGGTAGTGATGGCTTCAGAGTGGTAATGTTAAACCTGGAGGGAACTTGGGGAAAGTGGCAGTGGAGGACCTAAGACTTTAGTTACTAGATCAGCAGACCTAGTTCACTATCTTGGGCTTCCAGAGAAACTTTGTTACTCTTTCTGGCTTCTTTGATGATTTTTCACCCTTAGCCAAGTCCTGGTACTACCATTGCCAAGGTGGGGAATGGGGGATGCTTTAGTGTCTAAGAGGACTTGCAGTACAAACATGAGGACCTGGGTTCAAAATCCTGGCACCCACATAAAAAGGGAGGTGTGCACCTCTACCTCAGCACTGTGGGGGGCAGACCGAAGGATGTACAGATCGCTGGTTGAACGTTATTTGGTGTCTGTCTGGGAGCGTTTTTGGAGGAGGTTAGTACAGAGTTAGGCTCAGGAGATCTGCCCACCAGTGTGTCTGGCTGCATCTGGAGTGTCAGGGGTCCACATCGAACAAAAGATTACTTCTCTCTGCCTCCTTGTGCTGGGACACCTCCTTTTGCTTTTGGATGTCAGACGCCTTGGTTCTCAAGCCAGGGCTCTGCTCACTGTAGGCTGGAAGCCTGGAGGCATCAGAGAAGGACCGGTTCCTTCCATGCCCTTGTAGGGACACACAGTTCTAGAGAAGAAGGAAACAAGCAGAGCCCGGGATTGCACACTTGTTCGGTTTCACAGAGGATGGGACAAGAGGCCACTGATTTGTGTATGTGTCAGGGTGGCTTTCAGTGCCTGGAGCTCCAACCTGGGCCTCCTTCCCAGCGTGCACCGTGCTAACCATAGTGAAGGCCTGTATCGTTCCATAGCTTGCTAGTTATAGAAAAGAAACAAGGGTTGCTACTATACCTTCTGAGCTGCATCTCTCTTAGACGCATCTATGCAAGTGAGAAAGTTCTAACTCTGCAACGTGCTCTGGTGTGCTCTGTGTGTGAAACCCCACAAAGTTTCTCCGTGATGCCACGAAGGGGATATAAACCCTAAGGCCCATGTCAGCGTGTGATGGTTTCAAAACAGTTAATTCATTAAAATACCCCCTAAAAAGCCACAGCTTCACAGGCATGCAAGTTTTTATCCCCACCTCAGATCAACTTCTTCTTCTATAAGCTCCTGCTGACGTCCCTGTCTTCCCCTGCAATCTCTGCTTAGCTGTCTTGGCCGTGGATACTCTCTCACTGCCACACTCTTAGTGCACTCCTGGGTTTCTGCGTTGCTATGAGTGAATAGAAACCCATCTCCAGATAATGTCTTGTTTCTCTGATTACTGGAACATGTCCCCCGAACGTCTAAGGAGAACTCTAGCTCCTGAGAGACCTGGGGTCAGTGTGGTCGTGGTTTGTTTGACCCACAATGGTCTCGTTCTTTTCCATCCAGCCCTTCCCTTTTCCATATGCTGCCTGGATGTGGCGTGCTATTGGCAGTCTTTGTGGGGTATGGAAGCCCCATCGCTCCAAATGTCAAGCTCAAAATTAGCCTCGGCACTTGGGAGCTGTTGGCAGTGTGGGGACCAGATTGAGTCGGGGATTGGTGCTCAGAGTCATGGTTCTTACCTGTTTGGGGACACGTGTCACTTTTGAGAAGCTCTGCTGTGGAAACTTCACAAAAACACGCATCTGTGGGTGGATGTATACGTTTGCACATGGCTTCAGAAGATGATCTGTGGTTCACTCATGAGCTGTGCACCTTCTGGGGCATGCAATCTGGACAATCGCACACGCACGTTGGTGTGTGTGTGTGTGTGTGTGTGTGTGTGTGTGTGTGTGTGTGTGTTTACTCATCGGGTACAGAGGTCGGAGGGGTGCCCAGCTCTATCACTCTGGCCTATTCCCTTGAAACAGGATTTCTCATTGAACATGGAGCTAGGCTGCCTGCCTGCAAGTATCAGGGATCCTCCTGTCTCCCTTCCTCCCTTACTGAGCTAGGATTTAGGGGCGTGCATGGCTATTCCTGGCTTTCTATATGGGTGCTGAGGATTTGAACTCATGTCCTCAAGGGCTAAGGACATCTAAGTTATCTCTTGAACCCCAAGAGGAGAGGTTTTTCTTGGGTTTGATTTTGTTTTTAACAACATCAGATACTTGAGAATGAAACAATTTAAATCTGCAACTCAGGAGTTTTAGAATTATTATTTTTAGGCAAAATATATTCCCAAGACCACACTTTGAAACCCGTTTCAATTATACTAACATGTCATTTTTTTCAGAACCTAATTTCGTTCTTTTTGTTTTTTGTTTTTTTAAAAAATACGCTTAGCTAGCTCTCTCTTGAACTGACTTGTTCAGACACACTTGCCATTTCAGGAGGAAGCCCTCGTGGAATTTCAGACATGGTTCCGAGATCCTCCTTCTCGTCTGAGCTCTCTCGTCGGTTCCCCGATGGATTTTTTGATAATGATTTTAATGAAAGGAAGTCAGACATGTTATGACCAACAATCACTAGTCCTGAAATATCTGTCCTGTTTGGTGGGGGTCATGGGGCCTCTGAATGTCTAGAAATGGCAGGAGGGGAAACGTGTGGAGCTCGGAATGGGCGACGAGGTTTGGAAAGAATCACTCAGCCTATGACCCACTGAAGCTTTGCTTCCTGTGTGTTTATTGTGCCTGTTCCCACGCCACGTCCCCTGCTCTTATCAGCCTGCTTCCCCTCACACACCTTTGTTTGTCCGTCAGTCCTACCCGAACATTCCCTGAGTAACCTGGCTCTGAAAGGAGCATAGTGCAGCTAAAGACACACTAATGAGGGGCCTGCGGGGAGCGGGGAGGGAGGGATCGGCCCTGATGAGTGGGGTGCCCTGCAGGAGTTTTCCGGAGGGGTCTGAGATGACAAGGGTGTTATCCTCTGTCACACACTGCTTCCTGCTCAGCCCTGCAGCGTGTCCTAAGCCAGAGACCTCTGCGTGAGAGGAGCAGGTCGGAGCTGAGACCCAAAGGGGGTCTCGGGAATGTCCCGGGACATGATGTTCAGGTTCTTTGTATCTTGGACAATGAAGGGGACGTGAGACAGCCCCTTTTTCTAGGGATTGACAGTCCTACAGCTATGAAACTGTAGATTGATTAAAAATGAAAATAGGATCTGGAGAGACGGCTCAGAGCATTGAGGGCTGGAGTTTGATTCCCACACACACCTCAGGCGACTCTCTTCGGCCTCTGCAGGTTTACCTGCATTCATGTACACATACATTCACACAGACACACATTTGCCCACAGACTATTTTAAAGTCTTTTTTTTAAGGTAAGAATAAAAACATAGACTACCCTCCACCGGATGGGAGCATGCATGTGTAGTTCAAAAGCCCCGACTTAGGTTTCAGGGCTCCTGTCTACCGATGACCAGAGAGAAGTTAGTTGAAAGTGTGCATCTTTCTTTGGTTGTTGTAGGTAGTTGTTTTTCCGTTTGCTGGAGTAGGCTTGTTCAATTCTTGGGTTGGTCAGGAAGAGTCTGAAGGAAGCCTTCCTTGTTTGCTGGGTCCCTACCTTACACTTGTGTATAATTCACAAACCTTCTTGCCTCACAAGTGACTGTCACTCTGATGAGTTTAACAGACACCCAGAGGCCAGTGCCTCCAAAGGCTCCCGCCTCTTTCCAGTCTCCTCGTGGCCCGCAGGAATTGTCTCACAGCGTGTCTTGTGTTTCCAGTGCACTCACGAAGCCTTTTCTCCACACAGGCTATGGCCACACGGTGCCCTTGTCAGACGGGGGCAAGGCGTTCTGCATCATCTACTCCGTCATCGGCATCCCGTTCACCCTGCTCTTCCTGACGGCTGTGGTCCAGCGTGTCACCGTGCACGTCACCCGCAGACCCGTCCTCTACTTCCACATCCGCTGGGGCTTCTCCAAGCAGGTGGTGGCCATCGTCCATGCTGTTCTGCTGGGGTTCGTCACTGTGTCCTGCTTCTTCTTCATCCCAGCCGCTGTGTTCTCTGTGCTGGAGGATGACTGGAACTTCCTCGAATCCTTTTACTTCTGCTTCATCTCGCTGAGCACCATCGGCCTGGGGGATTACGTGCCAGGGGAAGGCTACAACCAGAAGTTCCGAGAGCTGTACAAGATTGGGATCACATGTGAGTACCTGTGGCAGGCTGCACCCTGCGTGCCTGCTCTGTCCTCATGTTCTTTTTCTACGGATTGACAGTCCTGCGGCAGTGCCTGCCTGCTTTCTCTTGGATCTATTTTCTTCATTCCCCTGACTTCCTAGAGCTATTTCGCTTCACCCCTTCCAATATCACAACTATTGCTGCTTAGTTGCTGTGCTCCACACCCCCCACCCCCCATTCTCCACCCCCCATTCTCCACCCCCATTCTCCACCCCCCATTCTCCACCCCCCATTCTCCACCCCCCATTCTCCACCCCCCACCCCCCACCCCCCACCCTCCACCCCTCACCCCCCACCCCCATCTGCACTCTATGTGCTAGAATTCAGTTCGCGAGCTTCGGGCAAGGGGCTGGAGGTTGAGGAAACACACGCAGAGACAGACAGACACACGGACCTCCAATCGCTGGTACAAAGACCCTGGTTTAATAGCGCCATGGAGGCTTAAATACCCAGCAGTCAATAGCCAACAGGTGAAAAATCCCATCCTCTAATCCTCTGGGCAAGGCACAGCTTTTAGTAACTTCAATTAGAAGGTTCTAGCAGGGAAGAGCAGCTGAAGGCCAGGATTCCAATTGGTCCCAACGTTTAGTGATGTGCCCAAGTGCACCTGGAAGTCACCGCTGAGTTTCTTGTATGTGTGTGTTTTCATGTGGGGTGTGCATGTGTCCTTGTTTGTGCTTGTGAAGACAGAGTACAACCTCCCCAGTTTTTCCTCTGGTGCCTTCTTCTTCTTGTTTGAGAAAGGGTCACTCTCTGACTTGGTATTTCATCAAGCAGCCTAGACTGGATGACTAGGGAGCTCTAGGTACCCACCTGTCTCCTCCTCCCATCTCGACATCTCTGGGATTACAAGTACAAGCCACGGCACCAGCATTTCCCAAGGGCTTGGAAGATCCAGCTCACACTGGTGATGCTCTTGACTGCCAGGGTCATTTCCCAAGCCCTGATGGATTTCTCAGATGGTGTGACAGGCATAGTAGCCATCTACTACCGCAGTAACTTACATTACACTGTTAACTATTTTACATGCAAGAAAATAAGACTTCCGCTTGTCACTAACATCGTGGTCTTTAATTTTCCAGGAAATTTCTCAAAGTAGTCACTGGCCTCATTTGTCTGTGTCATTCCATTTTGAAGTTACCTGGCACCAGTTCCTCTCAGAATTTACATATAGAAAATGAAGCAGGCAAATTTTAGAGGCCTCGGTTGGCAAAGTGCCAGTTGCACAAGCGTGAAAACCTGAGTTCAGAGCCTTAGGATCCACACAGAAAGTCAGGTGTGGTGGAATGCTGGCGGGGACAGAGACACAAGAATCCCAGGGTCGCTGACAGGTCTGTCTAGCCAAAACGGCAAGCTCCAGGTGCAGCAAGAGACCCTGTCCCAAAAATAAACCAGAGGGCCATTGAAGACAGAGATTGCTGACCTCTGGCGTCTCCATGCACATTCACCAGCAAGCACACTCGTATATACACATGCACACAGCACACAGCACACAGTCTGGAAAAATGCAGTCATCCATCTGGAAGAAACTGCAGATTTTCTGTGAGCCCTCTCTGTGTGATCAGGATGTGGAGCAGGCCGTCCTAGCATAGTTTCCTCTGCTGCCTTCCCTGGGCTCTTTTTACCTGTGCCAGCCCAGCTATACCTTCTAGGAAGCAGTCGGTGTCCTCGCCCTGTCGTGTCTTAATTCCAGAAAGCGGTTGGTTGAACTTTATTTGAACACCTCTGTGAAACTGTCAGCTCACCAGGAACAAAACCTGCACTCATAAACCCAGTGCTTCCTGGCTCTTGGCTCCAGTCCAAGCACAGTAAATATTTTCCAAGAGAGTTCTGCAGGAGGGTTTCCTTCTCCTTATTATTTTAGAGTCTGGCTGTGGCTCCGGGACCACCCCACAGCTGGCCTGCCTCGCCTGTAGGGCTCGTCTGGCTTCCCTCTAATTCGATAGCAAGGCAAATCTCCTCAGTTTGGAGATCTTTTTGTGTTTGTATTTCGTATTTGAGATCTTTCTAAGAAGTGGGATTGCTGGCTCCAAATGAACACGCTTCTTTTGTGAGTCACAGAACATAACGCCGAGGTTCCCAAAGGGAACACAGGAGCACACAGTCACTGGTAACTGAGGTCCCATCCTCTTTGGGTGGCGCCGGACAAGACAATTCTAGCATTTTGTGTGTGAATTTGGTAGCAGTGTAGATAGACACCATCTTAAGTTTCTCTCCAGCTAGCAGGCAAGTCTTCAGTTTTCACTTGGCTTCCTAATTTCTTTGAGAAGTAGAATGTCCCCGAAATTGTGTTTTCTGGTTCATCTTTTCTCTTTTGTTAATTGCTCTTTTCTATCTCCTGATCTGTGAACTAGATTAGCTTTCCAGAAAACACCGAATCCTCCCGTAACCTGTTTCTCTGGTTACGGCGTGGACTGTGTTTCCTCAGGCAGTCAGCCAGGACGCATCTTATGCTCTGAGTATTGAGAACTTGAACATCTAAGGAATAAATGATCCGAAGGTGTAGTTAGGGTAAAATCCCGCAGCTGCCCCATGGGCACTTCTGGCAGTGTTCCAGAGTCTGGCTAAGTAATAACCGAGGAGGGAGTGGATTTGTCCACTGACTGGCAGTGTTACTGCCAAACACAAGAAAGTCCCTGTGGTGCCAGCTTACGGTCATAACTGACAGTCAAAGTCGGATGTATCAAAACTTTGTCTGCCTGGGGCATCCAGGGTCCAGGCTCCTATAATGCAAGTTTTAACTTTCCTCATCTGCATCTTTTCTGGAAATCTTTCTTTCACGTTTTACTACCAGGGCATGAGACAAGGATTTCCGACATCCCCTTCCTGTCCCTTTCTGTGAGTTTGTTTGTTTTGTTTTTTGAAAGCTGATTTTTTTTTAAAAAAAAATGTTGAAACAGACTTAAAATCATTATTTGCCCATCACAAGTTCCAAGAAATAGCGGTTATCATTCTTGAATGAGAAAATCGTAGCTATCTAGTGAATTGTCCTTGTGCCCAGATACTGACAGTGACATCGTAGGAGACTTAAGAAGCAGAAATTACGACAAGGATATGGAGCGCTCGGAAAGGCGCTCATGAGATGGGAAAAACGTTTTGTGACGCTCTGATTGTAGGCTGAGGAGGAAAGGGTCACACCAGGTGACTATGGAGGGGAGTCACACTGGAAAGGGTCACCCCAGGCGGCTATGGTGGGGAGTCACACTGGAAAGGGTCAGCCCAGGAGGCTATGGAGGAGAGTCACACTGGAAAGGGTCACCCCAGGCGGCTATGGTGGGGAGTCACACTGGAAAGGGTCAGCCCAGGAGGCTATGGAGGAGAGTCACACTGGAAAGGGTCACCCCAGGCGGCTATGGAGGGGAGTCACGCTGGAAAGGGTCACCCCAGGCGGCTATGGGGGGGAGTCACACTGGCAGCAACTGATTGCTTTATTCCCCTAAAATTTAAATCCTGAAAGCTGGAGGGAGCAGGATGTCCAGCTTAGGGCTTAGCATTAGTGGTGTTGAGCAGTGGGGAGCAGATTAAAAATGGCTGATGTTGACAAAGGCAAGAAGAGTTTTGTTCAGAAGTGTGCCTACTACTACTCCGTGGAGCAGGGAGGCAAACATCAAACTGGATGGACCAAATCCCCATGGCCTGTCAGGCCGCTGGATTCTCTCATACAGATGCTAACAAGAACAAAGGCATCACCCAGGGAGAAGATTCCCTGATGGAGTATTTGGAGAATTCCCAAAAATACATCCCTGGAAGAGAAATGATCTTCACTGGAATTAAGAAGAAGGGAGAAAGGGCAGACCTATCAGCTTATCTTAAAAAGGTTACTCACATGTAATACCGCCTGCCTTATTGGTCACAAAACAAATGCCCCATGGCTTTTAATGTGTGCTATAATTTAATTCATACACCAGAACTCAGGTCATGAATGGCTAGCAGTGTTTCATGTCGGACAGTTCGGATTTAGGCAAAACTGACTTGTAGAAAAGTGAATATGTTCTTTTTTAAAATAGGGATTCTAGTTGCACAAACACTGCTCTCCCTCAATCAGTGATATTCAACTTCTCACAAAGATGGGGGTCTCACCGCAAAGCCAGCTGAATGGTTTTAGATTTATGTAACTGGGCATATGAATGTGTTCAAACACTGGGGAAATTCTCTCACTGTCTGAGAACCAAGCCGAAGACGCCCGTGTTTCCGTTTGTGCTTGCTGGCCTGTCCCAGGCAGTGGTTAAACATCAGGAAGCAACTGTCTATCCTTACAGTGCCGATTTAATTAGGGTCCCCTGTGTCATAGATGCTGCCTTTTATGGTTGAGAGGCATTTTTAATGTGGTTTATATATGATAGCAAACAAAGAGTGGTTGACACTTCTTAAGGACTGAAGCCGGGACTGGGGAGGTGGCTCAGCAGTAGGAGTGGGCACAGCATGCATGGCGATGTGACTTCAAATTCCCAGCCCCCACATACCCACCCACCAGAGGGCGTGGCTGCACACCCGCGACCCCGCATGCCCTCCAGAGGGTGTGGCTGCACACCTGCAGCCCTAGTGCCAGCAGAGGTGGAGACAGAAGGGTCGCTGGGGTTTGCTGGATGCCAGCCTAACTCCAGGTTCAGTGTGAGACTTTGTCTCTAGGAATGACGCAGAGAGTGAGCAAACCAGACACCCAGTGTCCCGGCCTCTGCACGCACGTGCATGGGTGCACCCTCCTACCTGTGTGAAGCTCACACATATGATCGAAGCCTGTGGTTGTG
The DNA here is from genome assembly GCF_982192425.1 of Myodes glareolus. NCBI lineage: Eukaryota > Metazoa > Chordata > Mammalia > Rodentia > Cricetidae > Myodes > Myodes glareolus. Next base: position 56,065,920 of record NC_142047.1, read on the forward strand.
TCTAATCCAAGTTCACCAATGGCTAAGTCATTTCATTCTTCTTTGGGTTCCTCCATGAGCCCTGGACTTCAAACATGCCTCGGAATAAACTGGCCGTGGACCTGTTGGAGAATTCTTGTGTGTGTGGCGTGGGGGGAGGATTTTGTGGTCCTTGGTCAAACTGAGCTGTTGCCATGTTTTCTGCCTTGCAGGCTACCTTCTCCTTGGACTCATCGCCATGTTGGTCGTCCTGGAAACCTTCTGCGAACTCCATGAGCTGAAGAAATTCAGGAAAATGTTCTATGTGAAGAAAGACAAGGATGAGGATCAGGTTCATATCATGGAGCATGACCAGCTGTCCTTCTCCTCCATCACTGAGCAGGCAGCTGGCCTGAAGGAGGATCAGAAACAAAATGAGCCTTTCGTGGCCTCCCAGTCACCCCCGTACGAGGACGGCTCAGCGAACCACTGAGCACGAGCCCTCAGATCCCGGACATGAGGCAGAGCCTTAACTGTGTTCATTTTTACAGGAAAGTCAAAACCAAGATAACGTTATTTTAAGAAATATCTACTGTTATCAATATTTTAAAGACATGGGACTTTGGGCTCTGGAGGTGGGTGTCTAATCCCTGCAGAAATGAGATGTGTGCCTGTAACTCATGGGAGACGCATCACCTGGACATCACACACTGGGCGGATACTTGAAGCAGAGTGCTACGGGGGATGGGAGCAGATTTTCTATATAACCGGGGACTCTGGGTTTGCATTCCAATCATTTTTGCTGACAGCTAAATAGTAACATTTATATTTAAAAAAAATAGAGAGAGATGTATTTTATAAATAGGCTTCAGTGTCCTGGCTTGCATGTACCTATCCAAAATGATTATTTTTGTAGGGTCTAAATTAACACTATTTATAATGAATAGGTTACCATCCACTGTGTACATAGAACATATAAATATGTTTATGCCCTGTACATATGTGTAGGCTACCAGATCTCCCTGTACTCCTTAAGCCAAGATAAGGAATATTTTTTCTTTTTGATTTCTCTTTATACTAAAGAACTCAGAATTGCCACAACGCGCTAGAAGGCATAAGAAACCCAAGAGAAAATCAGTATGATATTATATTACCATATTTTTTCTGCCTTCTTATGATGGTGTGGGACCAGAGGGCCAGTGAGGAAGAGGACTTGTGAGAAGGTGAAGATATTTGGTCCGGAAGAGTTACCGCTGTTTCCACACACCTCACAGTAAAGCACAGGACACCGTGTCAATGCCCCCGACGAACAGATTACGTCAGGCTAATCTGAGAAGTCTACATGTAGAAGCTGAAGTCAATAAAATCATGGCAGGTTGCAGTCTCTTCTTTCACTCTGTCTGATGTTTTCCTCCATATCTGTGCTCTATCTGGGCACTGCTTTAGAGATAACGTAGTAGCCATTTATTGGTGTAGCTGGGATCTCAGGAAGGGCCAGAGAAGGGAAACCAGGAGGGCCCCACATGAAGACAAATGTTCACGATCCTGGGTCATACCCAGAGGTGATTCCCCTCATCTGGCGATGACCTGGTCACATCCATGACTGCAGGGTGTGGTCTCCTCACATTAGGTAGCTCGCTCCCACCACCTAAGCCCCCTGTTGCCCGCTCCTGCCTTATCCTCCCAACAATGTGTCTCCGACTCAGAACAAAGCCATTCCTCATGGCGTAGCATCTTAGGGCAAAGCAAAGAAGCTCCTTTTGGGGCGCTTTGTGTAACACACAGAGCCACTGTGCTGGGCCATCTCTGGTGACCTCTAGTGTCAGCATGACCTTCCTAGTGTTTCTGAATCTGGGCCATGCTGCTCAAGAGTAGGTATTTTCCGTGCTGGCCTTGCCTCCCAGAGGGTAGGCTGCTCTCCAGTGACCCACAGGAGTAAAGGCAAAGCAATGACTTCTCACAGGAGGCAGCAGGTGTCGTGGGCTTAGCCAAACCTGCAAAGGGCCCGGAAAGTCTACTGTGTGGTGTGATGTGATGAGAGGAATCTAAGTCACAGGGACAGCAGGTCATGGGTGGGGTGTCTTTCTGTTTGATACCGCACGGAGGAAAGTACCGCTCCCCACAGTTTCTCAGCTTTAATGTGGATGGGAGTTAGAACACGAGGAAGCATACAGATGGGGGCAGTACTAGGCAGCCATGGAGACTGAGGAGATGGCTTCATCAACACAGTGGTAGTCATGAATGAGGAATAGGCCTACTCTTTTGAGAACTAACCCTAGCAAGACAGTGCTGGCCACTCCTTAGAGCAGTGTCCCCCTGACATAACCACCCCTCACTAGACTCCTCCTCTTAAAGGTCCCATCACTTAATAGCAGCACATGGAGGGAAAAGCTTCCAGCACACCAACCACATTCAACACTCTGCAGCACTGGGGTTTCTCTGCAGCACTGGGGTTTCTCTGCAGCACTGGGGTCTCTGCAGCACTGGGGTCTCTGCAGCACTGGGGTTTCTCTGCAGCACTGGGGTCTCTGCAGCACTGGGGTCTCTGCAGCACTGGGGTCTCTCTACAGCACCGGGGTCTCCCTGCAGCACTGGGGTCTCTCTGAAGCACCGAGGTCTCTCTGCAGCACTGGGGTCTCTGCAGCACTGGGGTTTCTCTGCAGCACTGGGGTCTCTGCAGCACTGGGGTCTCTCTGCAGCACTGGGGTCTCTCTGCAGCACCGGGGTCTCTCTGAAGCACTGGAGTCTCTCTGTAGCACTGGGGTTGGACAGGAGAAGGATGACTCGATCAGCTCTTCTGGGGGGACCCTGGGCAGACAGAACTCTCTGAAGTTCTCTGAGGAAAACACGCAGGGAAAGTAGAGATGCTCAGATTTTCTTCCTTCCAAATGATCTGTCCTTAAAGGCAAATCTCACATTGCCTGGACTCCTGATGCAGAAAACTGAGAAGCCTGAGACATCCGCAGGCACTGGCCAATGTTGGGAGCTGCTGCCTACACCATGAATAGGGCGGATCCCATGCTCTTATTCCTCATGGTCTGTAATACACCAGAGCTTACGCTGGTGTTCACACAGAGCCAAGTTCACCTCTGACTCAAAAAGAGCTGAAGAGACAGACATCATTGGGGGGCAGAGAATAAAGAGCACACACAGAGAGACACAGTATGCAGAGAAGGAAAAAGATCCAGCTCCGTCTTCTACATGCGTCTGAACCAGGCTTGGGCCATTTTATTCCAGCAATGGCAGAATCATGATCACAGCACAGCCCTGGAATTAGCAACCTTACAGGCAACTACACGCAATCTCAGGTGTGAAAAGTTCTAAGTTATTTTATGTCATTTGCTCAGTGTTGGGGTTTGAATGTTTTTAACACTCAGTTCTCCACTCATGGCTTTTTTTTTTTTTTGGTACCACATGATGGATTGGATCCTCTGAAGCCTTGAGTCAAAATAAACCCTTCCTTAAGTTGCTTTTGACAGCTAATCGGGTCACAATAAAGACAAGAGCAATAGATACACTAATCTGGGGGCTGAGCCTCCCGGTCTTTTTGTTCATGGCTCTGTGTCCCCTGCTTGGGCATGAAGAGAAGTTTGAGAAGGCTAAGAAGTGTCACTGTTAGGAGGTCCCACTCATGTCTCCTGTAGGTGTCGGGATCAGACTCACAGGAGAGGGAGCTACAGCAAGGGAGGACGACATGACCATCACCTGCCCACCAGTGCTCAGGAAACAGGTTCACGGCATTGGCAGCTGCTGTGAACTCCAGGCTCAGGCATCCCTGGGAGAGGAAACAATGTCTATGGCTGTGGAAGTAAAGGGTGGAGTGGGCTCTCGAGGGGACACCTATGCATGGCAATAACACACATGCCAGTTGGCAGTGCAAGGTCATGGTGCTGGTGACACTGTGTGAGTCAGCAAAGTGAGCATGGACTCAGATGAAGGCTGGAAGCAAGGTTTTGTGGGGAAGCTGGTCCTGGAAGATTAAGCATAAGGATTTTTTTGTTGGTTGTCTTTACTCTTTGCTTTTTGAGCAGCTCCCAAATCAATCACATGGAGGCTTATTTTTTCTTATGAATGCCCAGCCTTAGCTTGACTTGTTTCTAGCCAGCTTTTCTTAAATTATCCCATCTACCTGTTTCTCTGCCCTTTCACTTTTCTCTGTTTCTGTGTATCTTTTCTTTCCAGTTTATTTATTTATTTATTATGTATACTATATTCTGTTTACATGTATGCCTGCAGGCCAGAAGAGGGCACCAGACCTCATTACAGATGGTTGTGAGCCACCATGTGGTTGCTGGGAATTGAACTCAGGACCTTTGGAAGGGCAGGCAATGCTCTTAACTGCTGAGCCATCTCTCCAGCCCCCTTTTCTTTCCTCTTTCCTCTGTGTCTGGCTGTGTGACTGGGTGGCTGACCCTTTCTTTTCTTGCTCCTTCATCTTTTCTTCCCAGATTTCACTTCCTATTTATTCTCTCTGCCTGCCAGTCTTGACTATCCTTCTCCTGTCTGGTTATTGGCCATTCAGTTCTTTATTAGACCAATCAGCTGTTGTAGATAGGCAACGCAACACAGCTTCGCAGAGTTAAACAAATGCAACATAAAAGAATGCAACACATCTTTGCATCATTAAATAAATGCTCCACAACATAAAAGAATGCAACACATCTTAAAATAATATTCCACAACAACTGTGTAAAGACTGAATTTAGGAGCCAGTGGAAACACCCGTGGCTCTGCCATCCCTGCCACGTTCTGAGTGTGGAGTACTCTCTACCATGGTGTCCTCAGTGTCTAAGACACCTCATGAGTGGAAGGATTATTTAAAACAATGGCCGTCACATTATATACCTGATCCGTCCCAGGAGGGGGACACTGGGATGGTTTCTTGAGGGTGTGGAGTTTATTAGAAAAGTTATTAAAGACATGGACAGGACAGACAGCAGTAATATGGGGGTTCTGAAGAAAGTTCAGACCCCAATCAGAGACAGACAGCATGGCTGGGCCTCTGAAGAGAGGAAGCCAAGGCTCTTGGGGCAGATGTGGGGTATCTTCTACTTTCTGAGGAAGGGGGTGGGGAGGTCCACAACACAAGTCAGGCAGAAGTTCGGGAATTTGACAGGAACCAGGATGTGTGGTCACTATAGCTCCTTAGATTCAGTTTCCTCTGCAAGTGAGAAGCCCTGGATCCCTAAGTCTGTTACTAGGGACTCAGCAACAATGTCTCAGTCTGCACCTGGATGTCTTGTCTACTGCAAGGTATTGAGGGCTGAGCAGCAGCTGGATTCTCCCATCACAGTCTCCTAAACCGGACACCCCATGACACTCTGTTGTGTTCTCAGGTGGTTAGTCTTGGTTGCAGAAGGCTAATTTGGTAAAATGTTGGCTGTTTATAGACCCAACTGCAACTATGGGGAACTTCTCACAGCAGTCTATAGGACACTTTTTGCTTTTATCCTACCCCATTTAACTGGCCAAGGTTCTTTGACAAATGTATTTATTTCTGGGCCTGGAGATAGCTCAGTTAATAAAGTATTTATCCCACAACCTTGAGGACCTGACTTCAAGCCCCAGGGTCTATTTTAAAGAAAGGTATGCTGGCACATTTGTAACTCAGGTGCTAGGGGAACTTAGACAGCTGGGGCTGGGCCTTGCTGGCCAGTAGCCTAGCCTGCCTAGCCTGCTTGCAAAGTCCTGGCCAATAAGAGACTCTTTCAAAGTAACAAGATAGTTGGTGTTATGGGAATGACACCTGAAGTTGTCCTGTGACCTCCAGAGGCACAGGCACACACACACACACACACCAGCACAATCATGCCACACTCAAACACACACCCTCCTATGAACACACAGGCATGTACCCATTTCCAGAATTATCTGTCTACCTCAAGTACCCTTGAGATCAGATCCCACACTGATAGTATTGCTGTGAACACAGACATCAGTAGTTATACCCCTGTGACCTATGGGAGGACCCAGGTTCCGTTTTTGTAGGAGGAAACCTGATCAGAGTGAAGATCTTTATAGAATCAGCTACCATGAGAGAGATTTCTTCTCCCCATAAAAATTGACAAGGATGCTTTCTTGTATTTTGTCACTATGTTAAGGCTACAGTTTAAGACCTCATCTGCCCAGGTAATAACAAACCAGTGATAAAATAGGAATTGATTTTCCCTGGCTCCTGCTGCACAATAATAGTGATGTTGGCAACTGCTCTGCTGGGGCTTTTGGAAGGCATGGGTGGGGGATGGTGGACGTGTGTGTGTGTGTGTGTGTGTGTGTGTGTGTAAGCATGTATGTGTGTATGTGTGTGAGTATATGAACACGGGATAAATGTGTAGATGTGTATATTGGTATGTGTGTGTGGTGTATGTCTATTTGTGGTGTGTGTGTATGCGTATGGCCTCTGTGTGTGTGGTGTGGAATGTGTGTAAGAGTTTGTATGCATATATTGTGGTGTGTGTCTGTAGCATATGCCTCTGTGCATGTGGTAGATGTGCCTATTAGTGCAGGCGCACACTTAATATGGAGCCCAGAGGTTGGCTTTGGGTGTCTTCCTCAGTTGCTCTCCACTGTTCTTGGAGACAGGGGCTTTTACTGGATGTGGACCACATGAATTCACCTAGGCTTGTTGCCAGCAAACCCCCTGGATCCTCCTGTCACTGTCGCCCAGTGCTGGCATCATAAGTGTGTGCTCCAACGCCCAGCTCTTACGAGAGTGCTAAGGATCCAAACTCCACTCATAGCAGGCGCTTCACCCCCAAGCCGTCTCCCCAGCCCCGAGTGCCTTCAGACCCATCAAGAGAAGATGATGTCATATTCGGGAGTTCTGGAGCTGTGCAGTCCATGTTGCTCCATTAAATTTTCATACCATTCCTCAGCACTGTGTCCTGAAAATGACAGTAAGAAAAGAAACCATGGGGAATAGCATCCATAGTTCTTTAATGCTGCTGCTGCTGCTGCTGCTGTTGCTGCTGCTGCTGCTGTTGCTGCTGCTGCTGCTGCTGCTGCAGAAGGAGGAGGAGGAGGAGAAGGAGGAGGAGGAGGAGGAGATCCTTCATGGCTCATATTCTTTTCTTGTCTCGCATCCCTGTGGGAGGGAGGTCTTAAGAGGGAGACCATGCTTCTATGCATAGCTGAACCCAGAGTCTGCACATGTTCCTTTCCACCGTCCTAAATGTGTTTCTGGGCGATGTCAGAGGGTCTATCTACCTCCTCAGGACTTGAGTTTATTCTTCCATAGAGTAGAACAGACATTGTCCATTTCCATGCTCAGGGAGGGCATCATCGTTAAAATTGGCAGAGCGCCCATGAGACAGTCTTAAGGATTTAGAAGACAGAAAAATAAAATGATTTCTTTGGCACATCAGGCTCTTGGAACTCCAGAAGGATCCTTTGCAGAGAGAGACTCGGGCCCCTTGTAAGAACGATCAGAGGACAGCAATGAGAATTAAGTGTGGGGGAATGGAGACGGCACAAATACCACAGGAACTGAGCTGCTTGAAGAAAGGTGTGAGCGCAGAGAACCAGGACGACTTCAGCTGTTAAGACAAGTCAGTGTTTCCTTGCTGAAACCCCCTCCATTTGTATCTTATCATTCCTGCACAAGCAGATCAGAGTGGGGGATCCTGGCATCCCCTAAGAAAGCAAGACTTAACAGCCAGGCTCCCGGAAGATAGAGACGTGCTTTCTCTTTTACAGTCCTGACTGAACACCTCTCTCACCCTTGCTTCCTTCCACACCACACAGGAAAGGAAGAACTGACGGTGACGGTTGCCCGTATAAACTCAGGGTCTCAATGGTGAGCTCCTGCCCTGGGTGAGCCCCTGAATTAGTTACTTGTCTCAGCGCTCTGATAAAATACCTATCAAAAGCAACTCAAGGAAGGGTTTGTTCTGGGTCACATTTCAAGGACACCGCCCTTATGGCTGGGAAGGCACTGCTTAGGAGCATGAGGAACAAAGCATCTTCAGAGCATGAGGTACAATGTATCTTCAGAGCATGAGGTACAATGTATCTTCAGAGCATGAGGCACAATGTATCTTCAGAGCATGAGGCACAATGTATCTTCAGAGCATGAGGAACAATGTATCTTCAGAGCATGAGGTACAATGTATCTTTGGAGCATGAGGAACAATGTATCTTTGGGACATGAGATACAATGTACCTTTGGAACACGAAATACATTGTGTCTTTGGAGCACGAGGCACAATGTGTTTTTGGAGCATGAAATACATTGTATCTTTGGAGCACCGGAGGTAGAATGTATCTTTGGAGCATCGGAGGTACAATGTATCTTTGGAGCATAGGTTCAAAGTATCTTCAGCTAGGAAGCCAGAGAGGTGAACACTCGTGCTCAATTCACTTTCTCCTTTGTATTCAGCTCAGGACCCCAGGCCACGGCATAAAACCATCCACAGGTAGGGTGAGTTTTCCTGCCTTGATCAATATAATCTAGAACCCTCTCATAGGCTCAGAGACCTGTCTGGTAGGTGAGACTAGACCATGTCTGGGTGACAGCCTGTATGAACCACCACAATTTTTTATAGTTGCACATGACCTGGGGACCCAGGGCAACGGACACAAGTGCAACAAGCAGTGGTCTACTCTCATCCAGACACTGCTGGTTTCCTTCCTAAAACAACTGCAAATGAAGCTGATAAAGCTTCACAGAGAGGCTTTTCTGCCAGGCAGGCCTTAGTTTAAACATCTACACACCCACCCACCCACCCACACACACGCACATACACATGTTTAACTTTCTTTCAACTGTTAACCAGTTGAAGGTTTTCACTGGTCACATACTGTCCCATGCTGAGCTTATGATGGCGGTTCTCTCCTTCCTCTTCTCTCTAGACTTGACACGCTCCTTGGTTATTCATTTTCACAACAGGTTTTTCCCCCCATAGTGGGTCCTGTTATTGACACTGTTACCCTCTTATTATCCTTCCTGCGGGTCCTAAGGTCCTCAGATTCTGCCTGGAGTAATGTAATCTCATCGGTGCCATAACCTATGACTTTTTTGTTCCTTTAAGATATCTAGGAGAGGCAGGGCTGTTGTGGCACACACCTTTAATCCTAGCCCTTGGGAGGCAGAGGCAGAAAGATCTCTGTGAGTTCAAGGCCAGCCTAGTCCACAAAGCCTGTTTCAGGGCAGCCAGGGCTAAAGAAGTAAAAAGAACATGTGCTGTGAACCGTTTATGTGCATTGTCACAAGTTTTCTTGTCAAACTGTCTTTGATCTGTCACCCCACAGATAAAGACCTGAAGATTTATTATGAGCTATGAAAGTTTGCCCTTTAGATTAGGCTGTCCCCAGTTATCTCTTATAACTCAAATTAACCCATTTATATTAATCTACATTCTGCCATGTGGCTTGGTCACCTCTGTTCTGTACCGTATGTCCTGCTTCTTCAGAGTCTCATGGTATCTCTCCCACAATCCATGCACCTAGCTTCATCTCCAGTCTCTCTTTCTCTCCCTGGAAATTCTGCCTATCTCTCCTGCCTAGCTATTGGCCCATCAGCTCTTTATTAAACCAATCACAGCGACACATTTTCACACAGTGTAAGCAAATATTCTGCAACAGTGCATCTTAGAGACGAAGGCCCAAGAGCTATGCCTGCCCCCGCTGAGTACACAGCAAGATATGTCGCTGCTGATGCGTGTGCATGGTGGTGTGAACAGGCCTAAGAGCAAGGCCACCTGTCTAATGCTAAAATCCTACATTCTGTGTAAGTCTGTGAACCTAAGTTTGAATTCCCAAAACATATGGGTTTTGTTTGTTTGTTTGTTTTGTTTTCGGTTTATGTTTCTAAGTAAGATGAAGTGGCATGAACCTGTATTCTGAATGCTGGGGTGGTGGAGACTAGAGGATCTCAGGGCTCTCTTGTCTGCCAGCCTAGCAGAATCGGTGACTCTATGCTCAATGAGAAACCCTGGCTCAAATGATCAAGTGGAGAGTGATAAAAACCCCTGATAAAAACCCCTGATTGATCTCTGGGCTCCATGTGTGCATATACATATAAGCTCTCTCTCCCTTTTACACACACATATAAAACTCTCTCACATACATAACTCTCTCTCAAATATATACACACCATACATACTACACACTCATACACAGTATACACATACACACACTACACATACCACACACACACTGCACAAAGACTACACACACACATACTACACACATTACACATACAACTACACACTATACACATACACTCACACTACACACACACACACACACACTTTTTCCATGGCCCCTTCAGCTTTCATTCACCTTCTCCTCCATTGCCTGCCATCCCTGGCACCAGCTTGATGCTCATTTGTTTGGGCTGCCATTAGCTGGTGTCCTGACAGTCTTGCTCTGTCCCTGTGCCAGCCTGCACTACAGAATCTGCTGTGTGTCAGCTGCAGCTCTGTTCCCGCTGTTTCTAATTTTCTTGTCCTCCTCCTTTCTGCCTTCCCACCTGCTGTGTACCAACATGACATTCATTTCTAGACCCTTCTGGTGTCCATGTAGAGATGTCATTTTAACTGATGCTAAACAAACCCAGTTTCCTCCTAGCCCTTTCCTGTACAGGCTTTGCCATATCTCTCCTGAGAGTTCTTCTTTTATCTGGATGGATTTTTGTGTTTGCTACTGAATGTTTCTGTCACTACACTGGGCAGAAGCCAGGTTTAAGCGTGCCTGTAACAGTTCTTGGATATGATGAGATCAGGCTCAGTATACATTTAAGAAAGGAAGAAGTTTGGAAAGCAAAATTTTCTTAATATTAGACCCATGGTGAGTGAAATACTGGAGATACAGATAGGAAATGAGTATTTATTTTACCGACAAGTGTGTGTTCCCAGAGATGGCAAACATCATTCCAGACACGTGAAACATAACCATGAACACAGGGACAGAAGTCATTGCTTGCCCTCACGTAGCCTTGTGATCCGTTTATCGTACTTTATTGTACTTTAATAAGGTCTTTTGCAGTCATAGGCTGGCTTTGCACTTGCTATGAAACAGACGATAGCCTTAAACTTCTGGTCTTCCTTCCTCTACCTCTGAAAGCCTGGGATCACAGGCATGCACCATCATGCCTCACCTCCTGAGGGTTGTGATCACAGGCATGCACCAACATGCCTGGATTGTGTGGTGCTAGGATCATATTTAGGGCTTTGTGGATGCTAAGTGAGGACTCTATTAATTGAGTGATATTCTAAGCATGAAAGCTCCATTTAAAAAGCTATAACTAGGGCTACAGAGATGGATCAACAATTAAGAGCATTGGCTGTTCTTCTGGGCAATCATGGTTTAATTCCCAACACCTACAACTACCTGTAACTCTGGTTCCAGGGAGTATCACACCCACTTCTGGTCTTCCTTGGCATCAGGCATGCACATGACAAAGACATTCATGCAGGCAAATTTTTTATCTTATACATAAAATAAAAAAAATAAACCAATCTTGCTTTTGAAAGGGTTATTACAATGCATACCTGGCCCAGTTTAGATATTTTATAAATCTTATTTCATCCTCTCATATCCTGCACAGGGCAGGTACGCGCCCATGTGGAATTGGAGATATTCTTTTGCCTGTTTGAGTCTTCGTCCTCTCATCTGTGACAGCCGTCTGCCTCTTGAGGTGTCAGGGGAGAGCACTGATAATTGGCCAGCACCATGTCTCTGCCCGGCATTTTTACTAGGTGATTTAGAAGGCTTATCTTCACAGACAGGCCTGTGAAATGAATTGCTTGGTCTCAAGTCTCAGATGAAAAACCAAATTGTCAGAAGAGCAGAGCAAGTTGGTGAAAGTCAAATGCCTCTAAGTAGCGGAGTCGAAATGACTAAAGTCACATGACCGCCAAATGGCAGAGTGCATTACTGGAGTTTTAGGGAACCTGGGAACCATACCTCCAACAAACTAGGCTCTGTGTCTATCCCCAAGGGGGCAATTAAAGAGACAAGTAACTGGGGGCTGGAGAGATGGCTCAGAGGTTAGGAGCACTGCCTGCTCTTCCAGAGGTCCTGAGTTCAATTCCCAGCAACCACATGGTGGCTCACAACCATCTGTAATGAGATCTGGTGCCCTCTTCTGGTCTGGTGGCATACATGCAGACAGAACACTGTATACATAATAAATAAATAAAATAAATCTTTAAAAAAAAAAAGAGAGACAAGTAACTGAAAGGCAGAGGAAGAAGATTCTGTATTGTGGCAACACTGGGCAGAGAGACCAATAAAGTGACCCAGTGATTCCCACACCAAGTCACGACATGAGCTTTATGTTTGTTTTGTTCTCCTCCTTCTCCTCTTTTTTTTTTTCCAAGACAAGATTTCTTTGTGTAGCCCTGGAGGTCCCGGAACTTGCTCTGTAAACCAGGTTGACCTCAGATGCAAAGACCTGCACCTGCTTCTGCCTCCCACATGCTGGGTCTGAAGGTGTGCTCCGCCAGGCCCAACCACTGGGCTTATGTTTAAATAGACTATGTTTAAACAGACGGCAAGAGTCGCAAATAGCTAAGGAGTCCAGGCCATGGGGTGGTCCCACCCACCACCAGCCCAGCATTGTCTCAGGTCCTGTCGGTCTCACAAGTTGTCAGAACTGTGTGTGAGGTCTCTTCCTGGGAGACAATTTCCTCTTCTGGCTAGCCTCAGGCTGATGCCTTTTCCTTCTCCCCGCTTAGGATTCCTGGGAAAATCCAATTTCTTGGAAGCCCTCTGGAGATAGCCTGAGGCCTAAAGGAGAAGCACAGTGTCTCTTCAGGGTGTTCTCTCTCCTCTCTGGACAGCAACAGGCTCGGAAACGATTTCAGACAAGAGAGTCAAAGTTAACATGTTTTCGATGTAAAATCTTGTTCGATGGTACTGAGACACATCCAAGTCAAAGGAAATGAAGCCCTTGCCACTTATTTATCAAACTAGAGATCCAGTGGATCCCCACATGAGCTGATTCAGGGAGTAGGGAGGCTCATCCTCGGCTCTGGGCCTGGTGTGTGATGGTTTTGCAGAGCCTCTGGAGCCATTCAAAGCTCATGGCCAAGACATGACTATGAATTGAACTTCTGAACGTGGCTGTGGATGTCAGTCATGAGATCCAGTGAAGCCGTGGCCATGTGTGTTAGGGCCCGGGAGCAGATGCAGCTGTTGTGGATTTAACTGTAGAGTCATGAGACAAGGACAGGCCAGAGACACCAAGACTGAAGGTGACGGTCCCCAAACTCCAATCTGGAATAAAGGCACGAGGGTAGGAGCATGACGTGGCTGGTCACTTTACAGTCGAGGTCAAGAAGCAAAGGAAGAGGAATGTTGGCTCGTAATTGTTGGCCCCTGAAATGGTGTCACCAACATTTAGGATGGGCCTTCCCACCTCAATCAACTCGGTGTAGAAAATGCCTCACAGGCATACCTAGAGGCTTGTCCCGTCGAAATTCTAGGTGCCCGGCAATTTGTCAATCAAGATTAACGATGGCAGTTGCCCAGGATAATTCACCCCAATCTTTTCAGTTCATGACAGTATGAATAAGATGCTGTTGGTGAGAACACCCATGATGGGTGGGTGAGGCCATGCAAGCAGGAAGACAACCAGGAAGACAACCAGGACCTGCGACTCACGTTGTCACCGGTCACTAGAAGTCCAAGGGCCTCTCTGTTCCTCATGAAATCCTTTCATCCACTGGGGTGTTCTGATCTAAACCTAACGTTGGGATCCTGGCCCCAAGCCCTACAAAGGGAGCCAGTTGTGTGATACCCTGCCTTGATTCTGAAGTAGGAGGGTTAAGGGCCTTCCATTAAGAAACTCAATTTAGAAAGCTGAAAACAGAATCCAAGTTAAGAAAAGTAATTCCAGGCTGATGAGACAGCTAGACTGTAAAATGCTTGTTTTGCAAGCATGAGGGCTTCACTTTAACCCTCCAGGGCCCAAAATTATAAAAGAAAAAAAAACCCGAGAATGATAGCACATCCTTGCAGTCCCAGCACTGGGGAGGAAAAGGCAGCAGAATCCTTAGGGCTCATTGACTAGTCAGCCCAACCTGTTGGGTGAGCTCCCGGCTAGTTAAAGTCACATAGGGAATGACAAACAAGTCTCTCTTCTGGCTTTTACATACAGGCAAACACATGCACACATGATCTTGCACATGAATGTTCCCACTCAAAGGTTTAAAAGAGTTCTTAGCAACCAAACACTGCAACAGTAGATCTAGATGGTACAGGGCCTCATGGATCCAAGTGACTTTAAGACATCATAACCTTGTATCCAATTCCCAGTGGGATACATTCTGTGCAAATGAGGAATGCTTACTATTAATCTGTGTATTGCCATGTGGCTGTGGCTTACCAGCAAGGTCCCTACTCATCTGTTTCCGGCAAGGCTACATGATATCTCTCTGACTCTGCCCCTTCTTTCTCCCAGAATTCAGCTTAGTTTTCCCCATCTAGCTCTACCCTATCACAGGCCAAGACAGATTCTTTATTTATTAACCAGTAAAAGCAACACATACAGAAGGACTTCTCATACGATATGTGTGCAGTGTCAGAAAGGTGTTTGTGCCAATGGTGCTGCTTTTATGAGACACACACGTGTGTGGTGGGATCACCAAGGTGAGACACGCATGTGTGTGGTGGGATCACCAAACAGTCATTACAGGGCTGTCGAAAATGGGACTTCTACAAAGGTCGGAAGGTGTAACTTGAGGATGGATGTGGTTGATGAGTTTCTTTAGCACTGGGAGTGTTAAATCTAAATTCATCTGCCCTGCCTGTTTCCACAGCTCTTTGGAGAACAGCCTGGTCCTCAGTATGGGGCAGGAAATTGTGGTTCTGGAACACTTTGTCAGATTCTAAGTAAAGGAGACCATCTGAGACTCCTGGAGTTACATCAAAATGACCCTCTTGCCACAGCGAAGACGTAGCTACAAGTCAGAGAAGACTGACAAATCCATTAATCCAGACAGACTTGGGGACTCATAAACACCGGCCATGCTGAGTCCTGAGCTCTTCAAATTATTGACAGTTTTTGAAGTTCATTTTTAATCTTCAGAACATAGTAGAGAACTGTTCTACTATTTGAATTCTGAGAAAAAGAGAAGAAGAAAAATAGCTATTCTTTTTTTCTTTTTTGTGAAAAGCTTTATTTTATTTTTAGTTATGTGCATGTGTGTGTGTGTGTGTGTGTGTGTGTGTGTGTGTGTGTGTGGGGGTATGTGCACCTGAATGCAGGTAGCCATGTATGGGAATGCCAGATCCCTGGAGCTGGAACTGCAGATGGTTGTGAACCTGTTAACATGGGCACTGGAACCTGAGCTCAGGACCTCTGCAAGAACATCAAGCTTTCCTAACCTTTAAGTCATCCCTCCAACCCCTATCCTGGTTTTTCTACTTAGTCTATGACTAAACCCATTCTGAAAGACAATTATCAATTGAAAATACTTATAAAAATCATGTGTGAGCTGGGTGGTGGTGGCACACGCCTTTAATCCCAGCACTCAGAAGGCAGAGGCAGGAGGATCTCTGTGAGTTTGAGATCAGCCTGGTCTATAAGAGTTAGTTCCAAGACAGGCTCCAAAGCTATAGAGAAACCCTGTCTCAAAAAAAAAAAATCACTTGTGACTGTAGCACAAATTCTGAATGGTATTAATAATAAAAACACAGAGTCAGATTTAGGAGTTAATGCTGTAGATCAGAGAAGCCAGCCAATTGAGAGTTCTTTTACCTCTACCAATGCTTAGTCCGATGGGGTGATCCTGTCCTCAGACTACATCTGTCTCCACCAAACCTCAGACTGCACAGAGCTCCTGTCTCCTCCTGCTTTATATTCCTCTCTTCGCTGAGCCATATCTCTCCTGTTTCCACCTTTCTAGCACTGAGATTAAAGGCATGGAATCCCAACTGCTGGAATCACCTTTGTGTGAGCTCTGTTTCTCTTTTAAGCAGATTCACTCTTGTGTAGCCCAGGGTGGCCTTGAACTGACAGAGATCCCTCTGCCTCTGTCTCCCAAACCCTGGAATTAAAGATGTGTGCCATCATTCCTTGGCCCCTAGTGGCTTAGCTCTGCATTCTGATTTTCAGACAAGCTTCATTTGTTAAAAACATAATCAAAATATCACTACAGGCGACAGGAGTCATCTACTGAATTCAGCGGCCATCTGTCTGGTCTGTTAGCGTCACCAAGGGCAGAGCAGAGCAGACAGACTCCTGCGGAGAATTCAGATGCCACCGTTATCTGCTCAACTCTCTGGAGATGGAGCTAATCACTTCCAGGGGACTTAAGAAAAGAGAAACACATTATGAGACCCCAGTGATACCATCACCAGCCTGAAGAGTTTGTGAAACTTTTCAGGACAAAGTGGTGTGTTGCTTGGGGGAATCTTCAGGATAAATACAAGGAACAGTGGAAATACTCCAGTAAGAACAGAATGGCTGAAGGGGTTCGTGGTGAATCACAGTCTCTGTTTCCTTTTAGATTTTAATTCCATTTGCCGACGAGAACTACACACAGAGGGACTGTGAAAATAGAATCTGTGGTAAGGGACTTTAGCAGTTGTTTTTGGTGATGTGAGACTGTGTTTCTGGTTTTACTTTGAAAGAGTTCCACGCATATTTTATAAACATTTATGAAATTAAATACTTCCAGGCCAAGTGGAATGGTGTCTGGGATGTGTTTCAGAACAATCCAGGCACTTGAGAAAAAATAAATGAGAAAAAATAAATGATTAACAACATGATGGTCGATGGACAACTGACCCATGGGTCACATGGTACTTACTATAATGTAGGTTTGATGGAGCCTTTCTTGAGTGGGCAGAACAAACCTAGATTCATTAAGAAAAGTGAGAAAGAACTCTGGAAAGGGAGTGGTTCCAGGGAGGAATAGCAGCTCCTTGGCCTGC
The DNA here is from genome assembly GCF_982192425.1 of Myodes glareolus. Classification (NCBI taxonomy): domain Eukaryota; kingdom Metazoa; phylum Chordata; class Mammalia; order Rodentia; family Cricetidae; genus Myodes; species Myodes glareolus. The sequence goes on from NC_142047.1 coordinate 56,082,762, forward strand.
CCCAGTGGGTTTTATGGATCCTATGAAGGGAACAAAGTGGAGACTGGGGTAGTATTCATTGGGATTGGTTGTTTTTAACTGCATCATGGATCAAGTCAGTGAAGAGTCCACATACCGTATACATGTTCCCTTGAACCAACATGGCCCGGTGGTAGGAAGGGTTACTTTATTCATTCAGGAAAGGGGTCATGTGTGCTAAGAAAACAGCTCATGGTCCATCATGGGCTCAGCCCTTATTGCGTAGGACAACTAACCCCCGTCTCAGTTATACTGTTCTCTTTACTTTTAAATGTATTTAATGTTAAAAATAAAAAGCCAAGGTCCCGAAAACAATGACAATGGCAGCAACAGCAAATGCTGGAAGCAATGTCATCAAGCATCCAGGGCAGAGTCTACTTGAGACGTGCATCCAAGGATGCAGAGGGCTGAGCTGGAAGGAAGGAGCTTGGAAAGCCATCGGCCTGTGATCAGGCAGGCCTTGCTGAGAACAGATACAATGATGTCCAGATGTGTGCATGTGTGCATGCATGCATGCATGTGTGTGTATGCACTAGTGCACAAGTGCATGTGTGCCCAGGTATACATATATCTGTGTAAGCATGCTTGTGGAGGCCAGAGATCGTACTCAGAAGCCACCCACCTTTTGAGACAGAGTCTCCCCTGACCCAGAGTTGGTCAAATAGCTTAGGAAGGCTAGCCAGCAAGTCCCAGGAATCCTCCTGTCTCCACCACTATATTTCAGGGATTACAAACACTCCCAAGCTCAGCATTTATTACATGATGGGTTTTCGTGGCTTGTACTTGAGTTCTCATGCTTGTGTGGCAAGCACTTTACTGACTGAGCCATCTCCCCAGCCCTTGACTGGTTTGAAAACAGAAGATACCTGAACATGCTAGATATTTAAGAAGGACTCCCACAGAGGGAAAGATGATTTCATGAATGAAACATTTAGACAATACAGACTTTGAGTGATAGGCGATTTTGAAGAGTTGAGAGATGGGGAGGACGGAAGCACTGAAGAGGGCTCTCCAAAGCTCCGTGCTCCCAATGAGTGCTCATCAGAATCCCCAGGAATCTTAATAAAATGAAATCCCTCCTTGTCTCCGGTCCTTGAAGATGCTAGTCTCAAAAAATGTGGAGATTTTAATATAATTTAGAAAACTACTGTACATAAAAGTCCTCCAGTGAACTCTGCTGCAGACATTAAACTCATGGAACACTCTTTCAATCTTTTTCAAAAGGTAAATACGTTAAGTGTGTCCTTGGGGTGAAAGGAATATTTATCTGGCTTGAAAGCCTGGAACAAAGGAGCAGGTACAATTAGCCTTCTATAATCACTCAAGGGGCTGGGGAGATGGCTCCGCAGTTCACAACGCTTCCTGCACTGCAGACAACCTAAGTGTGTTTCCAGACAACCACTGGGCAGCTCACAACTGCAGGCAACTCCAGCGCCAGGGGAGCTGGCGCCCTCTTCAGGCCTCTGCGAGCACCTGGGCTCACATGTCCGTACACTGAAACACAAAACCTTTAACAACAGACAAAGGAACAAACCAAACAAACACTCACACACCAGGACTGATACATCTCTAAACACAGAAACAGATTTCACTACCAGGGGCACCGGGGCCTTGAGATAACCTCGCGTGTGCCCCCATTTTGTTGCTTATGAGTTCAGAACATGGGCTGTTCTTATCCTGCGTGTCCTGTAGACTCCACAAATAAAGCCTGGTGTGTATCCTGTAGACTCACAAAGAAAGCCTGGGCCAAAGAGAGATGGCAGGGAAAGAGCCAAGGGCTTCAACTGGGCCAGGTCTTAGGCTGGGAGAGCAGAGACCTGGCTCTGCTCGCAGTTTGGCCCCCTGTGAAGATCTGATCAATGTCACTGTGGGTGACAGTTCCTATGCACCCAGACTTCCTTTGGGAAAAGCTAGGACTTTAGATTGGTAATATTTAGGCAGCAGTAACTGGTATAAACACACCATACAGGTCACAGTGACTGTATTAGCCAACAGCCTCAATGAGAAACTTAACATCCTCAATAATTTAATTGGGTTGTAAGTCTTGGAGGATCAGGCTTTCTAGACAGGGTGTTGATTTCATCTAGTACCAGAAGAAAAAAGAATAATAGAAACGCATCTCTTACCTCTCGAGCAGTTAGCCGATTAGGGTGGCTTAAATCAGAAATAGTCAAAATATGTATCAATTGGCAACACCAGCCTCGCTGCTTCTGCCACTGACCCTCGCGAGCATCCTGTTTCCCCATAGTTGAATGTCTTTGTTTCTCTTCATGTTGCTGTGATAAAAAAATATCCTGCCGAAAGCAACTTAAGGGGGAAGCGTGGATTTCAGCTCCCGAGTTCAGATGCAGCCTATTGCGGGGAGCGGGGGGGGGGGGGGGGGGGGGGGGGGGAGGGGGGGGAAGGACACCGAGGGAATGCAGCGGCTGGTCCCGTGGCACTCGGTTGTATGTGTACATGCGCTCAGCTCGCTTTCTCCACTTCCCTGTCCTCTGCCTAGGGAAGGGTGCTACTATCGGCGAATCAATCCCACACCAGTTATGTTTTAAGGGGTTATTTATTTTGGGGGGTAAAACTTACATACACCATAAACCATCAGGAAGGGAGCCTAGTCGCTGGAGCAGGAGCCGGGAGCAGGAGCCTGGAGCAGGAGCCGGGAGCAAGCACCGGAACCAAGAGCCGGAACCAAGAGAGCCTGATCCGGATCTGCTTCTCTTTTTAAAAGAGAAATATACCACGCCCCAGTGGGCTGGTATTTCAGCAGCTATTGGCTGACGGAGCGGAAATCGCTCCCTGCTGCACTGTGGGCTCGTATTTCAGCAACTATTGGTTGAGGCAGCGGAAGTTACTCCCACAACATGCTACCCACAGCGGGTGAGGCTTCTCGTCTCAATTAATATAATCAAGATAACCCTCCACAGACATACCTTTAGGTCAGCCTGATCTAGATGGTCCCTCCCTGGGCACTCCCTTTCCAGGTGACTGTAGACTGTGTCAGGTTGATGATTACAACTAGCCATCGCAACAAGCAACAAACACCACAAGGCTCGGTGTGCGTGTGGCAGGGGAGGGTGAATTTGAGACAGGATCTGACTGTGTAAACCCAAGGTGGCCCTGAACACTGTGTAGCCCTGAGCTTACCTCTCTCAGCCTCTGGAGTGCTGGGTTGCAGGTATATGCCACCTTGTCTGGATTTGACTTACCTTCTCTCAGTTACCACCTAATTATGTCAGTGTCTCTGAAATGGACCTCTTGCTCTCTGAAGCTGTCTAGGCTGACTCAGTAGACTGTATTTCCATCTCACTTCTTTAAACTCCAAACGCGAGTTTAATCCTCCCACCTCTTGGAACCTCATATCCTTTCCTCTTCCATTCACTGGTTACAAACATTAAAATAATTTGAGTGGCCCAGAAACACCAAGCTTGCTCTTTTTTTTTTCTTTTGTTAAGCTAGACTTTTGAACTATTAATTGCATGGTGTTAAAGCCTGCATCTTAACACATTTTAATAGCACTCTCAGCCAAAGGTGCTTTATAATGGATGATAATTTACGCCAATAATTGCAGTGTTATGCTAGAAGGTCCACAGTGCTGTCCTAAATCCAGAGAAACCGAAAGCCAAATGACAGCATCTTCCTGCCCTCCCATGCCCTTCCTCTGGCCCCTCACTTCCAGGCTTCATTCTCAGTTGCACTAACTTTTCTTCAGAGATGCAACCAAATGTGTTTTTGCCTTAGATACGGCACCGAGGACAGACCAAAGCAGCGATTCCGTGCAAGTTTATTGATCTCCTTTATGGAGCAAGGATGAGGGGAGACTTACAGGAGCAAGGGTACAGACACATGAAACGGGATCATCCATTGTGCTGCCTGAAAGATCTTAGATGTGGGGCTCAAGAGAGGCGTTGAGAAGGTTATTGAGGTTCAGAGATCTATTAGAAGAGTGACTAAGGCCATGGACAGAGAGACTGACAGCAGCATGACTGTCCCTCAGAGCTCAGGCCCAGAGCCACAGAGAACCAGCACGGAAGGGTTCTGTAGAAGAAGCATGTAAACAGAGACTGCTTTTCCGTTTCCTGGCCACCCGGACAGACCTGATAATCACACAAAACTATATTAATTACAACACTGTTTGGCTTATTTCTAGATAGCTCTTACATCTCAAATTAATCTATGTCTTTTAATTTGTATATCACCATGAGACTGTGGCCTACTGTGTAAGATACTGGAATTCTTGTCTTTCGGCAGTTACATGGCATCTCCCTGACTCTGCCTTCTTTCTTCCTACATTTAGTTTAGTTTTTCCACCTAACTATATTCTGCCCTGCCATAGGCCAAAGAAGCTTCTTTATTAACCAATGGTAATAAAACACATTCACAGCATAAAGAGGGGAGTTATAGGAGCCCACTTGTTCGTTCCTGGCTGCCCAAACTTGAAATAACCTTACAGACCATACAGAAACTATATTAATTAAATCACGGCTTGGTCTATTAGCTCTAGCTTCTTATTGGCTAGCTCTTCCATCTTATTTTAACCCATTTCTATTAATCTGTGTATTGCCACATGGCTGTGGTTTACTGGCAAGGTTGTGTCTGGCATCTGTCTCTGGTGGGGGTAACATGGTGTCTCCCTGCCTCCACCTTCTCTCTCTCTCTCTCTCTCTCTCTCTCTCTCTCTCTATATATATATATATATATATATATATATATATATATATATATATGTATATGAGTGTGTGTGTGTGTGTCTTCCAGCCTGGCTATATTCTGTCAAGCCATTGGCTGAAAGCAGCTTATTTATTAACCAATAAAAGCAACACATAGACAGAAGGACTTCCCACACCAGAGGGGAATCCCACATCAGAAGCAAGCCCATATAGCAGAGTTGGGGCTCCCTTTTTATAGGTGTCTGGGGGAGTTCCTCAACAGGCTGCAGGCAAGAGGATGAACAACCTGTTTTGAACCACTTTTAAAACCTATCGAATGTGAACATATCACACTGGAAATGAACATGACCTGGGAATTGTTTGATATACAGTGGTTCTAATGAGCAAACTGGAAGAAAGTGCAGTGACTGTGGGCATGTCACAGGCAGGGGTCATTTCCAGCTCTTCCCATCCCTCCCTGCCCTCCTGCCTCCCGGACTCCAGCTCTCAGGACGTTTTCCTAACAAAATCCCATACCTGCTTTGCTCTATTCAATTAGAGGAGGCAAGGCAGAGGTGTGGAGGTTTGTAGTTGCTAATGTTGTTTCTTACTCCTCAGCTGTTGCAATTCAGCCTTCCAATCTGTTGTTTTCCTCTGACATTTAAACCTGCTGTCAAGCCAGAATGGAAAATCAAGGCAGTCACAAATGATCAAGAGCAAGGATTGGTGAAGATGTAGCAGCTGCCATGTGCTCTATTTAACAGATGTGTGTGTGTGTGTGTGTGTGTGTGTGTGTGTGTGTGTGTAGATCAGAGAACAACTTGTGGGAGTTAATTCTCTCCTTCTACCATGTGGCTTCTGTGAATTAAGTTTGGGCCACCAGTTTTGGGGGCAATTGCCTTTACCCACTGAGTCATCTGACTGGCCCACATCTATCTTTAAGTGTATACACATTATTTTTTCTTGAAAATCACATGTATCCATGAAGCATGATCTATCTAGCTCCATTTCCTCCTCTAATAATCCCCAAATTCCCTCCAACAAGACTCCATCCAAAATCTATTTACTTATTTGTTTGTTTGTTTAACTATGTTTTTTGGAGACAGGGTTTCTCTGTAGCTTTGGAGCCTGTCCTGGAACTCACTCTGTAGACCAGGCAGGCCTCGAACTCACAGAGATCCACCTGCCTCTGCCTCCTGAGGGCTGATATTAAAGCTGTGAGCCACCACTGTCCAATTAGTGTTGTCTGTATATGTGTGGATTTGAGGTCATTCATTGGAGCACTGGAAATATTTCAGCGGTCATACATTCAAAAATAGGTGATTCTTCATCCCCCGCTACCTATCAACTGCCAATATCTCCTCTGTAATGGGTGGAGTCTAGAGAGAGCTTTCCCCATCTATGCCAGAATTTTGGCAGGACTGATCTTAAGCAGGTCTTGTGCAGGTATCCCCGGTTATTGTAAGTTGATCCGGACTACAGTCATATCATATACAGAAGACAATGTTTCACACATTTCTGCCTGTCCCCCAATTTGTACATTCTTTCTGTCTCTTCTACGATGTTTCCTGAGCCTAGGTGGTGATGGGGGATATTGATGAAGGTATCCCACATAGGACCTAGCACTCAGTCTCTAATTCTCAGCACTTTGACCACTTATACACCTCAGCATTGACTGCTACCTGCTGTAGGAAGAAGGTTCTCTGACCATGGTTGACAACAGCCCAGTCTACTGACATAAACATAAATATTTAGAAGGTAATTTGACATCATTGCCATTTAGAAAAAAGTAGTAGGTAGGTTCTACCCTAAGACCTAGGATTACCCAAGTCATAAGCAAGATTAAAGTAGCAGGCATGGAATTCCCTCCTCTGGAGAAGGTTTCAAAGCCAATCAGAAAGTGCTTAGTTGCCAGCTCCCCTTCTAACATTCCTGCCACTGCTGCGCCGGTGGACGCGTCTTGTTTGGCAGGTCAATATTACAGAGTTCAGAGTCCAGCACTGGGTAAAACCACTGATGTATTTTCTCTCCCAGTATCCTTCATAGCACCCACCCCCCGCACCAGTGCTATGACAGCTGGCCAGCAGGGAGGAGTTTTCCTGGTAGGTTTGAGATACGTTCTCCGATATCCTGCAGCCACACTGTGTGGTGTCTTCAGCAATACAGCCTTAATATACACAGTTAAACTGGAAAACCAAGAACAAACTTGTACGTGGATTTTGAGAGTTGAACTCAAGTCCTTGTGCCAAACACTCTGTAGACTATCTACTCAGCCCCAGGCTCTGTTTTGTTGTTTGTTTGTTTATGAAATGGAATGAAGTATCCAGGCACAGTGGGCCATGTCTGCAATCCCAGCACTTGCGGGATAAGGCAGAAGGATAGAGAGTCCAAACCTAGCATGGTTTACGTAGTAAAATGCAGTCTCCAAGGAAATGGAATGGAGTATCTCTTCCTTATAGCTGAACCCAATGGTGCTGGAGATGGCAACTTTTAGGAGGAGCTGCTGGGTCCCTACAGTCTAGTCTGGCTTCCCAGCCACTATACAACCCAGGCTAGTGTTGAATTCAATATCCTTCTCTAGTCTCCCCAAGTCTTGGGAGTACAGGTTTGTGCCACCACAAAAATGTCCCTGCTCAGAGGCAATGATTCATTTCACAACCCCAGGCACTTCTATTATATTGTTATTTAATCCATGCAATTATAGGAAAGGATTTAGATTTTTTTTTGCTACAACAAAGGTAAAGAGTATATTATAAAGTTATTAACAAGGTCTCTGTTTTCCTGACTACAGTATTAATGGTGCCAATCTCCTCATGAAAGGGATAGATTGGAAAAATAAAGTCACTGTTACCTGCACAATGTCAAGGAATGATAGATGACCCCTGTTTGACCTTCTGAAGAGTAAGGTTTGTTCAAGTTATACACACTGTCGCAGGCCTCCTATCTTCTCCTCAGATGGTATCTTGTCCTTTCTAGTCTCTTCCTTCTTTTTCTTTTGTATTCCTTTATTGTTATTTAAAAAACGTTTTAGAGGGTTGAAGAGATGTCTTAGTGAGTGTGGTACTTGCTGCTCAAACATGAGGACTCAAGGGCAGCTCCCAGAACCCACAAGGAAGCCAGGCATAGCATCACAGGTCTGTAAACCCACCGTTGTACATATGGAGACAGACTGATCTCAGAAGCTTGCTGTACATGAGCCAAACCTGTGATCTCTGGCCAAGTTCAGTGAAAGAACTCATTTTCAAAATTAAAGTGGACAGTAGTTGAGGAAGACACCCAATGCCAGCTTCTGACTTCTATACACATGCATGCACATATGCACTCATACACATTCAGCACACACACACACACACACACACACACACACACACGCACACATCAACTTTAGATATGTTAAGTACAACTGTCTTTAACTGAGACAAAGAACAGTTCTCACACTGGGGAGCCCCTAGGAGCAATGTAGGATTTGTAAGACTCTAGGTTAGCCGCATACTAGATAATGCTTATAGAAACAGAAAGTGAGAAGTCACTTTCAGGGAATATAAGTGAGGAAAGGGTAAATTTGACCAGAATTTTTTTCTATTACTATGATAAGACATCATGACCAAGGCACTTTATAGAAGAAAGAGTTTATTTGGGGCTTACAGTTTCATAAGTTGAGTTCGTGGCTATCGTGGTAGGGGGCATGCCAGCAGGCAGGCAGGCCTGAGCAGCTTCTCAAAGCTTACATCTTTATCTGAAAGTAGGAGGCAGAGAGAGAGAGAGAGAGAGAGAGAGAGAGAGAGAGAGATCTAACCAGAAATGGTGTGGGCTTTTGAAACCTCAAAGCCTATTCCCAGTGACACACCTCCTCCAACGAAGGCCACACCTCTCAGTCCTTCCCAAACAATTCCACCAACTTGAGATCAAGCATTTAAACCTATGATCCTACAGTGGCTAGTCTAATGTAAACCACCACTTCCCTCTCCTTGGTCCCCACAGGCTCCTGGCCATATCATTATCAAAATGTGTTTAGTTGAACTTCAGAAGCCCCCATAGTTCTTCAGTCTCAACCCTGTTTAAAAGTCCAAAGTCTCTTCTGAGATTTAAGTCAATCTCGTAATTATAACCTCCTATAAAATCAAAAAGGAAATGACATACCTCCAACACACAATGACACAGAATATATATTACTATTCTCAGAGGGAAGAAGGAGACCACAGTGAGGAATCACTGAATCAAAGCAAGGAGAAACCCTACATGGAAAAAAATACAAATTCTGTAGCTCAGTGTCTGACGTCAAGGGGCTTAGATGGCTCTTCCTCCTCAACTGCTGATGGCAACGCACTGTTCTCTCTTGGGCTGGTTACCTTTTCTGTTTTCAGCAGCTCTGGAGACAGGCTCTGACATCTCCCACATCCTGGGGACTCCAGTGTCTTCCAGGCTTCACCTGCACCACTCCAAGCAGTGCCAACCCCAGGTCTCTAAAAGAGGACTTCCCTGCCACGTGACTGGCCTCAGCCTTAACTGTGAAGGAAGAAACCACAACACCTTTACTCCTTTATATTTCGTGATTCTAAAGGCCTAACCATGTGGTCAATGCCTCCAAGCTCAGTGAATTGCTTGGGATGGAGATTGGCCTTCTCCTCGAATTACATTTATGTAAGTGATGTAATGCTAGGTTTTGTTTTATAGGAAGAGATAATTCCCGAGACCTTTTCTTTTTACAAGTTAGAGGGTAACCTGGGTGAGGTCTTGTCTTGAAAGCATTGATCCTTTTATTTCATTATGAATCAGGCCTCTCATCTCCTTCAGCACAAGCCTTGGCTCCAATAATAAATTTTCTAGTGCTCATTTTCTCCCCAAACTGTACATTTTGTAATTCTTTTTGCCCTGCTTGTTCTTTTTTATTGTAGACCTGTATAAGAGTGACCACTAATGACCACATCATGGAGTCAATTTTAGGCTGTCTTGAATTTTCCTGTCAGAGAATTTAGTCTAAAACTCTTCAACTCTATCTTAGATTCTTCATACAAGGGCAAAAAGCAGTCACTTTCTTTGCCAAAATTTCACCAGGATGGTCCATAGCCCAGTTGCTGATATCATTCCCCTGTGAAGCTCCCTAAGTTGGGCCTCTAGAATCCACAGTGTTCTCAGCACTCTGGCCTTCCATGCTCTTTCTAGAATGGTGCATTTAGCCCAACTCACAGCATTCAACCAATTTTCCAGTCTAAAGTCCCAATGTCTTCCCACATTCTTCCACACAAAAGGTCAGGCTTGCACATCAATACCATTCCTGGCACCAAATTGTGTCTTAGTTACCTGAATTTAGTTCCTGGCACCCACCCTGGTTCATAACCAGCTGTAACTCCAGCTCCAAGGGGAATTTGATGCCATCTTCCAGCCTCTGTAGGCACCCAAATGTATGTACACATGCATGCATGTACATACACATAAATACATATAAGCAATGCAAAAAAATCTAAAAATCTGATGTCTGCTTTATTCAGCTTTGATTGGTTGAAGACTTGAGAAGGCTGAGACTGCTGGACAGACAAAGTCCTGTTTGGATCCATTCCTGTTTATACACAGAGTTAAGTTGCAGTGGGCCAAGAGAGGACATGATCATATTTGTACGGAAGCTCTTCTTGGCCAAATTAAGTTTCATTTAACTCTTCTTTTTCATTTTAAAATCCAAAATGACAATAGAAATTTCCTTGTGAACTCAGTCTGTCTTGGGAAGCCACAGCCTGGTAGAAGAGCCCCGAGACTGACCTTGGAAAACAAAGTCATCATGATTGTGGTGAGATGAAATGTTGGAGATCAAGAGCCCAAATTATCCTGGACTATCTTTAGTCTCTCTTAATGACCATTTACTGTCAGTCTCTTTATCTGACTCAGCATCCTTGTGATGACGAGACAGAGCTCTTAGAATGTATCCTTAAGCTGCGCTGACCTCTAAGGGGTCCTCTAAAGGATGGAACTGTGTTTACTGCTTCTGCAGAGCAAACAGCTGAGCTCTTAGATGCAGGGTTTGCACAATCTACTTCACAAAGTCATGAGATACCCGAGGCTTCCCGTTCCCCCTCCTCCCGGTTCCCCTCTTCTTCACACCCTTTCCACCTCCCTTTGTTATTTTTCTTGGCTGCTGCTTTTTGGCAAATTTGAATCTAACTGAGTTTAATCACACAAGAACGATTCTCAAGTTGGGGACTTTTAGAAGCAGGGTAGGATCTGTCAGACTCTGGGTCTGCCATACCACTGGGTAACATTTAGAGGTAGGGAAAGGCAGAATCAGACACTGTGTGCTGAGAGCAGTGGTAGAGTACTTCAGGAAGTGAGAAAGTGGGGAACACTGAGTGACAGAGCATAGAGCCCAGCTCTGACCACGCTGAACCACTGGGACTGCCTCTTGGTTAGCCTGCTATATGGAGAAGCATGGGCTGTGCATATTGGCTACTTTGTATTGGCTACTTTGTATTGGCTACTCTGTATTGGCTACTTTGTATTGGCTACTCTGTATTGGCTACTTTGTATTGGCTACTTTGCATTGGCTACTTTATTCATTGCTGTGACCGAATACCTGATAAAGCACTTTAAAGAAAGTGCTGGTTTAGTTAGGCTCGCAGTTTGATAGAGATCCAATCCACCCTGGCAGGGAAGGCATGATGGCAGGACCACAGCATGGGGGACTCCTTCTGTGAATGAGCAGAACCCTTTAGAGCTGCTGAATTACAGACTCTGCTTCTATTAGGGGCTATTTTTAGCTGCCCCATATCTGGCCAGTAGAATCCAAAGCCCTTGAGCACAGATGCAGAGTATTTGAGGAGTCTCCACTGAGTAAGTATTTGTAAAAAGGATGAGTGGAGGTCCCACAGGGTCTAGCATTTATCACTCTGCTCAGGATCCTGTGCTAGCTTGTTCCTTAGCCTGTCTTTGCAGACACTGTTTCAATGAGGAGAAGAAGCCTTCAGTCAGGAGGAACCATTGTCTCCCTTGTCTGATCCGACCTTTGCTGTCAAAGGCAGAGAGCTAAGAGCAAGCACGCGGCACCCTTCCACACAGGATCTGGGTCCTTTCAGTGCTGTCTGGCTGCATGCCAGATAATGTGTCCAGCCAAGGGGCTACTCTGCACATCTAGATACACCTCTAATCTTCCTCCGACCCCCAGATTCTCCATCACCAGACAGCTTCAGGCTTAAGGGAAGCACTTGGAAATCGCTTATCAAAATTATTCACACATTCTGATGCTTGGTCCCCAGCCGAAACTCTGGCAGGTACCTGCTCCTGTTTATTGTGAGAATCCATGAGCCCACTGAACACACCTGAGCTTTGGCATCCTCTGGCTATCCCACCATCTATTCTGGGAAGTTCTCTGGGGCCTGGGACCAAGTCAGAACAGAACATGGTCCAGTATGAGAGGCAGCCTGCACTGTTTCTGCACAGAAGAGCATCGTTATGCCAGGACCCCAGAACAGATGGACTGTGTGGGGTGGGTCACTGGGCCTCCTTGTTCCTCTTTCCAGTGTGGCCTTACTAAATAAGCCTCCTTTCTCTGATTTTCACATACCTTCTCTGTTTAATTGGTGTGTCAAAGACGCACACCTGAGAAGAATGCTGGGGAAGCAGAGGGGAATGATGCTGGGGAAACAGAAGAGATGGGATGCCGGGGAAGCAGAGGGGTAGGGATTCTGGGGAAACAGAAGAGAAAGGGTGTGGGGAAACAGAGGAGAAGGATGCTGGGGAAACAGAAGAGATGGGATGCTGGGGAAGCAGAGGGGTAGGGATTCTGGGGAAACAGAATAGAAGGATGCTGGAGAAACAGAGGAGAAAGATGCTGGGGAAATAGAGAAGGGTGCTGCCCAAGTAAGCGCTGACAAAGAACGCAGAGAAATCTGCAAGGCCACTGCACAGAGGTTTCTCATCCCATTAAGAGAATTCCAATCCTGGTCACACTGTAGCTTGTATTATTTTTGCCTTTGTCTTTTCTTTCCTTCCCGCTCCCCCCCACTCCTCCATTCCTTCTTCCTTTTCTCTCTCCTTCTATCTTCTTCCTTTCTCTCTGCCTCCTCCCACCTTCCCATTCTTTCTCTTTCTCAGTTTTCAGGTATGAGTCTCTGACTGTGCTCTGCGCAGTGTACAGTGCACCTGGATTCTTCCCAAAAGTGACTAAACTAAGAAGTTCCATCACAAGAGAATCACCTACCAGAGTCCTTGACAAAAAGCTAACGGGCTGCTGCGAAGCTGTGGCGTCCAGGGCACAGGCTAGAGGGAAGAAGCCCTTGGCTGGCCTGAGAGAGACAAACGAGACTGCTCGGTCTGGCTAGGGAGTGGTTCTGTGGAAAAGCCCCTTGCCCCAGTCACCCACCTGCTGCCTGTCACTCTCCTCTGGCTTGTGGCAGAGCCCACACTCTTTCTTCGAGGTTGAGAAGAAGTCTAGAACCCAGAGAAGTCTCATAGGAAAATGATAGGGGAGTTCAGCCAATCACATCCTCTTCGTGGGGCGTGTTGTCCTAAGGCAAAAGTTTACCTATAAACCTGGCGGGTGAAAGCCCCCCCCCTCGACTTGGCCTGGATACACCATTCCAGATGGGTGGGATTCTGTGTAAGTTTTTCCTTCTGTTTTATTAAAGCTGTATCTTTTGTAAGATAGTCTGGGGACTTTTCATTACCAATCGCACTGCGACATCAGGAAAAGTTTTACTCCATCCCAGGAGTTTCATTTAAGAAAAATTATCTGCATTTAGACAGAACAAGGACTTTGAACATCTGTGGTGAGTTTTGCCGTGACAGTATGTCAGAAACTCTTTAATGAGTGGCTAGAGATTTCTAACCCCACATGTGCTTTGTCCAGCCAGAGAGATGTTTAAATGATCACGAACCTCATTGAATGGCTTTGAGTATCGGCCAAGCACTGACTGACTTGGTTGGTGACAGTGGCTTGGATGAGGCTCCTGAAGGTCATGGCTCTTCGGTGGGTCACATGCTCATCCTTAGTATGTCTAGAGACACGAGCTAACATTTCTTACAACCCAACTCACTCTTCAAAGTCAGTGGGTCTGCTTCCTAGTCTGTGTTCTCTGGGATGGTTTCCCTGCTGATCTAGGCATTAAGTTAAAAAAATAGGGGTGCTAACAGATTCTCTGGCAGATCTGGTCTGTGGCCTTCCATACACCCCAGAGGTGCTGTGGACAGAGATGACTCGTTTGGGTCCTTGTCCTTCCAGTCTGGAGCTGTAGCATCTCTTCTGTCATTTTGACCTGACAGAGTGGCACTGTTGGGAGGTAGTAGGGTCTGTAGAGGAGGTAGAGTGGCATCCTGGGAGATTGGTGGGCCATTGGAGATGTACTCTAAAGGCCTTTGTGCACCATGTGCTCCAACCATAACATACTGCCTTGTCATAGACCCGAAAGCAACAGAGCCAGCTACCTGGGACTGGAATCTCCCAAGTTATGAGCCCAGTTTCTCTTTGCAAACTGATCAACTCAGATGTGTTGCTGCAGTGACAGGCACTGACTAGCACACTTGATCTTTGGAAGATAGTCCTTGGATTTCCCATAGGTATTGCATAAGGTCTCCCTGGGTTTATGTGACATCTTCAGAAGCACAGAGTTCAGGGATCAGCCAGGATGTGGGCCTCTTCTTTTTAGCAATTTTTTTTAATATTTCAGTTTTTCCCCATCCTCTGAGTGTATCTTCGTGGTTTGACTCCATCTGTTCCACAGTTGGAGACACTGAAGGTGTTCAGGGGAAGCACTGGATGAGCATGCATCTCAGAACAGCAGGGTCCTCCTTGCTCACGACCTCTCTGGGACCACCCGACTTTCCTCCCAGTGTCCTTTGTGTCTTCTACAGCTGTTTTCTCTTTAATCTTGTGTTTATCGCTGTTGTTCATAAAATGATTTGCCAACACAAGCTGTTCTCCGATTGGAGGCTGAAACCTGTGATTGAATTCTAAAGACAGATGGAGCGCAGACTCTCCATCAGAGTCTTGACTGAGAGCGTCTGGGTATGCATCCCTGCCTGCCATGCTTGGCTCTGGGGTCCTGGCCACTCTTTCTTAATTCTAATAATCTCAGCTGTAAAGTAGAGGGGTGGGCATCTGTAAGGCACAAACTCTGTGTGACAATGAAGTTCATGGGTGTGGGTGTATCTCCTAGGATGACAGAGCAGCCCTGGAGACTAACTCCTGCTGTCATCCACTGGGCAAGCCCTTCTTTTCTAATATAAACAGGAAACAACAGCAAGGCCCGCCTCTGTCTTTAGCTGCTCTTCTAACTGAATTCTGGAACGAGAGGCTGGCTAATTGTCCCATTGGAGTTATGGCAGTTACCTGATTCCTATCCCACCACACTACACTGCAGATAAAATGTATGTGTGCATGTATGTGTGTGTGTTTATTTACTTATACATATATACACAGACACACTTATATATACATATATTTACATACATTCACACACATGTGTCTATGTATGTGCGCACAAAGACATCTAATTAATAGTATAGATAGCTCAGGATTCCTTTTTATACAGCTTTTCTTTCTGAAAGCTAAGGTTTACTTTTGACTTAAAGGCACACCAGACAGAAGGGAGGCACCGTGGTTTTCCTGCCTCACTTACTTTCTTTAAATTGATTTTTATTGCGCTCTACATTTTTTTCTGTTCCCCTTACTTCCTCTCCCCTCCCCTTCAACCCTCTCCCAAAGTCCCCATGCTCCCAATTTACTCAGGAGATCTTGTCTTTTTCTACTTCCCATGTAGATTAGATCTCTGTAAATCTCTCTTAGAGTCCTCATTGTTGTCTAGGTTCTCTGGGATTGTGATTTGTAGGCTGGTTTTCTTTGCTTTATGTTTAAAAATCACTTATGAGTGAGTACATGTGATAATCATCTTTCTGTGTCTGGGTTATCTCACTCAAAATGATGTTTTCTAGCTCAATCCATTTACCTGCAAATTTCAAGATGTCATTATTTTTTTCTTCTGTGTAGTACTCCATTGTGTAAATGTACCATATTTTCCTTATCCATTCTTCAGTTGAGGGGCATTTAGGTCGTTTCTAGGTTCTGGCTATGACAAACAATGCTGCTATGTAACATAGTTGAGCACATGTCCTTGTGGCACAGTTGAGCATCCTTTGGATATATATCCAAAAGTGGTATTGCTGGGTCTTGAGGAAGGTTGTTTCCTAATTTTCTGAGAAATCACCACACTGATATCCAAAGGGGCTGCACCAGCTTGCACTCCCACCAGCAATGCAGAAGTGTTCCCTTTACCCTACAACCTCTCCAGCATAAGTTGTCATCAGTGTTTTTGATCTTGGCCATTTTTACAGGTGTAAGATGGAATCTCAGAGTTGTTTTGATTTTCATTTCTCTGATGACTAAGGATGTTGAGCATTTCCTTAAGTGTCTTTCAGTCATTTTAGATTCCTCTGTTGAGAGTTTTCTGTTTAGGTCTGTACTCTATTTTTTTTTTTTGATTATTTGTCCTTTCGATGACCAATTTCTTGAGTTCTTTGTATATTTTAGAGGTCAGACCTCTGTCTGATATGGGCTTGGTGAAGACATTTTTCCATTCTGTAGGCTGTCGTTTTGTTTTGTTGACTGTATCCTTTGCTTTACAGCAGCTTCTCAGTTTCAGGAAGTCCCATTTATTAATTGTTTCTCTCAGTGTCTGTGCTGCTGGGGCTTTATTTAGGAAGTGCTCTCCTGTGCCAATACATTCAAGTGTACTTCCCACTTACTCTTCTATGAGGTTCAGTGTGGCTGGCTTTATGTTGAGGTCTTTGATCCATTTGGACTTGAGCTTTGTGTGTGGCGATAAATGTGGATCTATTTTCACCCTTCTACATGTTGATATCCAGTTATGCCAGCACTATTTGTTAAATATGCTTTCTTTTTTCCATTTGATAATTTTTGTTTCTTTGTCAAAAATCAGGTGTTCGTGGTGTGTGGATTACTATCTGGGTCTTTGATTGGGTTCCGTTGGTCCTCCTGTCTGTTCTTATGCCAATACCAGGCTGTTTTCAGTACAGTTCTGTAGTAGAGTTTGAAGTCAGGGATTATGATGCCTCCAGATATTCCTGTCTTGTACAGGATTGTTTTGGCTATCCTGGGTTTTTTGTTTTTCCATATGAAGTTTGAGTACCGTTATTTCGAGTTCTATGAAGAATTTTGCTGGGATTCTGATGGGTATTGCATTAAATCTATAGATTGTTTATGGTAAGATTGCCATTTTTACTATGTTAATTCTATATACCCAAGAGCGTGGCACTACAAATGCTTGCTTAGTCGCATACACAAGGGTGCTGAATCGGCTTACTTTCTTAACAAGGAATACAGCTGTGGCCAGGTCAGTCATGGCCAGAACACCAACTCAAAAGAAGACAGAACCTGAAGGCAGTCTGGCCAGGATGCCAGCAGAATGCTGGGGTTACCAGGAAATGATGCCAAGTACAAGTGCCGTTGCTCTGCCCGTTCACATAGTGGGCAGTGACAAGCGCCACCCCCTAGGTCTTGAGTGACACACTGTGACAGTGATGGATGGAAGCTGGAGAGAGCTGGCTATAGAAACCGTGGTGACTTTCTTCCTGCTGCTTTCAATATAGAGCACTCAGCCGCGCCTGCCTGGGTGTCCAGAGTTCCCGCTAGAGGGTTTCTGGGGCACGTGCTCCAGAGGCTTCCACAAAATGAAGCGTGGTGTCACCTGACCCTCTTCAGAACGACACCCTGACAGCCACTGTCACCGCTTACTCTTCGCTAGCGGTTTTCATGGAGGAGTTTAGTTCCATCTCTCTAATCTGGGGGGGAAATGTATGCGAGGGAGCAATTTCATAAAGCAGGACCCAGATTGTGCACCGAGGAATGCATCCTCACAGGAGATCCAGACACTGTGGTTCACATGCATCAAAGCCCGGCAGACAAGAAAGGTTTGGATCCTCACTGAGTCCACACTGGCCGAGGCAGAACCACTTTTGGGTCCCTGTCTCTCAAGCCAGGTTTCTTGTCCCTGAGATCCTTCTTGCTATGATCTCTGCTCCAACCTCATTCTTTACTTACCAGGATCAAAATGGCTGTTTGCAAGAGACAATCAGGCCCAGGGCTGGCTCTGTGAGCCCCGCCCTGTACACCCGGCAAATCCCAGCTCCGTGGAAGCCCCCTTGCTGCTCCGTGGAAGTGCCCTGCTGCTCCACTTCTCACAAGATGCCATTTAATCGCTCTCATTTTGCCCCTGATTCACGTGGGGAGGCAATGACAGCAAAATGTAAATGGTACTCTGATAGATTTAGGAATTAGAGGTAGCAGTGGGCATCTGATAGCTGTTTTGTGTCCAGAGGAAGGGTGAGGTCTCTTGGCACAGAACACCTGGTTTCTAACTGAGAGATAATAAAGGCTAACAGCCTCCACTGTAGTGTAGGGATGACGCTCAGCTGTGGGCATTTGGCTTGAGGACTGGGGAGTCAGAACAAAGGCTGTGACAGGACTTAAAATTGTAAACAGCCTTGCCAAAATGCATATTTTTTCATGTACCTTATTGAGTGAATGCCTATACATTTTTGCACATGGAGTGTTTGATGTGGATTTCCTCAGGTAATTTGCTCCCAAAATTGGGGAAAATGCTAATTAAATTTACTATATTAGTGATGTGCTGGATGGTTTTATGTCAACTTGATACAAGCTAGTGTCATCTGAGAGGAAGGAGCCTCAGCTGAGGAAGTACCTCCATAAGATCCAGCTGTAAGGCATTTTATTTTCTTAATTTGTGATCAAATTAAGATCAGAGACCTACTCTAACTGTAGGCAGCACCCTCTCTGGGATCCAAGACTGAATGTCAAAGGAGAAAGTGACCCGAACACCCATGTGTCTCTCTGCCTTTTGACAGAGGATGCAACATGACCAGCCCCCTCCGACTCTCATTGTCATCATCCCCTAAAGCTATGAGCCAAAATAACCTTTCCTCCCTCAAGTTCCTTTTGCCAAGTATTTGGTCATCACCACAAGGAAAGTAAGGAGTACAGTAGGCTCTACGCAGCTACAATGGAAGACCCGAGAACGCAAATGTATGAAGAGCAGCAATCTGTAAGTGTCTGGGTGGTGCAGGGTGGAGGCAGTGGCATCCGGTGGAGGCCTTCTGCTGTGTAATGGTGTGGCAGAAGGCAAAGAACTCATGAGAAATTAAAAAAAAAAAAACCAGTTCATCCTTCATCAGAAACCCACTAGTGTGATAGCAGCACCCACCCACTCACAAGGCAGAGTCCTTAGTGCCTAGTCATCTCTTCAAATTCCCTCTGGAAGATTCTGTAGCATTTGCTGCATACAAGATTCTGTCGCCTGCAGCCAGAGATTGCTTTACGTTTTTCTTTGACTCTCACTGAATTTCCAACTAGAGTTTCAGTTCAATGTTGAGCAGAAGTGTTGAGAGGAAACCTTTCTTTTTCTTGATGTTACAGATAAAGCATTAGGTCTATGATCTTGATGAGAGTCTCATGGATACCCATCGGGTTAAGAAACTCCTTTCTATATGACATGTATTAATTGCATATGTATTACACTGACAGATTTTCATGTATTGAATCAACCTTTCACTTCAAACACAAATTCCACTAGTTTATTATCTGTAACCTTTTACACTACATGTTGTTGGGTTACTTTACTAGTATTTTGTTGAGGACGTTCACATCTATGTCTATAAGGGCTGTTGGGTGGTAGTTTTCTTACCATATCTTTGAATTTGGGAGGTGTTTACTTCCACCTTAAAGGAACATGCTGAAGCACGCCTCGTCTTCTAGTTTTTGGAAGAGCTTGTAAGATACACCATCAACGATTCTTTAAACATTCAGTAAGATCTCCTAATAAAGTTTTCTGAGCCCAAGTCTTTCTTTGCAGGCACTTCAAAGACTGAATTACAATGAGTCTTCTTCCTAACTATAGGAGTATTTAGATTTTAAATTCTTCTTGAGTCAATTTTAGTAGCTTTAGACAAATTTGTCCATTTCATCTAGTGTATCTTATTTGTTAGCATACAGTTGTTTATAATATTTATTGTAATCCTACTATTTGCATAATATTAGCAGTAACATTCCCTCTTTCAATTCCTTTCTCCCTTGATTCCTCCAGTTGAAAGTCTGTCCCTACCGTCTTTCTGATACAATTAGGACCTCTCCGGCCACTCCCTTTCGGTCAGGCTCGGAGGAGGCTCCCTGCAGAGGTGTTAAGTGCTATCCAGTGGTCGCTCCTGTTGTGGAAATTCCAGATCCCAACAATCCAGGGCAGGTTTTTTGCCGTCATGAACCTCTGGCTTTTAAGGATTTAAAACAATTAAAGGAAGCTGCCAGCCTTTACGGCACCCAAGCCCCATTTACGTTATCTCTTATGGAGTCTTTTAGGGCTCTTAACCTCACTCCAAGTGATTGGCAGCAGCTCTGCCGCGCTGCGCTTAGTGGGGGAGACTTTCTTATTTGGAGAGGGGAATTTCAGGATAGATGGACTCAGACTGCTGCTCAGAATGCGCTGCATGGGCAACTCCAAAGAAGCGCTGACATCCTAGCAGGGACAGGTGCTTTTGGGAACATTCAGCAACAAATTCAGTACGATCTGGCAGTATACGCCCAGGTGGCAACTGCAGCCATCGGAGCCTGGAGGGTTCTCCCTCTAACTGACAGAGGGGATCACCTGTCCAAAATCCTTCAGGGACCCTCCGAACCATTTTCAGATTTTGTAGATCGACTCATACAAGTAGCAGAGCGGCTTTTTGGAACAGCAGGAAATTCTATGCCAATGGTGAAACAAATGGCCTATGAGAATGCCAACAGGTTCTGTAAGGAAGCCCTCCGAGTCCCCATCGGAAGAAGAGTCTTAATGACTATATCCGAATATGTTGAGACATCGATGGGAATTTTATTCACGGGCAGGTGTTGGCCACTGCATTAGGACCCCCAAAAGGGGGGAACAATAATGGTACCACCAAGGGACCAAGGGCTTGCTTATGTTGTGGACAAATTGAACATTTTCGCAAAGAGTGCCCCCAAAATTTAAATAGCAATCCTCGCCGCCCGGGACTGTGCCCCCGGTTGCAAGCGAGGACACCATTGGGCCAATGACTGTCGCTCTAAGACAGATGTGGAGGGACGGCCTCTTCTTCCTCCTATTAATCAGGGAAACTGGAAGAGGGCCCAGCCCCAGGGCCCCCAAGCCAGTGCGTATGGGACTATGACCTCCCTTCCAGGGAGTGGCAGGATCAGTTTCGTCCCCCAGAACAACCCCTTCACATCTCAGACCTCATCCGAGGAACCCCAGGGAGTGCAGGACTGGACCTCAGTTCTGCCAGTCGAACAGTTTTGACACCTGAAATGGGAATACAGGCCCTGTCTACGGGGGTGAGGGGACCCCCACCTCCAGGTACTATGGGCCTACTGTTGGGACGCGCTAATGCGCTCCTTAGGGGCATCTGTATACATCCCGGACTGGTGAATTCTGACTCGGAAGGGGAAATTAGGATTATGGCCTCTGTGGAGTGGGGAGTGGCAGTAGTGCCAGCTGGGGACCGAATCGCCCAATTAATCCTCATACCAGTTATCCCATGTGACACTCCGGTGTTAAAAGAGAAACGGGAAAGACAATGCTTTGGGGAAACTGGGGCATCTGCGTTTTGGGTAGCCACCTTGAATAAACGCCCTCAACTAACCTTAAAGGTAGAGGATAAACCCTTTATAGGAATTTTGAATACGGGGGTGGACGTCTCTGTTCTGGCTGAAAAGCATTGGCCTAAAGTATGGCCTAAGCAGGCGGGGACCACTACCCTTCAGGGAATTGGCCAGGCGATACCCCAAAAAAGTGCAAAAATTCTAAAATGGCAGGATCCAGAGGGACAGACAGGCTATTTTCAACCATATGTCCTCCCAGGACTCCCAGTTAATTTGTGGAGTCGGGACATTTTGGAAGACATGGGGGTCATTCTCACCACGCAGAGCTCCTCATCAGCCCAGAAAGCCACCAGAATAATGTAAAGGATGGGATGGACTCAGGGCAAAGGCCTAGGAAAGTCAGAACAAGGTTTAACGTGCACAGTAGCGGACCTCCCAACTGATACCCGTGCCCCCAAAGATAGAAGAGGCTTGGGGTATTTTTGATGAGGGTCACTGTTGCGCCGCCAACGCCCATACCAATTAAATGGCTTGATAACACTCCGGTGTGGGTAGAACAGTGGCCTTTGTCTAGAGAGAAGCTTCAGGCGGCCCATGAGTTAGTTGAAGAACAATTGCAGGCTGGACATCTCATCCCCTCTACCTCTCCGTGGAATACTCCCATTTTTGTTATAAAAAAGTCCTCTGGCAAGTGGCGACTGTTACAGGACCTGCGTGCCATTAATGCCACCATGTAACGTATGGGACCCCTTCAACAGGGCTTACCCTCCCCGGTGGCAATTCCCCAAAAATGGCATTTGGTCGTTATAGACCTTAAGGATCGTTTTTTCTCTATACCCCTGCATATTCAGGATAGCCCTCGCTTTGCTTTTAGCCTTCCCTCCATTAATTTTCAAGAGCCTGCCCTGCACTATCAGTGGGTTGTCCTCCCCCAGGGTCTGGCTGCCAGTCCTTCAATTTGTCAGATGTATGTTGCTGCTTGTTTGGATCCACTTAAGTGTAAGTTCTCCTCCTTCCATATTGTCCACTATATGGATGATATCCTTCTGGCAGCACCAACAAAAGAGGAAAGTTTACTAATGTTTGCAGAATTGCAGACTCTTCTGGAGGTTCATTTTGGCCCCAGAAAAGGTGCAGATGCAGCCCCCCTATTCTTATCTGGGCTTTCAAATCCAATCCGTCGGGTTTCAGCCTCAGAGGCTGCAGTTGGATTGCTCCCTTTTGCAGACCCTCCATGATTGGCAGAAATTATTAGGAGATGTTCAGTGGATCCATTCTTCCCTTTCCATTCCTATGGGAGTTCTTAAGCCCCTTTATGACATGCTGCCTGGGGACCCTTCCCCTGTGTCCTCCAGGATCATAACTCCAACAACAAAAGAAGCCCTTGATGCCTTGCTTAATGCTCTTGAGCGAGCACATCTCCGCCGCCTCGATTATGCTTGCCCTTTTTATTTCATGATCTTTTCTTCACAATTTTCACCTACTGGCATTTTTTGGCAAGGGGGACCCATTTATTGGTTACATTTACCTGCATCCCTTAAGAAGGTAGTGACCCCATATTATGAAATGGTGCTACAGCTCCTATGGAAGGCATATGATTTTAGTTTACAGGTTTTTGGCAGGATCCCAAATAAATTTCTAATCCCTTATCAAAAAGAGGAAATAACAAGGCTACAGAGGGTCCAAGATGGATGGAACTTGTTCATCGCAACCACTGGAGCCATTTTTGATAACCATTATCCTGATTCACATTTAATTTCATTTTTTAAGAATCATCCTGTTATCTTTCCAAGAATTATTAAAACTCCCCCCCCTTAAGGGAGTGCGCTCAGTGTTTACTGATGGTTCTTCCAAGGGCTATGCAGTGGTGGTCTCTGGTTCAATTAAAGAAAAGCAGCCCCTAGGTCCAATTTCTGCCCAAGCTGCAGAACTCACGACCTGCCTTATGACCTTTTCTCTTTTCAAGGATCAACCCTTCAATTTGTATACTGATAGTATATATGTGGCAAGGATTGTTGGGCCATTGGAAACCTCGCCATACATATTACCTACCTCTCAGGTTTTCCACCTTTTGGTTCAACTGCAGAGTCTTATATGCCAAAGAGTGTTTCCTGCCTTTGTTGGCCACATTCGGGTCCATACTGATCTGCCAGGGCCCTTGGCAGAGGGAAATAAGCTTGCAGATTCCCTCACCCGCCCAATGGCATTGTTCCTTTCTGAGGAACAAAGAGCCCATCATCTTCATGAAAAGTATCATCTAAATGCCTCTTCTCTAAAGTTTCACTCTGGCTGTACTCTAGCCACAGCTACTCAAATCACATCCCAATGTCCAGCTTGTGCTCCATTTCATAATGACCCCAACGAAGGTGTTAATCCTCGAGGCCTCCGTCCTAACCACCTTTGGCAGATGGATGTTACCCATTTGTCTCAAGCTGGCAGACTTAAATTTTTATATGTCTCTGTAGACACTTATTCCAAGGTATTTTATGCCTCTCTACATTCAGGAGAAAAGATTAAGGACGTTATTGCTCATTGTCTACAGGCTTTTGCCTATATGGGCATCCCAGATTTTCTCAAAACGGACAACGGACTGGCTTATACCAGCCAACGGTTTGCAAAATTTTGCCAAGAACATCAAATTACACATACCTTTGGAATTCCACATAATCCCACAGGACAGGCCATAGTGGAGTGCACACATGCTACCCTTAAACAATTTTTTTGTAAAATAAAGAAGGGGGAGTATATCACCTCCCCAAATACCCAGTTATCTACAATTTTATACATTTTAAATTTTTTAACAGTAGATAAACAAGGTCTATCAGCAATGGAAAGACATTGGCAGAAACCTTCCCAATCTCTGGGTTGGGTTAAATGGAAGGATAGTATCACGGGACAATGGCAATCACCCACACCCATGTTGGCTAGGGTTAGGGGAGCCATTTGTGTCTTCCCTCCAGGAACCAAAAAACCCATCTGGGTGCTGGAGCGGAATGTTCGGCCAGTGAGGCCAGGCCCTACTGGTCCTGATAATATGGATTCAAGTGAAGAACATCGAGGGAGGCCTGAGATGGGCACTGGTGAGGAATCCACCCATACTGATGCCAGTAAGTAAAGTAAGCTCTGTTTTTCCATCCTTTTATTCCACCAATTATACATTGGGGGTTCCTGCAGCAAATACAGCATTAGAAAGATCTTCATTGGGTAATTTAACGTTTGATATATCCCATGCCCTCTGCTTCCGGAAGATTAGCACCATTTCAGAGATGCCTAGTATCTCTCTTTCTGGACCATGTGTGGTCCTTAGTAATTATTCTCTGGTAGACTTTTCTTCTAATTCTTCTGGGCATCCTTGTTTTGGATTGAGAGATATCTTTTACCCAATAAATTTTAAAAGAAATGTTTCTGGACTTCCAACTCCTCCGAGACCAGCTCCCTTATGTTGGAAGACGCCACAATCCTTCAGATTGTACTTACCATTACCTTGGGGAAATTGTGCTCCTAAGGAACCATGGAAATTAGAGGGAGATAAATATTTATAGTGATTTGGTCACCGACCTACCTTTAAAAACTCCTTGAGAGGGGCCTTTGATTATTCCTATAGAAATCCAAATATGGCAGGAGTTTCACCTATGTTCGCAGGCATGTTTCTTTGTGGCCCACGTGCATGTACAGATATTAGGCCTTTAGCCCTTCAAAAGGGCTTGACTTTCAATGTTACAGCCAGATGGAACACATCAGACATCTTTGAAACATCCCTCCAGATTAATTACGCAGCGGGAATGAATTTCTCTATTGTCAGCCTAGCTTGTGTTCTGCCTCCCTTTATGTTTGTCTCCTTTAATGGGTCGGTCGGGGAGGATGGTGTCCTTAATTGTTCTTCCAGATCCTGCTTCTTGAGCAACTGCTGGTCCCTGATGGATGAGTCCGTGCTGATGGTGAGAATTCCTGCTCTGGTTCCCCTGATGGTAGACGATCCACATGATGGACGAGAGCTTATCTTGTATGGAGAGAAAAGAGACTTTGGAATCACCGCTGCAGTCATCGCAGCTATTGCCATATCAGCCACAGCTGCCACTGTTGCAGGAATCACCGTGTCCCAGAATGCAGCTACTGTAGAGACTGTTAACACTCTTGCTGCTCATGTTACCCAAGCCTTAGAGACTCAAAATACCATTAACTCACATATTCAATTGGGGATGTTAAATTTAAATCAGCAAACAGCCTTATTGCAGGAATAGATTAATGTGTTGTGGATGGTGCAACAAGCCTCTTGTTCTCATTTCTATCATTCTGCCTGTGTGACCCTTATGGAAGTGAAAAATATGTCCTTTGAGGTGCAACGCCTTAATGCTTACCTTAGGGGGCCTTGGAATGATTCCTTTGTAAACTTTACCCACTCTTTGGTACATCAGATTATTGCAATTAATGAAACTCGTGTTAAACCTGTATCTGCTGAGGGATGGTGAAATACCATGGCCCAGATTGGGGGTTGGGCACAGCGATGGGGAGGTGCCTTGTCCCTGGGGATCTTGGGACTAGTAGGGGTGGCAGTAGGCCTGCTCCTCTTAAAACGAGTCCTAAACACCTTCACCATGACTGAGCTTGTCCACCGTCAGGTGTTACTCAGTCTGGCCCATGACTCTCCCGGAAGTCATGAGGTATGGCTGCAGATGCTGAAAAAAATGAGGGTCTCCAAGGACAGGCAACCTGTGAGGAAACCCCCCACCTAAGACAGGGCATCAGGGGCCCAATGATGGGTAAGGGAAGGTACTTCCCTCGCAGGACCTAAGACAGGACCCCTCATTATAAAATAAAGTTGGGGGAATTGTGGGAACTGCAGCCCCGAGTTACTTATCCCTGCCCCCATTTGAGTGCTTATCTGCAAAGAAAACATAATAAATTCCATCTGCTCCTGGAACTGGGAAAGGAATTTTAAGTGCATGGAGACCATTCCTTGATCCCTGCTGAGGTCAGGTTACAGTTCCTTCGCAGCCCCCTCCTCATTTGGTGCCATGGTATAAAAGCTAGCCCCAGCAGAACAATAAAGAAGCTGCTGTTCCGCCTCAACCTCGTGTTCTGTGGATTCAGTCAACCTGGACACCCTCCGCCGAGACTCGTGGTTCCAGACCGTGCAGGCGCGGTACATGGGGCCATTCTCATTCAAACCACAGTGACATCCCATGTTATGGCATCTTACATTTTCATTGTTACCCTTTTCAAAGTGTTTTCTAATTTCTGTTGTTTTATTCTTTGACCTACTGGTTATTGAGAAGCATATTGTTAATTTACATAGACAATTATGAACTGCACAGATTGCCTCTCTGCGCTTCCTTCTTAACTCAGTCACATCACACTGTGGTCAAATATGCTGTGTTATTTTGATCTTCTAAATTTTCACCAAAGCTTGTTTGATGGCTGAGGCTATGCTTGTTTTAGAAAATATTCCACCTGCGTCTGAGATGTGGCTGTGGGTTTTGGGTCACAGGCCTGCAACACTAAGATAAAGCTGCTATGAGAAATCGAGAGCCTGGGCAAGAGCTAGTCAGTCTCTCACAGAGTCTCTCTGTCTCTCTCAGTCTCTCTGTCTCTGCCTCAACTCTCTGGCTGGCTGTCATCTCCCCACACCCTATACAACAGTAAAGGAGAATCCCTCCCAGGCTTTTCCCAGACAACTGTAGCCCAGAAATTCAGTCCCATGCAGTTTTGAGTTATGGTTTTACTTCCTATCTAGTGCCTCATTGTAAAAGCCACTGAGAGTGCCCACCACACACATCAAAGTAGATGAGGGACCCACTCCATACATCAAAGTAGATGTTTGCTTGTTTATTCTCTGGAACATAAACATACTATACACCCTAGTATGTGCTGAAGATTCGTAACTGGCCTGCCTTTGCAATGAGGACCAACGAGCTGAAAATAGGGAAATGAGGGACTTCTTCCCAAAGTAGCAAAGCCTCAGGACTCCACATTCTCACCGTTTCTCTGTCTCTCTATCTACGGTTTACATTCAGTACCTGGAGTTTCAGCAGCTATGTCTTAACAGTGGCAATACAGTCCAGGAGCTAATTCTAAACTCCAGTTAGAAGTCAATGCAGCCCAAGTACTTGATGGCCTTAGCAAGCAGTTGCACTAGCCCTCGATGGCCCACCCCTGAGCTCCTTCCACGCTAGAAATCAATTTGAACCTGGCTAAGCCTACAGCAGGGATTTTTTTTAAAAAATGTAGTGTGTGTGTGTGTGTGTGTGTGTGTGTGTGTGAGAGAGAGAGAGAGAGAGAGAGAGAGAGAGAGAGAGAGGAGTAAGCAGCACATTCACAGAGGCCAGAAGGGGGCACCAGATCCTCTAGAGCTAGAGTTAACAGATCACTGTGGGCCACTCAACAGGGGTGCTAGAAAATGAACTGTTGTCCTCTGGAAGAGCCTTGGGTGCCTTTAACTGCTGAGCTACTTTTCCAGTCCAGGCCGGGTTTCTTCTAAACATCGTGTTTCTGCTCGACTCAGCTGTGAAGCTTCTTTCGGGAAAGTCAGTCCATTTCTCTGCTCTTCCTTGTTCCTGTGTTTCAGTTTACGGTGACAACATTGCCTCCTTAGCCCTTCCCACAGCTTCCCTGAGAATGTATGAAGACGGCGAAATATTAAATCTTCTCCTGAAATACACAGCAAAGCTGGTAAGCTGTGTACAGAACTGACATTCGTTAATCCGATAAATCAGTGATGGAGAGGGATAGTTACATCTTTGACTGTCATTTTGCCTGTGCGTAGGTAATAACGCTGGAAGTCAAGCAGAACCAATTCCAGTTTGCTCACCTGCATAGCAACGTGACATCCAGGTCAGTTGGTTTTACTGCCGCTTCTCTCACACAGCCATCGGTGTTTGGGAAGCTCAGGTGCAGACAGGAGGAAGCAGAGAAAAATGGGGGATGGGAAAACCTAAGGGGTAGGCTCTGGGAAATAGAATAAAAAAAAAAAAACTCATTCCAGAATGATCCCAAAAAAGGGTTAGAAGCTAAAGTATTTGTGTACCAGTATCCAAGGGTGACTGACCAAGGGCAGAGCCCATGAACGTCATGTTCCTCTGCCCTTTGGGCTTTCCATGCAGTGGGCACAAAGGGAACCAGAAACCACAGGCTGACAGCTAAAGGTTAGTCAGCTGAAGGGCATGGAGAAGTACAATCTGAGGGGCAGGACACAGACAGTTTTGGTGCCAGCGCCCTGAAGATGTTGTCCCTGTAAGGTCGCCAGAGCCTAGGTTGTGACCTTTCGGGCAGAGATAAGTACTGCACTTCCCAGAGGCTGAACCCACCTCTGTTTCCAGAGTCTCCCAGATCCTCATTTCCACTCCCAACTTGGTCAGTCCCAGCTGCTGAACACGAGAGAAACTACGTCATTAGAGACTTTGATGAAGGCTAAACATACGTAGATATGTGTTCTAGTGTCCTGTTGCTGAGATAAAACATTCCAATCAAAAGCACCTTGGGCATGAAAGGTGTTATCTATCCTATGCTTCTAGAGCATAGTCCACCACTTAGGGAAGTCAGGATAGGAACTCAGCAGGAACTTGAGGCAGAGACCATGGAGGAGTGTTGCTTGCCGGCTCACTCTCAAATCCATGTTTAGCTAGCTTTCTTGTATAACTCGGGACCACCTGCCCCAGGAATGGTGCTATCCGTAGTGGGCTGGGTCTTCCTATATCAGTAACCAATCAAGACCACTCCCCCACACAGAAGTGCCCACTAGCCAGTCTGATCTGGGCCTCAATCGAGAGTCACTTCTCGGGTGACTAGAGACTGTGCCAAGTTAACGGTCGAAGCTATCTAGTTCAATATCATAGTTAAAAGAAGGAAGAGGCCCCCCCAAGTCAACTATGATCTGTGTGCGCTCCTTTGGGACCTCAGATTTGATCTCTGTTTTGGCTCCCATGGCTGCCTGTATAGTTGCCTCATAAACCTTTGTCCGACTTTCCGGCCGTCTATGGTGGGAAATGGTTGACCAGATGGACTGACCTGTAGGCTATCAAGTTTAAAGATATGCCTTAAATGTCCACTTTTCCATTTCCTGGGTTTCATGAAGAGAAATCAGCAAGCGATTAAGCAAAAGTTCATCCAGAAAAATCTATGGCAAATTGTACTAAGATGTAGTCCCAGCAATTAGAGACTCTGAACTTAATTAATGCTCTGCTAGTCTGAAATTTTATAATATGGATTCAGAAGCCTTTTCATAAGTCCAATTTTATATTGCGATGGATTTTCTATTAATATGTAAGTCACTAGGAGTATTAATCAACGATTATAACCTACTGACCCTCTGCAAATTTATTTGTTACAATCAAATATTAACACAGCTGCTAGGATGCCCAGTGCCCCTGGCATTGTGGCTGGACCACAGCCTCTTCCTCGGTATCTCACAAGGCTGACTCAACTCTCAAGGAACTCATTTGCTGCTTAATTTGCAAACTGCACTCTCTGGCCAAAGAAAAGAAATCCCGACTGAGAAGAACCAATTACTGTAAAGCAGAGTCCCGATCGTTTCCAACATTATAAATCTCTCCTGAAATTTGTCTCTTTAGTTTTTCACTGCAGAGGCCATCAGGAATTGCAGAGAAGCCAGAACAAATGAGTTTTGCACTAAAGAAAATAAGGGCGGGCAGAACAAAGTGGTGCGATTTAGACATTGGGTAAGCCTTGGCCGTTTGGCCTAAGTGACAGTGTTACCACCAGCTAGCTTTCCAAGAGGTTCCATAAGCTGCTGAGGCAAAAGCCTGCACCTTGGAGGTGAGGAATGTTCTAGGAGAGGCATTCTTGCAGCTCCCCTTTCTTCTGGGGACCTCAGCGCTCAGCACAAGCAGGCTCTCCTCCAGGCTGAGACAATGCCCCCATTCACAGGACTGAAAGCAGTTTCAGGCAGTGATCCAGCAGCAGACAGGCTCAGCAGGCCTGGGGAGCTGGAGGGGCTGAAAGAAAGGCAGATGCACTGCCCCACTGTAGAGGTCACCAGAGCCTTCATTAAGAACGTGCACGTGCCAAAACTGAGGTAGAGTTTCCTTGAGGGCACTACACGGACACCAGATCATCGCCCAGTTCATTGTCACCAAGGAGAATCTGGGTGACCTGTTCTGGTTGGAGTCCCCCAGAGAATTAGCAGACTTGGTTCCTGACTCTTCTGGCCTCTTAGACCTGCTGGATCAGAGACCTTGAATCCAGTCTTAATAGGCTCCACTGATCAGGTTCCACTGTAATCACATTCTCCTTTTTTTTCTTCATTTTTATTAATTTTTTTCATTCTGTATACCAACTTCAGTACCCCCTCCCTCCCATTCTCTCACTCCCTCCTCCTCATCCCATCCCACCCCCAACCACTCTTCTGAGGGGATGAGGCCTCCCTTTTGGAGTCAGCAATGTCTGGCACACCAACTTGAGGCAGGACCAAGCCTCCCCCCGCTGTATCAAAGCTGAACAAGGTATCCCACCATAAGGAATGGGCTCCAAAAAGCTAGTTCATACACCTAGGATAAGTCCTGGTTCCTACTTCAGGGGTCTCCCCAACAGATCAAGTCACATAACCGTCACCCACATTCAGTTCGGGCCCATGTCAGTCCGGAATCCTTCAACTCCCATTAGCTTGGGTCAGCTATCTCTGTAGTTTTCTCAATCATGATCTTGAAACTCGCCCCCCCCCTGCTCATATGATCCCTCCTCCCTCTCTTCAGCTGAACTCCAGGAGCTCAGCCCAGCGCTTGGCTGTGGGTCACTGCATCTGCTTCCATCAGTTACTGGATGTAGGTTCTATGATGACAGTTAGGGTAGTCATCAATCTGATTACAGGGTAAGGCCAGGTCAGGTTCCCTCTCCACTATTGCTAGACATCTTAGCTGGGATCATCCTTATGGATTCCTGGGAATTTTCCTAGCACCAGGTTTCTCCCTAACCCCATAATGGCCCCCTCTATGAAGATATCTCTTTCATTGCTCTTCCTCTCTGTCCCTCCCCCAACTCTGGCATCTGGACCTTTCATATTTCCATCCCTTCCCTTTTACCTTCCCTCCCAGTTTACCCAGAAGATCTTAACTGGGGCCCTCTGTGTGTGTCCCTCGTAGGGTCCTCTTGGTTACCTAGCTTCTCAGGATTGTAGGTTGTAGCCCGGTTAGCCTTTGCTTTACACTTACGAGTGAGCACAGACCGTGTTTGTCTTTCTGGTTCTGGATTACCTCACTAAGAATATTTTTTCCTAGTTTCATCCAGTTTGCCTGAAAATTTCAAGATGTCATTGTTTCTTACTGCTGAGCAATACTCCACTGTGTAAATGTACCACATTTCTTTATCCATTTATCTATCAATCAAGGGGCATCTAGGCTGCTTCCAGGTCCTGGCTATGACAAACAATTCTTCTATGAACATAGTTGTGCAAATGTCCTTGTGGTATGATTGTGGATGATCCTTTGGGTATATTTCTGGGTCTTGAGGGAGATTGATTTCCAGTTTTCTGAGACACCACCATACTGGTTTCCAAAGTGGCTGTACAAGTTTGCATTCCCACTAACAGTGGAGGAGTGCTCGCCTTACTCCATATTCCCTCTAGCATAAACTATCATTGTTTTTTTTTTTTTATCCTAGCCATTCTGACAGGTGTAAGATGGTATCAAAGAGTCTTTTTAAATTGCATTTCCCTAATGGTTAAGGATGTTGAGCAATTGAAATGTCTTTTGGCCATCTGAGTTTCTTCTATTTAACATTCTCTGTTTATAACTGTACCATTTTTAATTGAATTATTTTGTATTTTGATGTCTACTTTCTTGAATTCTGGACTCAAAAATACTCAATAAAATACTGGCAAACTGAATCCAAGAACACATAAAAAATCATCTGCCATGATCAATTAAGCATCATTCCAGAGTTGCAAGGGTGATTCAACATATGAAAACCTACCAATGAAATCCACCATATAAATAAACTGAAAGAAAAAAGCACATTATCATCCCATTAGATGGTAAAAAGGCCTTTGACAGAATGCAACATCCCTTCATGATAAAGGTCTTGGAGAGATCAGGGACATAAGGAATATATCTAAACATAATAAAGGCAATATACAGCAAGACAACAGCCAACTTGCAATTAAATGAAAAGAAACTCAAAGTGAGTCCATTGAAATGAGGAACAAGACAAGGTTGTCTACTCTTTCCATATCTATTCAATATAGTGCTTGAGGTCCTAGCTATAGCAATAAGGCAACAAAAGGAGACCAAGGAGATATAAATTGGAAAGGAAGAAGTCAAATTTTCACTGTTTGCAGGTGATATGATAGTATACATAAGTGACTACAAAAATTCTACCAGGGAACTTCTACAGCTGATAAACATCTTCAGTGATGTGGCAGGATACAAGATTAACTAAAAAAAAAATCAGTAGCTCTCCTTTATACAAATAGCAAATGGACTAAGAAAGAAATCAAAGAAACATCACCATTCACAATAGCCAAAAATAACATAAAATACCTTAGGGTAACATTAACCAAAAAAGTGAAAGACTTGTATGAGAAAAACTTTAAGTCTTTGAAAAAAGAAATTGAAGAAGATATCAGAAAATGGAAAGATCTCTAATGCCCTTGAATAAGTAGGATCAACATAGTAAAAATGGCAATCCTACCAGAAACAATTTATAGATTCAATGCAATCCCCAGCAAAATTCTTCACAGACCTCAAAAGAACAATATTCAACTTCATATGGAAAGACAAAAAACCAGGATAGCCAAAACAATCCTGTAGAATAAAGAAACTTCTGGAGGCATCACCATCCCTGAATTGAAGCTCTATTATAGAGCTACAGTAGTGAAAACTGCTTGGTGTCGGCATGAAAACAGACACATGGATCAATGGAATTGAATTGAAGATCCTATTTTTAGCCCACACACCTATGGACACCTGATTTTTGACCAAAATTTTTTTAAAAAGCCAAAATTGTACAACAGAAAAAAGAAAACATCTTCAACAAATGGTGCTGGGATAACTGAGTGTTGGCAGGTAGAAGAATGTAAATAGATTCATATCTATCACCCTGTACAACACTCAAGTCCGAGTGGATCAAAGATCTCAACATAAATCCAGTTACACTGAACCCGATAGAAGAGAAAGTGGGGAATATCCTTGAATGCGTGGGCACAGGACATCACTTCCTAAAGCCAGCACCAGTAGTGGTGGAGACACTGAGAGCAACAACTAACAAATGGGGCTTCCCAAAACTGAGAAGTTGCTGAAAGGCACAGGCCATTGTCAATAAGACAAAATGGCAGCCTACAGAATGGGGACAGCTCTTCACCAACCTTGCATCTGACGGAGGGCTGATCTCCAAAACACCCTGTGGGGGCTAGCCATGATAAGCTAAGTATGGACAGATCACCCAAAGGAAGTTTTTTATTTTATTTCCAACCATTATCACCTGCCAGAGTAGAACTCGGCCCTTGATAAATTTAATAAGAGACCTGAGTCTCAGTAGTTTACCCTGAGGCAATAACTGACTGCAGGACCCAGGACCTGACCACTGCCCAAGAACAGACCATTCAAAGAAAATGCCTAACATTCCAACCACTGTAGATAGGATCACCTGCCAGTGCACCTCACCAGGACACCCCTAGACGGATGTCAGCCAATCAGGGGTCCTGAACCTCAGAAACCCCTCAGCCCCACTTTAACTACTATAAAAACCCAATTCTAATTGAGCTCAGGGCTCTTCAGTTATTCCAATACATTGGACACGCAGAGAGACCGAGTTTGCAATCTTGATTTTAAAAAGGTTGGATTTCACTGATTTGGGCATAACAACACTATCCTTCTTTATCACAAAGTTCAAGAGAAAAAGAGAGTGGGGGTAGGATCTGAGGCAGTGGTGGCCTCAACACTCAGAAATCAGAGGCAGGAGGATCTCTGAGTTTGAGGCAGCTGGTGCGGGAGAATTATCTGTATTCTGTCAATCATATTTTAATAAAACGCTGATTGGCCAGGCAGGCAGTATAGGCGGGAAAGCCAGACAGGAAGTAGGGGTGGAGCAAAGAGACTGGGAGTATTCTGGAAGCAGAAGCTCTCTCTCAGCCATTCCTGCGCAGACCACCAAAGAGGCAACATGTAAGCTGTCACACTGAGAAAGGTACTGAGCCCATGTGGCTAACATAGATAAGGATAATGGGGTAATATATGTTATAAGAGTTAACAAGAAGCCTGACCTAATGGACCAATCAGTTTATAACCTAATGTAGACTCTGTGTTATTTTCTTTGTTGTTTGCTGGCTGTTGGGGTACTGGGAGGGACAGAAACCCCAACAAGCCAGCCCTCCATACTACATATGGCGCCCAGACGTGGATAACTGAATCCACAGAAAGCTTGAGAAAGCTTGGGAAAGAATAGAGTAAATCATGCCTTCTTGGTAGCAGCAATATCTCAGGTCTGCTCTGCTTGCTAGAGGCAAGCAAGTGCTCTCATCTAAGAGAGGCTTCCTGACTCAGCTTTAGCTGCAAAACCTTGCAGCTCATTAAGAGGTCCTGCCACGAAACACTTAAATGGTGTTGGTGAAAAGCTGAACGCATGCTTTTCGGGTTTTCAGCAGTAGCAGGAAAAAAGCTGTGCTGTTTTAAAATGCCGGCTTTCTGGGCTGTCCTGCCAAGGCAATCTCTGACTCTTTCAGGCAGGCAGTCCGACTGAGTGTGGTCTGTGAGCAGAATGCTGCAGCTTGCTTGCTAGCAGGGACCTTGAAATGCCACAGAGTTGTGGCAATAAAAATGGCTTCAGCAGTACCTCTGCCATGAGGCTGGAAAGCTAAGAAATGGCCTAGATCCAGCCGTCAAAGCCATGGTTTTTAGACTCATGTGGTCAAAAAAAAAAAAAAAAGAGAGAGAGATACAGTAAAGAGAGATTCAAAGATGAAGAAAACCTCTAAATAGTTTACAGTGTGTTAAAAATATATGTAGGCTAAAGGTTAAAGTTCTTAGGGTAAAAAAGGAAGAAAGAGAGTAGTTGGGTATGGTGGTATACACCTTTAATCCCAACACAAGGGAGGCAGAGGTAGACTGACCTCTGTGACCTCAAGGTGTGGTAGTACACACCTTTAATCCAGTGCCTGGGAGGCAGAGACAGACAGATCTCTGTGAGTTCAAGGTGTGGTAGCATACACCTTTAATCCCAGCACTGGGGAGGCAGAGACAGGAGGATCTCTGTGAGTTCAAAGACAGCCTGGTCTACAGTGTTATTCCAGGACAAAGATATACAAAGATCCTGTCTCATAAAGTAAAAGTAAAAATAAAAGAAATAGAGGTTAAAATAAAGCCACATAAAGATGGAAAATGCACAGAGAATCTTCATACTGTATGCTTTTATGCTCTCTTTAAATTGTTTGATTGCTGAGGAAGGAGCAACAACTGCTAAAAGACTTTTGTTTATAAATGCTGCTGAACTAACCCAAGATAGGAATTTTGAAAATACCTTGGCTTCAAAACTGAAGTCAAAAGGTATGTTACTTTGGAGAAGAGATTTTGCTTTTGTTTCCACAGAAAACGAGAGACTCTGGATTTATTCAGAGTTAGGAATAATCACCTTTGACCAAGGGAGGCCACCTGAAAAATCTCCGATAGGAACAGATGGCCCAGATGACAGAGGTCTACATCCAGAACTGATCCAAGACTGCTGCCTGAGATGATCGAGACTCAGGATACTCCAGTCATGACTTGATTATAACTCTAAATTTTCTTTAGGTCCCCTTAAGACTATCAGCGCCCCCAACCAGCAGGAAGTAGCCTGAAATACTACGCCCACATTCCCAACAAATGGATTATGGGTATTTTCCTTTGTTTAAAAAAAAAAAAAGAGAGGGAAATGGTGCGGGAGAATTATCTGTATTCTGTCAATCATATTTTAATAAAACGCTGATTGGCCAGGCAGGCAGTATAGGCGGGAAAACCAGACAGGAAGTAGAGGTGATGCAATGAGAACAGGAGAATTCTGGGAAGCAGAGACATTCCTCAGCCACTCCTGTGCAGACCACTGAAGAGGCAGCATGTAACTTGCCCAGCTGAGAAAGGTACGGAGCCATTATGGCTAACATAGATGAGAA
Source organism: Myodes glareolus (assembly GCF_982192425.1). Classification (NCBI taxonomy): domain Eukaryota; kingdom Metazoa; phylum Chordata; class Mammalia; order Rodentia; family Cricetidae; genus Myodes; species Myodes glareolus. The sequence goes on from NC_142047.1 coordinate 56,119,138, forward strand.
TAATGGGTTAATATAAGTTATAAGAGTTAACAAGAAGCCTGACCTAATGAGCCAATCAGTTTATAATCTTATGGAGTCTTGTGCGTGATTTTCTTTGGGGCCCGCCGGCTGTTGGGGTACTGGGAGGGACAGAAACCCCAACAAGCCAGCCCTCATACTACAGGCAGCCTAGTCTACAAACCTGGTTCCAGGACAGTTCCAGGCTCCAAAGCTACACAGAAAAACTTGGTTTTGAAAAGTCAAACCAAACCAAAACAACAACAACAAAAACCAGGATCCCATAGTTTGCACAGAGCAGAGCTCAAACTCCATCCCGAGACTCCACGGGGTAAGAAATAAGTCACTGTAGTCTGTTTTCAGTCTAAGGAGAATTTATTAAAGCTCACCAAAGAGTCCGAAGAAGGAGGAGGCCCTGGGCTCCCTTATCCCTAACTGGTAACTATTTGTCTCACAACTCTGAGAGTTAGAAGTCTCAGGCAGTCTGCTAAACAACTGAGCTGCTTTGAAAATGCTGTGGTCTCAAGCCCCAGAATATTCATGAGAAGACTTTACATCCTAAACCAATAGGGTGTAGTTCTCTCTCTCTCTCTCTCTCTCTCTCTCTCTCTCTCTCTCTCTCTCTGTGTGTGTGTGTGTGTGTGTGTGTGTGTGTGTGAGGGGTATGCTAGAAGGGCCCAAAGATTGTACCTCTCAGGAGCACCAGTCTGTGGGGAAAGAGAGCAGGAATTTCTTGCAACCGAAATCTTTAAAAACCATAGTGTCCTGCAGAGATGACAAGCCAGCCATGTTCTGTGTAGGCATCCCTTTCTTGAGAATTGTCTACAGAAAATTGCTTCACTCTTGCTTAATTTAGGATAAAATGAGGTCTTGTTCCTGTGAACTCTCCCATGGGCTGCGTTCTTCATGCCCCCAAGCTGCCACTCCCCAGGGCTTGCTACTCAATGACCTCAGTAGCCAGCCCTCACTGGAGAGTAGCTGTGCTGTATCTCACAACTGGGTTTACCTTCCCAGGAGGGTGATCATCCCATTAGTCTTAGGGAGAGGAAGAAAGTCTTGGTTCTTATCAGGAGTTTTCTACCAGTACATAGAATCAATTTTATTTCATTTCACAGTTAAAAAGCCATAGAGCCCCCATGCCATCAGCAAACACATGGAAGCTAAAGACACCCACATACAGCTCACTCATGCCACTGAAGCCCAAGAGAATGACTTTGAGAAACTCAGTCCATCTTCTTCCAGTCCTCCCCACTGAACTACTTCTGAATATTTTAAAAACTGAAAAAATGTATGCATGATTAAAAAATTATTGTAGTTCCCAATGCTGTGCTGGGAACATCAGACCCTGTTCTACCAATAATGTATCCACGTCATCCCTGCTACTTCTGCTACCGGATCTTTCTGCCAGAACACCGGGCTGGGGATATGTGGGAGGGAGAGGAAGGAGGTAACTGATGCAGCCTAAGAGGACAGGATGTGCCTGGAGCATATCAGAGCTGCCAAGGACGTGAGGTAGAGATATTAATTACAAATCAATGATAGGATGGGGAAATTGAGTGGGTTCAGATTCCTACAGGAGGTGACATCTGGGTAACATTTTAAACACTGAGGACCATTTCACAAAGAAGTGATGGGAGGAAGGATGCCTTGTCAAGATGCAGGGATGGATGGACTTGGGTGAAGATGTGGGGGAGGGAGTCTGAGCTTTGACAGCTGGCATCTTCCGTGAGAGTCAGAAGACGAGAGGTAGGGTGTGTGCGATGTGGTAAGAAGGAAAACTGCCAAGGGGAGCGTCTCAGGGGCCTGACGGTTCTGAGGGCAGCCCTGAGCTTGTGGTAGCATGGGAGAACAGAGCCACCTGGGGGCGCATAGTGATGACATCATAACCCTATGTTTGCAGAAGAGACATTCTAAAGAACACTGGTCGTTTACATGGAAGGGCTGTCGCTGTCCTGTGACAGAGAGATCACACGCTCTCATTCGCTCGCCATCGTGAGCAACAGACCTGGGAGCAGAGCGGTCTGCAGCTCTCAGGGTGACTAATACCTGCAGGCAGGGATAACACACACCAGCAGGTGGTGACTGCGGGGGGCCCGTAGGTCCCTTGCGAGCTGTGCCACCTGCCTGTGTTTTCTACCCTCTTTCTGACACCTCCAGATGAAAGTTACAATACAGCTGTGTTGGCCCTGTACCCCTGATTCCCACCTTCAGTCCCCTCAGCCTCTTGTTGGGCTGCAATATTATTTATTTTATTTTTGTTCTACGAAAGAGAAAAAAATTCAAATTTAAATTCCATTTTCATTTATTGATAAAATTAGCAAATTCAAGTCAGAATTGAAATTGACTAGGTGCTGGACCGGTAACTTGGCGGGGAAAGTGTTTGCCTTGTCAATGAGGTCACGCTGAGGAGCCCAGTACTGCTCTCAGCATGCAGCATGCGCTGCTCCAGGGCACTGCAGGCGCATGCACTAAGAGTTGGCAGTGAGGGCCTAAGTGGGCTCCTGGCTGCGGCAGGCTCTGTCCCAGGGCCCTGCGACAGTGAGGGTCCAGGTGTGCTTCTGGTCACAGTCTCAGGTCAAGTGCACCAAGAGAGCCCAGTCTTCAAGAAAGGAAATCTATGTTTAGGTCTCCTTCCCGAAGAGAAAAGGAGAGAAAAAGGCCAATGTGACCTCCAGAATATCTCCCAAAAAACAGAGGGATGGTGTACACAAAGAAGAACCGGGGTGTTCAAGGGAACACGGACTGACAATTGATCAAATTCTCTCTGGTCTCTTGTCCAGAGCCCAGGCACATCTCTTGAAAATAGACACTCCAAGTTTTCAGACAGGTGCACAGCTGCAATCCCAGCCCTTGGGAGGTAGACCCAGGAGGACTGTGGGCTCAGAGCCACTCTTGCTAATGTGAGTTTGAGGAGGGCCTGGGATGTTTGGGACTGTCTCAAAACACCAGAAAGCACATAATAAAACCAGAAGTCTTTCTCAGTGGGGGGAGGGGATGACAGGGAAATCTTTTGTTTTTTAAAAACAAAGTAATTATTATTAATAATAATAAACAATAATAATGATAAAAAGCACAGACATCCAACAAAAAATGAATTGACAAGGGAAACATGGCTTATATAATCTTAAATATACATTTAATTTAAAACAATTTTATGATAATTTAAAAAACAAGGTGTTTAAGAGATACTGTCTAAATTCACTTAAAATTGATTTCTCCCAGGAAGTGACAGAGGGTTTCGTTTTCTTTGTTTGTTTGTCTTAACCACATCTCCTTCCTGGTAAGGAGAGCTCTTCCAGCTTCAGGCTCAGATTACAGTGCGTGCAGAGCCCTTGCTCAGGCCTTTCCTTCCAGGAAGAAACTACCACCTGCATTTCAAAGGCAGGGCACAGATTAGAGGCCCTGGCTATGTCAAGTCAACAGTGAAAGCTAACTAGGAAACCAGGTCTCCTGTTGACTCACCAATTCCAGTCTAGCTAGCCAGCTGGAGCAGGGATCCCCTGGAGGCTGCCACATCTCTGCCTGTTTATGTGGGTGCTGGGGATACAAACTCCTCCACCCCCACCCCCACCCCGATCCCAACGCTTGCACGCAAGAGTTTTATCCATCAGGTCCTCTCAGTCTCTGCTTACATTTTTACTTTCATGTTATGATCTTTGGAAACCTCCAGGACATTTTGTATAAGAGCAATTAAACATAAAGACCTCGTCCTTAGTAACCCACCTTTCACAGAATAAAGTTTCTTTGGTGACTGAGCCTAAGTTCCTGAGATTTCATATCTACTTAGTAAGAATGTGCTGCATCTAAAGGAAAATGGCTGTTGCCTGTGAAGCCGGGCCTAGCAAAATGATGAGGGTTCATGGCACGACACTTAAAGTCATCTGTTTACCCCTCCATAGAAGACGCGGTCTCAATGCACATCATTTCTTTGCTGGCAGAGTGAAAACTGGTCCTGGCTGTAGTAATCCACACGTTGACCTGTGCCCTGTGCAATAGCCCTTAGCCTTCTGAACTCACCCCACACAGAACAGTCTTAACCCTCATATTCAACTTCTCTCATTCTAGAAAAGATTCATTTAAATTTAAATTGTTTCAATTAAAATTTGTGTCTATATGTGTGTATGTTCATGGGTGTGCTAGTGCATGAGAGTGTGCCAGTGTGCGTGCGCACATGTATTCATGTGTGTAAAGGCCAGAGGACTACCTCAGCTGTCATTCCTCAGTCAGCAGACACCTTGTGTTCTTGAAATAAGATCTCTCATTGGGCTGGAACTCACCAGTAAGCTCCAGAAGCCCGTCCATCTTCAGTTTTTTTTTTTATGTGGGTTCTTTTCCAGTCTGCTCAATCATTTTTGTGAATTAAATGCTAATAGATCCATGATTTCTTTCCCAAATGTCACCTAAAACGTCCATCAAGGTACTGTTCTTTGGGGACCAGCCATGGCAGTGAACTTGTGCTCCCTCTAGTGGCAGCGAGAGAGTACAACACAGCACAGCTGTTGAGATGACAGATGTCAGTCAGGGTGGGCATTCCCTCAAAGGCCGTTTATTTCCAACTGTGGCTACAATAGCAGGGTACCCCACTCCACAATTGGACATTAAAGGACAGTCTAACCTAGATTTTCACTTCCTTGTGAATGCATGTGTATACCCCCGTCGTGTGTGTGTGTGTGTGTGTGTGTGTGTGTGTGTGTGTGTGCCTAACACATGCATGCACAGTGCACATTTGGAGATCCTAGAACCTCTTTAGATGTGTGTTGGTCTTCTGGCACCTTCCACCTGTTGTTTGTAACAAGGCCTCTCATTGGCCTGGAACCTGCTCCACCCCTTCCAGGAAGCCTCCTATCTGGCAGGACCAGGGTTACACGGCTGTGCTCCGCTGTGCCTGATCTTTTTACGTGGGTTCTTTGGATAGGACATGCTTTACAGGCTGAGCCATCATCCCAGCCTGAAAATGGAGTAATCATCTCAGCATAATGTAACCAGGAAATCCAAATGCAAATGTATGCCCCCGGGTCGGAATCTATTGTAGAAGAGAATGGACGTGTGAAGCCTGCTTTGAACAGAGCCGAAGAGGCAGAGGTACGCGGCACAGCAAAGAGGGTGCTAGTGAGTCTGGGGAGAGTGAGCCCCCCCTTCTAAGATCTGCACAAGGCTGTGTGTGCACACACTTCGTTCTGCTCTTGCTGGGTTGTGCAGGATTCAGACCTTGAAGGCCACTCTGCATGTGACCTGTGTCCCTGCTGCCTTCTGGCAGGGGCTGTCAGCAACGGCTCTGATGCCACAAGGCAGCAGCCTTTATGGGCAGTGCCCTCCTCATTACTCTGTTATTTATTCAGCTCTACACACCCGGTTCTGCTCTCTCCTCTTTATTACATAGCAGAGGTTTGTCATAAAGTCCTCCCGGGGAGGAGTATGAGTCCTGTGTCCTCTGGCAGAGGCTCGTACTTCCTTGACAACAGATTTTCTTTATGTCCTCAGTCTTTCAGGAAGCCTGTGCTCAGGGCAGTCTTTGAAGTATGTTCTGAGCAAACACGCCACACATTCAGAGGGAGGCAATGGGCTTTGTGAGCAGCTCATGGTAAGTATTTGTTAGAGTCAATGAAAGCGATAGAGACAATAGCAGTGAGTGTGGACCTGAGAAGTGAGGCCTAAGGCACTGCCAGGGGTGGGCAGCTTAGCAGATGCTCTGTGAGTCACTCAGAGCTTGGGGCAGCATTGTTAGCCTGCCTGCTGGTACCCTGGGGCTCCGCATCCCAGCCCCTCCCTGTGGCGGGAACTGAAATTTGACTGCATCCTCGGTCATGAGTGTTGTTATGTCTAATTATGATTCATCCTCATTCTCATTGTGCCCTTCACCTTCTCCCCTCCTCAAGACCTACTTCCGAAATTGATTGACTTCCTCCCTCCCTCCCTCCCTCCCTCCCTCCCTTCCTTCTCTCTTGCTTCCTTCTTTTTCTTCTCTCCTTCTCCCTCTACTTTTACATTCTTTCTTTTGATAGTGTTGGCTGGCACATAGCCCAGGCAAGTTACTATCAACTTTACCATCCTCCTGCCTTAGCCCTTCGGATGCTGGAACTGCTGGGGTCTGCAGAAGGAGGGTCAAAAATGTAGACCATGTGTATAGCAGAGTTGCTGGTCAATGTGACACAAATCAAGACGTATTCAGAAAGAGAAAATCTCAGCTGAGGAATTGCCTCCATGGGTTGGCTTCTGGGCATTTCTGTGGGACAGTTTCTTGATTGCTGGTTAATATGGGACGGCCCCGCCCACGTGGCAGGTGGGTTGGTGCTGGATAAGAAAGCAGGCTGAACCAGCCAAGGGAAGCCAGCCAGTAAGCAGCCAGTCTGTGCCTGCATTCTCTCAGCTGTCTGTGAGGTGCCCTGCATCTAGTCACCTCTGGAACCTGATGTCGGGTTCAAAGCAAACTTTGAAAATACTAAGCACATGACCCAAGATTACTGTTTTGACTTTTTCTTTAATTTCTAGCACATTCCATCTTACCTTTAAATACTTGTTAGCTCTTCAGTTCTCTGAATGGCTAATTCATACTCTTTGCCAATATACTAATGAATTTCTGATTTTTTTTCATGGCTTTCTTCAACATCATACACAAACCTTTTATAAGTTTTTAGAGACTGCAAATTATTTTTCTCATCTTGCTGTTTCTTTCTTTTATTCAGTTTTGAACTTGTATTTTAGGACTTTGTGTGTGTTGCTTGTGTGTGTGTGTGTGTGTGTGTGTGTGATATGCATGTGTGTCATAGCATATGTGTGGAGGAGTTCAGAAGACAGCTCTGTGGGGTCAGTTTTCTTCTTCAATCTTCATGTGGGTTTTAGGGACCAAACTCAGGTGATTGGGCTTGTATTGAAGTGTTTTTGCCTGTTAATTGGCCTCCTAGCTCTCTCTCTCTCTCTCTCTCTCTCTCTCTCTCTCTCTCTCTCTCTGTGTGTGTGTGTGTGTGTGTGTGTATGTGTGTGTGTGTGAAACTTTTAAAGACAGGGTATCCCATAGCTCTGGCTATCCTTGAGCTCACTGTGTAGCAGAAAAAGACCTTAAACTCCTGATCCTCCTCCCTCCACTTCCTAAGTACCGGGATTAGGGGCTTGGGTCACCATTCCGATTTACATAGTGCAGGGGCTGGAACCCCGTGTTGTGTATGCTGGACAAGCTCTCTACAAGCTCACACACACAGCCCAGCCTTTAGCTGGTTTTTTGTTTGCCTGCTTTTAGTTTTAAAAACTTTTTTTTTTTGCTTTTTTTTTTTTTTTTTTGAGACAGGGTCTCAGGTTTGAGGCTGGCCTCAACCCCTTATAGCTGAGGACTTTCCTCTTCTGATTCTGCCTCCCCCTTATGCATGCTGGGATTAAAAATTTTTGCCAGCAGCCTAGTTGATGGAGGACTGGGACTTAAGCCAGGCTCTCATGCCTGCTGGGTGAGCGCTCTACCCACTGAGCCACATCCCAGGTTCCCCTAAGGTGAGGCAGCATTTCGGGCATGGATTGAGTGTGGGTCTCTGACGTCCACTCTGTGCCCAACTCAGTTCTGCTGCCTTGAGTTGGTCCCCAATGTTCCCAGTTCAAGGGCTCATGCCTCAAGATGACCCTTACTTGTGAGGCCACAGCAAGATTGCCCAAATGGCTCTCCAATATGGCTGTAAGTAAGCCTGGCTTCCCTTAACTATCGATTACATTTGGAAAGTTGCAGGAACAGCTTTCAGAAACTGGAAACACCTCCACTCTGAGTGGTAACTACAGTGCAGCATAACCCAGGGACGGCAGACTGGAAGAGAGATGCGCCAGCAAGGTACGTCGAGGAGGGGCAGGACACAGCCCAGCATTCACACTCACCCCTGGCTCAAGGCCCTCCCCAAAGCATCTCATGCTTCCTCCAACTCCGTGCCTCTCCGCTGTCCGGTGTGTTCACAGAGCTCAAGCAGACAGAGCTGAGGAAATCTCCTACCCTGGACAGTAAGGAGCTCACTTTACAGCTCTCTCCCCATCCTTGCAGGGGAGAAGCTGCACCCTCTGTTCCCAGGGCTCTCCAGGCCACCAGGCTCTGCCCAGAAACTGTCGACCAATCAAGAACCACCTCATTAGCATAAACTCAGGCACTCTTGAAAGGGGTTTGTTGAGAATAACAAAAGATGCCTGGGCCAGGGATAGATGGCTTGTTGATAAAGTGCTTGTCTTTAGGACCAGGGATCTGAGTTGATTCCCAGAATCCATGGTGTGCTAGACCTGCACTCTTGCACCAGAGGTTCAGGGACTATGAGTCCCTGGGGTTCACTGTCCAGCTAGCCGAGTCTCCCTGAAGAATTCCAGGACAGAGAAAAGCATTCAAGGTGAACAGGATCTGTGTAACAAGAGCTGAGTTCTCCCTGAGGAATGACTTTCAAGGTTGTTCTCTCAGTTCACAAACATGTACATGTATGTGCATGTACACCTGTGCACATACATACAACATACCACAGATGAACGGACACACATACACCCACAATTGCAAGAGCTGCCTCAATGCCATTCTGGAAGTTCTGAGGGCTTGAGAAGTGTTTCCAGACATTTGTGATAAAGACCAAATACCTGTTTCCTTTTAGCACACTCGATATTTGTTGAAACATAAGGAAAGGTGACAAAGTCTATGTTGGTATTTTATATTAGTTGTTTATTTTCGTTTTTTCGAGACAGAGTTTCTCCACATTGCCCTGGCTGTCCTGGAACTAGCTCTGTAGACCAAGAGGACCCTGAACTCTACCTGCCTCTGGCTCCCAAGTGCTGGGACTACAGGCAGGGCCACCCTTCTGTCTCTATGCTGGCATTTTAAACTCCATCACTCCGGAAGAGGTGGCATCTTAAAGAGAACCCAGATATGGCTACCCATTGAGCATGCATCACAGATCAGCATCATCGTCCTGCTTTTGATAGTGAAGATGGGAGAGGCACAAACAGTCAGACAAGAACATACTAAGAGGGTTAGAAATGTGGACGGGGGTGTGGCACTTGTCTAACATGTGTGAGCCCTCAGGTTCTCGCCCTGGCCCCGAAGAACATAGACACAGAGTTATGGTACCACATGAAGCCCCTCCTCAGTAGTGAGCCCATCAGCCGGCACCATCCTTCCAGAAGATTCTGCTGAGGTCATAGTCAGGATCAAGTGGCTGCACCACTTCCCAGTGCTCGAGAGAGCAACTCGGGCTGTGTCGTGCCTCAGTGGGGACGACAGGCTTTGTACAGAGGGTGAGGACCCTGCACCAAGCAGGAGGCTATGCCTGTGCCTTTGCATGCTTGCTTGCATCCTACTCTGGGTACCAGTTCTGCACAGTTTTAGGAAAGCAGCCAGGTGGATAGTGCGGTCATCTCAGCAAGTGAGAGGTCTCCAGGAGAGGAGGAGTTCCCATCAGGACCCTTTGCAGCGAGGGCTCACAGAGCCTCTGTTGCCTCTGTAGCCTCTGTAGCTGACTTGTAGCCAGTTCCCAGGCTGGCAGGCAGGAAGGAGAAAGTGCATTCCTGCTTTCTTGTATGGCAACATCTTTCCGATTCCTCTGCCTGACTCCCACTCTCGCTGCTAAATATTTTAAGTGAAGGTAGACTCAGAGGGTTTCTATCCCTCCTCTGTAATTTCCCTCTTACATTGTGTTCTGTTTTCTTCTCTCTCCTCCCAAGCATACACAGGCAGCTTTAATTTTGAAAGAAATAAACATGAAGCCTGTGAATTATCCCAAGTTTGCCCTCTTCCTCCTCTCTGCCCACCCGCCATGTCAGTCAGGGCTCCTGTAGAGGAACAGGATGGTGGACTGTGTATACACTATTAGGTTGGCTTACACCGTGTGATCCAGACAGTACAGCATGACCACCCACTTCTTAGAGAGACTGAGACCTGACAGCTCCTCAGTTCACGAGGCTCGTGTCTCAGCAGTCCCAAGAAGGTGCTGGGGGCCTGAGGAATCCCTGGAGAGCCCCTGATCTCCAGTCCTTCTTGGAAGAATGAAGAAGCTGTGTTGGCAATGTCACTGATGGAATACAGTGGTGGTGGCCGCTGCAGCAACAAGACAATGTGCTCATTAGCAGGGGTAGAGGTAGGCAGGTAAACCCAGCATCTCTTTTCCCCCAGCTGTCTTGCTATCAAGTCTTCCCTCTCTGTTAGTCCTGGAAATACCAATGCACAGAGGTATGACTTTAAATTGTCAACAAAGATCAAGCATCACTCCTGCCCGCTGCTGACCTTGTTCAACTCTCTACAAGAACTACCAGAGATAAAAGGGTAGGAGGAAAGAGGGGGAGTCGGCTTGTCCTCTAAGGAAGAGACGCAGGAATGTGGGTGGAAGGCTTACAGGGTATGGGGAGGCGTCTAACCAGAGCGCCGCTGTGGATTGTTTCGAAGGCTTGCATTAGTTACTTTGACATAATAGAAAGAAAACACCTGACAAAGGCAAATTAAAGAAGTGAAGTCTTCGGGGGGAGGTCATATTATTAGAGGTTTATCCCTTTATTATAGGGAAGGTCACAGCAGCCCACACCATCACAACTGGGAAGCAGAAAGCAAAGAAATGGCTAGGCATAGCCACTCCCAAAGACCCACACCTAGTGAGCTCCTTTCTTCTGCTCAGCAAGCCTCCAGAACCATCCTGATGGGAGTGAAGTTCTAAAGAGAGACACCGTGTCCCTCCCTTTGGCAATCAGACTGTTAAAACAATGGTCTCCAAGAAATTTGAATTTCTCAGGAGTCCCTTGTTGAGGGAGGAAAAGGAAGCCTGGTGCCAGCCAGGGGGGCAGCTTGTCTCCCAGGAAGCGATGTCACCCGGTTCTGACAACCTGCCAGACCACTGGGCAGGACCACACTGTGACCAGCGCTGCTTAGCCATGCGCACTCTTGCCCTCTATGAACCTAAACCTCCTGTCAGGACACTGTTCCTATAACTCCCTTAGTGAAGGAAATGACCCGTGATGCCCTGATTCTCTGACCCTCACTTGGTGAGTCAGCAGATGCTGACTGGCGGCAAGGACTGCGGCTTTGTCTAAGAGCATGAACTCCTCAAGTGACTTACGGGTGACTGATGGGTAAGCATGGTGGTTAATTTCAACTGGATTGAAATACACCCTTGATTGCGGCCGTTAGAATATTTCCTGAGAGTAATTAACCTAACTGGAGAAGCTCTGCCTCAAATGTGGGCGGCCCCATCCCCTAGGCTGCGAATGCAGTGGACCTGGAGAGGGAAGGGAGGGGCCGACGGTGCAGAAACTCTGTCTCCTGGATCGCAGATAAATGCTGTGCAGATAAGAAGAGCATTCTCAGGTGTCCCAGGGTAGACATGTTGTTATTTTTTTAATTACACTTATTTATTTGTGTATGCATACACAAGCTGTGGAGTTTGTGTGGATTTGTCCTCACCTTCCACCATGTGGGTTAAGGGACAGAATCCAGTCATTGCAGCAAGTGCTTCTGGAAACTGTGCCACCCCGCCTTCCTGGAGACACTTTTCCCAACAACGCTTCTGGATCCAGGATGCTGAGTGCTTTCCTGTCCCAAAATAGGACACAATCATTGCTACTGAGCTTTCTTTCCTATGGCACTTAATACAGTGCCAGGAGCCAGAACTGTGTTTCTCAGTCCCAGAGGCAAAATATGGTTCCCAGCGAAGCTTTTAAGCAGCGTGGGGCAAGCCTCCTTCCCAGGATCATGGATTCCGTGGGTGTGGAGTGGGACTCCAGCATTCGGAGCCGTCTAAAAGCTCCTGCCGTGGTCTAATGTGCAGCTGCCATCACTGAGGGCTCAGCTTGGGAGCAGAGCTGTCCTGGGAGCTCAGGGAGCCCCACCTTTCTAAGATGAGAGAGAACGTGTTTGTGCAACTGCAAGATCCGCCCACGGTGACAGCAATCAGCAAGAACTCACTCCATCCCCATGTTCACCCCTAATCTTATCATGACTCTCATGCCCATCCTCCTACATATGAGCATGCCTATAATGGCTCCCATCCTTGTAAGACCCTTTCTGGGTCACTTTTGGGTGTTACTTTACCTGGGGAGACATAGCATTCACGCCTACTCATCTCGGAGAGGGAACCCACGGCAGACCAAAGTCATGATTGCACCCAAGCCCAACTCGGTGAGCTAGTGACTCTTGACCAGGTTTACTAATGGGAGCGTGAGAGAGGGAGTATCCATAGGATGAGCTGCATCATCAGAAAGCTCACCCCAACATGGGTGATGGGTTGCTCACAAAAGCTGCAGCCGGAAGTTCTCTGTGCAACCTTTAGGCAGCTTGACAGGTCCCAGAATTTCCTCTCAGCTACTGGCTGGTCAGGGCTTCCAACTAAGCAGCCATTTACTGGTTCTGTAACCCTGGGGAGCAGCCCTGGTGAATCTTTCACATTTCAGCTTTCTTGTACAGTGGAGTTTGTTTACTTCTTATGTCTCCTGAGCCCCAGCCTCCCTCCCAGAGGGAAGCTTTCACTCTAGAGGAAACTGTTGCACAGAATCCCCACACTGATGCAAAATACTGCAGAGTTCTCTGAAATAAGTTCAACATTTTATTTAAGAGTTTTTGCTTTGTCCTGGTCATGGCTTTACATTTATAAAATAGGTAAGGTGTATGGGCAATCACAAACCCTCTATGACAATGTCTGCAAAGCAAAACTAAGACATTTAGCCCCAGCGTGCTTCCAATTTCACCTTTTAAAGATTCTGGAATTACTTTTCAATGTGGGATAAATACAAAATTATCTATAAGATTTATGTCCCGTTGAAATATGAAAAGAATAACAAAACAGTGGACATCCATGTGTCTGCTACAATTTGAATATAAAATGCCTTTGCGGTGGTTTATCTTGTAAAATCACATTTACAATCACCTAGGAGACAGACCTCTGCCGTGTGGGTAAGGGAGTCTCAAGACTGGGTCAATTTTAATGAGAAGACCTACCTGGAATGTGCATGACATCATTCCGTGGGCTGTGGTCCTGGGTAGAATAGGAAAGCGACAATAAGTCGAGCATCAGCATTCATCTCTGCTTCCAGACTGGTCATCAATGTGACCAGCTGCCTCATGTTCCCGCCACCATTCTTCCCTTTCCAGCCATGATGGACTGCACAGTCATCAAACTGTGAGCCACAGCCAACCCTTCTTTCCTTCCTTCCTTCCTTCCTTCCTTCCTTCCTTCCTTCCTTCCTTCCTTCCTTCCTTCCTTCTGAGGCTGCTGTCAGATAGGTTCTCACAGCAAGGAGACAAGCAACCAACACAAACCTCTGGACTCACACCTGGAGGTCTTCTTTTCCCAGATGGTGGCACGATTTTGTATTGCACAAATTCTAATTGTTCTTAATAATAAAAACCTGGAGTCAGATATTAGGGGGTGAAAGCAGAGAAATCAGAGAAGCAGTGCAGCCAGTCACTAGAGAGACCTTTGACCCCAGACCAAAGGGGTGATCCTGTCCTTAGACTACATCCTCAGGTGGACTGCTTCAGATTGCTGCCTCAGACTACACTAAGCTCCTGTCTCCTCTTGCCTTATATTCCTCTCTCCACCCAACCATATCACTCCTATCTCCACCTCCCTAGAGCTGAGATTAAAGGCGTGGGATCCTAAGTGCTGGGATGACCTTTGTGTGGGCTCTGTTTCTTTTTTAGACAGATTCGATCTCACATAGCCCAGGGTGGCCTTGAACTCACAGAGATCTGTCTGCGTTTGTCTCCCGAGTACTGGGATTAACAGTGTGTTCCACCACTGCCTGGCCTCTAGAGGCTTAGCTCTGCAGTCTGATCTTCAGGCAAGCTTTATTTGTTAAAACACAAACAAAATATCACCACAGTTTTGGAAGGTTCTGGAAAATTTAGAGGTGGGATCTACATGGAGGAAGCAGATCACAAAGGGTGTTCCTTTGAAGGTTACCTGTAGTCCCCAGGCTGTTACTCCACCTCCGCTTCCTGCCACAAGGCCAGAATCCTCAGAGCCTTGTGGACAGTGTGAAACTACTAGCCGAGATAAAGAATATTTCCGTCTGAGGTCTCTCACCACACTATGCCATAGAAGCAATGTTGCATTTACAATCTGTTGGTTTCCCCACTCTGGTTCCTCCCACCCTAGGACATCACCAGATCTTCTATTCTGGGTTGGCTTGCTTTTCCTAGTCATTCACCACAGCTGTACCCACAGCAGCCTTTAGTGAGCAGATGTTTTGATTTACCCGAGTATCTCTCAACTTTCCTTTGGCCTAGCTTGGTGCGGTGGCTTGAAAGAAAATGGCCCTTATGGAGAGCAGCCCTCTCCGAGGTGTGGCTTTGTTGGAGTTGTATGGCCTTGCTGGAGAAACTGTGTCACTGTGGGGCTGGACTTTGGGGTCTCCTGTGCTCAAGCTACATTGAGTGTGACACATCATTGCTTCTGCTGCCTGCGAATAAAGATGTAGAACTCTGAACTCCTTCTCCAGCACCATGTCAACCGGCATGCCACCATGCCATCCGCCGTGATGACAACGGCCTAAATCTCTGAACTGTAAACCGGCCCCAGTTAGATGTTTTCCTTTTTAAGAGTTGCCATGGCCGTGGTGTCTCTTCACAGCAATAGAAACCCTAACTAAGACACTTGGCTCTCACGGAAACCATGGCTATGCCAGATCCGAGGCTAGTGCTGCTGTCTTCTGCTCAATCCTCATGGCCCCCGTGGCTGCTCCCGCTTTCTTGGTGACAGGGGACAGTGTGTGCTTCTGGTTGCCACCAGCTCATAGAAGTTCTTCCTTAGTTCCTGATGCCCAGTGCTTCTTCTTCTTCATGCTCCAACGTGGGAACACCCAGGCTCTGTTTCTGCATCTCTTCGCTCTCTCTCAGTGACCTCATTTCCTTCCAGTAGAGCCACTCTCTAAATCTCCTCTGCTCTAAGCTCCAGTAGATATATCCAACAGCCTTCTCGACACCCCCACAGATACCTAATCTTAGCTGCGAATTTGTATGTAAAAAGTATAATTCTTTTTTTCCCCCTTTTATCAAAGTCCTTCTCTGCATCCTTTCCCATCTCAGGAGATGGTAATTTCATTCTGCCAGAATTCTTGGAGTCATTCTCAAATCTTCCTCCCATCTCAAACATCACATCTAACTCACAGCATCTCCTGTGAGCTGTGCATCTGGAACACATCCCAGGTCCTCCCACTTCTCACGTCCACCACCACTGTCGCTGTAGCGACAGCCACTCGGTGTCTTGCTGAATCCAGCAGGATCCACGAGTCTGGCCTCCTCCTGCTTCCCACTTGCTCTTTACCCATCCCAGTGAGCTCTCTACACTCCAGCCAGGAAGCTCCTGCTTCACAATCAATCGAACATTAACCTTGACCATCTCCTGTAACTCCAGAGGCGTCTAGTCCCTACCAAAGTCCAAAGCGAGGTCCTCCGTGGTGTCGCAAGAATGAAGGCATTCTAAAGAGACAAGTGCGCACCTTCCTTTGAGGATTAGACTAATTAGACAAAGCAATCCAAGAAATTGGAGTTTCTTAGGAATCTCATGCTAGGAAAAGGGGAAAGTTGAAGCCTGGTGCCAGACAGGGGGAGCTTGTCTCCCAGGAAGAGATCTCACATGGTTCTGACAACCTGTCAGGTCACCTTGAAGGACAGACTGGAGCTGAGACAATGATGGGTCAGTGATGGGCAGGACCACACCTTGGCCAGCGTTACTCAGCTGTGCATACAAATATCCTTTGGAAACCTATACCTTATATCAGTGCCCCAAGATGAGGGAATCATTGGCCTCAATTTTTGTCCCTGTTCTTCACGTGGCCGCATTCAACGTCCTTCTGCTTTTCACTGTCTCTTGTTTGTTTAATGGGCCTGTTGAGATGGGAGGTCGAACTGGGCTCATTAGGCCTGCCCAGGCCCTAGCTCTCATCCTGACAACTCCAGCAGCAACGGTACAGATCCTGGCTTCATCCCAACTCTTCTCTCACCCTCCTTTCTCCTGGAGCACTCCCCCAATCTACTCTGGTTTCCATTTCCCAAGTGGCAAACACATCCCCACTCAGAATCACCAAGAACCTTCTTCTCCATCTCCTTTTCCCTTCCCCACATCTTGAAACAGGGCCCCACTGTGTAGCCCCGACTGGCCTGGCGCTCGCAATATAGACCAAGAGGGCTTTAAACTCACAGAGATCTAGTGTGGGACAATTCTGTATTCTGTCAATTATGTTTTAAATAAATGCTGATTGGCCAGTAGCCAGACAGGAAGTAGAGGTAGGGCAAAGAGAACAGTAGTATTCTGGGAAGAAGGAAGGTCTTCTCGCAGTCCTGCCCAGATCACTGAAGAAGCAGGATGTGACCTGCCCTGCTGAAAAAGGTACTGAGCCATGTGGCTAACATAGATAAGAATAATGGGTTAATATAAGCTACAAGAGCTAATAAGAAGTTTGAGCTAATGGGCCAATCAGTTTATAATCTTATGAAGACCTCTGTGTGATTTTCTTTGGGGCTAAATGGCTGCGGGAACTGAGCAGGACAGAAACCCCCGACAAGCAGGCCCCTTCATGTTGCAGAGATCAGCCTGCCTCTGCCTCCTTCTTGCTTCTGCTGGCAACATCAACATATCCTGTAGGTACCCAGGTCTTTTCCCCTTTTCTTCCTTGGCGATTCGCCGGGGCCGTTTGACCTCTGGCTCCCTGGAGATTCTGCACTAGCACTGGCTTGAGGGGATAGCTTAGGAAGAATTTGGCTCTCTTTTGTTATGGTGATTCCACCTGTAATCAAGGTTCTAGCAGTGGGCCCCATATGCCTGCCTCCCCCAGCTGATTCTGCCTGAGGCGCCGGGCACCTGTAATCTCCTTCTCCTGCTCCTGATGGGAGGAGGCCATGCCCTTTTGAACCCCCTTGCCCACTGGTATAAATACCCAATTTGAGTTTAATAAAGTGGCCATTTACTCTTTGGTAAGTGAGCAAGGTCTCTTTTGTGTGTGTCTGTTTAAACCCTCAGGACAGTCATCCATTCTCGTGGGCCCAAGTTCGGGAAAGTGCGCGCCTGGATTGGGTGAGGGTATCCACAGAAAAGGCGGGGGCTTACAATATCCCCTTGCCAGCTTCATATTTATGCTCATCTCTCCCACACAGAGAGGCCGTCCCTGACCCCCTTTCTCCTGTGACAACTCTACAGCAGCATTTGACTGCTATATTCTGGGTCCTACAGAAGGTAAGTACACAGAGTTAAGTGGGTGAGAGAAGAGGATTCCTTTAGTCAAAGCTTTAAGATGGGGACAAGCTATACACTCATCCTACTGATTAGGTGTTGTGTTTTGTTTTGTCTCAGAGCAACATCAATCAACAATCACCCAGACCAGCGGGGCTTAGAAACAGTGTTGGAGCTAATGGCGAAAATGCCCATGGGTTTCCCAGAGACACTGAGTAGTGTGCTTGACTCATCCTGTGTCCCCACTGAGTAGTTCCTTTCACCCTACAACCTCACAGCACACGGGGCCTCACAGCAAGCCCAGCCTATTGATACCACCCAAAACCAGCCACCTACAAAGAAGCTGACTTCTTACTCAGTCAGTGAGCATGGGGTTGTCACCCAGTGACCAGAGAGTAATAAATGGTCTGTTGTCACCTAGAAAATTGGCTTTGGAGCCTCATATCCAATTATATATATAGAAACTTAAATATACTGCTCAAATGTGTGTGTGTGTGTGTGTGTGCGCGCGCGCACGCGCATATTCATGTATATGAAGGCATATGTGTGGACACATGTGGAGGTCAGAGGATCACCCCAGAAGCTGGAGTCCTTCAGGCCCCACTCACCTGACTTTTTGAGACAAGATTTCTCACTGACCTGGAGCTTGGGGATCCTTCTGTTTATGTCTATGCCTTTTTCATGCCGCTAGATTCCAAGCATGCCATCAGATGGGTCCTCAGTGACTCATACCAGGTCCTTGTGTTTACAAGGGAAACGCTGTACAGGTTGGGTCTGTCTGTTATGATCTCCTAAGTCCCCTGAACAGACACACTTGAAAGATGCCGATAACCTGTGCCGAGGAGAGTGAGCCTCTATCCGATGAGCTGGGTTGCATGTCCTGAAAGACTGTCAAGTGTTCATCTCTGCATTGTAGAATGGAGAGCCGTCTTAGAAGGACGCTTCCTCCTGACTGCTCGTCTGTAGCTGCATGGTGCTGTGGGTTCTGTTACTGTAAAGAGACCAAAAGGAGGTGTTTGAGTGACGCCAGATGAACCACTCCTTGTCTTTTCTTTGTATGAAAGTTTCACAGCTGCGTAGACTTGAGACAGCTTCCCACTACACTTGATGTATCAGGGCTGCTCTTAAGGCAATCTGTACTTTAAAAGCCACTTGGTGGCTTTCCCTACCTCTTGATTCTTCCGCCTCCTCAACTTATCCCTGGCGCTTTTCTTTCTTCAAATAAAAGAAAGTAAAATCTGCTGATTCCTGTTGAGGGGAGAAGAAAGAGCTAAGAGCTGCCTCGGGCAAAAACCAGGACCTCCCGGAGCGTCAGGAGAGCAGAAGCATTCGGAGTGCCTGTGCTTGACTCGTACTGAACTCTTGAGATTTCATCTTGGAGAAATTTGGAAGATCCTATAATAAAAGTGACTTCAGCTGGCCACGATGGCACATACCTGTAATCTCCGCACTTGGGAGGTGGAAACAGGAGGATCAGGAGTTCAAGGTCATCCTAGGCTACAGAGCAATCTCAAACCCACCAGGGATGACCTTGAACTGCTGTGACTCCTCCTCCAGGGATGGTAGGTGTGAGCCGCCAGGTCTGTACCCTCCATTCTCTCTGCTAATGGGCCTTCCTTGCTTTTTAGGGAATCAGCTGTTGTTTTGGAAGTGAATCTCCTTGTATGGTTTTCTGTTTTGTTTTGTGGATGTTTGTTTCTGTCTTTATTAAGTCTCTCTCTCTTTCTCTTTCTCTCTCTCTGGTTTGTTTTTGTTAATAATCCCAGCTCTTTGAGAGAAATGCTTGGTTTCTATATTTTTAATATATCTTGATTTTTAATAAATGTTTATAAAATTACATAAATCCCTTTGTGCATTGCCCTTGGTGATCTGCCAATCTCATTATGCTGGGCTCTAGGTCAAATTGTCTGTTCCCACATATTTGTTTGTGTACATTAATCACAGAAATAAGGTGCTTATGATGATATTTTCATAGCAGTTACTTTGATTTTACTCACTTTCCTGACCCTGGGATTGCAGACATGCACCCATCACTCTGGGCTTTTCCACATGTATTTTTGAAATTGAACTTGTTTTCTCACGTTTGCATGGCAAGCACTGCATTGACTGAAGATCCAGAGACCTTGGAAGCGGTTTGTCCTGTCAGTCATTGTCATTGGTGAGAGGTCTGATGCTGGTCCAATTGTCTTCCTCTGCAGGTATTACATGGACCACAGACCACATCACCATTGCCCATTGCTCACCCTGCCATTTTACCGCCCAGACTTGGAGTATCCACCTCCGGCTTTCATGCACACATACTTTGGAGAAAGCCCCATTGGTCCCCACCCCACTCTCCTTCACAGCTGCAGGATCCCTAGACTCTCTGCAGTCCCTTGCATCATGCAGTCTTGTAGGCACAGGGTGATCATGAAACTTAGAGAACCACATTCTGGTGGCTGTGACCAGAGTCCCAAGAAGCCAGCCTTCCTTCTCTTCCTTTTTAAACACAACGGAGATGGTGGTCCAGTTGAGCCCATCAGTCCACATATAAACCAGTCTTAGAGGGCAGTCCCGTTCAGTCTATCATATGACACAGATGAAAGCAAAGGGGTGTGGGTCACCAAGCTGCTGAATCAGCATCCCTGTGATGCTGCCCTGCTAGGCTCCTCTCACAGGTACTGCTGCATTCCCTAAGCCATAAGAGCTGGGCTTTGTATAGGTGCTCAGTACACAAAGCGAGCAAGAAAGCAGCTTTTCTCCTTCTTCTGGTAGATGCTGTCACCTGGATTGTATCTTTCTCTTTCCTCCAAGAGGAATGTTGTCATCCTTGTCATTGAATGCACACTTGTAAGGCACCAGACCACTTTATGACAAACAGGGGCACAACAATTCATATGACAGCCAGGGGTACAGAAATGCATATAACAACCAGGGGCACAGCAATGCATATGACAACCAGGGGCACAGCAATGCATGTGACAACCAGGGGTACAATGATGCATGTGACAACCAGGGGTACAGCAATGCATGTGACAACCAGGGCCACAGCAGTGCACGTGACAACCAGGGCCACAGCAATGCATGTGACAACCAGGGGCATAGCAATGCAGATAGAAAAAGACGCCTATTGTGGTGGAGAAACATAGTCAGGTATGTGCAATGCAATGTAGACCATGTAGTTTCAGGGGCTCATGGACGCTGTCAAGGAAAATGAAGTAACTGTGTGCAGCCCAACAGCTTCATTTTATCATGAAACCCACTTGAGGGTCAGAGAGATGGCTCAGCAGTTGAGAGGCGTTTGTGGCTCTTCCAGAGGACTGGGGTTCAGTTCCCAGTGCTCGTATCAGGCAGCTCACAACTGTCTGTGACTCTAACTCCAAAGTATATGATGCCCTCTTCTGCCTCTGCAGACACCACACTTACATGTTCATATGTACACTTAGGCACGCGCGCGCACACACACACACACACACACACACACACACACACACACACACACCCCTAATACCAATAAAATAAATCTTAAAAAATAAGTGCCATACTTGGGATGGCCACTAGGCGTGTAATCTGCTCTTTTGTGCTAATACACCCAAGACCAGAGTTCTTCCTTGTCTGTGAGTCCACCTCACCATGCCACCCTGCTCCTCTGACTGGGATGGGAACTTTCTGCTCTAAAATACTTTTTTAGTACTATGTCAGATCTAAGATACCCAGCCCACAGAGTGCACTGATCCAAGGAACTTCTTCCGATGTACCATGCTTGCTTCTGGAGTCCCGCTTCTGCATAAGAGAGCCTACGTGTGAGATCATTTTCGTTTCAGCCTCACACTGAATAACGTCCTAACTGGCTACAGAACTCTAGGTTCCAAATCTGTTTCTATGTACCTTTGTGCCAATGTCTGGTGTCCCTTGATGCCGGCATCAGCAGTGATGGTCCTTTTTAATATAAGTACTGAGCTAAGGAACATAGTGGACTTCTTCCATAAACATTGGCCTCACAACAGGTGATAAAACTCCCACAACAGTCTTCTCTGGGCCTTCAGGTTTACCTCAGGATGGGAGGGTGTGAAGGATTTTATATTAGTCACGGTTCTCTGAATGAATAGAACTGACAAAGTGAATGTGTGAGTGTGTGTTTATCACCATATCATGTGTGTGTGTGTGTGTGTGTGTGTGTGTATGATATTTTAGAGTCGCTTATAGGTAATCCAACAATGGCTGTTTCTCTAATGCAAAGGCCAAGAATCTAGTCATTGAGTAGTTTTTCAGTCCTCGAGACTGGATAGCTCAGCAGTCCCAGTTTGGTGCTGGAGTCCCAGAGGATTCCTAAGGAGCTGACAGTCTTCATCAGAATCCCAAAGATGCCGGTTCTAATGCCAACAAAGGAACGTCTCAGTAACACAATAGATTAGTTTGCCAGTGAGAGTGAGGAAACGCTGGAAGAAAGCAAGCTTCCTTCCCTGACATCAGCTGCTCTCAGAAGGTGAGACCCAGATTTAGAGTGAGTTTTTGCACCTTGATTGATCCAACCAAGAAAACCCCTCACAGGGGTGACCAGACACTTGGATTGATTGAGGCCATGCTCAAGCTGACAATCAAGATCGGCTGCCACAGGTCTCAAAGGCAGCATCACTGCATTGGCACGTGGGTACAGCTTTAGAGGAGAGGCACGGATTTCAACCACCGTGTGGAAAAGATTCCTGTTGGCAAAGCATTTCTGTGCATGTCTGGAGTCAAAGTCAAGATATTGCTTCCAAGAGGGTTCCTTTCTAATTAATTTTTCATTTAAATGTTGGGATGCCTAGCAGTCTTCATTTACCGATGAACTTTCACTTACCGCTGAAGCCTACAGGACCCCACAGGTGTAGGTGAGGAACTAGCATTCTCTGAAGTGCCTTGCTATAAGGATGGGGAGAGGTGGGGCTCTTTCCCCTGGGGTTAGAAGGCAGGATATGATTTGAGACAGAGTTGTCCATTCAATTTAACTCAGCAAGTATTTATTAGGTGCTTATCTTGGACCAGAAGAGACAGGAATACAGATGACAGAGCAGTGAACATGCGAGACAAAAATCTTGCAGCCGGGGACTCTATATTCTGGTGGTAAATGAAGAATACAAAACTTACAGCAGATTACAGGTCATGACAGTTGGGGACAAGGGACCAGAGAAGAAAATAAAAGGCTTGAGTGGTGAGGTTTGTATCTGATGTTTAAAAAGCACGTTGCTGACGGGGAGGAGACATCACTGTGGTGCGGGAGAATTGTCTGTATTCTGTCAATCATGTATTTTAATATAACGCTGATTGGCCAGGCAGGAAGTATAGGCGGGTCAACTAGACAGGAAGTAGAGGCGGGGCAATGAGTACAGGAGTATTCTAGGAAGCAGGAAGCTTCCTCCACTCCTGTGCAGACCACCGAAGAGGCAGGATGTAAGCTGCCCCCGCTGGAAAAAGTACTGATCCATTATGGCTAACATAGATAAGAATAATGGGTTAATATAAGCTATAAGAGTTAACAAGAAGCCTGAGCTAATGGGCCAATCAGTTTATAATCTTATGGAGTCCTGTGTGTGATTTTGATTGGGGCTTGCCGGTTGTGGGGTACCAGGTGGGACAGAAACCCCAACAAGTCGGCCCCTCATGCTACATCACTGAACAAAGACCTGGCTGGGGCGAGGGGCATCCAGATGTCTGGAGGAAGCATTTAGACCATTAAACCATATGTTTGGTGGAGGGCGCGACTGGGAATGTGGCTCAGTTGGTAAAGATGCTTGACGCAATGCATCAAGCCAGACTGCTCCCCAGTAACACATAAATAAGAACAGCAGCCTGTGCCTGTAATCCCAGCACTTAGAAGGTAAGGTCAGGAGGAACAGAAGTTCAAGGTCACCTCCCGTTGCAGAAGAGGTCTGAGAGTTCCTTGGGTTACAGAGAAGACCCTGTATCAAACACAAAACAAAAAGATCCAAAAAAACTCATGGTTTCCAAGGACAGCTGGGAGGTCCAGGTGGATCCAGGTAAGTGAACTCAACATAAAGAACACAGGCAATGAGGTCTCAAAGGACAAATTATTAAATTCCTCTGTGGTTCTTGACTTTTATCCTCCCTGTGGTGGAAACCACAAGAGAATTCTAGTCATGGCAGTCACAGTTTCTAACTCGGGGTGCAACAGGATTGCCCAGAATGCTGTTAGGGAGGAAAGAGAAGAAGAAAAGCCCTAGGGTCAGAGGCAGTCCTTTGAGGGGTGGTAGAAGTAGGGGAACGGAGCTAATATCATATGCTTATGATCTTATGGGATGCGAGAAACAGGGGATTTAAAAGTGACTTCACAAAACTCAGTCAAATCCATGGGAGGGTGAGGCAGCTATGAACTGAGAAGAAAGATGAGTTGCTGAGATTTCATGGTGGAAAAGGGCTGTCAGGTCTTTGTTGATGACGACGATGATGATGTAGATACTGAGAAGGATGAAGGGGATGGTCATGCTGCTGCTGAAGATGATGATGGAAATGATGGAGATGATGGCGAAGAAGAAAATAGATGGTGCTGGTGATGACGACGATGATGATGGTGATACCAGGGTAATGGTGGTGCTGGTGATTTAGCCATGCTCAGCTGAGATGCCCTTTGAGTATATGTTGCAATGTCACATCAGTGAGAAAAGTGACTCCCTTTGCACCGTCTCCTTTCAGAACCTCCATTTTCTCAAATGCCACCCCACCCTACATCAGCCACCCTCAAGCTTAGGGCTGAACTAAGGAGAGTTGTCAAGTTCGGGCTTTTGACATCACCTTTTTAATCCAGCATGTTGGATGTTCTTCATACCCCACACCTAGGATGAGCATTTACTCAAGACCTTCCAAGTAGGAGAACACATAGATCTTTGATCGGATTTTTTTGTTTCCTCCAATAGTAACAGCAGCAGACAAGGATTCATTTGTGTTCCGAGAAGCAGAGAAGAAGGGGTCATAGCTGAGCAATATGGCAACACCCAACTGTGGACTTTTGTTGATGAGAACATTGATTTCAAAGCTTAGTCAATAACTTTCCCTTTACACTGAATTGCCAAGAGCTGAGAGTCGACACACACAGCATGTCTGGTAAACTATGGCACAGATGTGAAGTGCCATACCTACATTAGGGGCCAGCCACACTCGTTGACATTCTCAGGACTAAGGAGGCAGAGTCTCAATGATGTAAAGCTCCAGGCAATCCCTCTTGGCTTTTGATGCTTCTCCAGCTTCAAGTGGAAGATTCCAGCAGGTACAGAACTTTGTGTTTTTAATTGGGGCAGGCATGAGCACATGCTGCTTCATGTGAGCATACAAATGAGTAACTGTTCATCAGAAAAAGGGGATTCACATCAAATTTGCATAAAGTTAAGTGAATTTGCCAAGCAGACAGCTGGCATATTAAAAGAAGTGTATCAGTGAAAATGTCAAGTGAGTGTTTTCGATCGGTATGAAAAGATTGGAAGACATTTGGAAAGATGCTATGATGAACTGTTGTTACAGCTTGAAGTAGCCATGTGTCTGATCTGTTAGATGTAATGTGTCAGGAGCTCGATTGTTTCAAGTGTCCTATGAATCTTCACAAAGTGGTAGAAGTAGATATGAAAGCAACCCACGAGAAAGGTAAATGTCGACGGCTTGAGGAATGTTTTAGTGTGTTGTATTAGGAAGCTGCCACTGTCACAGGGATGCAAAACTTGTCCCCCAAACTCAGTTCCCCTCCCTAAGTGGAAGGACTTGAGTCTCACTTGTTTAGTTTTCTTGGTTTCATTGTTGCTGCTTTGACAGATACCACAAGAAAAAGCAAACAAGGCAAGGAAGTGTCTATTTTAGCTTATGATTCCAGGTTTCAGTCCATTATTATGGGGAGGTCAAGGCAGGAGCTCAAGCAGCTAGTCACATCACAGCCCAAACTAAGATCAAAGAGAAATAAAAGCACCCATGCTGTCTGCTTGCTCACTCAGTTAGCTTTCTTGGCCCTAAATCCACTTAAAACCTGAGAGAGTTTGGGGAAATAATTCTAGACAAAAAAGAACAGAGTTAAGCATGGCTTCTTGGTAGCATTTTCTCAGGTGGGCTCTATTTGCTAGAGACTAGTGCACCTCATTTAAGAGAGGCTTCCTAACTCAACTTTAAAAGCAAAAACATTGCAGCTCTTTTAAGAGGCCCCACCACCAAACACTTAAATGGGGTTTTTTAAGTAGCCAATAGCATGCTTCTTGGTGGCGGCAGGGACCTTGAAACTCCATAGAGCTGTGACAATAAACATGGCTCCAGCCAATACCTCAGTCATGAGGCTAGACTCTCAGAAAGCTAAGAAATGGGGTGGATCCAGCCATTGAAGTCACGGCTTTAATCCTAGCCATATTGCTTAGCAAATTAAAGACTCGTGTGATCAGAAAAAGAGAGATACAGTAAAGATAGATTCAGATTTAAAAAAAAACCCTCTCAGTGGTTTAAAGTGTGTTTAAAAATATATGTAGGCTTGGGAGAGAAAAGAAAAAAAGATAAAGTCCTTAAAATAAAAAAAGAAAGAGAGATGTTGGGTGTGAGGGCACACACCTTTAATCCCAACACTTGAAAGGCACAGGCAGGCAGATCTCTGTAAATTCAAGAACAGTTTGGTCTACAGCGTGAGTTCCAGGACAGTCAAAGATAAACAGAAAAAAACCTGTCTCAAAAAGCCAAAACTAAAAAAATAAATAAATAAAAATAAAAGAAATAGAGTTTAAAATAAAGCCATGTAAAGATGAAAAATACACAGAGAGTCTGGATACTGTGTGTTATTGTGTTGTCTTTAAATTGTTTGAGCACTGAGGAAGGAGAAAAAGCTGCTAAAAGACATTTGATTATAAATACTGCTAAATTAATCCAACAAATACCTTAACTTCAAAATTTAAGTCAAAAGGTATGTTACTTTGCTTTTGTTTCCACAGGAAATGAGAGGCTATGGATTCATTCTGGGCTAAGGAAATTCAGGTTTGATCAAGGAAGATTACCTGAAAAATCTCCAATAGGAGCAGATGGTCCAGATGATCCAACATTTCAGAAGACCTCTATTGGAGTTTCCTCTGAGTTCTGCATCCAGAACAGTCTCAAGACTGCTGGCTGAGATAATCAAGCCTCACAGAATATTCCAGTCAGGACTTGACCATAATTCAAACTTTTCTTTAGCTCACTGTAAGATTATCAGCACCTCCAATCAGCAGGAAGTAACCTGGGAAATTAAGCCCACATTCTCCAAAAAATGGATTATGGATGCTTTTCTTTGTTTAGAGTGTTGGTTACACGTTGTTATGGATAATGGTCTGAACAAAAAGCTAAACAAAGAATATTAGATTCAGAGTTCTTGTTTTGAAAAAAAGGGGGGGGATGCTGTGGACAATGGTCTTTTATCCTGTCACTTGTATTATTTTAATAAAACACTGATTGGCCAGTAGCAAGGCAGAAAGTAAAGGTGAGGTAACCAGGCAGGAAATAGAGGCAGGGCAAGGAGAACAGGAGAATTCTAGAAAGTGGAAAACTCAGTCTGCAGTCATCACCTAGACATAGAGGAAGCCAGACACAGACCAAGCAAAATGAGAACGCCTCACTGACAAAAAGTACCAAGCCATGTGACAAACACAGACAAGAATTATGAATTAATGTAAGTTATAAGAGTTAATAAGAAGCCTGAGCTAATAGGCCAACCAGTTTATAATTAATGTAAACCTTCGTGTTTCTTTGGAGCCGAATGGCTGCAGGACTGGGCAGGACAGAAACCTCAGTCAACACCAGAGCCCACAGAATTTTACTGCCCATAGTAGGCTGCATTAGTTAACAATTAAGCCACACACCACACACGCTGACATGCTTACAGAACATCCTAATCTAAAAAATTCTTCAGTTGAGGCTTTCTTTCCAGGTGATTCTAAGTTGTGGTGAGTAGTATTTAGAACTAACTACCCATAGCCACCTGTAAAACAAAAGCAGCACTAGGGGATCATGGGAGTCTCGAATAATCTTGGATGCCTTCAGAGTGACATTTGTCAAGACTGTGTTTTCACATGGATGATCATGAGGAAATATAAAGAGAGAGAGAGTTTGGATTTTAATGTCATATATCAATCTGTCAAATCTATCAGGGCCACAGGAAGCCCAGTTACTTGGGTTTTTTTTGGTGTTCTAATGAGGTATTTTTGACATTTTAGTTGGGAGACTGCATTAAACAGATTGGGCCCCATGGTGAGAGTAGGTCTCATTCCAAAAAGTAAAACCTGAGTAGAGCAAGAGGCCTGCCAATAAGATGAAAAGTCTGTTCCTCACCCGCCTTCAACAGTCTGGCTCATCCCCTGCACTCCCCCAGAAATGCTTCAACGACCCCCAATCCTTCTCCAGATGAGACCAGTGTCCCAGCAGTGGCTCCACATCTCATTTGGGCCCACACCAAAGATGCAAAATTTGGTTGGGATGCTCGAGCGTTTGTGCTTCAAGGTGTAGAGCTTTTAGCCAAAGCTGTAGCTGTTACATTGGGGATAAAGGGAAGAACTGATGATTGAACAGAGTTGGGGTAGTCCCGAAGGGGTGACAGGTGGGGTCACTGTTGCAAAGTCGATTGATTTAAAGGATAAATACAAAAATGTGAGAGCTAAATTTGTTCCAGATGTTGCCAAGAGCACAGAAAAAGAGGCTGGGGATGGCACCACCACTGCTACCGTTCTGGCACGTTCTCTTGCCAAGGAGGGTTTTAAGAAGATGAGTGAAGGTGTGAATGCAGTGGAGCTCCAGCGAGGTGTGAGGCTGGCTGTTGATGCTATAATTGCTGAACTTAAAAAACTTGTGACAATCCCCGAAGAAACTGCTCAGGGTGCGACGATGTCTGCAAATGGAGACCGAGACATTGGAAGCATTGTTTCTGATGAGATGAAAAGGGGCTGGAAGAAAGGATGTCACCACAGAGAAGGACGGAAAACTCCTGAATGGTGAATTAGAAAATCCTGAAGGCATGACATTTGATAGAGAATTTATTTCCCCATGTTTAATTAACACATCAAAAGGTCAAAGTTGCGAGTCCCAAGATGCTTATGTTCTGTTGGGTGAAAAGAAAATTTCTAGTGTCCAGTCCATTAAACCTGCTCTTGAAAACCATTTGAGCAGATGAATGTCCTTCCTGGTGGACCTTTCCAATGTGGACATGCTCCCGACCCGGTGAAGAAAAGGTGCAGTCCACTTCCAGCTATGGGCTACTGGGACAAGGCTCTCCAGCAATTGCATAAACGATGAATCTGTATCCATTGTGTGGTATAATTTGTCCCCTGGCCAAGCAGGATGGATCTAGGAATCCAGGAAAGGAAATTTACATGTCTACACTCACCATTCTCCTTAAGGCCTCACAAGCCAAGGATTCGCTTACTGAGCCCGTAGTCGCGTTCTCCATTGGCTCTGGGAGCTGTGTTTCCCAGGGTAAAAGCTTCCATTGCAGTGAACTGAAAAATGGAATTCCTCCCATCTCCTTTGGAATCTTCATTTCTCTGAATCAACATGAAAAAGGGGGGCAGGGTATTGAGGCCCTACGTGTGTCAGGATTGAACCTGACGGCAAAAGGTAAGTTGGATGGTTATTAAAGAATATTTCAGAGTATGGAAAGCCTCTCAGGTTCTCAGGGCTAACAGTTTCTGTGATTGAGGTCACAGGTAACCTACAATAACCCAACGCAGACATGCCTATCACAGTCTAGACTCTGGAGAAATTAAGGCCAAGGTGGAGTCCACTACCAGCTGAGGTTCTGCTGAAGGCAAAGAAATACTTTAGTGCATAGAAGATGAAAATGATTGTGACTACCAGTTTTAGCCTTGAGCCTGGCCACAGAAAGAAAGATTATAATCACCATGGGTATTTCCCCATTGTTTTATTACAAATATTTGAGTACATATGAATATCAAGTATCTTGAGATTTCCCCCTGTCTTATTTGCAGTGATCTCTGCAAACACCATGGCCATCAGAGTGTTGATCTGGGAGAGGCCAGATGGAAGTTCAGTTCAAAAAGACTCAGTAGCCGCTGTTGGTTCAAACTTCAGGAGTCTGAGCTTGAGTGTATTTTAGGCATTTCTAAGCACATCATATTTTTGTGAAAGATTTTTCTGGTGTTAATTAATTCAACTCTGTATGCACAATAAAGCCTAAGACATGGCTATATCGAAATTCTTTGTAAAGTAAGTGCAACATCTTCCATAAAAACAGGTTCTATAGATTGACCGAGAAAACCAAGCTCACTATAAAGGTCTCAGGGAGAATCTCTGGTGTGGTCTTGGCCACACAGAGAGTACAAATGTTACCAGGTCATTAACCAGCCTTGCTCCCAGTCTTCTGGGAAGAAAATAGGTTATATATCTCTCCCTTTGAAGAGCCAACCCTGCGTGTTTAAAATTCCTGGTTTTCCTAGTGCATATCTGTGAGCACAAAGACCTCTGTGCCTGCTAGACTGAATCCCTTGTCATGTAGGAGATCAATTGACCTCCTGTATTGGTCCTAGGTACCTTTGGTGGTCATTCTGGAGTCACCTAGAAGAGGTGCCTAGATCACATCGGACTGTGGGCATGTCTAGGATGGAGTGCCTTCATTGTTCATGGACTCAGGATGTCCCAGCCCACTGAGGATAATATCATTCCCTAGGCAGGTGGGTCTGCCCTATAAAAGAAACCTAGCTAAGCCTGAGCGAGCCAGCAAGCAGAATTCCTCCATGGTTTTTACTTGAGTTCCTGCCCTGACCCCACTTCAATGATGGACTGTGGCTCGGCGGTGTGGACCAAACAAGCCCTTTCCTCCCCGAAGCTGCTTTTGCTCAGGGTATTTATCTCAGCAACGGGATGAAAGGGCTTAGATACAACTGTATCTAAGCGTTGTCTAATTATGTAAATTGCAGGTGACCGAGGAGAATGAGCATCCATCAGAGATGGTCTTCTCCTGAAGGAAAGGGTTAGTGACTTTCCAGGGTTAAACGAGACAGATGTTTCCAGCTGAGCGGAGGCTTGACCGTGCTACTGTCTTTATTTGTAAGTTAGGTGTGGCTAAAAGAGATGCATATGAACCCCAAATTTAAAAGAAGTGTACTCTCAACACCTATTTTATTTGTCAACTTGAGGGATGCTTTGGACGAGACTGAGATGTGGGTGAGGCTTGAGGGTTGTGTAATCAGAGGAAGGTGTAAACACGGCTTACAAAGAGATGGCCTTGCAGACAATTCTCTGGCCTGTTGGCCTTCAGCTCCAAATAGAGCATCGGATTTGCAGATTCCAGGCTTGTCAACATCTGAAACAGCATAGTGTATCATAAACAGATCGTGTGTGTGTGTGTGTGTGTGTGTAAGAGAGTGTGTGTGTGAGAGAGAGGGAGAGTGTGACTGTGTGGGTGTGTGTGTATGAGAGAGGAAGATTGTGATTGTGTGTGTGTAAGAAAGAGTGTGTGTGCATGAGAGAGAGGGAGAGTGTGTATGAGTGTATATGTATGTGGGTGTAAGAGAGAGTGTGTGAGCAAGTGAGAGAGGGAGAGTTTGTGTGTGTGTATGTGTGTGTGTGTATGTGTGTAAGAGAGGGAGATTGTGTATGTTTGTATGTGAGTATGTGTGTGTGTGTGACAGAGAGAGGGAGTGTGTGTGTGTGTGTAAGAGAGGGAGATTGTGTATGTTTGTATGTGAGTATGTGTGTGTGTGTGACAGAGAGAGGGAGTGTGTGTGTGTGTGTGTGACTCAGTTCTGTTTCTCTGGAGAACTCTAATATTACTGTTCTCCAGTAAACTGTTTTAAAGTTTATCTTATTATCTTGGTTATGATCTGAAAACCAAAGCTAAGTTATCAGCTGGAAAACAGTGTCTTGGTTGTCCTGTTCATGACAGCCTCTGGTAATTCTCAAAGAATCAAATATGATGTGTCTTTGGTAGGATGAATGGTTCGTGTAGACTGTGTCTTCCACTATTAAACAGTCCTTTTATGAAAGCTAGAGATTCTATGCAAACGAAAGGCCTGCCGCTGGCAATTGATTTCTTCTGTCTCCTAACAATTATCCCAGAAAGGTCTATCTGGGGGAAAGGAAAGAAACAGAAGAAAGCCTAAATTGATTTTACTTCAGCTTAATCAACCACATTTTACCTGGGGTTTGCACCGAATGGCTGCTGGCTTTTTTCCAAACTCAAAGCCAGCTTCCATGAATAAAGATCATCAGCACAGACAATACTGAAAACTAATGTGTTGCACAGTCTAAAATCCACTTAAAAAGCAGAATTCTAGAAGTCTCTGGAGAAACAGCAGCAGAATTCAGATGCTGAAATAATTCCTAACTAGGTTGACACTGAAGAGAGCAGAATTTATTTATGTATATATGATACATACGTAGACACACTCAGACACACAGCCATAGTGAGCATAATAAATGTCCTATGTGTAGACAACATTACACATATGTAATACATGCATATATACGCTATATATACTTTGTGTGTGATGATGGTTTGTCATCACTATCAGCTTATGGCATTTTGAAGCACAGCTTTGTGTGTGTGAGGACATCTCCAGAGAGGACAACTGATGGGGGAGATCCAATCAGAACAGGAACGGCACCATCTGAGGGTCTGAGGCTGGAAGGAGGTGAAGGGGGCAAACGGGAAAGCTGTCTGGGCACTGACGTCCCCTTTCTCTCCTTCTTGGTCACCCCAGACATAAACAAGCAGCTTCAGGCTCGCACCACCTCGCTCTCCCTGTCATAATGGACTGTGCCCACATATCATGAGCCCAAAGAAGTTTCCTCCTTATGACTCTTCAGTGTTTGAGCACAGCAGCAAGAGAAATGGCCAACACATAGACATGGAGACATAAGTACCACACATATGCATTTCACAGGACACACAACACATATGCAAATAGCCAACACATAGACATGGAGACGTAAGTACCACACATATGCATTTCACAGGACACACAACACATATGCAAATAGCCAACACATAGACATGGAGACATAAGTACCACATATATGCATTTCACAGGACACACAACACATATGCAAATAGCCAACACATAGACATGGAGACATAAGTACCACACATATGCATTTCACAGGACACACAACACATATGCACATTTATATACATGACCTGTATCACATATGCCTTCACTGCTATGATCCTTGTGAATCCCCATGGAGGCCAGAGACTGCGGAGTGAAGGAAGCATGGCATAAGGGTGCCCATATAACATTTATCCCAATGGACAGGAAGCAACAAGCTCCCAGGCATGTGTGTGTTATGGGGCTCAATCCCAGCACCTTGAGATGGGACGCTGAGGTTTTTTTTTTTATTATTAGTCTCTCATACAATACATCCTGACCACAGCCTCCCCTCCCTTTTCTTTCAGTACTCCCCCACCTCCCCTTTCCCCCAGAGCCTCTCCTCATCTGTCTCCCTTCAAAAACAGATCAGATATCCCAGGGATATCAGCTGAACACAGCGTAACAAGTTACAGTAAGACTGGGCACAAACCCTTGTATCAAGACTGGATGAGGCAGCCCAGTAGGAGGAAAAGGGCTCCACAGGCAAAAGAGACACCCTCTTCTCCATTAGGAGTCTTACAAGATCACCCAGACACACCACTGTAATATGTATGCAGAGGACCTAGCTCAGATCCATACAGATGCTGGGCAGTGGTGGCGCACGTCTTTAATTCCAGCACTCGGGAGGCAGAGGCAAGTGGATCTCTGTGAGTTTGAGGCCAGACTGGTCTACAAAAACTAGTTCCAGGACACCAGGGCAGCTAGGGCTGTTACACAGAGAAATCCTATCTTGAAAAACCACACACAAACACACACACACACACACACACACACACACAAAATAATGAATACTTTTTTTAGAGGACCTGAGTTCAGTTCCTAGCACTCATGACAGGAGGCACAGAATCGCTGCTAACTCCAGCTCCAGGTAATCAGGAATCCTCTGCTGAGGGACTGCATTCATGAGGACATGTGCACCGGCCTCACACACAAACACATAATCAAAAAATAAAATTAAACATAAAAACAGTCAAACCACGGCTATGGTAATCTCGGAGGCTTGTGGGGCTGAGAGCAAGGCTCAAAGTCACGCCCGTGTGTTTGTGCACACACACGTACCAGTTCCTGTCGCAGGAGAGCTCTGTTCAAGATAGCGGCATTTAGAAAGAGTTCAAAGAAAGGTTGTGACCTATCGAATGCACGTTCTCCGTCACCAACTTTCCCTGCAGCCAGAAGGTCGTGAAGAACACAGAGCCTGAGCAGGCAGGACCTGGAAGGATTCTAATTCAAACCCTGAATGACCTAAGAGAGAGAAATGGCTCAGACAGCCCATGATGGAGGAGGTTGTTGCTCCTCAGAATTCGGCAGATATAAAAAAAAAAAAAAAGCCAGCATAAATCACCAGCAGACCCAGGGCAGAGGCTGGGGTGGGATGCTCGACTTTCCCTTGGAGGCTGTGGACCAACTTAGCTTCCACTTCCACTCCTGCTGATTCTCCTTTGCACACTGTACCATCCTCCCTCCATGAATCAGCGGGAGAATTATCGGGAAAAAGAAGCAAAGGTGAAAGAACGTTCAGAAAGAAAGGGATTTGCCTGCCTTAAGGAATACGCCGAGAGCTGAAGTTTCGAATCATCCATCAACAGCAAAGGTTTCTGGGAGACAACCACTCCCAGACCCTCTTGGCTACTTAAACAGTTTTCTCGGAGAGTTTACTGTAGAGGCTGCTCACCAGGGAAGGCAACAGGACTGACTGACTATGCAAATTTATGTGGAAAATTTGAATTTAATTGTTAGGAATTTCAAATGGGCTGCCAGGGCACGCGGAAGGTGGAGCAGGGTACAAAAACAGCGTGCACTGGCTGACGGCTTTTGTGTTTGTGATAGGTTTCTGTGCCTCCAGCTGTCTGCCTGAGGGGAAAACTGACAATGATTGACAGCAGCCAGCGATTTTGATATGTCCTGGGTGGCAGTAGGAGGTCTTCTGGGATGGGCAGCTGGAAGGGGAGATTTTGCAAGCCAGACACAGTGCATACTACTGTAATATCATTGGCAACGGGGGAAGGCTGTGCATGTGGGGTGGGGGTGGGGAGTGTACGCGTCCTTATGTAAGAGGGTCCTCAATCTCTGTTCTGTGGAAGCCAAGGGATCACATTACGTGTCCTGCCCTACACTTTCCACCTTATTCTCTTGAGAGTCTCTCCTGGAATCCAAAACTAAGCGGACAGCCAGTTAGCACAGTGATCCTCCTGTCTCTGCCCCCTCATCCCCACCCACACTGTGCTGGGGTGACAGGCCTGCTAGTGACCACACCTAACCTTTCATATAGGAAATTTGAACGAGGGAATTTGAACGAGGTTCTTCACAGTGACACAGCAACTCCTCTCAGCTACTGAGCCAACTCTGCAGCCCAGGATTTTTATTTTTAAATTAGGACCGTGGCTTTTATTTGTGTTTATTTGGAAGCACAGGAAGGAATCGCTGACCCTCTGAATCCTTCCAGGGCTGTGAACTTCATTTCTACAGCTGCATTTTTCTTTTAAGGTCTTTTGTTGGCATATATTCACATACATAATGTTGAGTTTCATAAGGGCAATTTTTTTTCGAGTATATTGTATACTGTGACCATGCTCACGGCCCTCCCTGTTGGAATCAGTTGGCTTCACTTTTCAGGGGACCCAGATATGCAGTCTTGATGCCTCGGTTAGGGCATTCAGAAAGATGTGATAGCTTTTGACAAAAGGTCTGGGACTTCCTTGCTGCCCAGTGAAGACATTCTCAGCTTATCACCAGAATATGCTGGCCTCCTCCTTGAAGCAAAAAGCTTCCAGGCCAGGCTCTCCCAGGGGCTTGTCAGTTTTCAGTGTTCTGATCTCTCAAATTCAGACGTGACTGCCTAAGGCAATCTTTAGCGAAAGGACAGGTTGTCTAGTTCTGTACCCACACTCAAACGCTAACAAGGCCGCAGGTACTAGTGCACAGCCACAGATTGGCTATAACAGGCAGAAGCTGCCGGTCCCCAGCAATGCTGAAATCCTGTGGAGCTGGCTTTGAAACAGTTCCCGATTCTTTAGCGAAGTCCTAACTCAACTCTACAGGGAGAAACTCTTGTCCAGGCCTCCCCAGGGCCCTTGGCTTTGTCCTTTGCAAGGTCAACCTTTTCCACTGCCCTCCTTGGCTGTGATGGAGTCAGTGTTGATGCCGAGGTTCTCCCTAAGGCCTATAAAACTTCTCCAGCTGTTTCCTGCTCCCAAGCCAGTTCCAGCGGCGTCAGACAGTTGCAAGTTTTCTTTGTTAGGCTCTCTGACTATACGTTTCTCTTGGAACTTTACCTGCTGGGGTCCAGTGGTATTCATCAAAATCTTGCATAGATGTGACTTTATGTCTGCTTCCTTTGTTTGTTTCCTTGTCCACAACCCCCCCCCCCTTTCCACTTAAAGGCAACTCCTGTGAGCCAGAGGCCCCTAACCCTAGAAAGCTGGCTATCTATTTTCAGAGCCTTTGCCACTGTGTCCTTAATTCTTTGGATCTAGAAGCTATTCCACAAGATGTAGGCTGCATCTATTTCTTGTTTTTGTCTTTTCTAACTTTTAGTCTCTCTTCGAGTTCATTCTGTTCTATAATGGAATAAAGGTAAGTGGAGAAGTACTGTTTCTCCTTCTCTGTCTCTGTTTCCCGTGTGTGTGTGTGTGTGTGTGTGTGTGTGTGTGTGTGTGTGTAGGTTCACACACATGTGTAGACCAGAAAACATCCTCAGGTATCCTTCCTAACGTACTCCATTTTCTTTTTCAGTCTGGATCTCTCTCTGGCTTGGAACTTGCCAAGGAAGCTGGATAGGCTGATTATTGTATACCTGGGATCTGTCTGTCTTTACCTTCCCACTGGGCTTACAATCTTGAACCACCATGCCTAGCTTTGTTTGTTTGTTTGTTTTTTTGTAGTGAGTTCTGTGCATTGAGCCCGAGGCAATGTTCTAGTGACTGGGCTCTTTGGGCTGTTGCCCCAGCCCACATGGAGCATCATTGTTGCTGTAGTCATGGTCTGATCACAGCTGAAGATACCAGTTGCAGCTAGTCTAATCAAATGTTGGCATGGTCTCAATAAATCTTTCTTCCCTAATGGAAATTGTACCATGTCAGGAACTCACAGCACTCCCCACATTATTGGTAAATCCACCAACAGAATTTCCTTATGCTTGAATGCTACATGAATTAGAACAGAAACAAAAAAAAAGGCTACCACTCATTGGAAGAGGTAAGCAAAATGCATCATGTGTGAGTATCCATCCATCCGCCTCTCCATCATCCACCTACACATCCAGGTAAGTATGTTTGTATTGAGTTGTCAGTCATCAGTCCCTCCACCCACCCATTCTAACATGCAAAATTTCCTTAAGCACATCAGAGATGTATGTTACGACAACTATGTTTGGGACCAAAATTGGGACACACTACCTAACACTGAGGGTGTACTTTTTGAGACTAGAAAACAGCATTTGAAGTAATGTCTGACTCAAAAAACAGGGCGTTTTTTTTTTTGATAGGCATGCTGTCTGAGCTGAAAAATGAAGTTTGGAGGAAGGCTGGAGTAAGAGTCCCCAGAGAGATAAGCTGCAAGGAAGTGGAAAGTCCGTCCCTGCCATTCTTTGAAGGCGAATCACTGGTAGCCCAGAAATGGGAACTGATAGGAACAGAAAGTCTAAATAAATTCTGCAAATCGTGTTCCTTCCGTCCCTCACATATCTTATTGTCCAAACGCTTTCATTCTCTGCTTTTCCCTTTGCTCATTTATTTAAGAAATGATTTTATGAGCCATGCCTACATAGACGTGAAGATAGATGTGAGGGTCAAGAAGAAGGTAGAGGAATCTTGACCTCGCAGAATTTCTAGCTGAGTGGAGGAGACAGACATTAATCAAATAACTCTGTAAATTAACTTGTCACAAAGCCCCAACCAGGGTTATGAAGGCCACAGTAGAGCATTAAAGGATTGTGTTGGAAGGAACCAGTCTACTCCATCAGGGCCAGAGAAAGCTTTCTGGAGGGAGGGGCTCAATAAAGGTAAAGGGGGTGAAGGTATCACAAGGTCGTAGAGGTCAGCTGTGCCCCGATTTTCAGGCAGAGATGGCATGGCATGGTGCATTCTATTTTGGAGGTTGGATCTCTCAGGCTGTGAGAGACAGGAGGATGGAGAGAGGGAGACAGCTGCAGAAGGAGAAGAGGGAGCAGGTGGATGGGACAAGGCTAAGGATTTAAGGAAAGCAACAACTGAAAGTTTTCCAAGGATGAGTTTTGATCTTTGAGAGGATTACTCTGGATATGGAGTAGGAAGAAACCAGCAAGCATTCTGAGAAGGGAGGATGCTGGCTTTGTTTACTAAGCCCTTTGGTAAGGCCACCCTGCCTGTGTTGCTTCCCACTGCAACACTGTATCTTCTGTCTTCGCTCCTTTTCCAGTTGTTGTGATAAAATGAGCTGACAGCGGTAAATTTAGAGAAAATGGTTTATTTTAGCTCACAGATCCTCAGGAAGCAGGGAGCGATGAATGACGGCGCTGGGCTCCTTTTCTCTGTTTATGCAGCTTGGGGTCACAACGAAGGGATGTCACCATTCTCACCGGGCAGGTCTTCCCATCTTAACACAGTCCAGACAGCCCCCTCTCCCCAGCCTGTCCAGAGTCCCTTCTCCCCAGAGACTAGGTTTTGTGAAGTTGACAATAAGTACCATCACACTCTCCAAACAAGTTCCTGGGCACACTTTCCAACCATTGCTCTTTCTTCTCTAATGACTTCCACTCTGCTCCTCCCTCTCCTCTTCCTCCTCCTCCTTGGGCCTCCTCTTCTGCTCCTCTGTCTCTGGATCCTCTCCCTATTATTCTCCTTCTACTTTTGCATCTACAGGCAACGTTCTAGTTTTCAACGTTACTTTGGTTTCTCACGCAAGAAAGCATCTCTGACATCCTTTTGATCCTGGTCTCCCATCCCAGGTAAGGGTGATGACTTGGAAACATGTTCTTCAGTTTCTAGAGACTCTGTGTGCAAGGATCAGGGCCACATGGGCCAGTCTTCATTTACTTGTTTGTTTATGGTGCTCCACGCTCAATTGGGGTGGGGGTGGGGCAACACATTTGTCTTAATTGGTGTTCTAGCCTCTTTGTCCTGCCCTCAATAAATGTTTACTTAGTTCAATTTTAAAATGGACATGTATCTGCTAAATATTGATGTAGGATGTCCTCCTTATGATGTGAATGTGTGTCTCTCTCATTGGTTGATGAATAAAGCTGTTTCAGCCAGTGGCCAGGCAAAATAGAGCCAGACAGGAAATCCAAACGAAGATACAGAAAGAAAGAAGGCAGAGGGAGGGACACACCACGAAGCCACCAAAGGAGTAGCATGCCAGGCCATCATTGGCAAGCCACAGCCACGTGACGATATACAGATTAGTAGGAACTTTATTTAAGTTAATTATGAGCGCTGGTCAATAATATGCCTAAGTAATTGGCCAAACAATTACAATTGATATGAAGCCTCTGAGTGGCTATCTTCCAAGTGGCTGTAGGACTAGTGGGTGGAGAGAAGCCAGTCCCCGTGGGTCTTGGTGACAAAGACAGAAGTCACCATCTACAAAATATTCTAAATATTTCAGGGGCATCTGAACATTTTCAGGAAAACGAGCCATCCTCGTGTCGAAAAAAGAGTATATCTCAATAAAGTAATATTTAAGAGTTTATGAGTTTATTTACTGGTAGGAAGAATAAGCTATAGGGTATTGGAGTGACGGCTATAGGGTATTGGAGTGACGGCTATAGAATATTGGAGTGATGGCTATAGAATATTAGAGTGACGGTTATAGAATATTGGAGTGACGGCTATAGGGTATTGGAGTGACGGCTATAGGGTATTGGAGTGACGGCTATAGGGTATTGGAGTGATGGCTATAGAATATTAGAGTGACAGTTATAGAATATTGGAGTGACGGCTATAGGGTATTGGAGTGACGGCTGTAGGGTATTGGAGTGACGGCTATAGCATATTGGAGTGACGGCTGTAGGGTATTGGAGTGACGGCTGTAGGGTATTGGAGTGACGGCTGTAGGGTATTGGAGTGACGGCTGTAGGGTATTGGAGTGACGGCTGTAGGGTATTGGAGTGACGGCTGTAGAGTATTGGAGTGACAGCTATAGGGTATTGGAGTGACAGCTATAGAGTATTGGAGTGATGGCTCCAAGGGTCCATAGCACTTGCTGCTCTTGTAGAGATCCTGAGATTTATACCCAGTGTCCAGATGGCAGCTGAGAAGTGTCTGTAACTCCAACCCCGGAGGATCTGAGGCCTTCTTCTCGTCTCTATGGGCGCTGCACGCAAGTACATTTAAATACATGTAGGCAAACACACACATAAAATAAAAATAAATAAATCTTGGTTGTAAGAGGCTGTAGAAATGTCTGTGCAGATTATCGTCCATATTGGGCAATGGCATTGATTAGCCTGGCTCACAACCCTGTGTCCATTAATGTATTCATTGAGGTCTTATTGTGAACAGAAAATGTTAAACTCCGGGCCTCCTTCAGGTAACGGATGTCATCGCTTCTGACGCCAAATGCTCCTGGACTGTCTGGCTCTCACTATCCTGGTTCCAACACTGAAATCCTTGAAAGATGAATGAAGAACCAAGGCACCCAGATGGGGCCACCACCTGGTCATTTCCGTCATTGACCCAGAAGCCAGGGAAGGCAGATCCTTGAGAAAAGGGGCTGCATGCACAGAGGTTCAAAGACACCTGGGTCAATGTGCTCACTTGAAATTTTGTTTCTCTCATTTGAACTTTGTAATTTGTCTTATGTAGATAATGTCTGTATCAAATCCATCTCTAAATTTACATTTTTAGAAGTCCTGTGAACAGTACTGTTTGTTCCCTTTCAAATTCCAATTGTCCATGGTAAGTATATAGGAAAGCGGCTAGGTTTTGTCCCTTAACTTTGACTCTTTCAGCCTCTGTGAAAACCAGTTGTATTAGGTACTCCATGTGTTGCTATGGTAAAATACCAGACAAAGACAACTTGAGGTAGAAGGGTTTAAAATGCACTCCGTCCATCATAGTGGCTGGAGCATGAGGTGTTCGGTCACGTGGCATCCATCATCAGGAAGCAGAGAGACAGGAACACTGGTGCTCAGCTCACTTCCTCCTTCGTGTTCAGCCCCGGAGCCAGGGCATGGAGTGAGCTGCCCACACCTAGAAACTCCCACATAGACAAGTTTTGCCCTGTGGTAATTCTAATGCACATCCAATCGATGATCACATCCAATCGACGATTGAGCTGTTATATCAGCTATCAATATCACAGCTATTAATTCCAGAAGTTTCTGTGATTGATCTTTGAGACTTCCTATATTTTTGAGACTTCCTATATCAGCAGTGCTATTACCTGCAAAAAACCATTTTCTTTCTTTCTTTCTTTCTTCCTTCCTTTCTCTTTTACTTCATCCTAAAAGCATCCATTATGTTCCCTTTCTTGAGTAATTTAATTGGCTAGGACTCTCTGTAGGATGTTGTAGGGGTACGACAAAGATAGCCCTTGGTAGCCTCTCATCTAACGGGGAAAGTTGTGGCTCCTTACCTGCTAGCAGCAAGTCTTGGCGAATTCTTTTTATCGAGTTGAGAAAAATGAGTTCCCTTCTATTCCTAGTTCACCGAGGAACAATACATCTTCCCTTACAGCAACACATAAAGTATTGCCTGCCTGCACTTTGAACTCTTGGAGGAAATGCATCTCACATCCAAAAAAAAAAAAAAAAAAAAAAAAAAGGAGCAGAGTCTAGCTATAATCCAAAGTAGTCTTTGGGGACTCGATAAGGTTATATATTCTATATATATCCGTGTGTTTTTTAAAATTTGTGCTCAGTGAAGAAGAGTGGTATGGAGGGCGATTTGGTGGTCTGGAGTGGCTTGGGAACAAGGCACAAAAACTGACTGGAAGCTAACTAGGACGGGAGTCTCTGCAGAGGGGACAGAAGCAGTAGGGGCCTCATCCTTGAGCTTGTGAGCTGAGGACCCTGTCTGACCTAGCAATCACCACCTTGTCTAATTGACCGCTTAGTGTGTGCTGTGAAACGCCAGGTTAGTTTGCTTTTTAGCATCGCTCTTTGGGGTGGTGTATGTTGGGGTGTGTGTGGAGAGTGAGGGGGTGCCGAGACTCACGTGTAAAACCAGAACGAGCGCCAGGACCGTGACAAGTCCCTCGCTCTAAGGTTGCAGAACTGGGAAACCGAAGCCGGGCACACACCAGGTGGCTGGGATCGGGACGCGCGCCCCCGCCCGGTCCACGCGCGCCGGGGCCGCCACAGCCTCACACCGGGTGGCTCCGGAGCGCACTGCCAGGCGCGCTCTCCGGAGCTCCGGCGACCGCGATCGCGCGTGCTAGGGCGCCGGCAGTGACAGGCGGGGGGCGCGGCGCTGCTCTGCCACCAGCTCCCGGCAGCTGGCGCCGGGAACCCGCCTGGAGTGGCCGGGTTGAGCCCCGAGCGACCACGGGCTTCCGGACCCTCGCAGCGGCTGCGGGGAGCTCGGGCCGCGGCTCCTCCGGCTCCAGTCTGGGCGCCCGGGGCCACTGGCTGCCGCCGCCCATGGGTATCCGAGAGTTTCCAGGCGGCGCTCCCAGGGCCAAGAGCATCGCTGTGTGAGTAGCGCCGCAGGAGCGGGAGGGGCAGGCAGGTGGTCCCCGGCACCCGGACCCTGCTCAGCCCGCACTGCCACGCTCGGGGAGGGAGGGAGGGACTGTCGTGTGCGGCTGAGCCGGGGAAGTTTCAGAACCGTCTCCCGGCCACTCGTTCCTGCTCACGTTGCCCGAGGCGCCCAGGGGAGGGCGCGGGACCCGACGCCGAGGTTCCCGGGAGCAGGGCATATGGCAAGCAGCACGAGGGGAACAGCCATGGGTCCTCACCGGTCCTCACTGACGTCTCCCCCTCTCTGCCCTTGACTCATCCCGCCTTCCCGCGACCTCAGTGGTATGAGGAGGTCACCGGACGTCAGCCCGCGGAGACTGTCCGACATCAGTCCTCAGCTCCGGCAGCTTAAGTTCTTGGTGGTGGACGAGGCCATCAAGGAGGATCTGAAATGGTCGCGCTCCGTGGAAGACCTCACTAGCGGGCCAGTGGGACTCACGTCTATCGAGGAACGGATCCTGCGCATCACAGGCTACTATGGCTACCAGCCCTGGGCGACGAGCTACAAAAGTAAGACCCCCTACGTAATCTCCCTACCCCCTGGTGGTCTCCCTGCCAGAGACACAGCAGCCAGGGAAGTGCAGAGGGAAGGACCATTGCACCCTCCCTCCTGCACACGGATTGGCAACTTCAATAAAGAGGCCTGGAGGCAGTTCTCCTGCACCGAAGCCACTGGGGGACTTTCTGTTACATTC
This sequence comes from Myodes glareolus, assembly GCF_982192425.1. Taxonomy (NCBI): domain Eukaryota; kingdom Metazoa; phylum Chordata; class Mammalia; order Rodentia; family Cricetidae; genus Myodes; species Myodes glareolus. The sequence goes on from NC_142047.1 coordinate 56,161,706, forward strand.
GCTCTGCTTTCTGCTTCCCAGATACAGCATCTTTATCTCCCCCCACCACCCAGACACGTGTCCACTTCCAAGTGACTCTGAGGACACGCCTGTTGTAGTTGTCCGTAAGAAATGCTTCAGAGAAGCAGAGTCCTTGTCTGAGTGGGTTTCTGATTGGATCCCGGTGCCCTTAGCTCAGCGGAGCTCAAGCTTTGGGGCAGCCTGGATTTTAACTATGTCAGTCCTTGACTGAGTGGGTTTCTGATTGGATCCTGGTGCCCTTGGCTCAGCAGAGCTCAGGCTTTGGGGCAGCCTGGATTTTAACTGTGTCTCTCAGACACAAATGATGAAGAGTCGCTGGACCTAGCCCTGTTTCTTTGCTTTAGGACTATAAGGGTTCTAAATGCAAGGATTTTATCTGGATCTTTCTAGATACTTAAGTGAGTGTCTGAAAAGATGAGTGCTTGGTGCCAGGTGGGGGAACTCAAACTTTACCCTGGGCATCAGCTGCCGACCTTGGCAGCCCTGATGAGCTGTGGGGGCAGGGCTTATTTGGTGCCATTTACATTTATTTTGTTTTCAGAGAGAGGAGAGAGAGAGAGAGAGAGAGAGAGAGAGAGAGAGAGAGAGAGAGAGAGAGAGAGAGAGAGAGCTGCTTGAAACAAACTCAAGATATTGTTTGAAATATCAGGATCTTGTGTCATACCTTTGTAGTTAGACACTGCAGAAAGATCACAACTTGCCCCTCAGTGGGTTGGAGAAGTGAGCATGAATCATTCATGTGTAAAAAAGTCTAGACTAACAGTTTGGTAATTCTGAATGGTCTTTTAACCTTTTATTGCTGGGGATTAGAACATGATGTATTGGTTTTTAGGGGGAAAGACATTTGCTGTATAATTTAATAATATTCACCGGTAAGAGTGTGTTTCTACTTAGATTATTCTTAACACCTTCTAGTCCAGCCACTTGGGTGTGAGCTTGTTCATTTTGTTATTTGCAGTGAATGGTACGGGGTTTGAGTGCTTGATTTCAATGGTCTGATTTGACCTTAAGTGTCCGTGGAGATCGTATGTAACTCAGTTTAAACCTTTCTAATGCTCCTGTCTGTGATTCTGCTGCTAAGATTGTTACCTGCGTTGGCTTTCTATTGCAGAAGGGAGTTCTCTGTCACGGAGAGCCTTTTAGCACAGGGTAAGAAGTTGAGTCTTTCAAAACCGAGCTTTCCTGAGGGTGTGTAGAGGATCCTGTCTTCCGGTTTGGGGAGCGTCTGTTAGAAAATAGATATTCTATATTTTGTGTCTACATTCTCTACTTTCTTATAATTAAAGACAATGCTATAAATTACAGGCTTTGAGAAGTTATCTCTCAGTCCTGAAGTCATAATAAGGTTTATTTTTATGGTTCCTTGTATCCCTGGCTCGAAAGCCATGGCTGAGGTTTGTGACTTTGGGGGCTGGTGAGCAGCTTTGGAACACGATGACTGTGTTCAGCATACTTTACAGTGAAACTTAGGAAAGACCACATAGAGAGCAAGGCACTTGTGCCCCCAACAATATTCTTAGACACCTTTTGCCCAAGGCTCCTCTGAAGGACTACGTGGGGGTAGGGAAGGCCACAGTGGTTCTTGCCCTGTGGACAAAATCCTCAGCCCATTCATTCCCTCTAACCCTGTGAGGATTCTTTCTTCTTCCAAGGTACTTCCTTGCTACTAAAATGCTTTAGGTGACAAGTGACATTTTGATGAATTAATTGGCTTTAAGTTTAAATTTAGAGGTGCTAATGTTTTATTCATGCAGCAGAAGAGGTTTTAGGGCAGCGTTCTGCTGTTTGCCATTTCTACCCAACTCTGAAAATAAAAACATGGAGGTATACCCATCTGCGGGCACCAGTTTGCTGCTTAGTTTGTTGTGTGATACATGAACTCAACCAACTAGAAGAGACAGTGATTACAAAGTGAAGTGTGTGTGTGTGTGTGTGTGTGTGTGTGTGTACACGCATGCATGTATGTGCACAGACCAGAGGGTAACCTTTGGAGTCATTCTTCAAGTGCTATCTGCTTATATTTTGAGACATCATCTCTCACAGACCTGGAATTTGCTGAGTAGGCTAGACTGATTGTGCAGCAAGCCCCAGGAAACCGGTCTGTTTCCACCTCTCCAGTGCTGGGATTTTAGACACATAACATGACAACCTGTCCTTTCATGTGGGTTCTGGGTACTGAACTTGGGCCACAATGCTTCCTAGACGAACACTTTGCCAACTGAGTTACTAAGACAGAACTCTTGGTGCTACGCTTTGGTTTAGCTCCAAGCCTTTGAACCTTGTCACTGTCGATGTCTTTTAGATCATTTTGTTGTGTGGGGGCTGCCAGTATTGAACAGTATCCTTGGCTTCTGCTCATTGGCTGACAGAAGATTGCCATTCCTCCCCCATTGGCAACCAGAGTATTTCTAGGCACTGACAGATGTCCTCTGTGGGGTGAGCCTTTGGTTCAGAACTACTTGGTTACTCTGAACCCTAAGTTTGTGCACCAACAAGCAAGCCCTCTGGGTTCTCTTCACCTTTCCTCTCCTCTTGGACCATTCTTTGGGGTTTTGTGATGGGAATACTCGATGGCGCTGGACGCTCCCACTGCTCTCCTAACTCCTCTACTGGCCCCAGTTGCTGATAGCTCCTGGAGAGTTCTTCAGCTTCTCCTAACAGCATCCTTTGCTTTCTCACCTTAGGCCAGACCAGAGGAAAAGGAGTGATTGGGATGTTTTCAGCCATTTCCCTTGCTTCCTCCCCTGATGTAGACATGGGTTGGGAGAGAGGTTAGACGGAAAGGAAGGGACCACAGTTGGGAGTGCCTCGTGTGTGTATATGGACAGGCAGCCTACAGCACCTGACATGTTTGGAACTTGGCTAATCTGCACAGGGAAATAGCATACCTAGAGTTTCCCAGATGGAACCTCCTGGTGCTTCCTCACTTGGCGGGTTCTTTGGGGACACTTGTCTCATGGCAAGACACAGAGCTGGGGAATGGAAGACGGAGTTCCTAGCACGGGTTCACCTTCATCCAGAAGCAAGGGTGACACAGCTCGCCTTAAACCAACAGCTACAGTAAGGTCAGTACAGAGAAACTGAGAAATTGTGCTTACACTGAGCAGGGACATTTCACTTTGTCAAAGGATCCCCTAATGGCTTCAGAATGGCTCTTTCTCACACTCTTTTCTAATAGAAGCACTTTTTAGAAATAGCTATGTGGAGAATGGGGTCATGCCTCACTGTGCAGAAGTCTCTTCTGGGTCTCTTTACAATGTGCCTGGTCTAAAACACTCCAAAGAGGATTAATTGCTTTTATATGCATTCATTAATACCACACAGTGTCAACATGTTGGGATAGACGTGAGCAGGGCTAGCGTGTTGAGATGAAAATGATTTGATCTTAGAATGCTGTTGGGTTTAGTATTAAGCCATTCATAGGGTGGAAAACAAGCCAGTCACCGTCTCTAGCTTCCTCCCACCAGCCAAGGCTATGTGAACTTAGGCCAGGAGCATGTAGCGGATGAGGGTAGACATTTTCTGTTTGAAGTCTCCAATATGTAGCGCACAGAGTGGAAAGGACATGGATGTTTCTGGCTCCTCCAGGATCAAGCATTGCAGCAGCTTTGTATGCGGTGAATAGACAGGCTTCTGGAGGTGACAGTCTTCTTGGTTGCTGTGCCAGATGCTATGTGACGTGATTCCCGGAAAGACATAGGTAAATGTGTATTCAGCCCAGATAGGGAACCAATGACAGGCCAAAGAGACCATATCACTGAAGTCTAGCTTGGTAAATCAGTGAGTTTATTGGTGTTACTCAGAGGGGTGTCATGTGAGGTTACATACAAGAGCAGGGATCACACAAAGGCAGCTGCATCTCTGAAAGCTGCACTAGCATGGGTGCTAACTTGTGGAAGCTGCATCCCTGGAGCCACATGCAGAACTTGCAGGCAGGTCCGAGAGTCTGCTCCATGCTCTGGGCTAATCTGAGTTCCTTCAGTCCCTCCTATTTCTAGATGCTTAATGAAGGAGGGGCTTTGTGAATCTACTCAATTTGAGGGACTTCCTGAGACTTATGAGTTGCTTACTTCCTGGGTCTTAAGAAACTCCCTTCCAGATTTCCTGAGTCTCAATGAGCTTCCTCAGAACTTTCTAGTTTCAAAGAGCTTCCCTCCAGGATGGAATACATCAACTCAAGAAATGGCTGCTTAGCACCCTTTCAGATTGATCTGTGTGCATAGGCTGCCAGCAGAGCTTCATGCATAATGAGATGCACAATACCATTGAGGTCACCAGAGCACAGCTTCTGCATGACTGGACCCTTTGGAATAACACCAGTCAAATCGGCAGCTCACAAATGACCTGCTTGAGGGCCTGATGATTTATGCTGTTCTAAAATGGTGTGAAATACAAGAGATGAGGGAGCAGGTGAGTGGCAAGTCGGGGATCGTCAGAAGACAGCTTTACTGAGAGGCCAGTGCCGTAGTCAGAGTTCTATTGCTGTGAAGAGACACCGTGACCACAGCAACTCTTATAAAGGAGAGTATTTAATTGGGGCTGGCTTACAGTTCAGAGGTTTAGTCTTTTATTGTCATGGCTGGAAGCATGGCAGGCAGATATGTGCTGGACAGAGTTAGCTGAGAGTTCTACATCTAGATTGGCAGGCAGCAGGAAGAGACGGACTCTGGGCCTGGCTTGAGCATCTGAAACATCAAAGGGTGACACACTTCCTCCAACAAGGCCTCCACTCTTAATCCCTGCCCAGTAGCTTCACTCACTAATGCCCAAGCCTTCAAATATATGAGCCTACGGGGGTGTCTCTATTCAAACCACCACAGTCAGAGAGTAGATTTGGTTCTCAAGTATAAGTACATATTAACTATTTACTAAGATGTTTTGAAAATTAAAGCATAGAACCTGGGGCTAGGAAGATGGCTTGCCCAGCTCAGGGCTTGTCAAGTGAGCTTGAGAACTTGAGTTGTATCCCTAGCACCCATGGAAAGACAGTCATGATAACACACGCCCGTGACCCCAACACTAGAGAGGCAGAGGTGGGGGCTCCCTGGCCAGTTATTCTAGCAGAATTGGTGATTTCCAGATTCAGTTAGAGACTCTGTCTTAAAAAAAGATAAGGTGGGGGTGTATATTAGTCAGGGACCGAACTTACAGAATGAATCTATACATACAGACTTGGGGATTTGTTAGAATGGGTTGCAGGCTGTGGTTCAGCTAATCCAACAGTGACTGTCTATCAACAGAAGGTCCACGAATCCAGTAGTTGTTCAGTCCATGAGGCTGGATGACTCAACTGCTCTTCAGTATGTACTGAGATCCCAAAGAAATAGGTGCTGATGCCCGTGAAAGAACAAACTTGCCAGTGAGAGCAAGCTTCCTTCTTCCCTGTCCTTTGTATAGGCTGCCAGCAGAAGGTGTGGCCCAGGGAACCCAGCATAGGATTGGTACTAGATCCCCACAGTTTGAGACTGGCCTGGGAAACTTTCAGAAATCCCATTAAGCAAATAAACCAAACCCAGAAACTGTGGTTGACTCTGGGGTGACTTCAGGAATGAAGGGGCTGTGAGGTGGTTATTGTCTGTCTGTGTGGGCAGGAAGCAGGGGAGACTGGGCTAGAGGTGTCAGCAGGTGTGTGGGTCACAAAACAACCATGCCGCTCTCCAGGACCCTCTCATTCCTTTCTCTCCTAAATGAAGGTCGTGCTGAAGGTCGTGCTGAGGCTCCTTCAAGCCCCCAAGGTTCCACCGCTCTCATACCACAGCCCCCTTGTCCCTGTGTATCGTGAGGAGAAGCTGGATTTTATTTTGTGTGCTTGAAGTTTTCTCCCTGGAGAAGGTTCCCGGGCCATTTCTTTCTGGGGTCTATGTAGGATAAGACACATAGTCCCAGTTCCACTGGTTTCCTTGCTGTGTCATGGACAGCCTGAGGGAGGAGGGGTTTATCTCAGCGCTGGATTCGGAAGACTCACTCACTCCACCATAGCAGAGCAAAGCTGCTCACATCGTGGGCCAGGAAGCAGAGGGGGCGTGTGTTGGCACTGTGCTGGTTTCTCACAACCCCCTTGTATTCCATACAGACCCCCATGGGATGGCATCCCCCCTCCCCAAATTCTCCTCTGGAAATGTACTTATAGGCACACCCAGAGGCGTGTCTCGGTTTCTCAGGTGATTCTAACCCCAGTCCAGTTGACAGTGACAGTCACTACCACACACACCAAAGAAAGCCTAACTGGAAGGGAGAGATCACTGCTGGTTTCTGAAATAACTTAGGCCCGGAGCCTCCGGCATCCCGATGACACCCAGGCGCACCAAGTGGATAAGTACTTGCTTGTCCCTCGTCAAGGCATGAATAGATAGATGTGTGTGCATGTATACACACACATGCACATGTGGGTATTTGCGTGTGGAGGCCAGAAGTCAACCTCAAATGTCATTCTGCAGGTACTGCCCCCCTTTCTTTCTGGGACAGTGCCTCTTACCAGCCTAGAACTCATCAAGTAGGCAAGACTGGTCGATCTGTGAGGCCCAGGGATTCACCTGTCTCCATCTCCTCAATACTGGGGTTACAAGAATGCTCACTCTACTGTGCTTCTTTACATAGGTCCAGGGGGTCGAACTTGGATCCCCATGTTTGCATGACAAACTTTTTACTGGCTGAGCTTTCTTCCAAGACTTATATATATTTTTCCCATGATATTTGGTCCACTTCATTAGTCAGTATGCATCCATCAGGAGAGGAAGAAAGTAACTGCAGAACCACAAAGGGACCCTGCAATTAGGAGATTGGTAAATTATTTGGGTGAATGATGGTAGCAAACCTCTGAACAACCGCCTAGGATGTGGCCACAAATGTTTCTCATTTGCAGCTTGAGGTAGCTTTGCTGCACAGGTCTGCAGGGGTTGCAGTGCTGCACTAAGATGGTTTGTAGCCCAGAAGGCTACAGGCTGTGTGGGACTCCTGGATGCTGAGCTACGTATTCGGTGTAATGTCTCAGACAGTTTTCTGGTTTGACAAATGTTTTTCTGTGGTGTTCAAATCTTCTCCTAGTCAGTGTGATGTGTGTCATCTCCAATACAGGACTAGATCTGAATCTGCTAGGAAATTATTTTTATCCTCTTCACTGTCTACTGGCAATAATAGAGTCTATAAAAATCTGGTATATCCTAAAAGTTTTATCCAGGGTAGGGATGAAAGTGCTTCCCAGCGCATGTCAGCTCAGGTTTCAGGGTTCTCGTTTTAGAAAATGAGATTGCCCACTTTCAATACATACATAAAATTCCATCTTCTTTTTAAGAATAGATAGAGTTATCATTGTAGGTATGAAAGAGTTGAGTTTGGGCAGCATTCTGTCTGTACCATGTGTGTGTGTGCGGGGGGGGTAACAAACATTTTTTTATGATGGGTGTGCATTGTATTGTCATTCAATACCAAGAAATGACTTCCTCTTCCTCCTTTTCCTTCTCTTCATTCTTCTCTTTCTCCTCCTTCTTCTCTGTCTATCCAAAACTCACCAAAGAGGGTTAAGAAGATGGCTTGGTTAGTAAACTATTTGCTACACAAGCATGAGAATAACATCCAGTGCCAACCTCTAGACTCCTCATGCACATATACACATATGCACATGTGGGTGCATGCATGCACAGATGGGCCATACATGTACATGTGGATATACTCACATGCACATATACATGCAAATGAGGACACACACATACATGTGCGCATTCTCACATACACACACACACACAACTGTCTAAAGAAATGTTTTGAAGATTATGCAAATATTGTAAACCAGAATAAAAAACTTCAAGAGCTTATCCAAACTGTTTCACTCTGTCAGCAATTTATCAAATATTGAACATAGAAATATTTCAAAGGTTATCTGATTTTATGCAGTAGATATATATGGGTGCATATAAAATATTTAAGTCATTGGAATACAATCTTTTTTAAAAAGATTTATTTGTTTTATTTTATATGTGGATGTTCTGCTCGAATGTATTTCTGTTCAGCCCATTTGCATACAGTGTCCTTAGAAGCCAGAAGAATCTTCTGGAATGGAATTATAGAGGGTTGAGAGCTGTAGATTGGGTGCTAGAAACCAAACCCAGATCCTCTGCAAGAGCAACAAGTATTCTTAACCAGGGATCCACCTTTCCAGCACCTAGAATTTCTTCTTAACACCCTAGGTCAGGTGGCTCTATAGGCACATCAATGTGTTTGCTCTGCCATAGACAGTGTTTATCTAGTGCTTCTCTCAGAAGACATCTGAGGCGTCTTGGTGTTGGGTCAGAGAGAAGAAGAAAGGGGCATTTCCCGCTGTGCTGGGTATAAAATGTTCCCTCGAAGATGCATGTGTTCCAAGGTTTGTTTGTCCATCAGGTCAAGGGGCGTTTACAAATGATCATGAGGGCTCTGATTCCATCCATGGTTGGACTAATCTACTGATAGACTTACTGTTTGATGGCACCATAGCCAGGGTCAGGAGCCGGGAGGGAGAGCCTAATTGGAGGAGGGGTTTGCCTAGGAAGGGCATGTTTTGTCTGAGGACCCTTCCTTCTCTTCCTCCTGTCTACCAGGAAGAGAGACGCTTTCCCCAAGGCCCTTCTGCAATGATGTTTCTGCCTTGCCAACAGTCTAAACATAACGGGGCAGCCAAGCATAGACTGCAAAACTCCAGAACTGTGAGCCAGTGGGAATCTTTCCTCCCTTAAGACATTTTTTTCCCTTGGGCATTCGTTACACCAACAGAAAACTCTCTCACACACATTCTACCTGGCCCCTTCAGCACCATTTCTTGATGGTGTTGCTGAGAAGTCTGTGAACCAGGAGGCGGCTCATAAAAATGACTGCATAGAATTCCAGACATTTCTATGGAGCGAGGATTCTTTTGTGAATCCTCTCAGAGCAGATGAAGTAGCAGCACATACATATCCTTTTATTTATAAATGCATACCCACCAACTCACAGATCGGTGTCTCTGTCATTCATCATCATTCGTTTCTTCAGTTATTGAAGATTCCCACTGCTTCTTTATGGTAATAACCACACCTATCCTCAGGTCAGCAGTGTGCACGTGAGGTCCGGTCACCCAACTCAATCTATAAATTGCATTGGTTCCCATTCATTTTTTTCTTGTCTTGAGTCATCTCACAAGTGTACTACATGCCTATATATATATATATATATATGTGTGTGTGTGTGTGTGTGTGTGTGTGTGTGTTAATTTGCATCAACATTGCATCAATACTGACCAACCGAAGACTAATTGCTATAGTATGTAAACCATACTACATGATGCTCTCTTGAGTAGACCATCATAACTACTTAGACTCAGCATGAGAAAGTATTAGAGCAGTGATTCTCAACCTGTGGTTCACGACCCCTTGAGAGCCAAACAATCCTTTCACAGTGCTTGCTTAAGACCATTGGGAAACACAGATATTCACACTACAATTCATAACAGTAGCAAAATCACAGGTATGAAGTAGCAACATGAGGAACTGTATTAAAAGGTCACCACATTAGGAAGGTGGAGAACCTCTGTGTTAGAGGGACACAGGCAGACAGGGAAGGCCAGTGGGTTCCCTGAGATGACAGCTTCTTGTTCCCAGAAGACATTTAAGGACAGATAACAGAAAAGCATGGGGGTGGATATCTAAGAACAAATAGGGAAAGGGAGAAACATCCAAGCCAGAGTCCATTTAGCAGACTTCCAGTTTTAGGGCCCTTCCCATCCCTTCCTTCCTCAGCTTGGTCTTCTGTCTTTCTTCAAGGTTCAATTCTCCATCCCTCCAACGGATCAAGCTCTAAGACTCGCCTAGATCCCCGCCAGCATCCCCATCACAAGTGGAGGTTTAAGCTTCAGTGAACTCATTTTCTCGCTGCTTCTGTAGACTTTCTTTCTCATGCCATAACTAGGATTCTAATTTGTTGACAGAGCCCAAAGATCAAGCCTTTTTCTCTTTCTCATGAAATTATACAGCAGCAAAGATTCTTGACTGGGTCAACGAAATTAAGCTCCATTTTCTTTGCTGATGTTTTCTGTTGCAGGCATTCCATCTCCTTTGCCGAGCCCAAGAAAGCTAGCTGAGACTTGCTTCTTCTCTGGCTGGGCGGGGGGGGGGGGGGGGGAAGGTCTGTTTGCAAGAACACTAACTAGAATTCAAACAGGTTGTGATACACTCCCAGCACCCACGTTCTCACCCGGGCGGTTGTACACCCGTACTCTCTACCATTCCTTTAGGTGAGAGTCCCCAAGTCCAGCGATGTGATCCTTGAACGGATTTTCACTGGTGGCCTAAGAACAGTAGCACTTCTCCAGCTCAGGGGACTCGATGGCAGTGACATTTCTAACGCACGTCTGTGTTCCTGTATCTTCAAAACCCAAGCATCTCGGATTGGCAGCTCCTTGCTTTAGTTAATCCGGGGTCCCTTCTCTACAAGTGTGTGCATCTGGGCCTATAGTCTGGGATCCAAAGACTTTGCTGAGCGCCAACACAGACTGAGGCGGGTTCCCGGGAATGTCATTCATCCGGCTTCCATCTTCCTGATTGTCTGCCTCTTTTTCTGTTCTTTGTGAGGAGTATGTGAAGCCTGAACTCATAGGAAAGCTGTGGGTTTTTTTTGTGTGTGTGGGGGGGATTCCAGCTTATCCTGGTCCATTAAGGGGTCTAAAAGTCGTTGGAATCAAGACCTAATCATGCCCTCAATTTTAGCATGGCTTTGGACTTTTATATACAGAGGGAGGTGACTTAGGTGCTGTGATCCCTTGGCCATCTGAAACCAGATAAGAGGTGAAGAAGTAATAAAATGACTGTCTTGCAGACCGCGAGGTCTCTTTCCCAGGCTTCTGTGTGTAGAAGGGCTGTCTCCTTTTCTATGTGGCATTGGATGGGTGGCTAGCTTTCAGGGTGGTGCAGGAGAATTATCTGTATTCTGTCAATCATGTATTTTAATAAAACGCTGATTGGCCAGGCAGGAAGTATAGGCGGGAAAACCAGACAGGAAGTAGAGGTGATGCAATGAGAACAGGAGAATTCTGGGAAGCAGGGAGTTTTCTACCATTCCTGTACAGACCACCGAAGAGGGAACATGTAAGCTGTCACACTGAGAAAGGTACTGAGCCATTATGGCTAACACAGATAATGATAATGGATTAATATAAGTTACAAGGACTAATAAGAAGCCTGACCTAATGGACCAATCAGTTTATAACTTATAGAGATCTCTGTGTGGTTGATTTTCCTTGGGGCATGCCGGTTGTGGGGTACCGGGCAGGACGGAAACCCCAACAAGCCGGCCCCCTCATGCTACATCAGGGAACTATTCTAAAAAATCCATCTTGGAGACAATTTAGAATATTTGCTTGCTGCGGCTTATGGGATTATTTTTTACTAGGACCATCTTCTTAAGCTTCATAACCCTTTGTGTGATTTTAAGGGAGGTGCTCCTCATCCTGAACAGGTCAGGGGTCAGTGTCAGGTCTGTGATGCACTTTCAAACAGTTCTGCATAAGCGAGTGTCAGCAGACAGATCAAAGAATGCACAAAAAGTCGTAGCAACAATTCAGTATTTGGTGAATTTAAGCAATAGATGCCAAGCTTCTTGGCCATGAGAGCACTTTCCAAACGAAACTGTCACCGTTCCAGTCACGGAGTAGCAGAGTTCAGGCTTGCTGGGGGAAAGCTGTGTGAATTTAGCTCAGGTTATTATATCCGAATTCAAAAAAAAAAAAAATCTGGGAGAATAGCATGACTCTGACCTCTGTCCTCGGGAAAAAGAGAGTTGGGGTTCAGCCCACCCACCAGCCAGCAGCCGAGAACTGCTGCCCCATGTAGGAAGGACCACGGTACTGTCCTTGTTGCTGTGATGAAGCACACAATAGCAGCAACTTCAGGGGGGAAGGCTGGTGATTTGGCTCTCAGTTTGAGGATGTGATCCATCGTGGTGGGGAAGGCATGGCAGCAGGAGCACAAGGTGGCTGGGCCCACCTCACCCACAGACAGGAAGCAGAGAGAGATGAACGCTGGTGCTCAGCTCACTCTCTCTTTACTGTCAGTGCAGGACCCAGCCTGTGGGATGCCGCTGCTGGCGTTCAGGCAGGCTTTCCCCTCCTCAGTTAAGTCTCTTAGGAAACACACTCACAGTCTCACCTAGAGGTGCACTTTCTAGGTCCTTCTAAAACCTGCCAGGTGAAGATCAACACAGCCGGGCCTACAGAACGCCCTGCCTCTACTTCCCTCTAACCCCTACCACGTCACTGTCCCACAAATAGCCTGTGTGTTGTACAATCTTCCTTCTTTTCGTGAAGGAAATCGTCTTTCCTGGCAGTTTAGACTTCTAGCCCCTCACCAGCTGGCTTAGCCTCCTGTGCCCTAAGACACAAAAACGTGCCTAGATTCAGGGCCTCCAACCTTGTTTTAATTGGTGCCCGCTGTCCTGTCACCCCCGCCCCATGCTGGCCCCTGTGACTGTCCTTCCCCCCTGAATTGTGTCTCCTCTCTTTGCACGTCACGTGCATTGTCCTTCCTTGTCCTTCCTCTGCTTTCAAAGCGCCCTCTCTACCTTCATTTCACCCCAGCCCTCACACACTTAAATCTTGATTCTGGATATGAGGGAAAGAGGAGACTTGAGATACTTTCACCTAACGGTGGTCTCCATCTCCGCCCATTTTCCTGCAAACGACAGAATTTCATTCTCCTTTATGGCTGAGTAAAACTTCACCGTGTGTATGCAACTGTATGCACTCGCATGTACCGCATTTTCTTTGTCCATTCTCCTGAGCCGGTTCCCTCGCTCGGCCGCTGTGACCCAAGAAGCAGGGAGCAAACACGTGCGTTTATTTCTGTGTTATCTTGTCGGCTTGTCTTAAGTTTTCTTCTGTGAGATGGGTTCTCAGAAATGTAATTACTGGTCAAAGGACTTGCGAATGGGCGTCACTAGCGAGCAACCCTCACTCCAGAGTTCACACTTCCCGAGCCCCTTACCTACTGGACACAGATGTATCTTCCTTTTTTCCTTCCAGTCTCTACCACCAGAAACCCTGGCTTGCTGTGCTTCCATTTAGCGTAGGCAGCTGAAATAGTCTGGGAGGCAGACTGTTCTCTTTCCACACACCTTATATGGAGGTAGCTAGGTTGCCGAGTCCCCGAGAGACTGCCTTTCCCCCATTTCTGTAGCTATGGTATTTCTGCCCATCATTACTGTAGTGATACGGTCATCATTCTCCAAGGTCCATTAGGACCCTTTGCAAGAAGCCCGCTTTACCTGCGTTGATGTTGTCTTACGCTAACTTTGCTACAGGAGCAGGTACACGACTCACATTCTCAACTGCGCCTAAATGATCATTGGTTTAACGTGCTGCCATCCCATGACAGCAGGATAAGTTAGGGAAATCTCCAGAGGACAGAACCTGGCAGTGCCTCCAGCATCTAAGCAGTGGCTGGCGTGTTTGTGGGATCCGTTGGATACATTTTGATGAGACTTTAAAATCAGTTAGTCTATGAGTTGAATGCTCAATGCCTGCCAGGGAATCACCTTTCCATATTACAGGAAGGGGATGCTTTCATTCACCATTATCTTTGGGACTGCTGATTGTTAACCCGTGAGGCTAATTGCTTTTTGTTTCTTATGCAAAGGTCTTGATATGTATGTAGTCTAGGCTGGCCTCACTTTCACAATCCTCCAGAAGCTACATTTAAAATAAAAATGATTCCGTTGAATCGGAAAGCTGGGCACACGATTCCTATATGCACTTGGATGAGTTTGAGCAGATGTTGCTGTGAAGCTGTCACCATGGTGAAGAGGAGCTTGTCCATTCCCTCTGTTGGCTTCCTTGTGTCTCTTGGGGTGCCCCTTGGTAAAAACAAGAATTCTACTCTGGGCTTGTATGGTTCTGCTTTGCGTTTCTTGGCCAGAGTCTCACTCTGTAGCCCAGGCTGGCCTGGAACTGAAAGCAGCTCTCATGCAAACGATTCTCCCAGTGGGAAAAGACTGTGCAAAGTGGCCGCGAAGACCTCAGAAACTATAAGCATACACAAAGGGCCCCTCATTCCAGAGCAGACACAAGTTATGCCAGGTGCCGGAAGTTTCCTGAAACTGCTGTCTGGTTAATGGTAAAGTATGAAGTTAGCCCTGTGATAGGGACAGAAGGGTTATGCAAAGTTCCTTAATTAGATGGTGCTACGGGAACATGCCCCTATCTGCGGCACAGAGCTGGAAGATTAATGATTGACCATTCTATGCCCCACGAGGCATTTGGCTTTTGTGTTTGGAGAATATAAAATATATAACAGGTAAAGAAGGTGTGCTGGCTAGTCTTATGTCAACTTGACACAGAAACTAGAATTATCTGAAAGGAGGGAACCTTAAGTGAGAAAAGGCCTCCAAAATATCCAGCTGTAAGGCATTTTCTTAGTTAGTTATTGATGGGAGGGCCATTGTGGGTGGTGCCACCCCAGGACTGGTGGTCCGGGGTTCTGTAAGAAAGCAGGCTGAGCAAGCCATGGTAGCAAGCCAGTAAGCAGCACCCCTCCATGGCCTCTACATCAGTTCCTGCCCTATTTAAGTTCCTGTCCTGACTTCCTTCGATGATGAACAGCAATACAGAAGTGTAAGACGAATAAATCCTTTCCTTTCCAGCTTGCTTTTCGGTCATGGTGTCTCCTCACAGAGATAGTGACCCCTTAACCAAAATAGTGGGATTTTTATAGTTCTGCTAATAATTGAAAATTCACATCAGAAGTGTGTGTGTGTGTGTGTGTGTGTGTGTGAGAGAGAGAGAGAGAGAGAGAGAGAGAGAGAGAGAGAAAGAGAGAGAGAGAGAGAGAGAATGAATCACCTATGGAAGCAAGCAAGCTCAACAACCTTATTTGTTGAGCCAAAGTCTCAACTAGACCGGCTGGTCGGTGAGCCACAGTCTCCACCTCTTTTATATAGGCTCTGGGGATCAAACTCGGGTGACTAACTGACGGGGAAGAGGATTTTCCTTTGGTTTGTGTTGGTGCAGGACCTTGATAGATGGGAATGGGTGATTTGAGGTCAGTACTGATGGCTGGACAGTGAGCTATGTTTGAAGAAAAGACACAGCTATTTAAATGGTCTTTGCCGCTCACCCCAAGGCCAGACTGTCAGTAGAAGCCTTATTCACAGAGCATGCCTGGAAGTCCACTGCGTGCCTCTAGATTCTGACTCAACAGGAAATAAAATCAAAAGTTGTTCAGTCAGGTGATGGACCGGAAATGGGCCTCTCTTTCAGAGCACATGCTGAAGAAATAAGTAACAAGGCCAGCAATGTTCCCATGTGGTGATGTCTCGGACTCCTGAGGAAAAATAGTTTGAAAGAGGGGCTCAGAAAAATGTTTTTCCAAATGCCCCATTGCACCCTGACAAGGATTCTGCGATTTCACTCATCTCTCAGGGTGCACATTGCAGGGTACACCTAATGCTTGGTAAGCCAGAAGCCTCCCCTCTGGGACCAGAACACAGCCACTGTGAGTGTCAGAGATGGGTTTTCAGAGTTTCTTAAGCCCAAGCTGCAGCAGGAACAGCCTGGCACTGCATATACGGTGCCTCCTGGGCAGCTATGGGTTCTCTCGGCTAGTCAGAGTAAGGAGGGCACCACGAGATGCATACAGCATGAACCATGAAGAAGACTGCCAGGCAGGAAGCAGTGCAGCAGGATGGCAAGGCAGCCCCTGTGCCCACACTCCCGGCATCAGCTGCTGAAGTTGCCGTCAGGGGATTGGCCTCTGAAGCGGAGAGTCCCTTGGTCAGGTGCCCTTTGTTGCTCCACAAAACCAGGGTCTATGCCATCAAACAGGCAGAATTCCAACTGAGTCGGATCAACCACTAACTTTGCCAATGGCCTAATTTTTGTTTGAACTTTTTAATAGAGTAAACATTTTAAAAGATTAAATATGTTACCTGAGAGTAGGGTGAGATTCATGGAGAGTCGCTGTTAGGGAGGAAAGGAGGAAGGGAAGGAGGGAAGGGGGAGAAAGGAAGAGGGAGGGAGGAAAAGGGCGGAGCTCTAAGGTGAGCCCTGATGCCCGGTCTGGCTGCTGTGCATGTGAATTTTGGCGCTGGCATGCCCAGTTGGCCTGTGGTCCTCCTCATATCCTTCCCTTCTCAAGGGTACCTGTTTGTGTACCAGTGATGGCTAGGGCACTTACTTGAGAACTGTGGATTTTTAATCCTTGAGTTTCGCCAAATGTGGCATTTCCTTCTATTTGCTTTTGATGCTTTGGGACAAAACCCAAGATAAGGGAAGACAATTGGCTTTATGTCACCATCTTTAAAATCCAGGGCCTGACTCAAATGGAAGACTTTGCCCTTTGGCCTGTAAGTGATGATCAGTCATTAAAACGTCTGAGGTAGTATGGAGACAGAACCTCGGAGTTAGCACTGTGGAAGCTTTACATCAGACGGAGAAAAATGAGCTTGATGGCCCGAAATAAGGTGATGGTGGCCGGGCAGTGGTGGGCACGCCTTTAATCCCAGCACTTAGCAGGCAGAGGCAGGCGGATCTCTGCGAGTTCAAGGCCAGCTTGGTCTACAGAGAAAGTTCCAGGACAGCCAGAGCTACACAGAAAACCTCTGTCTTGAAAAACAGAAAAAGATTTAAGGTGTTGGTGGGATGGGGCCACCAAGAACGGAGCGGATATGAGAAACACGAAGAAGGAGACAGCACTGTTTGAATCCACGCAGATTGGATGAGGGGAAGAGGGATGAGGAGTGGCTTAAAATTTAAAAGGGGGCGCGGTGTGGAATAAGCAGGGTGGTGGAGCAACAGCTTTGAGTTTACACGGCCTTAGAACCGGGGAGAAAATGAAGAAGTCTTCTGAGAGTGAGTCTGAGTCCATCCTAGAGTTATCCCCGTGGGCGAGTGACAGACTGGAGAGACACATGAGTGGACACACGAGTGGACACATGAGTGGCCGTGTCTTCCTCTCTCACTCCAGAGCACGGCAGTGACCAGCACAATCCCCATGATTCCCCACCCTTGTGAGGAGACGGAGACATCCCACAGTCCTGGCTGAGGGCACCTGGCTAACAGGGGTGAGATGGAGGAGGGGGTCACCCGTACCATGCAGGGGGACATTTGAATCTTCAGGTGACAGGGAAAAACAGAGATGTCAGAGGCCAAGAAGGAGTCCTTTGAGCGTGGTGGATATCAGAATGGAAGAAAGAAGATGAAAGTAAGAGCCAAGCCCAAGAGGAAAGGCACAGCAAGAAGTGTGTGTGCCCAGAGTTCAAGTGTGTGTGCATGTGTGTGCATGTGTGTGCGTGTGTGTGCATGTGTGTGCATGCGTGTGTGCGTGCGTGCATGTGTGTGCACGTGTGTGCGTGTGTGAGCGTGCATGTGTGTGTGCACGTGTGTGTGTGTGTGTGCGTGCATGTGGGGGGGTGCCTGCACGCATGTATTTGTATGTGCATGTGGAGGTCAGAGGACAGCCTCAGGTGTTGGTCTCCAGGAACCCTCCACATTTATCTGAGTCAGGATCTCACACTGGCCTGGAACATCACCAGGTAGGCTGGGCCATCTGGCCAGTGTGCTCCAGGGATCTGCATGTCTCTGCTTTTGTCTTGATTACGTTCACGGCCTACCACATCCAGCTTCTAAATAGGTTCCGGAGATCCAACACAGATCCTTGTACTTGCAAAGCAAGCACTTTACTGACTAATCCATCTCCCCAATCCAAAAAAGAGAAAAAAAAAAATTAAAGTGTCATCCAACAGCAAGATGTAGCCCAGGCTGAAAACGCTACTTCCACTCAGTTGCCAAGGCCACAGACCCACCGTCCCTCGGCAGGAATGACTGTGTGCGTGCAGCTCTTCCACAGAGAGACACTGACATTCCAGCCAGTGGGACATGCAGGAAAAGGGTAAGGGCAACAAAGACAAAATGGCCAGTCATGCTGGGTGTCATGCCAGGGAAGGAACATGGCCAGCAGAAGATACTGTGGAGAGTCTTAAGATATGGAAAGGCCTTTGTCACTGACCTGATTTCCTATCAACTCCGGTACTGGAAAGCAGTCCCGAGCATCCTCTCTGGCAGGGGCCGCCACATGGCCCGGTTCCAGACAGTGAGAACTCTGTGTCAAGAGGGCCCTTCTAGATCCACGGGCAAAGCTCCACCCGTACAGAGCAGTGTCCCCTGGGACTTCCCTTCCTCCCAACTGAGATTCTGACTGTACAGCCCCCCACATTGTCCCACCTGAAGATGAAGCCCCCCGCCCCAGGGGTGGCAGACTTGAAAAGTCGAAGCAGGAAGGGTGTTCGCTGACATCCCTAAACAACCTCAGCACCCAGGCAGCTTCAGTGTTCTTTTCAGCCAGGCTGAGAAATGCAACCGAGCTCATCTTGAACAGAGCCCGCTAATCCTATTCGGAGTTGTAGGAAGAGAGGTTAAAATTCCTTTCTACCTTTCTTGAGAGTCCAGTAGTTTAGCTACAGACCACACTCCTGTTTGCTTGGAACCTGCTCTCCCTCCCTGCCACTCCCACATCAGGTCCCTGTTTAAAGAACGTCCCAGGGCCGGCGATGTGGCTCCATGGGTAGGGTTCCTTCCTGGTATGCGTGAGGCTCAGCGTCCAGTCTCTAGCACCATAGAAATAGCTGTGGTCCCAGCACTGGTGACGTGGAGAGGAGAGGATTAGGAGCCAGGGTCATCTCTGATACATACCAAGTTTGAGACCTGCCTGTGACAAGGGAGGGGATGGAGGGGACAAAAGGAGATTCCACCCCACCAAGCTTCTGATCCCTTAAGCCAGGGGTGGCGGAGCAGGACAAGTGGCCAGTCAGCCTCCACTCCAGGTTCTCTGAGGAGAGGACCTAGAATGCAACCATCTCCCTTGCCTCTACTCTGGACAAGGTCCTTCCCTTGGGCACTTCTCCCCTCTACCACACACACACACACACACACACACACACACACGTACACACACCACCCTCAAAAGGAATGACAGAAGAGTATGTGCATCTCCTGAGCCCTGGGCCTCTCCGAGTCAGAAAGACAGACAGACACAGAACTGGGGAGATGCCGCAGAGGGGTGCCCTGCACATTGCACCTGACGGCTGGTGGCCTGCACATTTTCTGTTGAAGGCCATTGGGCATGAGTGTCTGGCCTGCTCCCCATCCAGAGGCTTCCTGCCAGCAGTTGTGGGACAGCAAGCGACAGAGACTGACCCTGACCTTCCACATGGAGGAGGGGACACCTGCACTCCGGCTAGTTATGAGGATTTACCTGGAGTGGGCTGCAAGGCTTCCCATCCAACAACCTCTGCTGTTTCCCCAGTTCTGAGGAACCAGAGCCTAAGAGAAGCAGGCATGGGAGTACAGAGGACCCTCCTTCATCACTCTAATACTTCCAGATATCAGCAATCTTCCCAGACCCTGAACCTCAACTTTCTATGTATTGAGTGGTAAGCAAGGCGGGCAGGCAGGAGACATATCTTTGTTGTGGTGACCAGTGCTCTGAGTCCCCAGGACACTTCCTGTCAGAGTCCCTGTGCCCTGCTCTACCGAATGACATGAGCGTATCTGAATGTTGTACACGCCTGTGGTTGTGCAATAAAATTTGTCAAGACCTAGTGGCACAAAGGCCAAGGGCTCTATGCCTTGTGGTTTGGTGGACTCACTAAGTCTGAGCTCATGGCTCTTCTGCTTAGCTCTGAGGCCTTCCCTGTGGTTCAGATCATAAGAGAGGAGGGTTCCACTTGGTGGGATACTCACTGAGGATGTGGGGTGACCTCACGCGCCCCCCAACCCATGGCCTCTCCACCTGCTTTCTCCAGTGTCTGATGACTAGCCCAGAAATGGAAGTGACATCTCTTCCATGGACTTTGCCACAGTAAAGATTCTGTGATGTGCTTCTCTGCTTTCTAAGCTCTTTGTGATGATACCCCTGCCCCAGTCCCCAAACCATCTCTAAATAGCAGCTGCCAACTCAAGGTAGTTCATCCAGTGTCTTTTAGATGCTAGGGACACAGACTGGAGCAACCACTACTTTCCTCCCAGTAGATGAGATTTCCCAGGACTGCCATGTTTATCTCAGTCCTACTTCTTTAGTCCATCAGAAGGGATGTGTGGACTGGCATGGGGTTGTCACAAGGATCAGTTGAACAAATGCATGAATGGGCACCCTCATGACTATGGGACCAGGTCCAGTCAGGCTTCACAGGGGAATGTGTGGAGTCCACTCCCTTTGGTTCATCTAAGTGATACTTGATGTCCATTTCAACACAGAGACCTTATGAGCCTTGATACAGAGTGGGGAGTGTCTAGGAAGAGGATGACGTATTGTGAGGGTCATGAGAAAACATGACGCTTTAACTCTGCCATCTCCTTCACAGGCTTATGTTTTGAACACAGTGTCCCCAGCTGGTAGACCTGCTTTGGGACATTGTGGATCCTTAGGATGGGAGATTGGGCTAACAGAATATGTCTCTTGGGACAAGTCTTTGAGGGTGATAGCCCAGCTCCACTTCTGGCCTGCACTGTCTACTTCCGGTACTGATAAGATGTGAGGAGTTCCAAGCCACTGTGAGCTCCTCCATGACGGACTGTACCGTCCCGGACTGTGAGCCAAGGGTGAGCTCCTCCATGACAGACTTTACCGTCTCAGACTGTGAGCCAAGGATGAGCTCCTCCATGATGGACTGTACATCCCAGACTGTGAGCCAAGGGTGAGCTCCTCCATGACAGACTGTACCATCCCAGACTGTGAGCCAAGGGTGAGCTCCTCCATGACAGACTGTACCATCCCAGACTGTGAGGCAAGGATGAGCTCCTCCATGATGGACTGTACCATCTCAGACTGTGAGCCAAGGTAAATGCTCCCCTCCTTGAGTTGCTCCTGTCTGGTGTTCAGTCACACTGAGGAAGTAACTAAGACAGAATGTATGTTTATAGCTATATAAGATCAAGGCCCCATGGGATGGGTGGGTGAGTAAGCACATTGCGGTAGGAGCCTGAGGACCCGAGTTTGATCCCTGGAATTTATAGTTGGAGCAGAGAGAACTGACTCCCCAAAACTGTCCTCTGAACTCCACTCATGCACCGCAGCAAGTGTGTGTTCACACTCATAGCAACAAGTCACAGATGTCTTTCTCTCCCTCCCTCTCCCTGACATACACAGGCAAATAATAAATAATAAAATATTAGTACAATATCAAATGTGGTTAAGCTGTATGTTGCCAGATAGCGCTCACTGACTATGCCACATGACTCAAATGAAAGTCACGCTCTTAGGACTAAAGGAAAGAGTTCAAAGCCCACTCCAAGTCACATGTTATGAAACAAGGAAAACATGAGTGAGTCCTTCTGACCTTACTGAAGTTTGACATGACCTCTGAGTTCTAAACAAACATGTGAGCTGCTGCCCCAAAACGTAACCTTTTTTCCATGGTAGAAATTACAAAAACATTTCAAACCACTATTTATATTATTATCAATTGCTTTTTTGAATGGTGGAAATGATCATGAAAAGAAGAAAAATTATGAAAAAGCTTTTGTTCAGGGAGAATGACTGACTTTCCATTTGTCTGCTCTTGCTAGAGACCCTAGAGACATAAGACCTGTGTTAGCAGTATTTGCCCATGTGACAAACTTGATGGCATATTCTTATTTTCTAATCACTCAGCTCATTCCCAGATGTGCAGCCATGTATAGTAGTTGTACATTAAAGTCACTTATCATTGGCTTGGGTTTCTTTTTGTTTTTTAAAGGCGGCAGCTTAGTCTTATCAGGAGCTCCAGAAACAAATACTTTGACAGCCAGATAGTTCAAAATACTTAATGACTTTTTGCCCTTCACCACAGCTGCTGCAGAAAAGAAAAAAAATGTAATAAGTATGCAAAATGGAAATGCCTCCCCAAAGGCTTTTTCATTTCCTCCAAGCCCAAAGGAAAAAGGAAGAGGGAGGATTGGCAATCCACAATAAGAAGGAAAAAAGAAATGCTGTAATTTTAAATAGCAGGTCCCACCAAGAAGCTAATGAGATTCTGTGTCTGTTTCCATGTTCAGCACTGTGGACATCAGTCAGGCTTGCCAACTAAATGGGCAGAATAACAACAAACTTTGAAACACTCATGAAACAATAGAACAGTTATTGCCGGAGGAAACCTTGGCACTGTGTGGTTCTCCCATTTAGAGTTACATTTAGTTTTCAAGGAGGTTAAGAGACCTGACCAAGATTGCTTAGCTGAAGCCTGGGATGATAGCTCATTTGGTAAAGTGTTTGCCCTGCACTCATGAAGGTCCGAGGTTCAGTCCCAGAGCCCACATGAACGAGGCAGTGTGTTGGCATTCATGTGTAAACCCAGCATGAGGGGAACAGAGACAGGAAAAGAATACTGGGCATTGTCAGCAAGCCTAGCCTACTGGTGAGCCCCAAGACAATTAAAGGCCCTGTCACCTAAACGAGGTGGATCATGCCTAAGGAATGACACCTAAAGTTGACCTTTGGCCTCTATATGCACACATATACAGGCATCCTCACACAGTCAGACACACACACACATACACACACACACACACACACACACACACACACACACACGATTGTTTAGTTGAAGGCAGAGCTGAGACTAGGTCTATGTTCTTTCTCAACTCTGGAGATTACCTGAGTGTCATCAGGACATTTTAAAAAATACTGATCCAGTCTACGAATATTCTGATGTTAGCCCATCAGCTAAGACCTGGATTGATGTGTTCACTGTGCAGTGTGCCGCGTCCCATGCTTGGGGTAGCATCTTTCTGGGGACAGAATACATACAGTTTGTCTCCTCTGTGCCTTTCCATATTCTTCCTCCTAAAGAGTCACCCCTAGGGCTGGCAACTGAACAAGCTCATCCAATGTAGCTCAGCCCCTTCCTATCAGGTCGCAGTTTTGTCAGCATGTGATCCTCACTTGGCACACGCAGCCTCCTTGTTCCGGTGCCCTCCGACCTCTTCCCTTCGCAAATGAGCAGCTGCACTGTGCCTGCCTCCTCTAGGAGCAAGTGCATCACTCCACCACTTTGCCAGGAGATGACGGAATGAGACAGGGCTCCCTGTGGCCCTGAGGTGCGGCAGTTAGACTGCTGTCTCTGTCACCTGTGTTTTCCAGCAAAGAGTTCCACCCTGCCCCACCAGTGCGGCAGTGAACCCCTGTGTCACTTTCAGAGTTTGTATTTGGAAAAGACCTCACCCATCCTCTGGTCTTGTGTTCCACTGGGCAGAAATCCTCCCAAGCTGGCTGACAGATGGCTCGCCACTCTGCCAGAGCCTGCTGGCAGGCGAGCTCATCTCGTCCTGTCCCACCTTGTTTGCTGTGGAGTACCACTGGCTCCCAGCCTTCCACACTGGATTAGATCATCCTCGATTCCTTCATTATAAATCCGATCATTGTGTACTCCTGAAGGCTGTTTCCTCCGGGAAGCTGGGGTGATGCCAAGGTCAGTGTCTCGGGTTTGAACACTTGATCTCCAGCTGGTAACAGTTTTGAGGAGGCTGTGGAGTCTTTAGGAGGCACAGTCTAGACAGAGGAAGTAGTTCTCTAAAGGCTGAGCCTTGGAGTTTGTAAGCCAGGCTTGCTTCCTTTCCCATCTTTGGATCCTGGCCTGCTAAGATGTGAATGAACAACCATGCATTTCTGCCATTATAGTCATGAGTTGCTCCACTGCCATATGTGGACAGATGTTTGCTCACCCCAGATAGGGTGCCAACAATGGGCCATTGAAACAAATCCACTCAAGTCTAACTCGGTGGACCTGATAGTGATGACATCATAGGTCACTTCCAGGGACGTAGATCAAAGGCCTACCCCATCAAGGGTGATGCCTTGGCAAAGAAGCCTCCATAGAGCACTCACACACAGGTCTAGACAGTTCAGACAACTAGAGAGTCCCCTCCACCCAATATCATCACTCTTGTGTAACCCCAGGAAGCAGTCTTGTGGGCCTTCTAACTTTCTAAAGTCCTGAGCCCTGTGGCATTCCTGCATTCTCTCCTCCCAGCAGGAGAGTGTTCCAATTAGGAGCAAATGGCCACACAACACTACCTTCCAGACGACAATAAAGTCTATCCTCAAACTCCAAACTGAAAGAAATCCTTCCTCTTTTATGTAGCTTCCTGTTGTGTAATTCCATCACAGCAATAAGAAGAGTAAGGAGCCTCGCTCCCAATGTCCCTCAAGACAGGTGGCGTGTGAAATATGCCTGAAGTGGGCTGTGCTTGGGTTCTAAGCATCACCTTTTTCTGGGCAAGGATCGTTGACTAGAGAGAACCCAAGTCTCTGAATCGCCAACCAGGTAGAGATCTGAGGTGAGCCCAAACGAGCTCAAAGAGGTGTGGAAGCCAGCTCCTCCACCAAGCACTGGGTCTCACAGGTGGTCAGGAAAGGCTCTCTCAAAACCATCAGCTCATCAGTGTTGCTTCTGGGATGGAGGCTCCTTTGAAGACCATGGGGTCACCTGCATGGTGTCTGATGCTGCCTTAGCTATGAATGAGGCTGCAGAGAGAAAACACGGGCCACGGGCTGCTCACTGGGGTCCCACAAATGCTGACAGTTATGGGACCAGTGAGGGGAAGAGCCGTGACTTCCCTACCCTTTCCCTTCCCTTCATCCAGGTTCCACATCAGTCTTGGTTACTGTTGGACACCACTACACTTATTTCTCGAGCCCTTTACCCCTCTCTAGGGCTCCTGTCACTCTGTCTGAGATCCAGCATCCTGGACATCACCGAAAAGACCTTGTGTCTCGCTGAGACCTGCCAAACTGTAGTCCTCATCCTCACAGATCCCCAGGGGAGTCAGTCAGAGGTGGCTCTGCAGACTCTTCACAGCCTCTGCCCTCACACCTCCCACATCCGACTGTCCTGCCCTTGTCCCTGCATGATGACGGACCTGTGTTCTTCCAGGTGACAGCTCTCCATCTTGTTCATTGTCTGGGTGTATCTCTGAGTTGTAGAACACAGTCCTCTGAACAAACAGCGTCTCTCTATTGGTGCTCAAGTGCATGCTTGCGAGAGTTTAGCATGGCGGGGCTCGCTGACTGATGACATTCTGTCATTGAAGGAAAGGGTGGGGAGGGTTACTGGACCCTCACTTGAGAATCCAGCTGCTAACAGCCTTGGGGACCTAAGGGAGGTGCCAGAGTACGTGGGTACGGAAGGTTAACTGAGGGGAGCTCCCGGGTGTAGACCTTCCAATGCAGCCGCTTGAGTGTCAGCAACACTCCACGTAGCCCCTCCTCACTCTCCCTCCCTTAGGAAGCTAAGTGGGCTCACTGGTCCCCAAAGGTGAACTGCTGTGGAACTGAACTTCAGATTGTCGTCTAGACCTTTCAGGGAGAGATAAACTGGAAATCCAGTGGATTTATCAGTAGATCATCTCCTTTAAGGAATACTGTGGTGGACATTAGCTTCTGTGAGTATCTGTATACATACTTGATATTCACTGGGCTTCCCTGTGCCTTGCTAGTCTGCTGGGATGCAGCATTCAGTCCGACGCAACCTTGGCGAGGGGCTACCATGGAGAGAGATCTCCCACGAAAGGTCAGCGCTGGTGTGCTGGCATCTTGCCCTGAGCATCGTCCTGTATATTTTCCACACCAAGGCATGGCTGCCTTCAGCGTTGTTTTTTGGACACAGATCTCAATGGCTAACGATGAGATAAATGGTGATGATCTTTGAACATGAGGGTCCGCCACCCCATAACACGAATGGTGCAAATTTAAGGTGTGCCCCATCCTCTCTAGAGCATCATTCTCATGTCTGAGTCTTGTGCCAAGAAGTGCCATAGAGGAACCTTGCCCTTTGGGCACAGAGGTGATAAATTAATCCCTGTTCCTTGCGCAGGGCTTGTAGCAAAGCAGCAGTGAGTTGTGTAGTAGCAGAATGGCTTAGCATTTTGGAAGAGCCACAGTGGATTTTGTGCCTGGCTGAAACTCTTCAACGCTGATGAGGTTATGGTACAAGGTGCTCAGCCTCAGAGCCCTGCCTGAATGCCAAGGTGAATGTGTACTGTGACTCTCCCTCTGGCTGGAGCCTGTCTGTCTCTCTGTCATCTGTGTGTCTCTCTGCCCCGTGTCTGTCTCTCTGCCTCTCTCTCTCTCTCTCTCTCTCTCTCTCTCTCTCTCTCAAAGCAAAGGTTTTGTTTTGTTTTGTTTTGTTTTGTTTTTAGGAGTGGGGAAGCACACACATACAGCAGACACACAGAGAAAGACCATCTGCAAAGCAGAGGGGGGACTTGAAGCTGAAGCTCTCATCTTCTGCCCTCACAGATTCCTGAGACTTCGTTTTCTGTATCTTAAGTGGCAGGTCACTCCTTGATGGTGAGGGATGATGTCCAAGCCCTCAATTTCCAAGACCCAGAGTGTCCCTGTGCACTGTAGAGAGCCTCGGGGAATGGGGCTGGGGGAGACTCCCAGGAAATAAGTGTAGACTGTTTTCTGAGAGAGGACCGGTCCAGGAGCAAGGTGAGCCTACCTACCGTGGGTGAGCCCTGGAGCTTTTGCCTTGCTCTGCCTGTCAGCAGGCTGGGCAGATAACAGGAGGAGTAGCCACCACAGGTCAGTGGACCTCACCCCGCTTGTCTCTGCCAGAGGGAACGGGCAGGTTCGTGACTCTCCTTGACCACAGGTCTTGCCGATGTGTTGCTCCAGACCACACCTCGTTCCCCTGTCTCTGTCTCTACTGTTTCCCTATGAAATCACCAGCCATGCTAGACCCAGGGCCCACTCTGCTCTACCACAACCTTGCCTTAGTTATCCCTGCACCCCTTATTTCTGAAGATCACAGCGTTGGGTACCAGAGGCTAGAGCATCACCATGTTTGGATGAGAAGGGCACAGCGCAACCCATAGCATCAGGTGCACGTTGCAGCCAAGCACAGCAAACTAAGTGTTGTATTGCTTCTCTCCCCTGGCGTTCCTTGCGTTTGGTTTTCCTGGGCCGTGGAATGTTTACTCTTTGCAGAGGAGCTGCAGGAAGAGCTGTCTCGGTGGGTCTCTGTGATGTACACGGGCAGAGGACTCCACATAGTGGCCACATGTGCTGTGATGGCACCGACTGGAGGAAGTGGCTCTGGGGTCCGGCAGCCATGGGGCCTCTGAGTCCTGGTGCTACTTTCCTGCTTTGCCCTTTCTCTTTCCTGTCTTCTCCCCAGGGTCCTGCCTGCCTGCCCACGGTCTCCTCCTGCCTCTTCCCAGGTGCCCTGTACCAGCTTGACAGCAGGAGGAAGGGTTATCTGCTTGAACTCTTTCTGGGTAGTTCCCCTGCCTCTTCAAAGAGAACCAGACACGTAAAGGCCACCAGTAATTAAGTAGCGGACACAGGCTGCAGACAAAGGACCTGGCTCTCCTTCCCGGCTCTCTAACACACGCCGGGAAAAGTGGTCTCGGAGGACCACACAGGTCTGTGTTTCTCTCTCATTTAAGGTGCTGCTCAGGCATGGGCAGTTCAGGGTAGTGATATGGGACATTGTACCTATTGGAGAAGCGTTCCTTTCTTCTACGTATGTTGCTGGAACAGATGTCTGCTTCTGGTACCTGCTCACACGTGCCCTCTCTACGTGTGAAGGACCAGAAGTGGGAGGGGGATTCCATCTTCTCTCAGGTGGCCCAGGAGAGCGTACAGCACCCTGCCCAGTGGATTCTGTAGAACTTTCTGGATGTACTCTCTCTGTAGGGATCCTTGGAAACTTACCTCTCACAGGGTAATTTGTTACCTGTTAGTCTTACAAAGGGTCTGCTGGCAAAATATAACAGGATAGTGGGGTATACTGGTGACCTCTGACACAGCCAAGTCCAACGTTGCACTGACTCCTGGGACAGCATGGAACCCCACTGGTGACAAACCACCTGACCAAAGCAACTTAAGGTGGGAAGGCTTTGTGTGGCTCAGAATTTGAGGTTTCAGTCCATCAAAACTGAGATGACACAGAGGCAGGAGCATGAGGCAGAATCACATTGGACCCACAGTCGGGAAGCCGAGAGATGAACACTGGTGCTCAGCTCACTTCTCTCCTTCTCTTCAGACCAGGATCCACCCTATAGGATGGAGGGTGGGTCTTCCCATCTGGGTTAATCCAGTCCAGACACGCCCTCACAGACATGTGTCTCCTTGGCGATCCTAGATCCCGTTGAGCTGACGGTCCAGAGTCATCATCGCAGGCCCCAGGGAGGGGGAGTTAGGCTTCCTCAAGCTCCTGCCCAAGGAGTGTCATCTGTGATGAGTCTGGATGTAGACTTGAGACAGTGAGGACTTGTGGGTGGGAGGAACACCTCACGTGCGTGAGGACACACACTGAAGGAGCCTGAGGGTGTCGTGTTAAGTGTTAAACGGTGCCATTTCCAAATTCACACGTTGGGAAGCCTGGCACACGGTGGCATCGCAGGATGTGACTAGACTTGCCCACAAGGATTTTCAGATAGTGATTAAGTTCAGATGAGCTGATCGAGCCGGGCCTCGTTGCAGTCTAACGGGGTCCTACTAAGAAAAGAAGAATTGCACACATAAGCAGAGAGAGAACAGCTGGGGAGGATGGTTGAAACTTAGATGATGGGGAAGGATGCCAGGGTCTCTGATTCTACATCTGGAAGGCCAAGAAAGTAAACCCATGCTGCTGATGCCGCTGGGTCTGTGGGTGTGGGCTGCAGCCCCTCAGGCAGATAGATACAGATGTGGGCAGTGTTAGCATCCTAAGCACACAGGATCAGCCTACTTCTATCTCCTTGATGGCTGGCTGTTCTCTATCCCTCCCCCTCTCTCTCCCTCCCTCTGTGTGTGTGTGCATGTGTGTATCTGCATGCGTGTGCATGTGCACATGTGAGCGTGTGTGTGCATGTGTGTGTACATGTGTGTGCATGTGTATGTGTTTGTGTGTATGTGCATGTGTGTATATATGTGTGCATGTAAACATATGTGTGCTTGTGTGTGCATGTGTGTGCATGTGCGTGAGTGTGTGTGTATGCATGTGTGTGTGCTTCTGTGCATGTGCTCCCACATGTATGTGTGTGTTCAGTCAGGCTGAAGATCAGTCACAGATGTCATTCCTCGAGCGTCACCCACATTGATTTTTGAGACAAGCTCTTTCTAGCCTGGAGCTGCTGCCTAGGTCTAGGCTGGCTAGCCAACAGCCCCAGGGATTCCCCTGCCTCTGCCTCCCCAGTGCTGGGATGTCAAGTGCACATCACCACAGCCAGGTTTTTATGGATGTTCTGGGAACTGAACTCAGGCCTTCATGTTTGCAAGGTGTGCGCTTTTCTGACTTAGTCATCTCCCCAGCCCCGCTCTGGATTTATCTTACATGTGTGTAGCTTCTTCATCGCATCTAGATACTGGTCCAGGGACGGGATACCATTAGGCAGTGCCCAGCCCCTGACGCTATGAAGTCTGAACTGAAGTAGACTTCACTTTGAGGTTGAAGTGACACCAGTGTCCTCATGTGCTTTCCTCGAGTTCAATGTCATCAACTGGATGAAGGGAAAAGGGGTGTCTAGAGATGGGCAATCCCCTCCCCTACAGTTCTCTGGCTAAAACTGGATTAACTGGATAGTTTTACAGAAGGGAACTCAAACCAGCCTGGTGGTAGACTGGATCCTGATGATGTAATTAAGACTACAGTAAAGAAAGAAAAAAACATTCGCCATCACATAGTGCAAAGCCTATAATAATGAAGACAGGGTCAAAAACTATCCGGGTCATTGTGTTATCCCATTGAAAATAGGACCAAGCTTGTTCAACATGAGCACTGGCTAGCTGTGCTGAGACCAATGGACTGACCATCTACAAACCTTTGCTGGCCTGGGTGCTCTCCCACTGACCAAAGCTTGCCCTGCGGCCTCTGGAACACACGGCACTCTCTGCCAGTCACAGGTATGGGCAGGGCCCTGGGGATGAGGGGCACCTGCAGCTCGCCACTGTCTCTGTGCTCCCAGCTCTGACTCCTCTTGAAAGCATCTGAAAAAACTAGCTAGGGCGCTGCAGTGTGGAGTTCAGAATGAGGCTCCTGCCAGCAGTGGGGACGACTCACTGGCGAGGTTAAGACTGTAAGCGTTTGTGTCAGGTCAGTAATTGTACCTCGGTCTCCCCAGATCTAACGGAGTCATTAAAAAATGTAGGTCTAGGAAACATATGATTATTGAGCGGCGTGATAATGAGGCCCGTGACAGGAAATATAGAAGACCAGCAAATGAGAGCTTGTTAGTGTTTCATAGTGGGGACAGAAGTGAAGGTTAGCCATAGGGGTGTAGTCGGGGCTGGGTCCCAGTTCTCCAGCACATAGCTCTGAGAACCCGGCCGCCCCCAGCCCCGTGCTCCTCTTCCTTGTATCCTTTCTCCCCTGTAGAGGATGATACTGGAAACTACCCTGTGTGGTCATCCGGAGGAACAAATGGGCCAGGCTCTGTGCAGCAGTTAGGGCCGAGCCCAGCGTGTGTGAGGTCCGTAAAGGGTATTTATCATCATTACCATCATTACCATGGGCTCACAGGAGAGGTCGGTGCGGACAATGGAGGCATGTTTCCTGTCTCTCTGTTCAAACATATTACGTGGTTGAGTGAGTGACTGAAGGAGGCTTTGTGGTGAATACACGCATTATATAACTTTACTGTCAATCAAGCCTGATGGTTGGCTGTAACTGCCTTACTTTAGAGAGAATGAAAGTAAGATTCAGGCAACAGGGCCACTGAACCATGTGTCTAAGTGACAGATCTGGCATCGTCACCCATAGAGAGAGCCCTGAGCCAGTCACTAGAGCCCATAGACCCTGTCTCCCTCCCAGGTCACCCTGGTCCTCCTTAGACTATAGGAGGAGGCCCAGGACAGCTGCATCTCTGTGTCTTCATGCTGACACCGTGCTCATCTCTAGCCATCAGTGTCCAGAAGATATTGCTGATGGTAAACTCAGAGGCCTCCTCTGTAGCCACATTAGTCATCAGATGCATGTGACTCCCGTGTCCCCTGCAGGGTCTAGAACAATCTATCTTGGCAGTGCAATCTACAGTCTCCGAAAGTCATGGCTTATAAATCAGAGCCTGAGACTTGAGGTCACATGGGAGACCTTTCTGCTAAGGAAAGGCGCCGTGGAGAACTGAGCGATGAGGAGGAGGGGTGGCAGGTCGCCTGGGAGGTTCGGAGTCCGAGTCCCCAGACAACCAAGCCTGCGCATGTGGGGTGGACAAGCAGCCATGCAGTCGGCAGCTTTGCCGGACCAAGCCTGGATTACAGCAAGGAGCCTGCCAACATCCTCTCTGAAAACACCCAAGCATTTACACGTCCTCAAATGGCTTTTATCCACTTTTCAGAAAGGGTCTCATGTATCCCAGGTCAGCTTTGAATTTTCTCTGGAACTGAGGGTGACCTTGAAGTTCTGATCTTCCTGTCTCTACCTCCAGAGGGCTAGGATTCCAGGCACCTGCCACCGCTCCCAGTTTTACGTGGCTCTGAAACTGAGGGCTTAGCGAACTCTAGGCACACGCACATCCTCTACCCACTGAGTGGCATCCCCAGCCCGCACTCTCGGTGCTAATCTACCAAACAGCCCACAAAGCTGCCCGAGTTTTCTCAGAGAAAATGCTTCTGCCCCATTTCTCCTGTCCCAGATAAACCTACAACACGAGTTTAGGTTTTCATTCTTTTCAAGCTATATGGACCTTTGTTATTCTGCGGTTATCATGCCAGAAGGAGCTGTACCCCACAAGGAAACATCAGGAGTTTTGTCTTACTTTACGTAACAAGTTGCAAAGCCTAGAAAGGCTCAGAGAGCAGGAAATGCCATGGAAGGTTAGAGCGCTCAAGAAGTCCAGCTGTCTAAAAGGTGAGCCAAGCAGCCAGGACAGGCTGTGAGTGTGTAGAGAGTAAAACACCACGCAGGTGTCCAAGTCTTGTTCCCAGAATCAGCACCGTGAAATTAGGATTGAGCCAGAATTTGCATCAAACGACTGCCCTGTGCCTTGACTGTGCGGGTGTCTGGAAACAGAGGTGGCTGAAGAAAGCTAAAGGATTCCACAGAGAGGCAGTTAAGGGAGGTGTTTCGATGTCATTGAAACCTGGCAGCGGCTAGAGACAGATGTCGTGGTCACAACAGAAGCTAACAGTACTACTGTGCCTGCGCTCTGGAGTATTAGCCACTATTTGGTCTCATTGCTGTGACCAAATATTTGACCAGAAATAATTTAGGAAAAGGAGGGTTTGTGGGCTCCTAGTTTGAAGGTCACAGTCTGTCGTGGGGTGGGGAAAGCAGATCTGTAGGAGGAGCTTGAGGCCGCTGATCACATCAGATCCAGTCCGGAAACAGAGACCAAATGCCTGCGCTCTCTGTCTTTCTCTGTCATATTTAGTCCAAGACGCCAGCCCTTGGTAAGGTGCCGCCTGCGCTCAGGATGTGTCCTCCCTCCTCTGGTGACACAGTCTAGAAACTCCCTCACAGACATGTCCAGAGAATGCTAGGGGAATCTAGATTCCGTCACACCGACAATAAATATTAACATCACGTGACTGTCTTGTGAAATAGTCTTAGCATGTAACCGCTGTGGCGTATTCGTCTCTGAGACGCCAAAACCGTGCTTGCCATCTGCAATATCAACATTGCAGCGAGGCAGAGGAGGGGATACCAAGTCTGAAGCCAGGCTGGGTTGTAGAGTGAGACTCTCACGTCAGAACACTCACGAAACGTGGTCCCCAGTAGTGGCCGATTGTGAAGCTGCTTTCATCCCCACTTATTTAAGTATATTTGAGAACACCCTGCATGGTGGTCAGTGTTATTTCGTGGTATGGATAATGCTAAACTTAAAGATAAGTCAACACCCGGATGTGAAAAGCTGGCATTTTGGCAATGGCTCTGACATAGGCCTACAGCCAACACAGACACCGGCATCATGAAACCTTTCTGGTTTAAGGTAAAGAGGTGGAGGCATTACATGTCACTTGGTGAGGGGGACTGTGGCATGGTCCTCATATCTGTCCAACAGCATCCAGTCCACCTGCCTCCAGGGGACCAGAAAGGTGGTTTTTCTGCATGGGATCCTTGCACCTTGCCTCTGGACTTGAGTTTTGCAGATAGGGCACTTGCCATTCGATGGCAAGGACTCATTTTGTCTCCCACAGTACCTGCTTCTAGTAAGTAACTCAGTCAGAGGGATGGGCTACCTCCCACCACCATGTGTCTGTGGGATTGCCAAGTACAGCTCTGCTCTTGGAGAAGAAGAGCCACGGGGAAGTTTGGCGTCAGCTCTTACAGCTTGCTGGCTGGTCCAACTTCCTGAGCCAGAACATAAGCTCTGGCTCAGCTGGCAGGGGAGGGATGAGCATCCCTGCTGTCGGGATTTCTTTTCCAAGGCTGCAGTAATGAATGCCCAAGGTCCTGATGTACACAGAGGGCTGCACCATCCGTGTATTCCGAGTGTTGCCATACACTGCTGAGAAACGACAACCCTTAGCATCATGTTGGTTCTTCTTCCTCATCCTCTTGGTTGGGTTTGCCATCACCATGGAAACACACCTCTGAGGATATCTATGAGGATGTTTAATTGGAGATGGAAGGGTCTGCATATGGATGGCGCCATCCCATAGGCTAGGGTCCTGGGCTGAATAGAAAGGACAACGCAAGCTGAGTGTCAGTTTGTCTCTCTCCCTCCTGACTGTGGATGACTCAGGCTCCTGCTGCTGTGCCTTTACCAGCTACGGTAGACTGTGCCTCCTAAAACTGTGTAACAAAATAAACCCTTTTTTTTTGAAGTCGATTATTGTCAGATACTGGGCATCAGCAACAAGGATGGGCTTTAATACAGCACACATAAAACACCTCGCCTGCTTCCTTTGTTCCAGCCTGAATTCTGTCCTCAGAATGCAGCCATTCACAGGGCAGCTCACTGCTGTTAAGTCACCCACGGCCTTGCAGGCTCCCCCGAGCTTGTAAATAAAGACACAGCTTTCTAAAACCTAAAAAATCAGGACTTTGGGGTGGGGGAATGTGCGGCCATCAAGCCAGGGTGATTTTGAACCAGGTCCTCAGATAAGTTTTGTCTGACGTCAGTAGCCCGAGACAGGAAGTTAGCAAGCAGGAAGGAGCAAGGACTGATTGGCTAACTGAGCAAGGCTAAAATAGGAAAGAAGGGCACGTGACTCTTGGGTTTCCCTCCATCCATGGCTCACCATCAGCAACCCCTGAGGATGTCTATGCATCCATCACGGCAGGGCTTCAGGCAGATAGCACAGTGCATGTGAGATTCTGGAGAAGCAGGCCCCAGAGATGGGCAGGCATTTGCAACTGAGCAAGACAGTGCTCTGGAGAAGGAACAAGAAGTGTAGAAAAGAGACAGGATGGAGTCAATAACACAAGTTGCAAGTGGCCACTGGAAACTTCCAGAACCTTCCTTGGTTGCTGGCCACTATCGATCTGTGTGCTTCTGCTCAAGAGAAGTCACCTGAGCCATTGCCTTACGGGATAGGTGTAAATCAACTATGTTGGTTGCTGACTTTTTAGGGGAGCCTACCCATTGGCTTCTTAGGCTGCCTTCCCAAGGGACTATATATCCAACAGAGTTGTTCCCCAGAGACATTTGTTTCCTAATGCTGTCCCAGGAGTTGTTGGACTGTGTAGACCAAGCCTCAGCGGTGCTGAGACTGCAACTGTCTGGGGTGCCCGTCGGGGCAAGTCTCTTGAGTGCACTTCCAGATCACCTCCATGACACAGAGTTCAGCCCTGAGGTCTTGCCCCTGCGTCATTCATGATGTTTATGAACTGTCATTTGTGTTTACTTGGTCTAGTCAGTAGGAAAAGGCTGTTTTGTGTGACTACAAAGAAACAAACAGAGGGTGTAATCAGAGTGTAGAAAATGATTCCTAGAAATGTGGGCTCAGTCTCATTTGTTCCCCTAAGTGCTTCCCCCAAATTCCCAAACTACTAGCCTCAGTTTGCCTTCCTATAGAATAAGACCAGTTGTGGATGGAGTCATGTCTCTCTTTACAGTTGGGGGAGGGAAATGAGGAGAGAAAGAAAGAGAGAGAAAGAGAGAAAGAAAGAGCATGCCATGGTGTTTGCATGTGTAGGTCAGAGGACAACCTTCAGACATCCATCCCCATCTTTCCACCTTAAATGAGACAGATGTCTTTATCAACACAATTGTCAGGCTAGTCAGCCCTCCAGCTTCCAAAGATTCTGCCTCTGCCTGCCATTCCTTCATCAGGATCCTTTCGGATTCCAAAAGCCCGTGCTTTCGATGGGTTCCGAGATCCAAATTCAGTTACTCAGATTTACGTGACAAACCCTTTCCCCTCAGAATCATCTCCGCAGCTCACATTGGGAAAGCTCTGATGATCTCTGTGATGACTAATCTTGGCTGTCAGCTTGACCGGCTTCTCCCAGCTTCTAACATGACCTGAAAGGCCAGCAGCTCTCCAGGAATCCTCCAGGCCTTCCGCGCTAGGACTGGGACAGCTGAACAACTTGCCTTTCCAGCGAGACAGCAATTGGTGTACAGTCCAGAACAGTTCTTGTCGCCTGGTCTAATAATTCCCCTTTTGACATATTTATTCATTTTGCCAGTTCTGTTCCTGTAGAGAACCTGACTAATACATCTCACTACCGTACAGGGTTTTTAAAAAGCAATTTGAGTTTGAAAGTCCACAAGAATGGTAAAAGCAAGCACAGGGTGAATTATTCAGACCATGCAGAACAAGTCCTGCGGGGTCATCCAAGCAGGACACTCTGTCTTCACGGCTGGCAGTCTCATTTGGTCCCTTGACCTAGACAAAGGCCAACAGAGGGCTCATTCCTCTCAGGAAGGATGACAAAAAGCCTCATTCATCTTGCAAGGACCTTATCAAGGTGGACAGATGTTACACAGCTGTGCTGATGGGCTTCCTGTTGCAGGCCGTGGCTACTGATGGATTTGAATAAACTCTGTCTGATGTGGAGAGATGAAGTGTGACCATGGAGCCATCTCTTGTGCCGTGGTTTTCTGTTCTAGCAGGTGGCAGGTGAGGGGCTGGTGGCCCTGGTCTAATCACCCTCAACTTCAGGTGATCTAGAGAGGCTGAGGTGAACAGGGGCTCTGAACAGAGTTGCCACATCCCCATCTCATAGCCTCCAGATGTGTGCTTTTAGGCTGACGGAGGGTCCTGGCTGAAGGAGCGGTAGAAGGGCTGGTGTGTTGGAACACAATCCCCTTTTGGGTCCAGGACCCTCTTGAGACCACTCAGTTCTTGCTCCTTGCATTCTGATTGCTGCCATTGACACGTCACAGCAGCTCACGGGAGAACCCTTTACGGCTACTTGTCCGCAAGCTGCCTTTCTTCAGACAATCCAGGGGTGTATTACTGAGACTTTTTAATACCCATGTTGGATAACTCATTAAGCTAAAATTAAACATAGAACTATAAGGCAGAGAACATCGGGGCCCAGCTGCCTCCGCACCCAGTGGGTCTCAGGCTCAGAGCTGCTCTCTGGGAAAATCCTGGGCCCGCCTTCAGAAGCGGGGTTGGGGAGTTGGGGTGGGATGTGTGTGCATGGGCAGGCGGTGTTGATTTCACCATCAAATGTTCCTGGGCTGTCATTCAAAGCCTTTCTTTTTAGTGGAGTAGAGTGGTTGAGACTGAAGGCGCTGGAAGCAGGGGTTGATTAGGTCTCCTGTCCTGGCTTCCCACGGCCACCTTAGGCAGCACACAGAAGTAAGTCTAAAGGCCGGGGACAATGAGGGCACTGCGGGCACTGCCTCCATGAGGTTAGTACAAGTGAAAAAGAGCTAATCCATCTGAAGTGTTTCAGGTAATGTAGTTCTTATTCTTTCATCCTGTTCCTTATACACTGGCTTCCTTTTTATCCCAATAATGTATGCATCTTTAAAAATGCTCAGTGATTTTGAGTTCCTGACACCTCACTGCTTTCTGGCCACTCTGGCTCCTGTTCATAAGGGCTGCCCTGCCTCCTTCCTTCCTTCCTCCCTTCTCTCTGTCTCTGTCTCTCTCTGTCTCTCTCCCTCTCTGTCTCTCTTTCCCTCTCTCTATATCCATTTTATTTTATAAACCAGGGAGTCCCAATTTATGATTCTCATAGATTTGTGGATGTGGTACCATACACTGGATGCCAAGGTGGCAGGAAGGAATTGAGACCTGAGAGTCGTCCTCTGACAAGTGCCATATCATATGTGCCTGCACACACACAGATAGATGGTAGATAGACAGATAGACAGATGATAGATAGATAGATATTACGTTATATTACATTGGATTTTCTTCTTCTTAACCTGCTCCATCTAAATGGTATTCTGAAGTTGGGGGTAACAAGGAGATACTGGTCAAAGGTCCAGGCTTTGAGCTATAAGATGAGCAAGTTTGGGGTACCTGACGTACACTGTGGTTCATCGTTGGTGACAATGTGCTGTATGTTTGAGGTTTGCTAAGAGAATGGATGTTACGTGTGCTCACCAGACACACAGAAACACACACGCACATACAAGCAGCTATGACAAGTGACAGATGTGCTGATGAGTGAGAATGTAGTTCTTTGTGTAAATGTACCAAAACATCACCTTGTGCACCTTGAATACACACACTTTAGGGTAATTATGCCCCAGTAAAGCTGAAAGAAGAAACTATGCAGCCATCAAAAATTACTCAAAAAATATGATTGTGTTTAATCAAAGGCCTGGAAGACAGCACCTGTTCAGTAACAGCATCCATGGATAAGTGTTAAGGATGGGATGGGATGGGATGAGATGGGATGGGATGGGATGGGGATGAGGGTGGGATGGGGATGAGGGTAGGATGTGATGGGATGAGGGTGGGATGTGATGGGATGAGGGTGGGGATGGGATGGGATAGGATGGGATGGGATGGGATGAGGATGGGATGGGATGGGATGGGATGGGGATGAGAATGGGATGGGATGGGGATGAGAGTGGGATGGGATGGGATGGGATGAGGATGAGGATGAGGATGGGATGGGGATGAGGGTGGGATGGGGATGAGGGTGGGGTGGGGATGAGGGTGGGAGGGAGATGAGGGTGGGATGGGGACGAGGGATGGGATGGGGATGAGGGTGGGATGGGGATGAGGGTGGGATGGGGATGAGGGTGGGATGGGGATGAGGGTGGGATGGGATGGGGATGAGGGTGGGATGGGATGGGGATAGGGATGGGAATGGGATGGGATGGGGATGGGATGGGATGGGGATGGGCCTAGGAATGGGGGATGGAGATGAGTGTGGAGGTCCCCGGGGATAGGGAAGGGAATGGGATAACGATGGGAGTGGGGGTGGAGATGGAGGTGAGGATGAAGATGGGAAGGGTTGGGATTGGGGATGGGGGTGAGGATGGGGCTGGAATGGAGGCAGGGACGGAAACAGGGATGACATTCTGTCCCTACTGATGTCTGTATTCTAACTGGTTTACAAAACAAGATTCTGGAGCTCTTCAGTGACCTTGTTATGTAGCTTCTGGTGGACTCTCTGAAACAGCTGCCTGACATGGGAAACAAGCCTTTTCCATCTCAATCAGTCAAGGCTCCCTTCTTTCTGAAGAACAGAGACCCTATCCCAGTCCCCAATGGGCCAAGGAGGTTCTCTCAGGGTCACCAATTTGGGACTCCAGCCATCCTGCCTTAAAATGTTCAATGTCTGCCTTTGCTCCTGAACCACTCTTTCTCCTTGAACCCTACAGCCTTCTCATCTCATCTGGCGCAGTGTGGCATCATAGTAGATCTTCTCTCTCTCTCTCTCTCTCTCTCTCTCTCTCTCTCTCTCTCTCTCTCACACACACACACACACACACACACACACGCTGATTTGACTTTTACTTGTGATCTGTGTGAAACCCACCCCACGCTGGGGTTTGAACCTAGGGCCTCATGCACACCCGGGAAGTGCCTAACCACTGAGTTACAACCCAGCCCCCTCTGTTAAACTTTTAGCTGATTATTTATCTGGGCACCCAACAAAGCCAGCAGCTGGCACAATCCATACACTAGGGCCCTTCGGGAGCACCACACACAGATGGCCTCGGCTGCTTTGCATGTTCATTAATATTCCTATTATTTTCTCCTTGTCTTAATTGCCCATTCACTTAAGTTTATATTGCTGTTTTTGCATATTTTATGAAATACCTTAAATTAATTTTGGAACTAGGTTAAAGTCAGATGTAAACCAGGGAAGATGAGAAAGTGCATACCTGCAATCCCAACATTCAGCAGACAAAAGCAGCAAGATTATAAGTTTGAGGCGGCCATAGGCTACAGAGACTCTGTCAAAAACAAAAACAAAAACAAACAAACAAGGTGTGGGTACATGATTCAGCAGTAGAGCACTTGCTGATGCGGGCAAGGCCCTGGGTTCCATTCTTGGAACTTGAAAACAGAAAAGTACACTAATTGACTTTCCTGATATGAGGAAACATGTCCTTTCTTGCCTTCAAATCTTGAGTGTCTGGTTGTCAATGCTTCCCTTGTACAGAGGAAAACTGGAATATCATGGCTACTGCAAGGTGGCTATAGAACGGAGATGAACACCTCACCACAAGGCCGTGAGCAGCTTTCCCAGCCTGGGGTGCAGCCAGGATGTTCTGTGAACAAGGTTGGAGAGCACTGGGCACAGAAGGAAGAAGGGGCCTCGCTTTCAAGGTCGTCTTTTCCATCTCTGAATCAAATCCAGCAACTACCGCTGTATTTGGTGCAGGAGCCCCTACCAACCCACACATGCCGCGGTTCCCGCAAGTCTTCGTCTCGCTGCACCCTGTAGCCAGTCTGGGATTCAGAGACGCCCTGGAAGCAGGGTCTCTGGAGTGGGGCCTGGGAGATGGGTCAGGAGGGTGAGATGGGTCTGCCCGGCTCCTGAGAATCACCCAACACACTGCCCTCCTTGCTCTATTGCCTACCGGCACACTGTTGTGTGAATGTTCCTGACCTGCCTGGAGCTTGCCTGGTGTTCCATTAACTGTTCATCCCAAGAATTCTTACTCCTCAAGGTCTGCAACCAGCTTCAGATGAAAGAAAAGGCAGTCTGAAGGGTGTGGCTGCTTCTGTCGCCAAACCCTCCATGGTGCGTGTTTACTTGGTGAGACTGAGACTCAACACCGCAGCAAACCCATAGGCACATCGGTAAGGAGATTTGTAGGTTCTGTTAGCTGCAGTGGGGAGACCCATCCTGAAGGGAGTAGCTTCACTCTGGAGACTGGGGTACTGGGCTGAATCAAAAGCGGAGTGTGAGCTGAGCGTCAGAATTCATCTCTGTGATGGCGGAAGCCACATGACCAGTTTCCTAAGGCTCCTGCCTCCGTGTCTTCCCCACCATGATGGGCTGTACCCCGGAACTATGCACAGAAACAAACCCTGCCTTCCTTAAGTTGTTTATGTTGGGTATTTGTTACAGTGGCACAGAGAGTAACCAGTGCGACCACCAAATGCAGTTATGGAGGTGCAGCAAGCCAGCTGGGTCCATTTTCTGGCTCAGTGGCCGACCTTGCTCCCCCTTGGAGGAGGAGCAGTGAGTTCCAACCAAACCTCCGCCTTCCCTAAACTTATGAGAAGCTTGCTTGGAAGGTCCAATGCCCTCACTAGAAAGCACAGTTTTCTTCATTAAAAAAAAAATAATAATCAAAATTCTCTTTAAAATCTGAAAGAGATCACATGATCAATTTTCCTGATGCTAATAGTCCTTCTTAGATAATGGTAGGGGACCTTTAGGGGGGCTGTCGACACTGCCATTCTCATTTTACACACGAGGGACTGGTGGAGAGCTAAGTCGGTCAGTGACAGGTCAAAGTGCTCACGGTCGTGGGGCAATCAGAACGGGATCTTTCCCGGGCCGGTCCAGAGCCATTTCTGCCCTCAGTCCCAGAGAGCCTTTAAAAGTTTGAGACTA
Source organism: Myodes glareolus (assembly GCF_982192425.1). NCBI lineage: Eukaryota > Metazoa > Chordata > Mammalia > Rodentia > Cricetidae > Myodes > Myodes glareolus. The sequence continues at coordinate 56,202,563 of NC_142047.1, forward strand.
CGTCTGTTGCCAGCTCAGCTGATATCTGGGGGCTGATTAATGTTCTAGAAGCCATGGCCCCTAATTGTCCCTCTCAGGAAGTACCTGTGAGTCAGCCGCCGACCTGCCCGTGTGCCGAAATGAATCAGAGTGAGGCATTAGGAATGTTTTCATTGTGCGGAAAGACTGTCAGTTGCTTGGTTACCAGGGTGGAAAAAATACAAGGTAATTGTACTTCTGCATGGCCATGGAGGAAGGGGGCTTAATTGTCCCCAGGAAGTCTGAGAAGTGGGGTCAAGGGCCAGGATCCTAACAGATGTCTTGCTCCATTATTGGCACCTATTCACACACTGTAGAGACAGGGCAACAAGAAAGACTACAGTAATAGGATTCATGAGCTAAGCAACCTCTCATGATTCGTGACTACAGACCAGGCCTGCTGTCAAGTGCTTGATTTTTGAAACCCAATAGGACAGTTAGAAGTGTGTGTGTGTATACATCTATACACGTGTGTGCACTCGCAAAGACATGTGTGAAGGCCAGAGGTTGACCTCAGATATTTCCCTCTGTTGCTTTCTATCTTATTTTTTAAGATGAGGTTTCTGACTGAGCCTGGAAATCACAGATTTGATTGGGCTGAGCAGTCAGGAAGCTGCCTGTCTCCACCTCTCCAGAAAGGAGATTATAGTCATGTACCACACCCAGCTTTTTACCTGGGTTCTGGGGACCCTCGTGCTTCTGTGGCAAGCACTTTACTGACCGAGCTACTTCCTTAGTCCCAGAGAATGAGCTCTCTACAGATGCAGAGACTGAGAAAAGATGCATGGCAGTGCTCACAAGGGAACCCTGAGTGAGGATTTATGCTCCACCGGGAGAATGATGGAGTATAAGGTGTGACAATGCCCCCTTGGCTCCTCTGCAATGTGTGTCTGTGCCCCTCCAGTCTCTTGTGCACACACCACTCCATGGTCCAAAATGGCGGGGCAGCAGGGATGTGGTGACCCAGCATGGTGGTGTTGATGACTTTCTCATGAAGAGCCATTCTGTCCTGATGGCTGTCACAGACTTTTTACCCTTTGTGCCCCTTCCACAGAACAGTTACAAGCCAGGCTGGGGAGGCTGGTGCAAGCTTTGTTTATTTGTTTGTCCAATGCTCAGGCTGGTCTTGAACCCTTGATCCTCCTCCATAGCTCTGGGGTTACAGGCTTGTGCCGCCCCAATGTCAGGCTGCTGCAGATGAAATGGTACTTAGCGGAAACTGAGCAAATGAGTTGGAGCCGCAGTGACTCTACCACTAACTCCTGGGTCAGACTGGAAAAGGCAATTTCGTAGCTTCGATTTCCTCACCCTGAAGCTGAAAGATGCAGTTTTTAGTTTTGGTGGTGGTTGTAGATGGCTGGAGGGAAACCTCCCAGGATGCCCTGCGTGTGCCGGCACGTGCTCTTCCAATGAGCTACACCCCGTCTAAACGGAATGTTTGTCTCACATGCTTAAGCATTCTCTTCCCTCATTACGCACAGTGCAGGGCCCCGTAAGGACATTTTCATACAAGTACGTAATGGCTCTGGTTGTGTGCACCCCCCCCCCCATGGCTTTCTACCCGTCTCTTTCCTAGCACACACACATAAAAATACTCCCTGAAAAAAAAAAACCTTCAGAATTTAAAATTGCACTTTAACCTAATGAGTAGAAAACAGAATTCAGAGACAGACTCCTTGGTTTGGGCTATGATTTCTTATGCATATTTTATCAAGTTAATATCCATAGGCCTCAACATCATGTGTGTAAAAACGGGAAGATCTACCTCTAGAGGGTAGTGTGTGTGCTATGTCAATGCCGCACAAATGGAATTATCATCCCACGAACAGCTGTCCTCATTATTAATGGGAGACTTGGATGAGAATGTTCTAGAGCAATGCTGAGCATACAGAAGGTATGGATGAGAATGTTCTAGATCAATATTGAGCATACAGAAGGTCTGGTGTTTCACTCTTACGGCCTCAGAATTCAAGAGTTTGGAGCAGGAAGGTCAGACATTCAGGTCATCCTCTGTTTGAGGCTGTCCTGGGTCAGCTGAGACTGTGATGTGTGTGTGTGTATGCATGTATGCATGTGTGTGTGCATGTGTGTGTGCGTGTGTGTGTATGTATGCATGTATCAAATGCTGGCACACATATTTTTCCATGGGACGCATAGTCAGGTCCAGAAGTCTAGAGATTCCATGCTCCTGACGGAGAGAGAATGGCTGTGGGTTGTGGGTGGGAAGAGCCTAGGCTGCCTGGCAGAGTGACAGTCTGACTGAGGGAGGAGAAGGTGGACCCCTATGAGATGGGGACCTATGCCTGGAGGCACTAATGCCTGCACGGACAGAGGGTGTGTGCTGGTTTGAAATGAATTGCTGAACATGTCAGCCCCAAGCTTGTTAAAATGATTGCCATCTTAGATGGGAGAGTTGTAAGGGAGCATGCCAGTCAGGCAGTGGCCATCCGAACCACTTTTAAGGTTTTCTCATGTCCTGAGAACTGGAGCTTTTCCTGAACAAGCCTCCCTGTACTACCGACAAAAGGAAGGAGGAATGCAAATGTCCCTGGTCATCCTGAGTAAAAAGCCCACACCTAACACTACACTGAAGGGTTCCCTCTGGCCACCGGTCCAGGGGCCTCAGAAGGTCCATGGACATATGCCACATCCTCCCCAGCCAGGAAGCATGATCATGTGGGCCCCTTGAGCAGCTGCTGACTCCTGGTATCACCCCATTCTAGAACATTGCCTAGCGCTGGTCTCTGGGCACTCTGGGGATTGCCCAGCCTGAGCAAAGAGGAGAAAGAGGAGAGAAAATCAAGTTTGTCTTACCTGCATTCCTTTGTGAATGCCTGGCAATAATCAATGGCTTTAATAGGACTGTCCTGACCTTAGCTAAGGGCATGCTAGGGCCATCTTTGAGCAGATCGATCATGGTATCATATGTGCATATGCCTATGTATGTGTACATCAACGTAGATGCATTCACATTCATGGATATTCTGTGTGTGTGTGTGCATGTGTGTCTGATACATATTCCTAATTCTTATCTAGCCCAGCCAGTAGGTAAACTTTGGAAGACTCGTCAATTCAAATAACGAAGACAGAGTTGGGAGAGAGTCAGAGGACATAAGAACATGGGGTGGGAAACTGGAGATCCGTGTAGCCTCCTGACAGAGGGGAAATCTGTCTGTCTGCAGTGTGCAGTTTCTTGTCTTTTTACCGTTTTCCTTTGTGGCACTCAGGATGGAACGCAAGGCCTCAGCGTAGGCAGGCATTCAACCACTGGCCTGAAGCTCCGGTTCTCTTTTTCCATTTTCCTTCAAGACAAGAGTTGCCAAAAGTAGTCCAGACTGGCCCAGAACTCACTCTGTAGCCCAGGCAAGCCTTGGACTTGCCATCCTCCTGCCCCAGCCTCCTGAGTAGCTGGGGTGACCGGTCTGAGCCATCACACCTCATAGTCTACGGCTTAGCAGGTTCGCATGCGCACACAGTCATCATAGCTCATAGTAAGCCGCTAGCAGGTGCACATGCGCACACAGTCCGTGGTTGCTTTGATCTGGGCTGAGCCCTCCCAGCCCAGACGATACTGGAGGAGTACAAGATTGATGCCAACAGCAAGTAACTTCGGTCAGAGCTTAAAGTGCTGAGTGCAGACCTATACGGCAGCAAGGAAGGGTGACAGCGATGAGACGGGGTCTCAAGAGCTGTGAGAGACCCCCTGGCCAGCAGGACGAGACTGAGCTGACTCACGTCCTTATCTCCCCCTTTCCCCGTATGATCTGCCACCTTGAGAGGAAACATGGCAGATCTTTAGGGCGCTTGTCCTCTGTCATCCCTGATTTCCAGATCTCTGACTAAAGAGCAGTTTTAGAAATCCAGTGCCTGGCTCTGCTCCTTAGCCCCTGTCAATGACAGGCAATGGCGAATCGCATGTCTGTCGAGACTAATGAGGTGGAGAACTTGTCACAAACCAGTTGCCCACTTCTGGGTTTTCTCGGACTCCGCGTTCATTCGGGTCCATCTTGAGGCCTGACTTGATCCTCCTGCCTCTGCCTCCCACAAGTCGGGATTAAAGGTTGTAACATGAGGGGGCCGGCTTGTTGGGGTTTCCGTCCTGCCCGGTACCCCACAACCGGCAAATCCCAAAGAGGAATCACACACAGGACTCCATAAGGTTATAAACTGATTGGCCCATTAGGTCAGGCTACTTATTAGCTCTTATAACTTATGTTACCCCATTATCCTCATCTACGTCAGCCACATGGCTCCGTACCTTTCTCAGCTGGGTAAGTTACATGCTGCCTCTTCGGTGGTCTGCACAGGAGTGGCTGAGGAAGTTTCCTCCTCCCTAGCCTTCTCCTATTCTCATTGCCCTGCCTCCACTTCCTATCTGGTTGACCCACCTATACTTCCTGCCTGGCCAATCAGCGTTTTATTAAAATACATGATTGACAGAATACAGACAATTCTCCCACACCAAAAGGTGTATGCCGCCACATCCAACTACTCTCTTTCTTTTTTACTTTAAGGACTTTGTCCTTTTTCAGGAAGTCTCTCTTACATGAGATGCGCTTGCCTCTAGCAAAGAGAGCAAACCCGAGAACTTGCAGCTATCAAGAAGCCATGCTTAATGCTGTTCTTTTGTGTCTCATTCGAAGAAGTCGATCAATAAGATGTGCCCTTCAACTATTAGGATGCCACATCTTCCTCTCCTACTCTCTCCTCCCTTCCCCCTTCCTAACTGTCGTGATGTGAGCAGCCTTGCTTCAGCAAGCGTTTCCACCGTGACATTCTGCCTCCCACAGGCTGGCAAACCAAGCGAGTCAAGCACCCACGGATAGATACTGTGACCTGCACTAACCCTTTTCTCCATTAAGTGGCTCACACCAAGCATTTTGCTACAGTAACAGGAAGTGACTAGCCTAGAAAGAGTGTAAACCAGAGGTGTGAGACCTGTGACCTCTGTGCTCACATGATGAGTCTGCACACTCTTCTGAGCCTGGAATTGGCTGGCGGGACCAAGACAAGCTGGGAGGAGACGGTGATGGCAGCGTAAAGTTCTGACAAGCTCAGTGACTTTAGCATCCCTTGTGACATGTCAAGGCCTGGAATTAGGACGTCAACGTTCTTCTCGATGGAGTAAGTCAGCCATGCAGGTGGTGTCCTTCTCTGTAGACAGCAAACCAGCAGCGTCTACTGAAACCCTCTGGAACGTGTGAATCCGGCTTAGTGCTCCGTGCTCCTCTCATCCTGTGGCACATACTGCAGGCTGGGTTTTCAGTGTTGAATGAGTGATCCTATGAATGACTGTCCTAACTGGCCACGGGGCTGAGGGTTTCATTGATACTGACCTTGGCAAGACTCTGTGTACTTTGCCTCAGTTTCTCTCTGGACCCCAGTACAACCCCATGGGTAGATGGAGCGGTGGGGGAAGTGCTGTTCTCATTTTAAACAGAAGAACATGAAAGCTGCAGAAGTGCTCTGTGGTGTTATCAATATGGTGGAGATATTCCTGCTGCTGGGAACAAGCTGTTGCTAGGTTCTCATGCTTGGGGATCCCCCCCCAATTCAATAGAAAGGAGTTTTAGAAGAAAGAAAGAAAAACTGCACACCAACTGTGTGCTCTACGTGTGGCTATGTGTGCGGCTGTGTGCATTTCCAGTCACCTGAGCTGGCCTCCTGGTCCTCCACACCAACTGTGTGCTCTACGTGCAGCTGTGTGCATTTCCAGTCACCTGAGCTGGCCTCCTGGTCCTCCACACCAACTGTGTGCTCTACGTGCAGCTGTGTGCATTTCCAGTCACCTGAGCTGGCCTCCTGGTCCTCCACACCAACTGTGTGCTCTACGTGCAGCTGTGTGCACTTCCAGTCACCTGAGCTGGCCTCCTGGTCCTCCATCTTGGGGCAGTAAGTGCCGTTGGCTCGCATCATCAAGCTGCCTTCTTTCGGAAGGCTTGGTGACAGTGTTGAAGGACTTGTCAACCTGATAACACTATGCTTGCCCTGGTTGCTGACCAGCACTCACCAACTCTTCTTGGGGCTTAGCTGTGTTCCTGTTTTCTAGGACTTGCAGCCTGGCACTCAGTGATAGATGGTGTTCTTATTCCCTCATGCGGATGAAATGAAACTCTGACCAGGAGCAGCTTGAGGGAGGAAAGGATTTGTTTCAGCTTATACTTCCAGGCCATTGAGGGAAGTCAGAGTGGGAACAGAAAGACAGGAACCGTAGAGAAATACTTCTTGCAGGCTTGCTCACTGACTCACTTACAGGCCTGTTCTTAGCTAACTTCTTTATACAGTCCAGGACCACTTACCAGGGAATGGTGCCACCCGCAGTGGGCTGATCCCCCTACATCAATTAATCAAGACAATTTCCCACAGCTCTACCCACAGGCAAACCTGATCTAAATAATTCCTCAACTGAAATTGCCTTCTTCGATGACATCTAGGCTGTGTCAAGTTGACAGTTAAAGCTAAACACCATTAAACAGAATGACAAGTTAGTTTGCAACGTCTTTAAAACAGAAGGTCACATGAGATTAGCCCAAGGCTAGGATGATATACAAATAACCTTTAGATAATAATTAAAAGACCCCTCGGAGAATGGAAAGATGAGAAATGTAAGCATCCAGCAGGTAAGAAAGCAAAATCAGCATGACCATCCATGAAATAACGGTCAACGTCACCAGGAGTTAGGACAGTGTGAATTAAAATCCACACCTATCAGAGCATCAAAGAATGTGGTGGGAGAGAGTGGGTGGGTGAGCGTCCGCAGCACAGCCCAGGGCTACTGACGAGCTCCTGCACCCCTCTTGGGGACGGGGCGCTGAAGGGTTGCCTGACAGGGATTGTGGATGGCGACAGAACACAGTGGCAGTGATTGCCCTGCCTCCAAGTAACGTCTAACGTCTGCCACTGCAACAGTCAGCTGTGGATCCACGTGGGCACGACAGGTAGGCGTGTTCTCTCCATCGCTGTGACAGCAAAGAAATAGAGACAACTAAACCCGTCAACAGAAAGACGACGAATGAGAGAAAAGTAAAAGATGCTTATGGAGAACAGCTAAGCCTTCTTCCAAAGGAACTACTAAGATCTGGTTTATTATAAAATGGTTTTCTGTCTGCTTTATAAAATTAATATGTCTCAAAAATATTTGCATTGAAAATGGAGTTGCGGGGGCTGTGGGGTCAGATCAGCGGGTCAGACTGGCTGCTGTGCAAGCCTGAGGACCTGAGTTCTAATCTCCGGCACCCGCCTAAAAATCCTGGTATTTTCATGCACCTAGAACCGCAAGACAGGAGGATAAATGGGACCAGCTGGTTGTCAGTCTGGCTCCAGGTCCAGGGAAGGAAAGACCTCGTCTTGGCGAGCCAAGGGGGTAAACGATAGAAGGATAGCAGATATCCTCCTTTGGTGTCCAAACACACATCCAAGGATGTGCACACACATTCAGATATGCCGCTGACACACACACAAATAAAACAAACCAAGTTACCTAATGCAACAACACTATGGATTATTCTTATGTGTGCCATGTGTTGTCACATATGTATAGAAGGTTATTTGCTGAAGGTAGAGAAGAGCAACCAAATATCATCACAGAATTGAGGATGGCAGAGGGCAGGAGGGCTGGAAATGTGGAAGGGAATACTTTGTGGTGCTCTGTGGTTGCATAAGGATGGGGTCTCATTTTCATGACTGTGATAGCTAAGCTTGATCATCAGCTTAACCCCTCTGGGAAGAGGGAACCTCAACCGAGGAACCCTCTTCATTGGATTGACCTCGGACCTCGGGTGTGTCTCTGAGGCATTTTCTTGATGACTAATTGTTTTGGGAGTGCCCAGGCCGCTGTGTGCAGCCCAGGCCACTGTGTGCAGTGCCATCCCTAGGCAGATGGTCCTGCAAAGGATAAGAAAGCAGGATGAGCAAGTCCTTGGGAGCAAGCCAGTGAGCAGCGCTCCCCCACGGCCGCTGTTCAGTTCCCGTCTCCAGATTCCAGCCTTGAGTGCCCTCAGTGATCAACCGTGTGACCTATAAGACGTGATAAACCCTTTCTTCCCCGAGTTGTTTCTGGCAAACAGAGGCAATAGCTAGGACGGAGGCAAAATTAAAAATGAATTTTAAAGTGGAAGAAAATTTTCTACAGGAATCACACACACACAGACACCAAAAAAAGCCTCTTCAATTGTTTTCCTAATCACATCTGCCAAAATTCCAAGAGCTTCTATTTCTTAGTGCAAAGGAAGGAACTTCTCAGAAGCCAGGCCCAGCTCTGGGAAGCTCACCGTTCCTGCCCTTGCTCTTATGTGCATGAGTCACGATAACTCCACTTCTTGCCTATTTTCAAAGGGCTTTGCTCCCCCCAAAAGCCCCTGAATCATCCTCTCATGGGCAAATCTACAACCTCTTCAATGCACATCAAGATGGAAATCCATTAATCTCCGTGGCAATTTATTAATCCTTAGATAAAAGGGACTGTTTAAGAGCCCTCCAAGGGGAAGGTCCTAGGCAAGAAATTAAGTATTTTCTTTGCTTTGATCCAAAGAATTGACTGAGAAAAATAAAGTTTAAAAAGAAAAATCCCCCAAGGTCTCCTAACAACATTTTAAAGATCTCTTTGTGTTGCCTGCTGCTTCCTCCAGGTCTGAGTGGCACCACTGAGTGACTGACCACTTGGTCTCCCAGGAACCAAGTTACTGATGGAGCCTTTACCTGGGTTGAATCCCCAGCAATTAGTAATTCCACTCGGTGTCTTTTCTACCCTCTGTGTGCACAGATTGCGCACAGCCTTTCTGGAAAGGGCTCCACCGTGTGTGCATCAGCTGTCTTGGTAATTTGGACGACAACACCTTGAGGTGTGGGGTGATGGCTCCATGGGTGAAGGGCTTGCCGCACAACCGTGAAGACCTGAGTGTCATGCCCAGAACTCACATAAAAAGCCACACATGACGACTTGTGCTTAGAATCCTAGAGCCAGACAGACAGACTATCCTAGCCAGTGAGATCCAGCCCAATGAGAAACTCTGTCTCAAAAAAGTCAAGACAAATAGATAGGCAAATAGATGGTCCTGGATAATGACTCCCAAAGTTGACCTCTACTTTCTCTATGCACTCGCATACACACACACACACACACACACACACACACACACACACACGAATATCCACCTACAGGCAGAGAAGGAAATCCCAGCCCAATGTTTAGACGTTTCCAGAGGACAAAGCTACTTTTTGTCTATCTTATTTTGCCGACGGGATCCTGCCCCCCCAAACACATCCTTGGTGGGCAAGTCTTAACCCACCCTAAGGACGAATGGTTCCATGAGAACCAAATCCATAGCCAAAAGATCACCTCCAGCCAAGTCAAATAGAACCTTCTGGTGGGGCAGCCCCTGTTGTCCTTGAGGGTGCTTCCCTTCTGCAGGTTACCATCTTGTTCCCTCTACCATGCCTTCAAATCATGGGATGAAGCACATTAAAGAGGGCAATCTGCTTTACTCGGGCGCGAGTCACGGCTACAAACCACCTTTGCAGCAGCTCTGCACTATCTGAGCAAGTACCTGAGCCCCAGAGCCCCAATCAGCCTGAGTCAGGCACCCCAGTCCCTCCCTGCCTATGCTTCAGACCTGGGATCTATGGTCAGCCCGTAATTAAAAACCAATATAAGGCTAGGAGATGACTCACTTGGGTAAATGTTTGCCTCCTAAGCACAAAGACCTGATTTCCACTCTTAGAACTGACGTTAAAAGCCACATAGGGTGGCAGACTCTTAGAACCCCAGCACTGGGGAGGCAGAAACAGGAGGACACCTGGGGCTTGCTGACCAGCCAGATTGCTCTACTGGTGAGCTCCAGGCTGGTGAGGGACAGTGTCTGAGGAACAACCCCTGAGGCCTAGGGTAATCTTCTGGCTTCTGCACCTATGGGCATAGTTGTACATACACCTCTTCACACACATGTACACCAATCCACACATGAACACACACGCGCACTCAAATGCTAAGCCATGTATAAAGTGCATATTCCTACAATGCTCAGCACTGAGTCACCTCCAGGTTGACTGGTCCACTCCAGGGCCTGTGGAGCTGCCACATAGTCTGGTGTTTATTGCTCCACAAACATCCAGCAGCAACATACACATTTAGTGGGATAGCACTAGGCCAAGAGACCAGGCTGAGGACAGACTACCATGATAGCCACCCTGAAGCTACCAGGAAAAGCTCTTCTTACACACCATCTCTCCTGTGCTGACATCTGGGGGGTCCCCTAGTTCAGGGAGGGCCCCCCTCATCTTCCTCTCACAGTTTTAATCGGGGCCTCTTAGAGTTTGGGCTTCTTATTTGTTATTTGTTGGCTTTCAAAGATTTCGTGTTCCTCATGAGTTTTTCCATGTTCACCCTTGAGTGGCTTCCCTGACTGGCTGTACTTCCACTCCCAGCATAACAGAATGATTGTTTGTACCTAGAAATCTAGACAAGCCGTGGCCCAGGCAGGGAGTGGGAAAGCCCGTAGACTTCATGAAAGTAAAACTGAGTGAGAGAGAGCTCAGCAGCTAAGGGCACTTTTGCTCTTGCAGAGGACCAGAGTTTGGAGTTCAGTTCCCAGTACCCTCACTGTGCAGATCACAGCTGCCTGTAACTCCAGCTCCAGAGGATCGGGTGCCCTCTTCTGGCCTCCACAGACATTGCCCACACAGACATAAACTTATATAAACATGCACATGGATAGAAATAAACATCAAATATTCTTACAAATGGGTAGTCAATTGGGAGAAAATACTGCCTTCCCTGTCCCCTCCTTCCCTGTTCTTTACTGTTGTTACCCTTCCTCACCCTTCCCTGTCTTTTTCTTCTTTCTGTTCCTCTCCCTTCCTTTTCCTGTCCCTTGTCCTCTCTCCTCGGGTGGCTAAGCTTTCCTGCCCCTAACTGGCAGTTACAGGAATGACTTAGCAAGAGCTTGCTTGCATCCGAGTTCCTTGCTCCTTCAGTCACTGGTAGGCACTTGGCTGAGAAGATCGCTATTAGCAAGAATCCTTTCAGCACTGCGGAACTTCCTTGTGAGCTGTTCTCTTGCTTTCGACTACAATAAGAGCCCAAGATTGCAGGCTGAGAAATGGTTTCAAAAGCTGAGCGTGGGCCCCCAGCAGCCTTCGTTCTGCTGCTGTCAAACTTAGCTTCCCGGCTCTGCTCCTTGACTTGTCCTTCACTAAACAAAGGCATTTCAGCCTTCATTCTTTAAAGGGCCCATTTGGCAAATGGCTGCAGAGCCCTGAGCTTTTGCTGTGGGATCCTAGAAACAAGAGGCTGATAAGGCACATGAGTGGCTGGTTCTCGAACAGCGTGTAAAGGCGTAGCCATGGAGACACCAGATTTTGGAAAGAACTTCCACCCAGTGTCTTATTGTGGGAAGCTTATTGAGAACAGAGGAACTCCCTCTGCTCTGAGCGTCAGGCTCCGTGCCCCGAAGGGCAGAATGTCCTGAGACAGAGCTGGTGACCTCAAGGGACATTGCCCACACACATGACCTCAGAACTTGGGAATGTTGGCGTCCCCGATGATGCTGGAAACCACAAGAGCATGTGGCTCCAAAGGATGTGTATCTGAGCAGGGCAGTGACAAAAGAAGGCTGGTAAGGGGAAAAGGAAGATTCAGCTCTTAGATTCTGAGCTGGACCCCTCACCCTCCAGATACACTTACCCGGTAGTGCTAACACAAAAAACCGAGCCGATTCCATAGAGCTTTCCCAAGGTCTGGCTAACTGGGTTTCTTAAGTGGCTAGTGGCTCATAGCCTTATATGCGAGGTGTTAATTTCCACTCATTGTCAGTCAGTGTGATCGCCAGTCCAGCCACCAGGAGGGACACCCCTAACCCAACACAGGCATGGGAGGCTGACTTTAGCTTCTGACATCCACAAGGTGATTGTAACTCTAGGGAGACGCAGTGGGATTTCCACAGTGTGACTGGAGGACTCTGCATGACTTTGCCCTCTACACAGAGTGCGCAGGATTTTACACATCCTTAAAGTGCCGCCTTGGGATTACTTATGATCTTCATTTCTGTAAGTTTTTTATTTATCACGGGAGATAATCATTTCTGAGATTGGATCTACTGGTTTGTACTGTGGCATCTTTGTATTGGTATAGTCCTTCAAGTACGCGGTCAGGTACACGGTCAAGCCCAATTTCCTCGCCATAGATCACCCTGGTGGCTGCGGGCTGGGTTGGTCAGCGTCTGTGGCTGTAACAAAATGCTTTGTGGACACAGTTGACAGGGGAGGGGAATTGAGCTCACAATTGGAGAGGTTTCCGACTGTTGTGTGTGGTGGGGTGTAAGAGAGCAGAAGAGCTCTCGTGGGCGGAGGAGGTGTGAAGGCTGAAGGCTTCCTCCTTCCCATCCCACCTCAGTCTGTGGGATGCTGCTGCCCACAGCCAGAGCAGGTCCTGTCTCGTTAGTGAGTCCATTCTAGAAACGCAGTCATAAACATACCTACAGTGGACTTTACCCCTCTTGGCACTTGCAATCTGTCAAGCTGATGACCAGAATTGGCCATCACATTGGCCTTTTTGTTGGAAGAGTTTGCTCCACTCCATTCCTGTATGCGAGCCCAGGCTCATGCACTCAGTGGAAGAGGCTAGAACCAGGAAGAGAAAAGAAAATATTGTAGCATAAATAATAAAAACCCAGAGACAGATATTGGGGTTCAACCTGAAGATCAGAAAAGCAAAGCAGTCAAGCTACTAGAGAGCTCTTACCTCTATAAAATCTTCAGACTGAAAAGAGAGTGAGTTTCTGTCTCATCCTGCCTTATATTCCTCTCTAGGACTGGAATTAAAGTCATGCACCATCACTGCCCAGCCTCTATGGCTAACAAGTGTGACTGCTGGTATTAAAAGTGTGTACCACCACTGCCTGGCCTGTATGACTGACTAGTGTGACTGTTTGGCATTCTGGTCTTAAGGCAAGCTTTATTTATTAAAATACAAATGAAATATCACTAAATTTCCCCTTTTGTCTAAACTAAAAAAGAATGCTGTAACTAATATGAAAAATTATATACAATAACTATATACAATATATGCAGGCAATAAATGTGTCAACAATGTCTAGTCCATTTGCATTTGACAAATTCAGAGAAAATACTCCATATCTATGCTATCTTGGTGAGTCCAAAGTCTTATACCCAATTTACTTTCTATCATAACTTGCTTTTTGCGTCTGGTAAATAAGGAAAAATATAACTATCTAGTCTTCAACTACCTCAGAGACCCAAGAAGGAAATAAAATTAACTGAGTAAGCAGGAAGTGCAAGCAAGTGACTTCCAAAAAATGTGAGAAATGACAGAAACAGTTGGCTACCTGGACAGTCATCCAAATTTTCTCTGCAACATTAGGGCATCCATCTTCAGCCTAGGGGCCTAGCATATCAGACAGTCTTTTCTGTGAAGCAGAATATTCTGAAGGACTGTCCTACCTAGTCTTGACAATGTTTGGCAATCACTTTCTTTTGTGTCCTGTTTGTCCAATTAGGACAGAATACTGTCAGCAGTCAAGGCAAGGGCACTTTCTTGCCCAGTGATTTACTTTTGCCACAAAGAAAGTAATACTTATGTGAAGTTTTTTTTATGCCCATTATCTTCTCCAAAGTAGATTGGTGCTGCCAGGAGCAGACATGCCTCATTGTCATAAAAAAGAATCTATGTTAGTAAAACCATATTCTGTAGATCTCTGAAGTGTTTGAAGATGACCTGTCTATCTAAAATGTATCCTTGTTTGACCTTGAAAACATATCTAATGTGACTGCAAGTTCAATTATAATAGATGATAACTACTAACCTGCATTTCCTTATTATCCTAAACAGTTGGTAATAATAATTTTTAAGGACTAGACATTTGCATTACCTTGTTAAATGATCTGCCTAGGTACAATACCTTGAACAAGATTAGAAATGTATGTATAGTATGTTTTAACAAAATTAATCTCAAATTTGTATCAATATACAAAATTTGTATACAGTATACAAAAATCCAATCCAATGTAAAATATTTACAACTAGTAGTTGCTTTTTAAAGCAAATTCAATAATTTACCTTTTTATCTTATATATCTATAGCCTCCCTTTTTTCTTTTCAGAGTAGATTCAGTAATCTACCCTTGTATCCTATTGTATCATTCCCAACTCTCCATCTCAACCCTGTCTGTATGCTTCTCTCTCAGAAAACTACTATCTTCCTATCATTTGTTATAGATCTATTGTCTTTCGGCACATCACTTATACATATAATTTATCCATGCTCCATCTATTATCTCTTTCCACCTATTTTAGTTTGTTTCCTACTATTGTGAAAAAGACCATGGCCAAAATCAGTTTGGTAGTTTACTTGGCTTACACATCCTGGTCACAGTTCATCACTAAGGGAAACCAAGGAAGGAGCTTGAGGCAGGAACTGAAGCAGAGGCTATGGAAGGAATGATTTTTTGCCTCTCCGTGGTTTGCACAGGACCACCTGCCCCGGGATAGATGGCACTGCTGAGAGCAGGCTGGGCCCTGCGCATCAACCCCTAATCAAGAAAATACCTCCACTGACTTCCCTAAAGGTCAATCTGTGAGGCATTGTCTCAGTCGAGATTCTGTCTTTCCAGATGACTCAAGCTTATGTCAAGTTGACCCAAAACTAGCCAGCAGAGCCTTCATCCATACCGTCAGATTTGAAAGAAAATGGTATAGTTGTTTACAATATCTATATCCAAGTAGTGCATTTACGATTACATGTGCAAATACTCCCCTAATGCCGAGTCTTAGCGACAAAAGTCTCTGTTTTCAGATGGAAGCTGTGTCACTGCAGGCCCCTTGGAAAGATGATATGAGAATGTCACTGTTCGAGATGATTCCTGTGATGTTCAGGTTCCTCTGTGTATGTGGTACCCAGGCACAGTGTGAACATGCACAGGTTTCCATCAGTCATAACAATGGGTGCCTCCTTAGGTTAATGGGTGACAAGCAGACAGGCTGAACAAGAAGCTGAACTGTGTTTCCTGAGGCAAGATTCTCATTGCAGGACTCCACAGAAAGTCTGTCTTTAAAACACTCCCTTCCTGACTTGCATTTGACTTGCTGGACAGGTGCCAGTTATAACTCATTTTCCTTGGCCTTTCTGGTGAGATGAATGTGTGTTCCCAAGTTGATATTGACCTTGAACTCTAGAATGGGACCTTATTTGGAGCATGGTCTTCATAGATCCCATTCGTTAAGGGCTTTGAATGAGCCATCCAAGATTAAGGGTGCACCCCAAATCCAATGATGGGTGTCTGTGTAAGAAGAAGAAAGGGTACAAGGAGACAGGACAGAGGGTGTGTAAAGATAATGGTACAAACTCAAGCCAAGGACACTAGGGAATGCACACAAAATTGAAATCTGGAAGGGGTGTGAGAACCCCCCACTTCAGAGCCTCTGGGAGAACCTTCTCTGTAGACACCCAGGTTCTGAACCATTGCCTCTTGAACCACAAGGAAATAAACATCTGTTGTCCTAAGCAGAGCAGCTGTGGTTATTTGTGTTTGTGGCCGTAAGTGTCCCATGCTACTCTTGATTGCTTGCTGGAATGTTCTTTCACCTTGCTGCTCAGTCTCTCTCTCTCTCTTTCTCTCTCTCTCTCTCTCTCTCTCTCTCTCTCTCTCTCTCTCTCTCTTTCTGATTATTTTGTGCAATGCTGTTCTTCAAATTTTTTTTTGATCCAACCTGCCCACATCCACAGCACAGCACAGTGATAATACTCAAGCTTTACCCAAACAGAACCACAGACTTCGCCGGAACTGCCAGCTGGCAACATTTCCTAGAAGATAGTCCTGACAGGATTCACACAAAAACAAAGCAAAGCAGGAACTGTCGGAAACTTTCTTGTCTCCTCACAACCCAGGGGAAGGAGAGTCAACATTACCTTCTGAGATCAACCACCCCACCGCCAAGATGGACCATTTGAGTGGTTCTGGCTGTGGTACTCACAGAGCTGGGCTAGTTGCCTGGTGAAGTGGCTCCTTCCTTCCTGGATACCTGGGGCTAGGTTCCTTTCCAACAAACAGTTGTCCCCGGTAATCTGAGGCAATGAACTAGAAATTTCCAGTGTATCATTGTTGAGTCATTGGTCTCAGAATTAGTGTTTGATTTAAGGTTTGCAGAGACTCTCAGGAGGAACGTGAGAGTGGTTCTACAGTCTGGCAGTGCGGTACCCACTTGGCATGGATCAGTGACGTTCACTGTCTCAAAAGACAGGCTTTTATGTTTACAAGATTTAAAAAAGCTCTACCTACAATCATAATCACCAAGGTACAAAAGGTTGGCACTTGCCAACATAAAAAGAACCCCAAAATTCTCTTGCTTGCTATCCCAATCCATGTTTTCTCCTGGGAGAAAAAAATAATTATGTCTTTTTGAACCATTGCTAGTTAAAAAATAATTGTAAGTTGAATAACTATAAAAACACACTACTAAATACATGAAAATGAGGGATGAGAAAAAGTACCCTCCAAATACAATTGCTATTTGATCCTGCATCTTTCCAGATTTTAGCCTCATCTGTGAGCTTTGTATAGTTGGAGAATTCTTTTCTTTTTTGTTGTTTACTTTTTTAAAGACCATTACTGTGGAAGTGCAGTGGGTGTGCCTAGTAACAAGTGAAATGGTACAAGTGAAATAGTGCAGGCAAAGCCGCTGCAAAGAGCCGACTACCCGGCTAAGAGAAGCATCATCTTCCACGCTCCCACCCACCTCTTGTCTCACACTCTCCACCAGAAACCTCCTGGCTATTTTGGTCGATAGTGTTTCTGGTAATTACTTCCCTAACTCTAAACAACATACTTAAAACTATTTATATTTGTAACGAGTTATTGTTAATATCCCCAAACTACAATATAGCAGTCACGAAGTCCTACTGATTGCTAGTACACTCCAGTGCTGTGCGTGCATGCGATCATGCATAGGTGTGTGTTCGTGTGTGTATGTGTGTGTGTGTGTGTTGTTGTTGTTGCTGTTGTTGTTGTTGTTGCGTACACACTCACTCATGCATGTGGGGCTGGTAAGGCCAAAAGTCAACTTCATATATCTTCCTCCATCGCTTTTAAACTTATTTTTAGAGACAGGGTTTCTCACTGAACCTGGAGACTGTTGTTTCGGCTAGACTGGCTTGCCAGAGACCCTTCAGGGTCTGCCTGTCTCCAGTCCCTGAGCTTGGGAGTTATAGGCAGTGTGCCTTGTGTCACTCCCAGCTTTTACAGGGAACTAGGGATCTGCACTCTGTTCTTACCCCTGAGCCATCTTCCCAGCTCCCCCTTATTTCAGTAACCTTTCTGACACCTTTGAGGCTCCTCCTGCCTCTGAGACACCCCTCCCATACACACACAGGGACCTTGCTCTCTTATCCGTCTGTCCTGTGGGTGTTCTCAGAAAAGCAGTTCACAGTTGGGTCTCAAACCCTTTCTGTGTGCTTAAAAATTAATTGAGGTCCCCAAAACAATCACATATGTATTATAGCTATTAATATTTACAACAGAGACTAAAATATTTTAGAGCCACTTATTTTAAGTTGTTTTAAGCACATTTTCCACAGTCAAAGAAAGTCACCATTATTTAGCATGTAGAAAATGTCCTCCATATCTGTCCTGTTAAAAGACAGTGGAGTTCTCTG
Source organism: Myodes glareolus (assembly GCF_982192425.1). Taxonomy (NCBI): domain Eukaryota; kingdom Metazoa; phylum Chordata; class Mammalia; order Rodentia; family Cricetidae; genus Myodes; species Myodes glareolus. The sequence goes on from NC_142047.1 coordinate 56,220,243, forward strand.
GCCAGTGTGTCCATCCTATAGCTGTGTTGTTACAAGCCATGTAGTTATGCCATTCCTTTATGAGAAAGAAAGGGGAAAATCTTTGGTGTTTCTGTTTTTCCATTCTAGGAGAACCTTAGAGAAGGAAGGTTGGCCTCAAGAGGGTGAGGGCCAGGGGATGCTGTGACAAAGAACCAAAATTTTTGTAGGTGGGAACATGGGACAGAGGCTGTTCACATAGCAAAGCAAGGAACATTCCTTGAGGCTAGCACCAAGTCATGGGGAGTACCTTCAAAGGTTCATCCTTTAAGGACCCAATCCCCCCAGCTAGGCACCCAGTATTTGAAAATATGTACCACCAGCTGGGGAATCAGCATTCAAAATGTAAGGCTGAGTAAGACACTTCAAATTCAAACCATCATGTTATAAAAATCCTTCTGGCATCACAAAACCTTCAAAGGGTCTCAGGGGCATATTAGTTACTGTCTGGTTGCTACAACAAAACACCCCACAAAAGCAGTTCCAGGAAGGAAGGTTTCACTTTGGCTCACAGTTTGAGGGACTATCAGCCCATCATGGCGGGGGAAGGCAGAGCAGCCAGAGCTGAGGCAGCTGGTCACATTGTATCCACAGTCAGGAAGCAGAGGCAGGTGAATACTGGTGCCCATTTCACTTCCTCCTTTTTATTCAATCCAAGAACCCATCCCATAGCGGCTCTTAACATCTCAGCTAACTCAACAGGAACTCTTCATAGACATGCGCAGAAACTTGTTTCCATGGTGACAAAAGTCTGTCAAGTTGACGATCGTGATTAACTATCACTGAGTCCCTTTGAGATTTGTGTGCCAGCTAATGCAAGCAACGCATCAGTAGACAGACATGGTGTTAAGTGATTCTTAAATTAGCTTGCTGGTTTTCGAAACTCATTACATAGCTGAGTTACTCTACGTGGGCCATTGTGATCATCTTCTCAATGTTGCTTTTATTTTTTGTGAACGCATAACATTTCAGGTTATTTTTACTCTTCTGTGCTAGTTAATTATACAACTACACCACGCCTTCCCTGATCTTTAAAAATAAATACTTAGATTTTTAAAAAGTTTTTCTCTCTTACTAAGAAAATTGAAAAGAATAATTATCTTTTTGTGATTTTTTTTTTATTGTTAAGGGGAGGGGAAAGGCACTGCCCTGTTGGAAGGACCCTCCTGAGTTGATATGGTCAGCTGAAACTGTCAACATATGAACAGTCCCCTGGAAAAAGTCTCAGTGAAGGACTGTTTCGGGTCAGGGGAATTCATCTTCACTTCTGTAACTGATGTGGGAAGACCCGGCCCATTGTGGGTGGCATCATCCCAAGGTTATGGGACCTGGATTGCGTAGGTGGAGGACGTTTCCTGAGAACTCAGCATGGATTCTGTTAGGCCCAAGCTAAAAATCCCCAAAAGAAACTCCACGGAACTGGATTCTGATGTAAAGCACAAGAGCATTTTTAATATTTAATCCCGAGTTTGAACTGCACCTCTGGTACCAATGCAGTGGGTGAGGGAAACGCAGTCCTGAGCCCAGGGAAGGGGAGAACTTTTAAAGGGGAAATTCCGTAATCAGCAGATTCCATGTCCTGTCATCTTGGGGATTGGATAAGGAGGGCATAGGGCAAGGTAGTTTCTGAAGTCATTGGTCAGTTTTTGGGTACAGAAACCCTAACAAAGAGTCATTAATAACCGACAAGGTATTTTCAAGGACAGGATGACTCCTAGGAACATCTGGACCTCGTTAAATTTTATGGCCCGCTCCCTAGCTCCTTAACTGGCTATTTTTAGGGTATCCTTTCAAATTCCGCTATCGCAGCACATTTCTGGAGTCGAGCCCCCCCCCCCCATTATATGGCTTAAGATGAAGCCCCTTCTTTAAAATGGAGTTTACAAAGTCAGGTCCACACAGGATTCATCTCTCTTTGCACTTGCTTGTCTGTGGATATGGTGAGACCAGCTGTCTCGGCTCTTGAGGTTGTAACTTCCCTGAAGTGATGGGCTGTAACCTGTTGTAGAAATTGATCGCACCTCCTCTACCATATGGTTAAGGGGAGGGTTTCGTTGTAGATATGACGCTGAGAACAACCAGAGGCCTCTGGAAGAGTCCAGAGCAGAGAGAGAAAAGCGGCTGACGGAGCAGGGCCGGAAGACTGGACCTGGCCATGAGAGAAGCAGGAACAGAGCAGAGGGAAGAGAGTGGGCGAGCGGAGAAAGGGGAGTGGGAGGAAGACGGAGAGCACAGGCAAAGAGAGGAGCAGAGCCGAAGTAGCAGGGTTTAAAAATGAGTAGCTGAGAGCTGGGAAGCCCATGAGCTGGAGGAGTTCAGGGTAGCGGGAGAGGTGAGCGGAGCCAGGACCCAGCATGGACTCTGAACTGAGTAACGGGCACTGGTGACACTGTGGGAGCCAGGAGGCCAGCCTGCACTTGGATGCTCATGGGCACCACAGAAGCCATTGTCCCTTCTGCCAGTAATAAGGGACACGGCTCCTTTGGTAGAGGCTTTACAGGTTCCTGAGGAGTGTGGCTTTTGCCTAACTACCAGAATCTGCAGAACTGGGGTTTCTTTTGGACCGGACACCCGTGAGGGAAATAAACTCTTTTTCCCCTAAGCTGCTTTGTTTCAAAGTTTTTATCCCAACCACGGAAATGGAATTAGTTCATCATTCTTAGAAATGGAATTAGTGCGTTATTCTTCCTTTGTTTTTTGAGGTGCTGGGGCTGGAACCCGGGTACTTATGCATACTATGCAAACACGCTGCCCTTGAGCTGCATCCCAATCCTCGAAGGGAATTTTCTAGACACGACTGAAGCGGCCAAATCATTGTGCATCCCTTCTGTTACATAGTTCACTTGAGAGTCTTCTGCCATCCCGAGATTTTCTAACTTGGGTCATATTGAAAGCATAAGTAAATGCATTTCTCTTTGAGGTGGGAGTGGACTCCCAGGCCTCAAGTATGCAAGAGAAGTGATTTCCCCCCCAGGCTATTGATCAGCCCTCATCTTGAATTACTTCACAGAGTACAAAAGTACACCTCAGCAGTGTCTAATGCTTTTCTGGGGAGAGATAAAAGAAACATCTGTTCACCCCAAATAAAAGAGTCAACGATCAAAGAAGGAGTCTAGTAAGTTCAGTTTTGCTAGTATATGTTTACCGGGGTTGCAGCAACAAGGGCAGCCCTATAACTGGAAAGTCCTTCCCTGAGTCAAATTTCTATCTATTGGTTTATGAGAAACAAAGATCTTCTCTTTATAGTAAGAGCACAGGAGACTTGGAGAAGTGCCAGGCAAAGCCGGGTGTCCTCTTAGAATGTTGGGTCCTCTGCGTGCAGAGGATGGCTTTTATTTTTAATTCCTCACAAGCATGCCCAATCTCCCTTTTCTCTCAGCTGAGTAAATAGGAAGGAATGCTCCTACAGATCACCTGGCTCTTATCTTGCCCTCTAGTGAACAGAGACCTTGGCAACTGTGCCTGCAAGAGTCAGGATTCTGAAGGAGGCAGCCCAGCTCCAGGCTTTCTGTTTGTCAGCTCCAGCCGTTCGCCCTGAATGGTGGTTCTCAGTCCGTGGGTCTCGACCACTTTGTAGACTGAATGGGAAAAACAAAATATTTACATTCTGATTCATAACACTAGTAAAATTAATTATGAAGCAACAACAAAAGTAATCTTATGGTGGGGGTGGGTCACTGTTAGGGTTACTGCACGAGTTGGGACCCTAGTGGATCCCATGGAGGGTGAGGAATACAGGCAGGAGACAAATACACCATACAGACAGAGCCTGAGGGCAGAGTTTATTGAGATAAAGGGAATAGGGAAGGAAAGAGAAAGAGACAGACAGACAGACAGACAGACACAGAAAACTGCCTCCCCAGAGAAATGACAAAAAGGCAGAAAGTAGTAGGCGGGGCTTGTCTCTTAAAGGCACAGGGTGCTATCTGCCATGCCTGCAGTCATGATGCAGGGCACAGGGCATGATGCACTGTGCCAGGTTCCCAAGTGGCAGAGCCAAGGTGTGCATTGCTAACATTCTTCCCTTCTTTTTTTATTTAAGAAAATGAGGGGTTAGGTGTTGGGTCCACAGAGGCTGCACAAAGATGGGGACAGACCACTGAAGTCTAGTAAACCAGAAGCAAACTTTATTCCAGGAAAAAAAGAAAAACAAAAAAAAATAAATCTCCATAGGGCACCAAAAGCTTATCAGCTAGCTGAGACCACAGCCAGAGATGGGCTTGTAAGGCTGTGGCAAAGGCCAGTTTCCAAACTCTTCCTTTTATAGCAAGCATTAGGCAATAACAAAAGAATTTTTACAATCTAAAGGTAAAACGCAGATACAAATTGCCCATCTTTGCAATTTTCATTAACAGTTTTTTTTTTCAGTTAAACTAGTGTTTGTATTTAGCCCATGGGTCTCTCTGGTACTTGATGGTGGTGTTTATGGAACAATATAAAACCAAAGAGTCAAAAGTCATGCGCAACCCATCATTTAAAAGTTAACTCAGCTCACATCAGTTGCTGGTCATGAGTGGCCAGGGGGTTATCGTAGGGCTAACTCTCAGTTTGCAGAGCTGACCCTCAGTTTGTAGAGGGATGCTTTAGTCTTGTAAAAAGAGCAGCCAGTTGTAAAGCAAAGTAACCCACTGTTAACAGTTAATCCTTAAACTGCTGAAAAAGCTGCCGACAGCCTGCTCTCATTCTCCTAGGCTTACAACTTTGTATTTCTTTATTTCCACATTCTTATTTCTGGCATCTACATTTTTCTATTTTCATTCCCGGACTCTGCATTAGGCATGGCATGTTAAGGATAGAAGGGCATGGAGTTCTCTAGACTGCTTCCTGCTGACCTGGCGGGGGGCATCGACTGTCTTTTGGAGAACCTGAGAAAGCTGGGGTGCCGGTCACGTCCTGGAGTATCTGGTCCTGTCTCTCTGCTGTTCAGGTTCTGTGGAACTGTTCAGTGTCTCTTGGACCTGGCAAGGTATTGGCAGAAGGTTAAGAGGACAAGCTTAAGTTTAGGGGGAAATTTTTTCCTTAGGTCCCGGTGATTGAAGAGGAAGGTGTCACAACCAGGGAAAGATGGGGAAGCTTGGGCTCTTAGGGTCTGGTCATTGAGGGAGGGGTGCATCTGACCTGTTTGAGGTGAATCCTTCAGGTCAACTTCCTGGAACTTAGAAAAATTCTTTAAGTTCATGAAAATAAGTTTTAGACTCATAAGCAATCCGCACAGATGAGGAACTGTATTAAAGGGTCGCAGCATTAGGAAGGTTAAGAACCACTGTGCTAGAATATCAATAGAGAAGAGTGCTGGGGGGGCTCAGAAAACACAACAACAGCCCCAGCAACACCAAGCCATGTGTGCAGTCTCACTTCACATTCTAAAGAGCTAGGACCGTGTGGACAGGACAGACAGACCACGCATCTGTTGGTCGGTGGCACCACACTGAAGGAAGGTTCCACAGCTTACACGGGAGCCACAGAATTGCACCAACAGCACCTCTCCGCTCAATGGAAAGTACTTTTCATAACACCGATACACGGGTGTACTGGTGGGTTTCTTTGCTTGTGTGTTATTTCATTGTTTGTTTGAGACAGCTACACACTTTGTAGTTCAGGCTGTCCTAGAACTCACTGGTGGCCCAGGCTGGCCTCGAAACCTCAGGTTTACAGGCATAAGCCACAAGACCTTCCTTTTCTTGGTACAGATACATTTTTTTTAAACTTCTCTGTGATATTCCCCTGCATTGCAGATGGAAGCTATGGGCTTTGTGTATCATCTTTGTATTGATGAACGCTTTGTTTATTTCCAGTGTTTGGCTACTTTAAAAGGTTCCTGTGAGAAACCTTTTGTTTATTTTATTTGCTCATTCATTCATTCACTTTCGTAGCTCTCATGCATGGCTACCCATTTCCATACAATGTGCAGGACAAAGCAGAGTGAGGGTGAGCATTACTAGCAGATTTGGGGTTGAGGAGATTGCAGATGGCACACCAACGCCTACCAATCAAATTGACACTAAGAATATATGAGTGGTATATAAAGATTCTAGAGCCCCAGTAACAGCTGGTATTGAGCACATTAAATATGTTTTGCAGTCTGATGCTTGGGAAATAGATGGCATCATCTATGGCTTTAATGAGCAATCTCCTGCTCGCGGGGGAGGGAGGCCATGTTTCCATATGCTCATTGGCTGAGCTCTGCTCCTCTGCGTAGTGAGCTGAAGCACACTGTGTTTGCCTTCTTTCCAGCCGGTTACGCACCGGAGGTTGATCGGCACCGAAGCATCACCTTTCCGTTACTGCAACACATGCCCAAGATGAGTCAACTTACAAACACGATAGGTTTGTTTAGAGGTTACAGTTCATAGTTCATTAGCTCCAGTGTGGGGGCCTGAAATGAGAGCCAGTGGTAGACTGTTTGCTTCACACACAAAAAGGGAGGATGGAGGGAGGAGGGGAGAGGAGGGGAGAAAAGGGGTGGGTCCTGTTATCTCTTTCAAGGGGATGGTCCCCAATAACTGGAAGACTTCCTCCCACTGGGACCCACCACTTAAAGGTTCTATCAGTTCCCTATGACACCAAGCCTTTGACACACACCAAGAAGACATCCCAGGTTTAACTATTAGAGGGCACTTCCATTCATTATGGCTCATTTACATTTTTGGAATGAGGTACCATTGTTTTCACAAAACGACTTTCATATTTCATCCAATATACTCTGTTTTGGTTAGGGTTATGTTGTTGTGATGAAAAACTATGGCCTCAAGCAACTTGGGGGGAAGGGGTTTATTTGACTTACATACCCTGAATCACACTTCACTGAAGGAAGCCAAGGCAGAAACTCAAACAAAACAGGAACCCAGAGGCAGGAACCCAGAATCAGGAGCTGATGCAGGGGCCATGGAGGAGGGCTGTTTACTGGCTTGCTCCCCATGGATTGTCCAATCCACTTTTCTTATAGAACCCAGAAACCACCAGACCAGAGTTGGCCCCACTCACAATGGGCTGGACCTTCCCACATCAATCATTAATTAAGAAAATGCCTCACAGGCTTGTCTGTAGCCCTACCTAATGAAAGCATTTTCTCAATTGAGGCCTCTTCTCTCTGATGATTCCAGCTTATGTCAAGTTGTCATAGAACTAACTGAGGCATACTCCAATTTTAATAGATTGTTTTCTTTTTTCCCCATTCTTCCCCTCATCCTTCTCCTTCTCTACCTTCTCTTTCCACTTTATATTTTTCAGAGGTGTTGCTGATTAGCCCCAGCCAGTCTGGCACTCATTTTATGATCCTTCCTGGCCTTGAATTCAAAGTGATCCTCTGTTTCCACTTCCTGAGTTCTGGGATTGCACGTATGCTACCAGCATGGCTAGCGATAGGCTTGTTTTCTATTTATAATCACATGTGTTTATAAATTATGTGTGCACTGTCCACGGTTGCATGTGGAGACCAGAGGGCAACTTTCATGAAGGGATTCTCATCTCCTGCCAGGCAGGTCTTGGAGATGGAGCAGTACCTGTATTTGCTGAGCTATCTTGCTGCCCCTAGAATAGCTTCTTCATTTTCAAATGGTTCATTGCAAGTTTATAGAAATGCAAGTAATATAAATAAACATATGAGGAGACATGTATACATGTATGTGATAGATGATATATACACATACATGTATCTTTTAAGCTTCAAACTCAACAAACACATTTGTGAGTCCTACTTTTGAGTGGCCTGGCTGGGATGTGCCACATGCAGGGCCATGTGCCTGTCCATGCAGGTGCATTTGTCTCTTATTTTCTAATCTGGATGCCTCACTGCCCTGGTCAGAACTCAGGTCTAGTCTGAGCGGACGATGAGAATAGGCACCTGGTCCTCTGTCCGGCCAGGCGGATAGTTCACAGTCTCACCACTTATCAGAAGACTTGCTGTGGGTGATCATGGGATTTTTCACCTTTTATAGCATTCATACGCTCCAGGCAATGAATTTGGGATGACAGACCAACCTTGCAAACCTCAGTGGATGCTACATGATTGTGACATAGGATTACGTTTACACATGCTCCTTGATTTGATTTGCTAGTGTTATATGGAAGACATTTCAGCCCATTTTTCAAAAGACTTTATGTCTGTGCTATTCTCGTGACATCGTGATATCGTCTGGGTTTGAGGATAGTGCTAGTTTAACACCATGGGTTAGGAAACGGGATGGGGGTTTGCACAAAGCTCTTAGTTCCTCTTTCAGTGATTGGTAGATTCAGCAGTCACGACATCCAGGCCTGGGGTGACTATGTGAGCAAGGCTTTTGGTATCAGCTTGCTTTACTCACTAAATCTCCTCATCCCTGCGGATATATTCAGAAGGCCCATTTTCTCTTGAGTGGTTCCCAGGAGCTTGTGCCTTTTTAGCTGGGATGCAAACAGTGGCAGGCTTCCATCTGAGCGCCACACCCCCTTTAATACCCAAGCATTAAGTAGAGAAGACAGGGGCAGGGCCTTGAATGCTTTTCTATCATCTCTTTGCAACAGAACTTTATTGCTTGTCATTTAGGACAAGGACAGTCTGGGCCTAGTGTTTTCAAGCGTGCCATTCCCCCAAATAGGACTCCACTCAACCCTGGAGGCTGAGCAGAAAGCAGTCTCTACTTCCAGGCTCCCAGAATTGAGGACATCACCAGCAGGTGACTCTGAGCAGCTTAAGAAACCACTGGGGCAATTACTTTCACTGCAAGGACAAAATGCCTGACAGACGACACAGTCCATGACGGTGAGGAGGTCACAGCGGGGTTCATGGCTGCAGACATGTGTCTGAGACTCCTTATCCCAGGAAACTGGTGGAGTTCATGGCTGCAGACACATGTGTCTGAGACTCCTTACCTCAGAGAACTGGTGGAGTTCATGGTTGCAGACACATGTGTCTGAGACTCCTTACCTCAGGGAACTGGTGGAGTTCATGGTTGCAGACACATGTGTCTGAGACTCCTTACCTCAGAGAACTGGTGGGGTTCATGGTTGCAGACACATGTGTCTGAGACTCCTTACCTCAGAGAACTGGTGGGGTTCATGGCTGCAGACACGTGTGTCTGAGACTCCTTACCTCAGAGAACTGGTGGGGTTCATGGCTGCAGACACATGTGTCTGAGACTCCCTACCTCAGAGAACTGGTGGAGTTCATGGTTGCAGACACATGTGTCTGAGACTCCCTACCTCAGGGAACTGGTGGGGTTCATGGCTGCAGACACGTGTGTCTGAGACTCCTTACCTCAGAGAACTGGTGGGGTTCATGGCTGCAGACACATGTGTCTGAGACTCTCTACCTCAGGGAACTGGTGGGGTTCATGGCTGCAGACACATGTGTCTGAGACTCCTTACCTCAGGGAACTGGTGGAGTTCATGGCTGCAGACACATGTGTCTGAGACTCCTTACCTCAGGGAACTGGTGGGGTTCATGGCTGCAGACACATGTGTCTGAGACTCCCTACCTCAGAGAACTGGGAGAACTGGGGCCACAGCCGGAGCCAGACTCTAACACATAAGACCTGGCCCTACTTTCATCTATTTTGTGATAAGACTTTTCCTGGGGAGACACAACATATTGCTAATTCCAGACAGGAAGCCCACGACAAACCCAAGGATGGCTAACATGGAAGCCCCACTTGGTGAGCCAATGAGTTTTATTGGGGTTACTTACAATAGCAGAGATAACTCAGAAACAGCTGCATCCCCAAGCCCACCCCGGCACAGGTGACAGCTCACACAAACAGGGAACCTGGAGCACACTGCACAGCCTGCAGGCCTCTCAGCAAGTTGGAGAGTGTCCTTTCTAGGTGACTCAGTTGGTCCAAACTTCTTCCAGGCAGCTGACCTGGCGCCAGAGTCTTCTTGGCAGTTTGACTTGTCTAAGAGTGAATTTCAGGAGCCTTGGTTGTTTACACTTAGGAGGGAGGGGCCTACTGAGTCTGGTCAATTTCAGGAATTTCCTGATGTTATGTGGAGTTGTTTCTGTCTTAGGGAGCTTCCCTAAGGAATGATCTGTCTCAACCTCAGAGGAAACTACTGCAACACACTCTACTCCCATGATCCTCTTCTTCTTACTAAAGTCCCACCTCCTGAAGGTTCCATAACCTCCCAGAACATCACCACCTCCTGGAGACCAAGTGTCCAGACAAAGGGGCCTGTGGAGGTTCATCATAATACCTGGGATTGTCCCTAGTGATCCAGGGGGACTGGGACGGAAGACCCCCAGGGATGCCAGACTGAACCCTACCTCCCAAGATGCTCTGCCCGTTACACTAATGCCCCTGACATATTCAATGGCATGCAACATTTTAGTATGTCATATCAATTTAAAACCTGGTGGTTGTTTTGTTGCTTACCCACCGGGTCCAAACAAACGCACACCCATCATGTGCACTTGGCAGCGTTATAGCACCTGGGGAGGTAGATCCTCTGTTAGGGAAGTCTCCTCTGCCCCACACAAAACATGAGGAATGACTTCCAGGAAAGTGATGGTGGGGTCAGTACGTCTCCAGGGAGCTTATTAAATAACCACGCTGATAGGAATCGTGAAACGGAATGTGAAAAAAGAGATATGATGTTTGCACACAGAGCCATTTTTCAAACAGACGTTGACTCTTGGTTTGATATTTCCAGGTCTCAGAAGATAGAAGGCTTGAGACTGGAAATTTGATTGTATACATTTTTCTCTCCAAGGCTGCTGTTTTCGGAATGATGCTTCTGTATCATAATGTAAGAGACAGCCACAAATGCCAGGAGAAAACCCATCAAGTGCACCTTCAATAGGCCTTTGACATCAGTGGGGCCGCGACCTTTCGCAAGTGAGGCATTTCTAGTTTCTGGCTTGAGCATGCCTTCACGCCATCATTCATCATATAAACCTCTAGTTTGCAAAACTGTCCATTTCTCCAGCACAGAGGTTCTCACCTTCCTAAAGCTACAAACCTTTCATACAATCCCTCACGTTGGGGCGACCCCCAGCCATAAAATTATGTTGTTGCTACTTCATAACTATTATTTGCTACTGCTATGGATCATAATGTAAATATCTGATATGCAGGATATCTAATATGTGACCCCTGTGAAAAGGTCATTTGACCCCCAAAGGGGTCATGACCCACAGGTTGAGAATCTCTGCTCTAGAAAAACAAGAGAACGTGCATGCAAGGCTTCCATTGAAGAAAAGCCAACAAGTGATGATTGAGTTGATCATTTATGGGGGTCACATGTGGGGATCAGCATTTCCAATTGTCTCAAGCATGGAGTGATGCTGAGGGCAATAAAGGAGTTCAGGAAAGAACTCCCTAACTATCCTTGTTGTAATTTCTCTATCGATGGTCTCATTCTTCTCTAAGTTAAGCATCAGTTGGAATGATTTGAGAATTGGACCAAATAAAAAGAGCGGGAAAGGTCAGTTATACTGGCAATCCCAAGTGCTTGCAGCTGCCATAAACGTCTGCCTGAGCTAGTAGGGGCAGGTTTTATCTTCTCTTCCCCCAGAATTTCCTCAACACAGCAGTAGAAATCAGGCCGGGTCCCCCCTGACTTGCTGCAGCTCCCATTTTACCCCGCTGCCCTTAGATCTGCTCTCCCGCCCCAGTGCTTTATGGGACCTCACTCCGTCTTTCCCCTCAGCCCCTTTGTGAGCCCTCCTTGTGTGTCGATCCTGCCAGGGACAGCAGTGTATCTGGGAACTTCTGTTTCCCCGGTAGTCTGTGGGTTGTGCAGTGGGGGTGCACCAGGAATCCAGAGGTGTATCGTCCTGGCTTTTCCTAGCTGGTAGGATTTGAATCTAAGAGTGTGCCTCAGAGGCTCAAGTGTTAAGGGCTCAGTGCCCAACTGGGTTTTTGAAAAGCCATTGGATTCTCGGATTATGGGTTTTACTTCATTGCTGGATGATAGTTCGATGGCTTTTATAAGGCAAGGCCTGGTCATAGGAAATAGGTCACCAGGGCCATGACTTTGAAGGTCATGTGTCAACCCTGAACCCTTCCTTACCTCTCTCTGCTTCCTAGCTCCCACAAGACAAGTATCTCTGCTCCATCATACGCAAATCTCCAGGATATTTGGTCTCCCAAAGCCCAGAGAGTGTGAACCCCACTTACGGTAGAGCGAACTCCAAAACAGTGAGAAATCTTTCATCACTGAAATTGATTTGCTCAGCAAAACCCATGAAAATAGGGCAGCCTTCTACCCAACCTCTGGTCTCACCCCTCTTCACCTGTCCCCTGCCATGCACTGCAGCTAAGGTCTGGAGAGGGACAGCAAAGGGAGTCAGCCCCACGCAGGCTTCATGGGACTTATTTCTTTCATTTTTGGGGTAAGGCAAGTCCACTTCCTTTTCATTTTTCACTAAGCTTTTGGCTTTGAAATAGTTGTATCTTCATACGAAATTAGAAGAGAGGTCACAGAGGACCTCTGCACCCGCCATTTCCTTGTCTCCAGAGGTAGCATCGTGCAAAAGCGGCGTTCATACCTTCGTCGTGACAGTAATGTTGATCCAGTGCACCTGTCTTGATCAGATTTCCAGGTGGATCGCAAGGGATGAGTCCTCTTAGTTAAGGCTCTGCTGTATGTGAGTAGACGGGGCCCTTGAATGGTGAAATGTTTGTGCAATAACTCTTGCAGTGAAAATCTTGCTAAAATCACATCTTCTGTTAGGATGTGTCCTTCCAATCTGTTGGTGTTCGTCATTGATAGTGTTCGTATGGCACCCTTTAGTAAGGTCGCAAGGACTCTGCCGTGTCCACCATTCTTTCGCTGCCTATGAGTCCAACAGACAAGGGGTCTTCGGGTCTTGGCAGCTTTTGGTTTACATTTAGAATTACCTTATGTTTCCCTGGCTCTGAAGCCATCCCCTGGCCATCACACTACCTGCTAACAGGAAGCTCTTGATGACAGTTCTAGCATGCTGTCACACAGTCACATGGGCTCAAAACTCAAATGAAACCATTATTTTTTTTCTGTTGTTATTGTTGCTCTCATGTAGCTTAGGTTGGCCTCCAGCTCCCTGTGTGACCGAAGAGGACCTTAAGCTTCTGATCCTCTTGCCTCTGCCTCCTGAGTGCTAGGATTACCAGCACCAGTGTTAGGTCTTGGGATCCGTGGGATCAAACAAGGGCTATGTGCAAGCTAATCAAGCACTCGGTCCACTGAGCTACACCTCCAGCTCAACGAAGACTTCCAACAGGACTCTGTGTGAACATGGCCAGTGGTCTTGGAATGGGGGTGTAGTGCATTGTTGGAACACGGCCTCTACTGATCCCATTTCTCTTCATGTACCCCCAAGCGTTCTTCCCCATCCTAGCTCTGGACATGGTCAGATGCCTTGCTTCAGTCAATACACTAGAAGCGACTCGGGGCAAGGTTTGAACCAAGACCGCAGAGAGCTTCTACTCTCTCTCTCCCAGCCCCTAAAGCATGGAGCAGAGTCTTGGGGGCATTTTTCCGAAGGGTGAGAGAGGTGAGGTAACAGCCAGCAACAATGGCCACACAGTGATCGAGAAGGCTTATACCAGGCATGTCTACCGTGTGCCTTGGGTAGTCCAGGATAGCTGTAAATGAAGCCCAACACAAAATAGTGTACTTACTTAAACATTCTGACTCTGTGGCAGCTGCATCGTGGGCTTCTGGGAGCATGACTTGGAAGATGTTACAGGGTCATACATAATAAACACATGTGTGGCCAAAGGTTAATCATCCCTGCTTTGGAACATCCCGGCCCCGAGCCTCTGAAAGGCTAAAGCAACATGCATCCATTCAGACAAGGCCTTCTGGAGACCCACCCAGCAGAGTCCTGCCCACGTGGCTCCCCCACCAGGCAATGGTGTATCTCTACCTCTAAATCTGAGTGGCCCATTCCCCAACAACCATCTCGGGTTATTTATGACCAAAATACCTATGGGAACAACTCAAGACAGCACAGATTTGTTTGGGCTCATGGTTTCAGAGGATTCCTTCCATGCTGCTTGGACAGAATATCATGGTGGTGGAAGGGTGTGGCAGTGGAGATCCGTCATCTTGTGGAGAAAGGAGGCAGAGAATGAAGCAGGGATTGGGACCCTGCATGACCTTCACCAGTACAGGGCCCCAGAGAACGATGCCCCCTATCTAGGCCCCACCTTCTAGCTTCTGAAACCTTCCAAAACAGTGCTATCAGCAGAAAAACAAGAGTTTAGCATGTGAATCTGAGGAGAAATTTTCATATTCAAACTATGACAGATGCCTGTGATGATGGCCTCAGCCATATATCTGACACAAAGGGGCCGGTAAGAACTTTGAAATACCTGGGGTGACGGTGGGTTTTCTTTGTTCCTCAATCTTTGACTTTGCTCTGGGTCACTGAGAGGCTTCTAATTAAGCGACTGTTACTCTCATTAGCAAATATTCAGACTCTCCTAGGGAAGCCAGGCACTTAAGGCTAATTAACAACCCATGGGCCAGGAAGAAAGACTGATGAGCTCCCCGGGTCAGGAGCTTCTGCCCACTGAGAATTCCCAGAAATGGCGAGGTATCTCCACTGGATATACAAGGGAATCCCCCACGAAAAGGGGACCTGGCGTGGAACATCCTGAGCACAGCAAACCCTCAGATGCCGTAATCATCCTCCTGTCCCTGCCCAGGGTACCAAAATACTTCAAAAGCCTGGATGGGCAGAGGCAGCCCAGGGCGAGCACAGTGCAAAGTGACCAGAGCAGCCACTGTCGTCCCCTCGTGCCCGGCCTGCCCCAGCAGAGGCTATCTTTAGCTGTGATAGAAGCCCCATTATAGCTGTAACAGCTCTCCCTAATACCAAAGTCTGCACAAACAGGAGTCTAATGGAAGGGGAATAAAGCACTATAGACACACAGGAGGTCCAGCTGTGTGTTTCCCCAGGAAGGTCAGTGAAGGACTCCGGGCCTCCCTTCCTCCGCCATAGTCTCCCTCTTCAGCTGCTCTCACCAGAGAGGTCACAAGGCTTCCTCTTGGCCAATAGCGTCAGGTTGGACTCTTGGTGGGCAAGGAGGGTCACTGGAGGAGACACATCAGCTTTCTGCTCTGGTCCTCACAACCTGACTGGAATGTGCTTCAGCGAGAGATGTCTCCGACGCCTCAGATCTGAAGGCTAGGGTGGATGGCTCAGCTTCAGTGGCTGGAGAGCAAGGAGAACTAAACTTTGACGAGGAGAATCTGGTAGTTGCTAGTGTTACCATTTCTCTCATTAGCAGTTCTTCAGGCTCTCCTAGGGAAGCTATGGACTGAAGGCTCATTAACAAATGTGCATGTTTGGGCCTGGCTTCTTACATGAGTGCTGGGGATTTGAACTCATGTCCTCAGACTTGTGCAGCAAACACTCAACTGAGTTATCTCCTCGTCTGGGTCCTGAGAGTTTAATAAGCAGAATACCCACCATGTGACCATCACACCCATGAATACATTTCTCAAGGAACAGAACATGTGAATCACACCAAGGGCTTTTATTCTCTCATCTGTACCCTGGTAATGTGGCAGGACAGAAGCAGGAGGATCACGGGGGCTTGCTGGCTGCCAGTCTAGCCCCAGGTTCAGGAGAGGCTCTGCCTCAAAGGAGTAAGGTGGGAGCAAAGCCACAGGACACCTAGTGCTCCCTTTCTAGCCTTTTTTGTGCATCCACACACACTCACATATATATTAAGTGAAATTGTTAAAATAAAAATTTTGAAATGAACAACAAGATCTCTGGAATGGAGAGCCTTCTGAGGGTCTCCTGAGAGTCCTGGGTCCCCTCCCCAGCTGCATCAGGGAATATCACAAGCCCGATTGCTCATGAGGGTCTCCCGTGGGTCAGCACAGCTCCTCTGCGTCACGTCCTTCAATGTCATGGCCAAGCCAGAGGCAACATCCGCATCTCATGCCACGGGAGCTTGTGCAAAGGCCGTAGGTGACGTGAGGCGAGAACTCTGCAACAGAGCTCTGTCTGTAGCGGGCAGGTTTACAGTGGACATCCATCTGTCAAGTATCTGTCCTGCTGTCCGATCCCACCTGCTGCTCTT
Source organism: Myodes glareolus (assembly GCF_982192425.1). Classification (NCBI taxonomy): domain Eukaryota; kingdom Metazoa; phylum Chordata; class Mammalia; order Rodentia; family Cricetidae; genus Myodes; species Myodes glareolus. The sequence continues at coordinate 56,236,262 of NC_142047.1, forward strand.
CAGCTTGCAAATACGGTAGGCAAGGCAGTACTGTTTGCTCCCCGCCACAGACGTAACCGAACGCAGGGTGTGTCCTCCATTGCTTTTCAATGAACTTTCTAAATAGTTTCCATGTGTTCTGTCTGGTTCAGCATTATCCAGTCCACAGAATTATTTCAAAGATCCACGTTTGTTAGCATTTTTTTCTGCTTCCCACATGTGAAGAACATACCTGCTTTCTGCTAACATCATAATTCACACACACACACACACACACACACACACACACACACACACACACACACATTTTTCCTATGTTACTGCGCAATCAGTTGGTTCACTTCTATAATTTCATGTTATGACTGCCTAAAAGGAATGAATTAGCATTCTTCTCAAAATTCAGATTGGTGTGGTTACCCTTGGAGACCCCAATAGCTAGGGTACCTGGGAGCACCCTACTGCCTCTCTTGCTTGTGAGGGTAAGAAGAAAGCACAGAGGAGGCATATGGCTGCATAGACCCGGCGACTATTGTGACCGCCGGGTGTCCTCTCAGGGTGATTGGCATTCCCCACCCTGCATGTGGAACAATGGGCTTTACCAGGAACCTGATGCATCACTGGCTGTCACCCCAACAGCGGTTTCTGATCGCAGGTTCTCCACTTTTATATAGAGTGGTCTGGAACTCACCATCCTTGGACCCCAGCATCCCCAGTTCTGGGCTATGTGTGGGAACCACCAACCCAGTTTGAACTGTCCTTATTCTGTCAAATCCAGGCTTTTCTCTACCCTGCCAATTCTGCGGCTGTTAATGAGACAGACAGAGTTAGCCAGTTTACCAAACTCCCACCCGGGGGGTGGGGTGGCAATAGAGAGCATTGGGGGACAATTTAACCAACATTTACATTATCATTCTATTAACACAGTCTTTTTTTGAATTGTCAGGGGCCAGCCTTGAAAAAATACCCTTGCCAGAGTGGAGGTGTGGGAATTTAGAGATATAGTAAAGAATATGAAGACGTGAATTAAAATAATAAAACGCAGATATATAGGATATTATCAGAGGGAATTTTTCAGTGAATACTGAAAATTCTCCAGTGTTTTGTTTTCCAACAGCTTAATATACCCCTGACTTCAAAAGGTAGGAGCAGAACAAAAGGATGGTATTAACATACAAATTGAAAGTCCTGGGGTACATCACTCATGCCTTGACTCATGCCCTAGACCAAACACTCTGTAGGCAAATTCCCTGGGTGGAATCCCACCTATTTCCATTAAGGGAACTGGAACTTAGTTGAGTCCTTAGACCTTTGTTTTAGGTGGGAACCAACTACTTCCCTATTTTAGGAGCAGGAGGTCTGGCAACTAGCCACACCTGCCGACAACTGCCTTGAGAGAACAGAACTCTGAACAACTAGGTGGGACCTTTGTTGGAGTTTGACACAAAATAACCTTGAAAGAACTAAAAACAAGTCCTAAATTCTCTGACCTTTGGCCTCTTTGGGCCTCCACATTGAATAGGTGAAACTTTGAGAGTGAATGACAGAATTCTTTAAACCAAGTAAATCTAACCAGAATGATAGTTATGGCATGGTCTGGCACAAATGGAAGGATAGCTATGGCGTGGCCTGGCACAAATGGAGGGATAGCTATGGCGTGGCCTGGCAAAAAAACCATGAACAACTTAACACATTTTGCAATGTGTGCACACTCTTGCAATTTTTTTTAACTTGATCACGTAATTGCTGGACTCTAAATAAAATACATTCATTTCTTCTCCTGAACTCTGCCCATCCTCCAGCTAATCCGAGCTGGTATTAGTTGGTAGCTGTGGACCACGCCCAGAGTTATCAGCTGGCTCCTGAGCTGTGGGAGTTAAGGGCCCTTCCTGTGCATAACCAATACCATGTTACTCCCTTTCACAGGACACAATTTACAGTCCTGGGCTGACAAAGGAATGGGGTGAGAGCATGGTCATTTAAATGGAAATGGAACAATGTTTGTGCTCAGGAAGAAACGACTTCAGGTCAGATTTATGCCCACAATGGCAATAGGAGATCAGCCGCAGTGGCACCAGGACAGCCAGCTGTTTATGTATCCCCACACTCGAAGGCTATCTGGACAAATCAGATTAGTCTTTATAGCAACCATTTATTTTGAATTTCTCTCGTATTGTCTGAATACCCGTGCGATGCTTGCATTTATTTATCTCCTAAGAAGGTCATCATTCATGGGAGGATTTTGCTACAGCCGCATGCATACTGCCTTCTGTCTTCATCCAGATCCAAGCAGCAGCCATACCTATGCTGGCACTGCACGGCTGAAGTCACTCAGCAAACATTTTCTGACCACCTATAAGATACAGACGGAGGCAATGCCGTGAGCAGAACAAAGTCCCTGCTGTTGTTAGGAGGGTGCGTGGCCCTCAGCAAGCATGAGACAAACAGTGCCATATGCTTGACGCTACTGGGTACCATAGGAAGAGGAGCTGGGTTCCGTTGTGGCTATACAGCACAGGACTGGATACTTGATAAAGAACAGTTGACTTATTTGCCTAGATATTTTTGAGGTAGGAGGTAGAGGGTCTGAAAAAGAGGGGGAAATGAGGAAGGGGGAGTGGAAGGAGTACCAGGCCACAGACAGGGAAACCTGAAGGCCAGCGGTACAGACATGTCTGAGGACAGGGGTGCCAAGAGGTTGCTTAGTCCTGGTCGAGATGCTATCCCCCTGTCTCGGCAAAGTCCTGCAAGGTGGTTCAAAGCCTTCATTGGTCTAGGCACCTCTCAGTTCTCCTCTTCTCAAAGAGAAAACCTCAGTGAGAAACACAGCCAGTTCAAGTAGAACTTGATTTAGCAAAGCAAACCCTCCAAGAGAGACTGGAGTCATGGCTCCAAAGGTGGGAAGTAGCACAGTGGGTTATGTGTGAAGTAGGTGGTGCATTCATGGGTATAGCCTTTCTTCCCTCCTGATCACGAGGGACCAGAAATTCCTTTTAGGGTCTTTCTTCCCATGATTTTCTAGAAAACACCATGTGGGAAGCGGAACGAGATGAAGCAAGCGACCATAGACCCTTTGTTAGCGCCTGTATGTGAGAGATTTCTGGGTGCTTTGGTTCCTGAGCTAAGGGGAACCTCCTAACTGCAGCACTGAGGAGGCCTAGCCAAGAACGGGCATCCGGCTACCAGGAGGCACAGCAACCCAGATGCACTTGCGGTATTCCTCATTACCTCAGCCTCATTCCCACCTGCCTGGTATCATTATCGCTTGAGGGAAGAAGTAATTACGCTTATTGGGGGTCAGAGAAGATTGACAGATAACTGTGACTTTGTTAGCCACTGCCACATCATTTTGTAAATTTCCTTCATTTTGGTTGAACTGTGACAATTACCAAAATTATAGCAATTGGATTTCCTGAACTAAAGTAATTTTTCTCTAGATTCCTGCTCACCTATTACCCCCCACCAAAAAAAAATGGCCAAGCCACTAGAGGTTTTGTCCATCAACTGATACTCTGTACTCAACTATGCCATGGTCCCTTCTAGAACAGCTCAAAGGGAACTGTTGGTCTCCTGCCCTCCCCTCCCCCTGTAACCTCCCAGCCAGTAAGGCGGTCTAGGTTCTCTGAGATCTTCCTTCTGCGTCTTTCTGCCTGTATTGATGTCCTGTTACCAAACCACTCATGTCTTGTTTCTTTGCAGTGGAAGTGTTTCCACCACGGCCCTCCTGTTCTTGGGACCCAAGGCTCCGTGCAGGTTTATGATAACAACATGGTGCTAGACTTGATACCCTGCCTTGAGCTGCCTTGGGAGCCCAGGTGACGCGCCAGCACTTCCTTAGCAAATGCAGCCTCTGCACAGCTGTTTGGCCCTGTTATTCTGCCAAAGCCGCTGTCACAAGTCCCCCAGAGCCTACTCCATTGACAAGATGGACGGATAATCAATGGATCAGCATCTTCTGAGAAAGATCACTTACCCTGTCACTTTCCTTCCACGCTGATGCAGCTGGTCCACGGGCTTCTCACCCTCATGCTTCCCTCTTTTCTACCCACTTTACCCACTCTGCCTCTCATCCCCGAACAGGCCGACCCCTGGGAAAGAACCTAAGGGCCTTCCCTTACTCAACAACCCTGCTAGGCGAGAGAAGGGAAGGCTGTGGAGATTCGCACATGCCTTTCCTCCTCGTCTTTCCAAATCCCTTCACTCTAGGTGAAGACAGACAGGTGCTGTCAGGCTTCTGACCTCTCTGAGCTACCCATGCTTCTTCCTCCTTGGAGCCCCTGGCTGAAACAGAACAAGACTGCCAGTTCCCAGAGTCCTTTTCGGTCAGATGGCTCAGACTGCAGAGTCGGGCTATGAGTTTCCTTATTTGGGTTCTGAGGTCATATCAGTTATTTTTTTTTTCTGTTCTGTGACTAAAGTGGCTGCTAAGAACAACTTGAAGAAGAGGGTTTGTGTTGACTCACAATTCCAGAGGATATAGTTCACCAGGGAGGAGTGTGGCTCGTCACATCGTGTGTGTGGTCATGAAGCCCAGAGAGATGGATTCTGGTGCTCAGCTGGTTTCTCCTTCTAATCCAGTTCAAGATTCCAGCCCTTGGATTGGTGCTGCTCACGTACAAAGTGACTCTTCCCACCTCAGTGGACAGAGTCTAGAAACTCCCTCTCAAACATGCCAAGAAGTGTGTGTCCATGGTTATTCTAAGTCCCCTCAAGTTGCCCATCAAGAGTGCCATCAAAGACATCCTTTTTCTTTCTGTTTTTTCCCCATTTTCATTTTCTTTCATTTTTGAGACAGGCACTCTTGTAGTCCAAGCAGCCCTCAAATATTTTATATACCCAAGGATGACCAGGAACTTCTGAGCTGTATGTACCTCTTTACCTCCCAAAGGCTGAGATTAGAGATGCTTGCTGGTTTACACAGTGCTGGAGATCGACCCCTGGGCTTTCTGCGTACTAGACAATCCCTCCATCACCCGAGCAACCTCAGTCCTCTGTTTGGTACTCAGGAGCATCTTGTTGCTCTTTGTCCTTTTGAGTGTGTGCTCTCTGTGAACCATTTTTCCTGGCAGCTTCCTGGCAGACCGTGCACCCTGGGCACTGCGTAGACTCTGACGCAGAATTGCATGCACAGGGCTTCAACAGTATCCGCACCCTTTCTGTGGCTGTGGTGTCTCTGATCCCAACTGCTTTAGAGATTTCCAATCACTCCTTGTGAATGGCTGAATAAGCTTTGGACTTCTTCCTAGAAGTTCGTGTTTGCCTTAGAGCTCATTCCAAGTCCCGTGACCTTGCAGATGGAGTGGCTGCCCTTCTGAGATGTCTGCGGGTCTACCAGCTTGAGTGGGAGCAGCCCTGTGAGGGTAGGAGAGGTGGAAAAGCTTCCTGCTGCAAACAGTGTGATTGTCACTCTATTGAAGCTTTGTCTCTAACTATTGGTCATAGGTGGTGATGTGGAACAGATTTTTAAAAAAATATGGGAGGTAGAGGAGCAGGTGGTTCACAAATAGCTTCTCTCTGGGATGTTTTGTGTCCTATGTGGGAGGGCTGACTAGTGCATCCCATTTAACTCTGTGTGTGTGTATGTGTATGTGTATGTGTGTGTGTGTTGCAAAATAAATAAGAGGCATAAAATACCACCAGCAATCAACATATTTCCCCAGATAGCCTCCACTGTACGAAGCAACATATTTCCCAAGCTTGACTCCAACCAAACTTTTGAGTCTCTTGTATAAGTTCTACCCAGAGTACCTAATGCCCAGGCTTCAGCGTGCACCCCCTTTAGAGATTTGCTTTTGTTTCAAGGACATACAATTCATAAATCTTAAACCCCTATCAAGCGCTCTTCACCCGTTTGGGAAAGTCTTTGTTTATGTTATTAAGAAATATCATGTTGGCAGGGGCATGATGTCTTGGTCCTGTGAGGAGGGGCATCTGTGAGGGTTGCTCTTGATTATCAACTTGTAATTCTAAGTCAGGAAAGCGTAAATTCTGCTCCTCAACTGAGTAGTGTCTTGGATACGATTGGTGTTTGACAGAGGTATTAAGGCTACCAAATGGGACCTGAAGGGGACTCCCGCACAGTGGGGACTTCTTTCTGCACCCCGGATTAGGCACAAACCACACCCAAACACTTGTTTTCACAAAAAAATCCATTATTAAGCAGGGAAGAAAAGTTAAAGTGGCTGCTTTCTGACTCAGACAGCAGAAAATGACCTTGCAGGTGTAATTTTTAAGAGGAAAAAAAGGGGAGGTCTTACAACGGGCTAGGGTGCAGTGGTAAAGGAGACAGGGGGTGATGGAGAAGGGGACGGGAACACGGGAAAGGAAGAAGGAGTATTTGTCCCCGAGGGGCAATGGGGCTGCCTCTGGATGGAAGAGAGACAGACATGTCACATAAGCAAATAGCTGTTTATAGAGGTAAAGGGGAAACCCTGTGTTAGGATGAGGGGTTTGATTTTAATTGGGCATGTTAATTAGGTGGACCAAAGGGGTCTTCTGATTGCTGGACTTCAGTAGTCAGCCTTGGGAGGAAGAAGTGGCCAAATAAGGGACTAGACCTTGGTAGCTAGCTTTAGGAGTGTAATCTAACACTTAGCAAAACAGAGGGAATGGAGGAGAAGGGCGAGGCCTTCCAGAGCCACGTGTTAGAGTGGGCTAGTGTCCCTTCAGGGACAAGAGACTCATCAATCCCAAATAGTCACTCATCAGCAATTCTGTGTTTTCACCAAAAACAGTATAGATACCTGAGATCAGGAGTCATTTTGTTCATTTTAATCATCCCTCCTCTGGTGCGGGAGAATTATCTGTGTTCTGTCAATCATGTATTTTAATAAAACGCTGATTGGCCAGTCAGGCAGTATAGACGGGAAAGCCAGACAGGAAGTAGGGATGGAGCAAAGAGACTGGGAGTATTCTGGAAAGCAGGAAGCTCCCTCCCCAATTCTGCCCAGACCACCGGAGAGGAAAGATGTAAGCTGCCCCACTGGAAAAGGTACTGAGCCATGTGCTAACATAGATAAGGATAATGGGGTAACATAAGTTATAAGAGCTAATAAGTAGCCTGACCTAATGGGCCAATCAGCTTTATAACTTATAGAGATCTCTGTGTGATTGACTTTCTCTGGGACTTGCCAGCTGTGGGGTACTGGGCGGGACAGAAACCCCAACAAGCCGGCCCTCGTACTACACTCCTCCCCCAACCACTCTCGCCCAGTACATGGTAGAGTTATTGTGGAAATGACTGGACGGATGAATGACTGGATGACTGGATGAATGAGCACACTGTGGACTGTGCAGAATTCAGGACTTGGATGGCCTTGGATAGCAATCCCTGACTCCTTAACGCCAGGTGCTGACCTAGCGTTGTTGCTATAGTTTGTATGTGTCAGATGGGAAGTGCCCCTTGAAAGAGAGTCATGAGCTGAAGACTTTGTCTCCAGCAATGATGCCATTGAGAGGTGAGGGAATCACAAGGGCTGTATCTTCAATAGATTAGTCTATTGGTAAGATGAATGAGCCCTAAGAGATGGGCACTGCTGGGAGGTAGTGAATCCCTGGAGATGGAACTCCAAGGGCTTTATCTTATCTTCAAACCCTTTCTTTCCCTTTTCTCCTCTTCTCTTATCTGTCCATCCATTCATTCATCCATCCATCCATCCATCCATCCATCCATCCATCTATCTACCCATCCAACTATCCATCCATACATCTATCTGTCCATCCATCTGTCCGTCCATCCATCCGTCCGTCCGTCCATCCATCCGTCCGTCCATCCATCCATCATCCATCCATCCATTTATCTTCCTTTCTATCTGTCTGTCTATTATCATCTATCTCTCCCTTTCTCTTTCTTTCTTCCCCCTTCCTCTCTCTCTCTTTTCTTATTCCTCCCTCCTCCCTTTCCTTCCTTTTTTCCCTTTGTTTTCTTCTCCCACCCCTCTCTTAGCTGCTCTGAGGTCAATTACTCCCCACCAGAGGCTCCTCCCAGGGTCATGTTTAACCTCATCATAGCCTAAAAGCGGTGGAACCAAGCGGCCATGGACTGAAGCCTCTAAAACCAGGGGCTGAAACAGACCTTTCAGTGACCTTCTCAGACCTTTCATCACAGTGGCAAAAACAATAACACAAGCACAGGTCTGCTGTGTTCTGAAAAAGGCAAGTGTCCTCTTCATTAGAGCGTGTGTGCTTTCTGGCCACCAGGGACAGACAGAAAACTGAACGTGGGAGTCAGAGCATCGAGGGTTTAGTGTCGTCCCTGGGAGGCGGGGTCTTGTTCCACAGCCCTCTGGGGGTACATTGTAGGTTTCAAAGCAGACGCTCAACTGCACTTGGATTAATTCAGCATGTTTGTATTCTTCTACGGGGAAAAAACTGTGCTGTTCTTCCCTGAACTAGCAAAATGCTAATACTGAAGAGAGGTGTGTTTATCGGAAGGAAAAGGGCAATTGCGTGCATTCAGCCCTACGGGATCATCCAGGACCACAGTGGAAGCTTGATTGCTAGTGATTACTAATTACACATTGCCTGACTGCTGCTATCTCTTGGCTGGGATTTATTTACAGATCATCAGTGATGCCTGTGGCTTCCAGTGCCTGTCCCGGGATAAACCGTGGTTAGCTGCTGTCACTGTTGCAAACCTTCATATGTGCCATGACAGTCAGAAAAGGTGGTGGCGGTTCGGGAGGGTGCACTCAGACTCACTAGGAGGGCAGATAGGAACTGTGCCAAGGACAGGCATGCCGCCAGCTCAGCAGCCTTCCCCTGGCAGTGAGAAGTTATGATAGATTGTCACCGCATTGTCAGAATAGGGGACAGACTCCTGGATGGGACTGTCAATCCTATCTCCCCAGGTATAATTACTTGCCTGTCACTCTGCTCATGCCTTGCCAGGGGCAGAGTCTCTCAAGCTCTCGAGCCTGGTTACTGAACCTGATGTGACACTTTGGAACTCCCAGCAGGTGGTCAACACAGGCCTAAACAGAAAGAACATTCTCACCTGCTCTACGCGCCTTTCTGGCCACTAGCTCCGCCCTATCACCCTCCTCACGACCGCTTCCCAAGCCTCGAGTGTTTATCTGAGACTGAAGGAAGGGATCTCCCTTCCAACAGTCAGTCATATGAAACAGGAATTTCTCAGCCTTCTTCTGAGCTTCCAGAAGTCGATCCTGCTGTGCCCCACCCCAATCGTCTGATGAAGATGAGAATCTCCTCGAACCGGTAGTGTGTCTGGGGGTTGTGAGTTACTGCTCCATGCCCTGGTTCTGTATTCTGGAGAGGGGGCTGCCTGATGGGCAGTGATTCGGGAGTGGGGGCTTCTTCCTTATAGAGCAGCATAGAGCTTATAGTACTTTTAGTACTTATAGAGCTTATAGAGCTCACTTACACAGCTGCCACCATCCAGGGCTCCCGACCCGTGCCTGTAAGTTTGTAGAGATATTCCCGAGACCCCTGACTTTTATCCATTATACTACACATTCATCCGCTCGATTCCACAGCCTTTCAAAGTATCAAAGAAATCATAATCACTTTTCTTTTTGAAACTTTTAATGTTGTCTGAATTCATGGAAAACAGAGTCATATGCTTGTCTGTGAGGTGCCGGATGTCTGCCCTCCTCCTTCTGTTCTCTCTTCCCCACCCCCAGAGCTCAGGACTTCCTTGGAGATGGAGCACACAGAGTCATCCCTGGCTCCGGGCCTTTCACGCTGTGTCTTTCTGCCTGGCCATGACGGGTGTATGGATCTGCCTCATCTGGGAGTCCATAGGGAGTGTGAGAAGCCTGAGTCGCTGGGGCAGGAGATAATCAGAGGGAACTTCCTGGGGATGAACAGAGGAGCTCCTGGTAGAAGCCAGCAGCATACAGCAACCTGTGGGACAGGCACGGTCGCGTTGGCCAGCTCAGCAGCTGGGTGGTGGGTGGTAAATGCTGACGGTTAAGGGAATTGAGGCTTGTGTCGGCTGTGCAGCTATCCCGTGGTTTTGGGAGGCACTGGCTAAGGTGGCATGACAAGGTTTCTCTGGCATTGGCTCAAAGGCATCAGGAAGAGGTCAGGTATGATGTGGGGTAGTCAAATCTTGTCATGAGGATCTAGGAAGGAGCGCGGGCACCTAGGAAGCACAGTAGAAAGCAGGGAAGAGGTCATTTTTTTCCTTTGGACAAGATAGTCTGAGGCTCTGAGCCCCAGTAATCAATATATGTGTAATCACATAGCAGACAGTAGACAGGAAGTGGTGACAGAGTATGTTTCTCTGTGTCATCGGAAGGAAAGGGGATGGGATGTTTCACAAGGGGTGATCTTGAAGTGTGATGAAAACATTGAAACCTTCATCCCCAGATCCCCCAAAGCAGGGACAGCTCCTTCCAAAGACAGCCTTCTTTTGAAGAGCATACGTATTTTCACATATAGGCAACGGCAGAGTGCTAGGAAGTCTGGTTTGAAGAACTTGGGCGAAAGCAGCTGATGTATTAGAGAGCAGACTCGGGATCCCAGGGTGGCAGTGTGCTTGCTGCCAGTCACAAAAGGCCAGCTGAGGTTGTGGCCTCTGAACACCCAGCCCGCTGTGTGTCCAGAGCATGTCAGCATTCCTTCATGTCAGGCACCCACACAATATCAGCACCCCTCCCAGGCCCTGCTCCTGTGCTGGGGGCACAAAGCAAGTCAGTGTGATGTCATTGGATTTTATTGTCGGGACAGTCAGCTCCCCAATAATGACACAGAGACTTATTATTAATTATGAAAATCCAGCCAATAGCTTAGGCTTGTTTTTAACTAGCCCTTTAATGAACCCATTTCTATTCGTTTTCTTTCTGACTCGTAGTTTGATGACCTTATCTCGGTACTGCCTATCCTGCTTGCTGTGTCTCCTGGCGCCTCTCTGCCCTCTCCTTCCCAGCATCCTCTCTGCCTGGAAAAGCCTGCCTAGTTGTTGGCTATTCAGCTTTTTATTAAGTCAATCAGATGGCACATCTTCACCGAGTACAAAAAGATTATTCCACAACAGTATATGCATGCCCACTACCCAGTCATGGCTCAGCAGGAGCCTGTATAGTGGGCACAGACACTCTGGAAAGAGGTGCCTGCGGTGGTGGTGCTGTGCAGATGGACAGACAGACACACTGTGCTGTCACATCCCCCGGAGGAGATTTTGTCACAAACATCAAGAGTAATAATAACCTCACCCTAGCTTTGTCTATTTCTATTGTCTTTATTTCGCAGTCCCAAGGACACCGTTGGAGGCCTTAGCTGTGCTCAGCAAGTGCTCTACTGCTGAGCTACGCTGCACTCCTGATTTATCTTGTTTCATAACTATAGAAGTACCACAGAGATGTGTTTGCATAAGAATCATGTGTATTTGCATCTATGCAAACGTACCCTTCATCTTTCTATACTACTCAAATCACCAATCTTGCTCAAAAATGGGTCCTATCAGCTTGTCTTGGCAGCACACACCTACTCAAGAGATGGAGCTCATCTCAGCTACTCAAGAGACGAAGGCAGGAGGATTGTGTTGGCCGCTTTTATGTCAACTTGACACAAGCTAGAGTTATCTGAAAGGTGGGAATCTCAACTGAGAAAATGCCCTCATAAGATCTGTCTTTAGGACATTTCCTTAATTAGTAATTGGTGGGAAAGGGCTCAGCCCACCGTAGGTGGTGCCATCCCTAGGCCAGGGGTCCTCTATTCTACAAGAAAGCAAACTGAGCAAGTCATAATGAGTAAGACAGTGGGCAGCATCCTTCCAAGGTCTCTACCTTAGTTACTGACTCCAGGTTCCAGTCCTGCTTGAGTTCCTGTCCTGGCTTTCTTTAGTAATGAACAACCACATAGAAGTATAAGTCAAATAAACCCTTTCCTCCTTAACTTGCTTCTGGTCGTGGTGTTTCATCATAGCAACAGTAACTAGCTAAGGCAAGGATCAAACCTTCAAGAGCATCCTAGGGCATAAATCAAGTTCAAGGTTAGCCTGGTTAACTTCCCTGCTTTGAACTAAAAAGGAAACATGATCTAGAGATAGGACTCAGTGGGAGAGCACTTACTTAGTGAGCTTGATGCCCTACAGTCAATCCCTTGTGCTACACAAAGGCATAGCAAGATGAGCAAAACTGTGTGGTTTATGCCTTGGGTCATGATTTCTCAATAGTTTTACTTCACTCTTGTTTATTCAAAACTATGTGGATTCCATGTTTCCATTCCAGTGAGATTCTGAGTTATCTAAGAACTCACTATTTCACCCCTGTCTGGGGTTCCTCCATCTATCTGAAGCTAGTGTCATCATGCCCGGACTGACAGGCCAGGTCCTGTGTCCTCAAAGTCGCCTCTCTGGTTATTGACGAAAGGCTTTCTCCAGACAGCAGTAATCTCTGTCTTGAACTAAGTGCGCAAAAGGTCTGCCCTGAGCTCGCCCCAGGGCAGAGTGCCCTCTTATTTCTGGTAGAAAGAAATAAGATTCCTGCCCCAGGAATGTTAAGGACAACTCTCACTTCAGCTCCCAGTGCCTTCTCCGCTGGGCTCAGGAAAATTGTCTGAACACAGATCCGCTCAAAACCGGGTCAGCCAAAGCCTGGTGCTCTCTGATTCTTGTTATGGTGGAGAAGGTGGTGAGGTCCAGCTGTGGAGAATTATGATCTCACGCCTCTAGTGTCCCTATGTCTTAATCATGTAAGTGCTATGTGAGCATGTTTGCGTCACAACAGATCCGTTGAGTTTAAATCCCTCTTCCAGGAGCATGGGGGTGATACAGGCTGCTGAGACGCTTAACATCTGTCTCAGTACCAAAGAGATGCACCCAGTGGTTCGCTCCTGGAGACTTGTGTCCTGGAATAGTCTCTTAGGACACAGAACTGCCCTCCTCTGGGCACTTCTTGCCTTTCCTTATTGCCTGCTCCTCTGCAGAGGTGCCATCAAAATAGAGAATGAAGTGGAAAGTTACTTTGTGCTCACACACATACATACATGCACTTATATAAAAACACATGCATACATGGGCTCTTATGATGGTAGGCACACACACACACACACACACACACACACACACAGCAAGAAGCAGCCCAGCTGAAACTGACAGGAAGGACCATTCTCTTATCCACTATGGACAGAAGCAGAGGTCCAGCATGCTGCGTCTGGCTGTGTTCCCTGTGTGCGTGGTGACAGGTTGATCAAAGTGGGCTGGAACAGGCAGGAGAAAACTGTGTCTAAGGGGGCATCTGCAGCTGTGCGATGTTTTTGCCAGATGCAGACGTGCTAGCCAAGGACAGACCGCCCAGGAGGCCAGCTGGCCAGCTGCGTTTCTGGAAACCACCATCTACAATCACTTTGTACACAGGTGTCAGAACCAACCTCCTGAAGCCCTGATACAAACCATTGTCCCTGGGATCTAACTTCACTGCAGGGCAGTGGGCTATCGCCCAGGCTTCGACTGTGCCTGTTTCTACCATGACACTTAGGAGCTTGTTATCCGGAGGAGGTGTTTGCGTTTGTGTGGCTCTTCTCTGCCCCAGGACTAGAAAGAGACCAGCTAATGATGGTCAACTTCCTGGTCCAACTGCAACTAAAAGGAACATGTTTGCTTTTCAAATCCTCCAGCTTTCTGCTCTGACAAGGGACTGTGTGAGGTGGGGTGTCAGCCCTGGAGCTGGTGCTGGTGGCAGTGTCTCAGGCAGATCTGTGTTAGTGGAGCCAAGCGCTATCAAAGAGGCCATCTTGAGGGCTCCAGGCAATTCCCACTTGTTTCTATAGACCTTTGAGTTAGTGGTTTCCATGGAAACTGTGTGTGATTGATGGTTCATTTCCTGATGGTAGGCTTATCTGTGGGTGGAAAATGAACTGACCCTGAGGCCCAGACCTTGTTTTCCCAACTCCTTTGCTTCACCAGAGCAGTGAGCAGGAACATAGAGTGTGACCAGCAGAGATGGTTTTCGAGGAGGAATGGCCAGAGTGTTGGGTCTTTCATAGCTGTGACAAAATACCTGCCAAGAAGCAACTTAAGAGAGAAAAGGCTTCTTCTGGCTACGTGACAAGGACGCCAGTTCATTATGAACAGGAAAGGCATGGCGGCAGGACCTGGAAGCAGCTGGTCATGTTGCACCGGCAGGCAGAATGCAGAGAGAGGCGATTGCTGGTGTTTGACTCATTGTGCCTCCATTAGTACTCCCCCCTCAGCACCTCAGCATCTTCCCCATACCCCAGTGTGATCTGTGACCTCCTTCCTCCACCCTCAGCATCTTCCCCATACCCCAGTGTGATCCGTGACCTCCTTCCTTCACCCTCAGCATCTTCCCCTGACCCCAGTGTGATCCATGACCTCCTTCCTTCACCCTCAGCATCTTCCCCTGACCTTAGTGTGATCCGTGACCTCCTCCCTTCACCCTCAGCATCTTCCCCATACCCACCCTAGTGTGATCTGTAATCACCTTCCTTCACCCTCAGCATCTTCCCCTGATCCCAGTGTGATCCATGACCTCCTTTCTTCACCCTCAGCATCATCCACAACCTTAGTGTGATCCATGACCTCCTTCCTTCACCCTCAGCATCTTCCCCTGACCTTAGTGTGATCTGTGACCTCCTCCCTTCACCCTCAGCATCTTCCCCTGACCTTAGTGTGATCCGTGACCTCCTTCCTTCACCCTCAGCATCTTCCCCTGACCTTAGTATGATCCATGACCTCCTCCCTTCACCCTCAGCATCTTCCAGAGACCCTAGCGTAGTATGTAACTACCTTCCTCAACATTCTTCCACAGTCCTGGCCAGACAATGCTGGCAAGATCTCTGCTTCCCTTGTCCCACAATCCACCTTGCCAGTCCTTCCTGGCCTCCCTGGAAAGCCGCCTGCAGAGAAAGGACCGGTTGTGAAGCTCTGCTCTGGGAGGGATTACGGCTAGACAGCTGCAGTTGGTCATTCTGGATGCCTCATTGATGGCACCTCAACACTTACTCTTCCCATCGTCTGTCTTCACCCAGTCAGACCTTGTTGTGTGTTTGTAGCTATAGATCTATGTTAACAGGTTCAATTCTCTTAAACAGAGCAAGGATGCTCTGTATGGCTTAGAACAAAGAGCCTCGGGGTCAATGGTCAGGAAAATGAGGTCAGAGATTGATGAGAGCCAAGTCTATGCTCTGAAATTCCTCACAGAAGTGTGGTCGACGATGAAGGCTCACATCAGAATGACAGCAGGCAGACCAACCACAGAGCTATAGTGATTGAATACTGAGATGAGAGACAGGGGTCTCCTGTTTACTGAGCATCGCTTTTGCCCCAAGCGCTTTCTGTCCAATTTTATCCCAGGGACTCTTAACAACAGAGAACTCTGGGTACCACTTTGTCCCATCTGTTGAAGAAACATCCGAGCTCAGGAAAGCTAAGGGATCAGAGCACAGTTTCACAACGGGGGTTCGCATTAAAGCTCACATGTACCTTTGTCCCCTCACAAAGTAGTACTGACTACTGTGAACCTCCCTTATCCGAGAGAGACGCTATGGGACCCACACTAAGGCCACCACTGTAGGAACTGAGGGGGGGAGGTAGAACCGGTAGAGTCTGTCAAGGGGACTGAAATACAGCGGTGTGTTTATCAACCACACTCCACCACTGTAGGCACTGAGGGGGGGAGGTAGAACCGGTAGAGTCTGTCAAGGGGACTGAAATACAGCGGTGTGTTTATCAACCACACTCCACCACAGAGACAGGTCTGGGGGACACGGTCATTTCGTATCAGTTAAAGAGATGAAGGGACTGGTCGGTGCCCCCTCCATTCCGAGCTCTTCGCAAGTGAAGTGCTGGTCATAGTGACCTACATTGGGGTGACAGTGAAGGTGATGGTGGTAGCAGTGCACTGGGTGGGGACGGCATGAGTGATGGTGAAGTCGTGGGGTGATGACGGAGGTGATGGTGGTCAGTGTGGGGATGGAGGTGATGGTGAAGTCGTGGGTAAAACATTCATATACAAAAGGTAAAAACAATCGTTTTTTAAGAAAGAAACATGCTTTTTTAAATCATTGCCCTGAGTTTGTACACCTTTTCTTTGACTAGGTGAGTGTGTACTTAGACTGTCTGGATGAGTGTGTACTCAGACTAGATGAGTGTGCACTTAGACTGGGTGAGTGTGCACTCAGACTGGGTGAGTATGTACTTAGACTGGATGGGTGAGTATGTACTTAGCTTAGGTGACTGTGTACTTAGACTGGCTGGATGAGTGTGTACTTAGCTTAGGTGACTGTGTATGTAGACTAGGTGAATGTGTACTTAGACTGGGTGAGTGTGCACTTAGACTAGGTGAGTGTGTACTTAGACTGGCTGGATGAGTGTGTACTTAGCTTGGGTAAGCATGTACTTGGCTTGGGTGAGTGTATACTTAGACTGGGTAAGTGTGTATTTAGACTTGGTGAGTGTGCACTTAGACTAGGTGAGTGTGTACTCAGACCGTGTGAGTGTGTACTCAGGCTGGATGAGTGTGCACTCAGACTGGGTGAGTGTGTACTCAGCCTGGGTGAGTGTGTACTCAGACTAGGTGAGTGTGCACTTAGACTGGGTGAGTGTTTACCTAGACTGGTTCTTGGTACAGAGTAAGCACTCCTGGTGCTGAGCATTTCCTGAGCCCAGGCAGGCATCCACGCCTCTTGGATCTTTCTATATACTCAAGGATCCTTACACAGCAAGCTCAGGTCAGAATCACTGTGTGAAACCTTAGCAGACAGAGATTTAGCACGTAATCCACTCACATCATCGGGACAGGAAGTACTGAGAGGCTCGTAGGTCAAGTAGAAGCCAGGAGGGAAACTGAAATCGGTTCTTCCTCTTCAGGAATCCACTAGCCATGGGCCAGGCCTTTGATTCTTGCTGCAGTACTATCCAGATAGACTTGAAATGGGCCATGTCGGTTTTCTGTCTCCGAGTCAAACAGCCGGCGGCTGGTGGGAGGGGACCTGTGAAGGACACGGCCCACTCGCACTTGGTGCCCACACTTAGCGGGAGCAGGCAGTTCTTACACTCCCGATGACACTGGGAGTTCCTGGAAGCAAAAAGTGGCATTGTCAATGGTCACGTGGGACAAGCTTATTCTCCACCTGTCTGTGTGGGAAGGGAAGCAGAACCTTCTATTCCAGGCCCTGGGAGCTACCAGGAAACAGATGTCCTGCCTTGATGGAGGCTTCTTTCCAGCGTCAGACAGCGCCGTTGTCATGCTCTGATCTTGGAAGGACGCCTGTAGTGTGTGTGTGTGTGTGTGTGTGTTATGAATCCTTTGGCTTGAAGACCACGGATAAACAAGACTAGGAAACATTCACTAAAACATCTGGATAAGGAAAGAGATGGAGAGAACTTTCCACAGAAATCCAGCCTTGTCCATGCCCAAGCCAGCAGCATCTGTGTGATTCGATCTAGAAACAGTGGACATTGTTTCCTCCCCAAATCGGGGGCTGCGTGTGTAGACCCGAGGTGAGAATCTAGCTGCTATGTAAAACATCAGTGTCCCTAAGTGTTACCCAAGCTGTGCCTGCTGCCCACAGTGTCACTGCTTCCGCCTCTCATTACCCCCTCCTGGTCCTGACCCAGCAGCAGCCCAGCTGGCAAACAGCTGTAGATACTGCACAGGAAGTTGCCAGACCTCAGCAGCTGAAGTTGGGACCTCTGTAAATGCATCTAGCCCCAAACCCACACAGATGGCTAAATAAGCTCATTTCTCCTCTTGTAACTGAAACAGAAATCAAGCAAGCTAGGCAGAGGAAAACTGGCCAGGGAGAGAGTGGGAAACTTCTCGGGGTCACGGTTACCTGCCCACCGTAGCAAAGCTATGCACAGTTCAGTGTCGTGGTCCACAGACACTCAAGTGCATTGGGGGAAACCATAAAATACACATAGAAGACTCAACTCACTATAAAATGGTAGAGTTTGGTGGGGATGGTAAAAATTTTGGATAAAGAACTGTGGGAAAGGGGCTGGAGAGATGGCTCAGTGGTTAAGAACATTGCCCGCTCTTCCAAAGGTCTTGAGTTCAATTTCCGGCAACCACATGGTGGCTCACAGCCATTTGTAATGAGGTCTGGTGCCCTCTTCTGGTCTGTAGACATACACACAGACAGAATATTGTATACATAGTAAATAAATAAATAAATATTAAGAAAAAAAAGATCTGTGGGGAAACTGTGGATGCTAGCCTTTCAGTGAACTTGTGAGGGAGAAAGCCGGAAGTCAGAATCTGACACTGTGCTTAGAAAGGTGACTCCCAAAGGGACAGGCTTTGTCACTTACAGAGCCCTACCCGGCCTCCTCTGATGCCTCCCTAACGTTGTCTCGTCATTAATATTCATCGGGAAAAAAACTGAGCATCTGCCTCCAGTCCTAACTGCAGTTGGTTCCAAGGTGACCCTCTGAGGCTCAGGGTCCCAGACTGGATGAGTAAGGGTGAGGGCACCCGTTCTGCAGATCTACACAAGAATAAGAGTCCTTAAAGACCTTCCTAGCTGGGAAGGTGGCTCCGTTAGTAATGTGCTTGTCACATAAGCAGGACTTCCAGTTTGAGTCCTAGGATCCACATGTATTGGCTATCTTACATGGTGCCAGACCAGAATATATGATCAAAGCAACTCAAGGAAGGAAGGGTTTGTTTGGCTCATAGTTCAAGGGTGCTGTCTATCATGCTGAGGGGATTCTGGTGGCAGGATCATGAGGGAGTCGGTTAGATTGCATCTACAGTCATGAAGCAGAGACCAAGGAAGCTTGCTGATGCTCAGCTCCCTTTCTCCAGGATCTAAGCCCAGGCATGGCACCACCCACAATGGGCAGGCTTTCCTACCTCAGTTGATGTAATCTAGATAACCCACGTGGGCATGCTCAGACGATCATCTTCCAGAAGATCCGAGACTCTGTCAGGTTGACAACAATAGTAACTTTTACGTGGTGGTACATATCAACACAGTGCTTGCTGAACAGCGAATCTAGTCACATGACAAGGTCCAGGCCAATGAGAGGCCTGCATTAAGAAAACAAAGAAAAATAAAGAAAACAAAGAAAAGAAATGACCCTGAGCATGTACTCTGGCCTATACACATTCCTTCATGCATGCACGCGCACACACGCATAGGCAGGTACACACACACACACACACATACACACACACACACACACACACACACACACAGGTTCTCCTGGAAGATGGGAATTCTACAAAATGAAGCACAGACTCCATAAGTCTGGATCTAAGCGTGGATGAATGTGACAGAGCCGGGAAGATATTCAGCACTGCAGGGGCAAACGTCAGGTCACACTTGGGAAGTCCAGAATAGTCTCACAACAACTCCGATCCAAGATGTGACACGAGGCTCAGACCTCTCAGCAAGACCCTCCTTCCTAGATAGGCCTCCTAGCGGTGGGCTTGTCTGGAGACAGACACAGCCTGCCCAAATGAGCCAGCGGCATCCTTTCTGAGCAACCATTTTCTGCTCTGGAGAGGTGTGAGGCTTCCTCCTCCATAGGCTTCACCTTGGCTGCTGTTCTTGGGAAATCTGACTTGCGTATTTGAGGACTTGCCCGGCAAGACCATTTGCTATCATTCCTTCTGGGTCAATGACCGTGGCAAAAACCATCAACTGCCCAAGAACAAAGACATTCAAGCACTGGTGTTTACAGAAAGTCTCCCGTTCCTAACCCTTCATTGAAATAGAGGTGCCAAGGCTGGGGCGATGGCTCAGCCAGTAACATGCAACATGAGGACTTGCGCTTGGGTCTTCAGCACCCACATAAAAGCAGAATGCTGCAACTTGCTCTGTAAGGCCAGCATTGGGAAGGCAAGGACAGAAGGACCTGGAGCTCGCTGACCAGCCGGTTTAGCCATCAGTAAGAAACCCTGTCTGCAAATAAGGTAGAGCGCTATTAAGGAAGACATTTGATGTGAACTTCTGGCCAGGAATCGAACTCCAGTTGTCAGACTTGACAGCAGACATCTAAACCCACGAACCATCTCGCCGGCCACTCATTGATCTTGCTTTTTCTCTGTTGAAGTTCCTGACTGTTCTTGTAATGGCTTTGATTTCTCCAAGTCTGTCTACCCTAGCCCAGGCATAAATCTGCAAGCAATTTCTGCCGTGGTTCCTGACTATGGGGCCACAATCTTTCCAGTCATTTTGGCCTTTATTGCAGATGGTGGGGCGGGGGGGGTGCTGGCAGAGCTTCTTCCCCCAGGTGGGTATGGAGTGCCGGGCAGCACCCCACCCCCTGGCCAAGGCAATGGGTACTAACTGCCAGGAGCAGTTTTCCTCCAGCAAACACTGCTAGTTGTGAGAGTGGACCAGGCTCTTGGCTGGAGACCAGGTCAAAGAATTCCTTCGTTGCCTTAGGCTGGTGAAGATGGTAACACTCTGCTAAGGATAGCTTGCTCTGAATTATGTTAGGAGCAGAGTAGAGAGGCCTGCGTGATTGTCTGCTTTTGAATCCTGAAGTTCGCCATCTCTGGGAGGTCTTCATGGCCCAGAACTGTTCTAGAAAACAGCAACAAAGTAGGAGCACCCTTCAGCCCACTCACCTGTCAGTGTGGCCCGTGGGGTGACCTCAGGGACCCCTGAGAGCTCAAACACTGCCTCCTTTTTTATTTTTTTATTCTTTGTATCTCTGCACAGTTGATGTACTTCCTAAAGATAGACTTCTCTGAGAGGCTGCTGGTACTTCATCTGTGAGTGCCCTCATTTGCCCTTCTACAAAACCTTGGGGGAGCGGCTATTGTGTGCTAGAAAGGTTTTAAGCTACAGGGTTAAACTGGGCGGGTCGTCATCAGTCTCTCAGGGCAGACTCGGAGCTAAGAGCTGGTAGATAAGTGGACAGCTCCGGGTGCTCTCGCGATAGATCAATCAGGGATGCCTCTGGGGCCCAGATGTCAGAGGCACCTGCTACCCAAGACCAGGGACGGCATCTCAGAAGGTGGAGTCTGAGCTAGAACTGTGAGGGTGATTACAGGAGCTTCAGTGGAGTAGGGACAGAAGCGCAGACAGAGCACACCAGCAGAAAAATGCAGAACCTGCTAGGCGCCTAGCTCAAGTGAGCAGGCCGATGGCTTGGTTGACCATGAAGGGTGTAGATCAAGATCAGAGGTGGATGCAAAGCTTGAAGCCTTGGAGCGGTGTTGGGATGGAGGAAAAAGTGAAGAGAAAAGATTGTTTCTTCAAAGACAAAAGATAGATTGTTCCAGCAGCCGGTCATGGGTAATTAGTAGGGAAGTCCCGTCAGATTCCATAATCCTACAGATAGGGAACAAGAGGGATGGGCAGGAACACTTTCATATTCATATAAATGCACACATGTTCTCCATATTGTCATAAGCAACCAGCCCACATACATTATTACTAGCTGAGGATTGGCACACTGGTAATGATTTGGTTAAATCAACCTTTTCCAACCCAAGTGCCCCAAAGGAGTACAAGGTTAGTACCAACAGAAACTTACCTGACTCAGCATTTAGGGAAGTACCTGAGCCCAGACAGCCGCAAAGGGAAGAGTGAGAGAGACGATAAAGATGTCACAAGGCAGGGCCCGGGACGTTTGGTGATAGCAGAATACCATGCACATAGCATTGTGGGCTTTAAAGTCATTCTCTGTGCCCTGACTGCTGTAGCAAGCCAGGCTCAGCCACCGGCCCTGAATAAACCAATGTAAGAAAGCCAAATTGGTAGAGAAAAGCAGCAAAGATCTATTCATTGTGGCCACACTGGAAATAGGAACAGAGGTCCTACAGGAAGCCCCCGGTCAAGGTGTGGGCCTGCCTAACATTGTCCGGGCCCCAGTCTTTCCTGCGAGGCAGTCTGGCGGGTTGTCCATCTCTTTCCAGGCTTCTGGAGTGCCTTATTTCAACAGCCCATGTACCACCCGATTCTGCGTTACCCTCTCAGTATGGTTCGCGCGCCTCCTTACCGATCAGAAGTCCAGGCAAAGGCCTGGAGATTGAAAGAAACACACACAAGAGACCTGGGTCATTCGAAAGAGAGATCAGCCGAATGCCACTTTATTCAGCTTTTTGCCAAACTAATATACTAGGGCCCCAGTAAAGGAATTCCCTCCCAGCCAAGGGGGAACCTGGCACTGTATGGAATTCTTTCCCAGGCAGGTGGGAAATTACCATACCAAAGATGAAACAATGCCCTACAGCTAAATCACCAGGCTATGGCAGAGTGAGCACAGGAACTAGCAGGAAGCTTAGCTGGCTGACCAAAACTGTCCTCAAGACGCACCCCAGGGAGCAAGGGTAGACCGGGCCCTACAAACCCAGACAGCCAGAGTCAGGCACATGAACTTAGAACATGCCCATTCCTCCCAAGCAAGCTGGTTACAACAGCGGGTGCCTCAGGGACCCTTTACTGAAATGAATTCACGGATGCGTTTGTCTTTTTAAAACAAATAAATTTATGGCAAAGGGCATTCTTTTGCACCTCCCTTAGGATCAAAAATGCTGGACCAGATGTTGTGAACTCCTGGCCAGACCCCCAGCTGGTAAGCGGTGACCTGGAGGTACTTCTAGTCGTGTGTGTTTTACACGCCAAACACAATAGTTTGCTTCATGGCTTTCAGATGAACCTTACTATAGTAGCACCTGGTCTGAGAAAGTAATGTTAGAAAGAAGATCTAGGCTCTTGCACAAATTTGAGCCACTCCGATAGGATGTCCTCTGGTCCACCGTGGTCTATTCATATAAAAGACCCGAATAGCTTCTTAACATTTGAAAACATGGAAAGGCTCTTGAATTATGTGGAGAATCCAGTTTAAGCCTAATTACATAGATAGGGTTAGCCTGGTAGTGTGGTTTCAGAACGCTGGCCCTGGGAACCTGCAGAGAAAGTAGAAGGCATAGATGAGCTACTGGTGTGTATTATAATCTGGGGAAAGAAAAAAAAATCCTGGCTTTTCTATTTTTAAACGGCAGGGCTAACTGTAACTCTTGGAGTCTAGCTCCTGTTCTGTGTTCACGTGGACCTGTCTGTACACATTAGAGGCTCCTCTGCACACAGGAAGCTTAGGGGAAAGAGGATGTGGAGGTAGGGAGCATCATGAGCCCTGTGCACCCTCTGCTGGCTCTAGAAAGCAGTGACAAGCCAGTGTTTAGGAGACCAGGGTTCCAAGGGCTGCGGCAGGAGCTGGAGAGGGACAGCTTCCCTGGGACATTGATTTTGCAAATAGAAGAAATGATATAATATGGTTTATCACTCATGTAGAAAGAGTCTAGTGCTGCCCATCCTTTTTCTGTGGAACCCACATAAGCCCCTGTAGAGATCAGTGTGTGGGGGCAGCCCCAGCTTGCAGTGGTGAGGCTATGTGGAAGGTAGATCGCATTTCCCATAACACCTTAGACCTTCCCGAGTCTTTGCCATGGTTGGGCTGGATTAATCTGTGCCCAACACAAAAAAAAAAAAAAAAAAAAAAAAAGCAAAAAAACAAAACAAAACAAAACAGAGAAGCAAGGCCCTTGGCCTGTGCCTTTCTCTCCCATGTTAATTGTGTGTCCAAATTCATCCTGTGTAATCCAGAGTCCTAAAGAAACCACAAATCCAGTTCTTCTACATGATGCTTGGAAATTGTACCAAACTTTTGGTGGTGGCTGAGAAGTTTTTAGTTGACACTGAATGGCTGTCTGTGTGGTGATCACCTCCTCTCAGGGGACCTATGAGCCTGTGATAATTACCATGTGCAAACCCCTCAGCCCAATGGTGGCTCTGATGTCCGTCATCAGAACAAGCGCTTGGCATTGGAGCTGGGCACAGAGGAATGGGTAGAGCAGGTCCATCTGAAGAGGCTTCCTGCCTGCCTTTCCAGGATCTTTCCTCTGTAGGCGAAGCTCTGACACACCTGGCTGACAGTGAAGAACTCAAAATCTGCGAGGTATTTTAAGAACCTTGGAAAGTGTCACCAAGGGACACGGGTTCCTTTTTGTAGATCACTCTCTCATAGAAAAAAAAAGAGAGAGCCTTAAGAACGGATACAGAAGGGAACTCAAGGACGTTATCTTGAAGGTAAAAAGAGAACACAAGGCAGAGGCTGGGAGGAGGGAGGGGAGAGAGGGGAGAGAAGGGTGGGAGAGGAGGCAGAGGGGAAGGTACACTTTCTGAGTTCCATCTCCTGAAAGTGGCAGATTCGGAACAGGGCATCATAGGCAGCTGGGCTGAGGAGCTCTAGAAGTGGGTAAGGCACACTGGGAGAAGAACCTGGCTCCTCCCACTTCCTGTGTAAGGCACACCGGGAGAAGAACCTGGCTCCTCCCACTTCCTGTGTAAGGCAAACCAGGAGAAGAACCTGGCTCCTCCCACTTCCTGTGTAAGGTAAACCGGGAGAAGAACCTGGCTCCTCCCACTTCCTGTGTAAGGTAAACCGGGAGAAGAACCTGGCTCCTCCCACTTCCTGTGTAAGGTAAACCAGGAGAAGAACCTGGCTCCTCCCACTTCCTGTGTAAGGTAAACCAGGAGAAGAACCTGGCTCCTCCCACATCTTGTCCTGTTTCTCTTCACCTCTCAACACTAGGCTGGTCTTTTAAGTGTCTGAGTTTTCTGTTGTTGTTACAAAGGCAACTTAAGGAAAAGAAGAGCCTCTCATGGCTCACAGTTTGAGGGACCCAGTCCACTGTGGTGGGAAGGTGTGGCAGCAGAGGCGAGAGACAGACGTTCACCTCATGTCTGCAGTCAGAAAGCAGAGAGATGATGCCTGTACTCAGTTTACCTCTTCCTCTTCATTCACCCCAGACCCCCAAGCCCATGACACGACACCCCCACAGCTAGTGGGCCACAGTGAATTCAGTCTGGAAACTCACAGACATTCTCAGAGGCTTGGCACCTAGATCATTCTAGATCCTGTCAAATTGACAATCAATACTGATCACTACAGGTCGTAAAGGGGAATTTTCCCTTTAAGGCCGGAGGGGTCAAGTCTCAAAGGAAGTCCACAGACCTAGTCCAGACATGGAAGGGACCTGTTGTCTGCCTCTGTAAACCATACTATTCGGGAAGGGTGTTATTTATCAACCATTGGCCACGCCACTTCTCAAGAGTGTTGTCAACCATGGACAGTGTCATGTGTGTTAAGGAAACTAGCATGATGATACTGGCGTTCGCTGTGGTGCCTGGGAAACACATGACACAGAGTCTCTGCATTTCCTGTCCAAAGAAAGGGGTGAACCCACATAAGGACTCTGTGAGGGGATAGGGCTCTGAAGGAAGACATCTTATTACCGGCACCTAGGCTGCTGTGGAATGAGGCCCTTCTGACTGCTGGAGACTGGGCTGGTGGCCTGCGCTGGCGGCATGTGAGCTACCTCTCACCAAGGAACGAAGACCAGGGCAGGTGCTCGCTCCCCCTCCCCCCAGCAATGGGTACTGGTAAATGTTTAATGGCTGAAAGAAGGGTTGGGACTGCTTTTCCTCATTTGCCAGTTTCCTGCCATAAATGCTTCCTTCGTGTGGCTTCCTGCAGCTGTGCGCATGTGACTTTGGGGAGCATGTGTTTGGGAAGAAATCCACAGCACGGCCTGTTAACTTGAGTGTCCTGCCGCAGCGATTCGTGAATTGTGTGTGGGTCTTCTGCAACGTTTGACCTGATGGCTTTCTTTGTTTAGTTGGTTTTGGGATTTTTTTTCTGATGAAAATATATGGGATTTTGCTTGAGTTTGGAAAGGAAAAACAAATTTGAGAATTATACCTTTGAATTTTTGTGGAAGACTGACTTTCGAAGTTTGTTAGCTCGGTTTTGTTTTTTTGGTTTTTTTTTCTTTCAGTATATGAATAGAGAGAATGACAGTATATGTTCTTTAGGGCTGATTTACCTGTGGTTATAAACGGATGTATCTGAGAACTTCCATTTTAAAGAAGGATTGTCTACAGGGGTGAGGTGCAAGAGAACGCTGTGATCTAACTCAGCGGCACTGCTTGCTCGAAACCATAAGCCTCTCCTCGAATTTACGAACACTCAGCACTCTGGAGGTGATGGTCTCTGCAGAGAAAGCTACAATAGTTCTTGTAAGCAAAACCAGACCACCAGTAAAGTTTGAGTTGGCAAAAGTTAATCGAACCTAACTGCAGGCACCAGGTGGCGCTGTGCACCTTTGAAGCCTGGCTTCCTCGGGTTGCTAGGCGGCATTCGGGCGGGGCGTGGAATGCGCAGTTGGGGCTTTTGTTTATGCTGTTTATGAAAAGAAACTTTAAAGGTCAGTACTATCATACTGGTATAAAAGCAGGGCTGAGATGTGGATGGGTAAAGAACTTGCCCCACGAGAATGAGGATGCCGTGAAAACCAGACCCAAGTAGTAGGGTCCGCAGTACGAATGTTCCCAAGATGAAATGAGAGGCAGATATGAGAGAATTCCAGGAAGCTGGGAGGTCAGCCGACCCCACGTAGGCCACCTAGGACCCAAGCAAGTCTGGGGAATTGAGTTCAGATCCCCTACATGTAAGAGTCAAACATGGCTACATGTGCTGTAACCCCAGCTTTGGAAAAACAGTAAGCTTCCAGGTCAATGAGAGACCTTGTCTCTAGAAAAGACACTGAAAATATTCTGCTCTGGTTTCCACATGCACATACGTGGGCACACATATATGTACACCCATGCAACACATGCAAGCAGCCTTATCTTAATAAGGGTTAAAACAAAAACCTCTAAGCTGCCACGATGTCAGGAAGACCTCAGATGTGGAAAAGTCAGAGTAACTTTGCAAAAACGACCTGAGACAGGCACGTAGCTGGTTAGTGAAAAGGTTCAGAAGAATATGGCAATCTGTCTGTGTGTGGCAGTCTGTCCATCTGTTCCACTCTTAAAAGCATCTCCCACAAGACTCCTTTCCCCGCCCTATATTGACCTGAACTGAACCTGAAGCTCTACTACTTGATTCCAGGAAACGGTCACCGGGGACCATTTGCAAGAAGAGAACATGAGGAAATTAAACAATGCTCGCCTGAATCATCAATGGGTCAAGGGAGAAATAAAGGGAGAAATTAAAGACTTCCTAAAATCAATGAAAATGACCACACAACATATCCAAATTTATGGAACACAATAAAAGCTGTGTTAAGAGGAAAGTTCATAGCTAAATGCCTACATAAAGAAGCTGGGAAAATCCCACACTAGTGAATTAACAGAACATTTGAAAACTTTAGAACAAAAAGAAGCAAACTCACCCAAGAGAACTAGACAGCAGGAAATAATCAAATTGAGAGCTGAAATCAACAAAATAGAAACAAAGAAAACAATACAAAGAATCAATGAGACAACCAGTTGGTTCTTCCAGAAAAATCAACAAAATAAACAAACTATTATCCAAACTAACCAAAAAGTAGAGAGAGAATATTCAAATTAACAAAATCAGAAATGAAAAGGGGACATAACAACAGAGGCGGAGGAAATTCAGAGAATCATCAGGTCATATTTCAAAAACCTGTACTCCACAAAATTGGAAAACTTAAAGGAAATGGACAATTTTCTGGATAAATATCACTTACCAAAATTAAATCAAGACCAGATAAGCAAATTAGACAGACCTATAACTGCTGAAGACATGGAAACAGTCATCAAAAGTCTCACAACCAAAAAAAAAAAAAAAAAAAAAAGTCCAGGACCAGATGGTTTCAGCTCAGAATTCTACAAGATTTTCAAAGAAGAACTAATACCAATACTCCTCAAATTATTCCACACAATAGAAACAGAAGGAACATCGCCAAACTTTTTTTTATGAGGCTACAATTACTCTGATACCCAAACCACATAAAGACATTACTAAGCAAGAGAATTACAGAAAAATCTCACTCATAAACATTGATGCAAAAATAGTAAATAAAATACTGGCAAGTTGAATCCAAGAACACATCAGAACCATAATTCACATGATCAAATCGGCTTCATTCCAGAGATGCAAGGATGGTTCAACATACAAAAATCTGTCAATGTAATCCACTATATAAAAAAGCTGAAAAATAAAAGCTACATGATCATCTCATTAGATGCTGAAAAAGCTTTCGACAAAATACAACATCCTTTCATGATAAAGGTTTCGGAGAGAGCAGGGATACAAGGAACATACCTAAACATAATAAAGGCAATATACAGCAAACCAACAGCCAACGTCAAACTAAATGGAGAGAAACTCACAGCGATTCCACTGAAATCAGGAACAAGACAAGGCTGTCCACTCTCTCCATATCTATTCAATATAGTCCTTGAGGTCCTAGCTAGAGTAAAAAGACACAAAAAGGAGATCAAGGGGATACAAATTGGAAAAGAAGTCAAACTCTATTTGCTGATGATATAATAGTTTATATAAGCAACCCAAAAAATTCTACCAAGGAACTTCTACAACTCATAAACACTTTCAGTAATGTAGCAGGATACAAGATTAACTCAAAAAAATCAGTAGCCCTCCTGTACACAGATGATAAAAGGCCTGGGGAAGAAATCAGAGAATCAACACCCTTCACAATAGCCATAAATAGCATAAAATATCTCGGAGTAACTCTAACAAAACAAGTGGAAGACTTGTATGACAAGAACTTTAAATCTTTGAAGAAAGAAATTGAAAAAGACAGCGGCAGGGAGGGACGCAGAGAAAAATGTAGAGCTTAATAAAAATCAATAAAAATAAGCATAAGATTTTACAGAAAAGGGCCTCCCAGCACTCTCTGCCCTAATCTCCCTGTAGTGCCATCTTGTGGAACCATAGTTGGATGTCAACTAAGATACTGACATCATTAAGGTCGGAATGTTTATAGATCACCAAGGTCTACTTGTCTGTGTTTATGTGTGCGCGCACACGCGTGTGCTTGTATGTACACGTTTGCCTGTGTCTATGTGCCTGTGCTTGCCTATATGTGTTTGGTTCTATACGATTTTACCATGCACAGGTCCACCACCATAGCAGACTGAGAAGTAGTCTCTGTCCTTTCAAAAGCGCAGCTACCTCCCTCTCCCACCCCAGCCTTTCCTTGTCCCTGGTCACCTCAAATCTGGTTTTCATTTCTGTAATTTTATCCTTTCAAAGATGTCTCGTAAATGGGAAATTACAGTGCGCAGCTTCTGGGGCTGCCATTTGTCACTGTGCATGGTCCCCAGAGCATCATCCGACATGTATACATCTATTATTCCCTTTCCCTGCCACCTACTCCGCTTTTAAAGTCCTCTGTGACACCTGTTCAGATGCCCCCAACTGTTACCGAGTCTCCTTTGCTGTGCTCACCTGTGAGTCTTTAACAAGACTGTACTTGGTGACTAGACGGGCTTTGTGTTTGCTTTGCTCTAGGAGGGGCTTTTCAAGGCACCCTTGCATACATTATCTCATGGAAATGTCCCGTTCTCGTCACTGACTAAAGAGACAGGTGTGCCTTGTCGTGTTTCTGAAACCTCGAGCTCACTCCCTCTCACCCGGTGTGACCTGGTGGCTGATGGAGGCATGAGATCCTTTCGGACACCCTTTGGGGAGAAAGTCATCTCCTGGGGAAGGGTGAGCCAACTGGGTGATGCAGAGCTATACCTTCTCAAGGGCAGAAGGTTCTGACTCTCCTGGAGAGCAAGAAGACTGCATGTGTGTGTGTGTGTGTGTGTGTGTGTGTGTGTGTGTGGTGTGTGTGGTGTGTATGTGTGTGGTGTGTGGTGTGCGTGTGTGTGGTGTGTGGTGTGTGTGTGTGGTGTGTGTGTGGTGTGTGTGGTGTGTGTGTGGTGTGTGTGGTGTGTGTGTGTGTGGTGTGTGGTGTGTGGTGTGTGTGTGTATGGTGTGTGGTGTGTGTGTGTGGTGTGTGTGTTGTGTGTGTGGTGTGTGTATGGTGTGTGTGGTGTGTGTGTGTTGTGTGTGTGTGCATGTGGTGTGTGTGTGTGTGGTGTGCATGCTTCTGTGTGTGCATGTGTTGTGTGTGTGTTGTGTGCATGTGTTGTGTGTGTGTTGTGTGTGTGTGCATGTGTTGTGTGTGTGGTGTGTGTGTGTGGTGTGCATGCTTCTGTGTGTGCATGTGCTGTGCAGGTGCACGTCTGTGCATGTGTGGCAGTGTCTTCTTCCCATCTACCTTTTATTTCAGACAGGGCTCTCACTGAACCTGGAGCTCACAGATTTGACCACACTGGCTGGCTTCCTCTCCATAGGATGACAGGCATACACCAACATCTTATGTGGGTGCTAGAGCCCTGGGATGCTTCTTTTAAGCAAGGATATCATAGCAGACTGATGTCAAGGCCTCCCTGTGGTGTAGTAACTGAGGTATTACAAGAATCAAAGATTAGCATGATAAAAAGCAAAATGTTAAAAATCTGATGCCTTAGATTTCCCTGGAAAAGAATGAACCGAACAGGGGTTTGCATTAGAAAAGGAGCAGGTGTACAGATTCTGCTCCTTAGTGTGACTCTAGAAGACTCTGTGCTGCCTGGGAATGCACTAGATAGAAGAGAAATACTGCTCGAATATTACATGGACACACACAAAACAACACACACACACACACACACACACACGTGCACACACACACACGTGTGCACAGACCTAATGACCAAAATCCTGACAAGAATCAGCCGTGCACAGTCATCTTCCATGTGTATTCACGATTGCCCATCCACGGTTCCCTCTGTGGACTTCGTTGGCCTGGGATTCTAGGAGGGCTCAGGGACAAGATGGACCTCGAGAGATATGCCAGAATTGTTGTACAGCTTGATCTTCAGACTGTCTAAATCTCCAAAGTCTGTCAGCCAGAGGTGTCCCTTCAAGCCCCTTCACCTCATCCCTCTGGACGCTTGGGACCCACTGAGGAAGGGGAAAGCCCATCTGGCCAACGCTGCCCCTGAAAACGTCTTGAAACTGTTAGCCGCGGACAGACAGTCTGTCTTTCAGGCAGTGCCACACGGGACTCCCTTTCCCCTGGCCCTGCAGGGACCCACTTCTCTGCAGGCGCACATGGAATGGCACTTTGAAGTTTGGATTGATGTCCATCAAGATACCTTCGAGAGAGAGAAACCAGGCTAGGCATGGTAGCGTGTACCTGTAAGACAGCACTGGGCAGCTGTGGCAGGGGGACCACAAGTTCAAGGCCACCCTGGGCTACACGACAAGATTCTATCTCCAAACAAGCAAACAAGTGCATGAGAATGTGTCCTTACAATCCCAATGCTGGGGAGACGGGGACGGTGAGACCCCTGGGCTTGCTCACCAGCCACCTAGACTAACTGGCAAGCTGCAGGCCTGGAAGAAATCCTTTCTCAAAGAATAAACAGGTGAAGGTGCCCTGGAGCTCACAGATTATGATCTGGCAGAGCCCACTGCTGTCACTCTAGATAGCACAGACCAGAGAAGAGTGCAGACCGTAGGAACACCCCAGCACCTAGTCACTGCATTCCTGCTAAGTGCTGAGACAATGTCACTTGGAGAGTGCCCTTTGTACCACAAGATCCTTAAGTCACTGTAGTAAGACAAGGAGGAACCCTGACTGTCACCATGTGCAAAAGTATGTACTAGATGGTCCTGAAGCAATCTGGAAAAAAAAAACTCACAAATGAAAATATTCTGTACAAGTCCATGTTTGTAAAGTCAAAGGGAAAAAAAGAAGGTAGCATATGGTGTTAGAAACAGGATATTGGTTAATTGGAAAGCAGGGTGAAGGGGGTCCTTTCTGGGACCTGACCCTGTTCTCTACCTGTCGTTCCTTGGTCTGCATATTGTGTTAGAATTGACAGTTTACTAAATTGTATTGGTACTTAAGAAATGCTTAAGGTTTCCAAGCTGGTGAGATGGTTCAGCAGGTCAAGGCACCTGAAGCCAAGTCTGAAGATTTGAGTTCAGTTCGTGAGTCCCCCACGGTGAAAGGAGTGGGCTGACTCCTGCGAGTTGTCCTACAACTCACGCACACGCTGAGCCAAACGTGCGCCGACACATGCACACATGCGCACACCCACGTGCACACTACATCAATAAACAAAAAATACAGCATTTTAAAGTGCCTAACTCGTTACGGTAGCTGAAAAGCAAATGAATGTTTGCATGTTTCTGGCTTTCTGCCTCGAGAGGAACTTGACCTTGAAGCGACAAAACCAGAGGCCACAGAAAGGCTGTAGAAGCTCCCCTGACAGGTGACTCACTCCTTCTGAAGATCCAACACCGCCTGGCAACAACTGTCCTCTTGCCTGGCATCTTCACAGAATGCCTGTGTTTATTGCATGGCCAAGGTCAAAAACCAGAAGGCTGGAGGTGTGGTTCAGTTGGCAGAGGGCTTGCCTGTGAGAAGCCTTGGGTTTGATCCCCAGCACTGTATGAACTAAGGGTGGTGATGTCTGCCTGTGATCCGAAGCTCTGAGGAGGTAAAAGGCAGGAAGAGCAGGAGTTCAAGGCCATCTGGTCATCTTCCACTATTATGCGTAACTAGAGGCCAGCTTGGGCTACATGAAACTCTTTCTCTCAAAAACCAAAACAAACAAACCAAACCAACACACACACACACACAATCAGATAAGCAAGGAGGATTGAAGCCAAGGTCAATGTAAGATGTGGAAAATTGGAAGGCACAGTGCAAGAAAGGTGAAGGGTGAAGGCCCTACAGGAGAGGACCCAGCTTGGGTCTCAGCCCACAGTGCACAGAAGAAAGGATTGTGCATCAGCGCAGTATTGGGGGCAGTTCTTACACCACCCGTAACAGAGCATATTCAGTGGTCTGTTCATTCAGTATCATCCTTGTCTTGATCGGGGGAAGAGACTTGAGGAGCTGGCTTTGAAGAGACCCCCAAACTAGCAAGCCGTTTGCCGACTCTGTGTTCTCAGAAATGTTTAGCAGGCAGCCTACGTTAGGCTAGATCACTGGCCCCCTTTTATAAAGATCTGTTGGCGCTTAGCAAATCAGTGATAATAATATGGTTCCCTGGTGCAAACACGGTTTCTGTGTATTCTAGACTGTGTCTGAACTGGAGGGGTGAGGTGGAGGAGCGCCTGTGTCTTCCTTTTCCCCAGAAACAGCTGAGAAGGGAGACATCCCAGATCTGCCTTAACGCAAAGGGCAGGAAGAAGTGTAAGAGGTGGGATGTGAGCTCACCTCTTCCAGCAAGGTGGGGATCATCTGCCCCTCTTCTCCCTTCCTTTTTCTTTCCTTTCCTTTCCCTCCCTCTTGTTCTTCACCCCTTTCCTCTTCTCTTGACCTTCTTCTCCTTTTTCCTTGTTTTTCTCTTTTTTCTCCCTCTCTCTCTCTCTCTTCTCCCCATCCCCTTTCTGTCTGCCTCTCTCCCTCCTCAAACTATCTGCTTGTCAAAATGAATTTATACTCAATAAAGGAAATGTAAATGAGACACACAAACAGAACAAAATACTACCTCATTCCTCGGAGGCAGATAATATTTTTAAAGTATTCCCTTCCCAAAGCTGGTTGTCATATATCTTGTCTTATAATTGCCTTCTTGAGAAAAAAAAAAGGCTTTCAACACACTCGCTTCTCTTATATATCCTTACCTGCAAACACACACACACACACACACACACACACACACACACACACGCAAGCATGCACACATGGGAGAGACAGACAGAGTGAAGGGCTCTGTTTTACCGTAAAACATGTAACCACCAGTGTAGCCCCGCCTCCGGCTGACCCAGGAAGTCCTGAAAGGGAAGTTCTTCTCTGGGGCTGCTGGGAACTCCTCAGCAGCACCCGCTTATGCTTGCTTCAGAAAAAGCCTTGATATCAACCCAGGAACAGAAAGGCTCCATGCCACCAGTAGGCCTGGTTTGTCCTGACCCCATGTAAGCAAAACCACCCTCTTGTGTTGTCCCTTGCTCACCCAAGCCTCACTCTTGAAGGACCGTTAAAAGGAACTAGATTTACTCCGAAGGAGCGAATGTTTGCCTTTCAACACTGCTCAAATACGGGGCAGAATATCTGCACTTTCGGAAGCAGGGTGTGGACTCACGCACACACAGTGTGTCAAAGCCGCTGCCGGCTTGGACATGACAGCAATGACTGCAGAGTCGCCGACACTGTGGTGCTGGCTTATAAAATTGCCAGAGTTTAGAGAAAACAGCAAGCCCTCCCTACCTGAAGGTTAAAGAGCATGATTTACAAGGAAATAGCAATCCATTGTTGCCAAGTATTTGACTGTGCAACAGGAATATAAATGCCCTTTATAGCCTACCCACGTGTAGGAAGTGTCACCCAGGGATTTCCCATCAAAAAAAAAAAGTCACAAATCACATCATCCTCATGAGACAGCATGGGGAATACTGCTTCCATGAGCCTTCCCAAAGAACCCTCTAGAAATAAGCTTCAGAAGCCCAAATGATGGAAGGAACATCGAGGTGACCACTACTGTTGAGCCACCAGGTCATGCTTGGTGGCTCAGAGGGAAGAGTTCGTAACTCTGCCCTCACAACACTGACCCAATCCCACTCTCTCACCATAGTCAAAATGGCTGTCATCAAGAAAGGCAACAGATCCTGGCAAAGATGCGCCGAAGAGGACCCCGTTCCTGCTTACGGGGTGCAAACTGATCGAGCCGCCAAGGGAAGCTCTAAGATCTTTAAAATAAAGTGGCACGATCCAGCCCTGGGACTATACCAGAGGAATCAAAGTCTGCAGCCCACAGAGATATCGGCATACCCACGTTCATTACAGCACTGTTCATGATAACCAAAGCGTGGAGTCAGGCTGGATGCCATCAGTAGTTGAAGCGATAAAGAATGTGTTACATAAAAATAATGTGCATGATGGAATACTATTCAATCATAAGGAACAAAATCTTGTTTCCGGGAAAGTGGATGGCGCTGGAGACCATTCCGTTAAATTAAATAAGCACGCGGGATCTGACAGGATGATGAAGGGCATAGTGGGACTATGGGGGGTGGCTGGGAAGGGGTGATGGGTGAGCACCATCAAACTTGGGAGAACTAGTTCCTCCTCCCAGAGTCCCAGTGGCCCAGAGTAAATGACGTGAGAAATCCACTAGAGGGCAGAGTAAGCAAGTGTCTGCCCACACTGGGCTCACAGTTCCCCAGCTTCCAGCTTTACTTAGGACAGTTTTACCTGACAGAGAAATACTATTCTTGCTGCATGATAAAGGGTCCTCTTGGGACAGGTTTCTTCTCTAAACGTCCCCAGCATTCAACGGGGCATCATGGCGCACACCTACCATCCCAGCACCTCCTGTGGGGACTAAGACTGGATGACCAGTTCAAGGCCAGTCTGAACCACAGTGAGCGCTTGTCTCGAAAACGCAAAACAAAGCAAACATTGTCTACTTTTGTTCTGTTCTTGAATAAGTGTTTCTTTGGGACCATCGGGATGGTACAGTGGGTGAAGACACTTGCTAAGCCGCCACGCGCCACGCGTTCCTCCATGCGCCACACGTGTATCTCCACGCGCCACACGTGCCCCCAGCGCCACACGTGCCTCCACGTGCATACACGTACCACCACACGTGCCACACACATGAAAATAAAAAGTGTAGTAAAATAATTCGGTTTATAAAACCTTGTTATTCTCTCTCCTCGTGGCTGAGGACACAGGGTGCCTCAGCCATACTAATGCTCCACAAGATGGCCCTAAATCCTCACTCCAGGTGCTTACGGTGAAGTTGCCGGAACAGCAACAGGGGAGCAAGGCCCCTGCCAAATGATCACAGAGCTAGCCTAACAAGGGTGACATGGAACCAAACTGGAAAAGAGAAAGTTTTCTAAGTGACGTCCAGCCAGGCACATCCAAAAATCTGTTAAAAAGCACAGTGAACGGAAAGATGCGGAATGAATCTGGTTGTGTTCGACTTTGTTGCTAGGGGTAAATTCCTTCACATGTTAACAGATCCACATGCTCTCCTGCTTACCTTAGAAGAGGCTGGGTGCTGTCGTGGAGGCTTTGCCTGCTATGCTACAGGCTCCCAATCACTACAAGATTGAGTTTTCTGAAGAGCTGGAGATGTATCTCCGAGGTGAAGCACCTGCTCCTCAGGACAATTGTCTGACTCAATCCCCGCACCACCAAAAACAAACAAATATGTAGCACACTTTCAATCTGGCAGGGTGGGATTTACCTGCAATCTGGCACTCAGAGACTGAGATGGGGGAGCCTAAATCCATCTTAGGGTACACAGTCAGACCCTATATCAAAACACAAAGGAAAAGGGGGCACACACCCAGGAGATACATCACTGCACCTTTACATGACCTTGGCATTACCCATTCAGTGAGGGCCATTCAGGTAAGCTCTCCAGAGCCACACTTGCCTGGAACATTTGGAAGGGGGTACCTAGCTTCAGGAAGTGAATCTCTGTGGAGAGGGGTCTGGTGGTTTATAACCCCCACTTCCTGTCTGCCCCCCATCTCCCCCACCAATGCTCACTCCACCCCCCACACTCGCTTCCTGATCCACCGAGATGTAAGCAAGCCGCTCCTCTTTGCTCCTCTCCTTTTTGCTCTGCTGCCCCAGACCCGCCCAGCCTTCTCCTAAGGGATCCCTCTGCTGTTTCATTCTCTAGAAATCCTGTTTCTTCTCTGCTCAGTGCCCTGGCCGGGGGAGGGAGAAGGGTGGGGGGGTGTTACCGAGAAGCTCAGCCAGCTGTCTCCTCTCCATTCCAAGAACACAAGCAACAATCTGCCTCATAAAACGGTGTCCTGGTGCAAGTGTAAGAGCGACTGTAGAGGGGTCTACACAGCACAGACATTTATAGAGCCTTCCCTGTTCTCTGCCCTCCCCTTGCTCTAAATAGCAGCCGAGAAAGAGCTGCTCCTCCTGGTAGCTTTTCTGGGCCTAGTAACCACAGTGGTGGCCTCACTGCCCACAGATCTTAAGTGATGCTTAAAGCGTGCATGTCAAGGCTTCTCGGGCGCCGCCGTTGAACAGCTGGCAGGATGAACAATGAATCCTCTCATCTGAATAAGCCTCAGATAGGGGGATTTCTCCCTGTGCTCTGTGGAAACGTCACAAGAGCGTGACGGATGCTTTTCTCAAGGGTAACTGTGCTGAGCCATCCAGGAGAAACTAAGAAACAGTATCTTCCTGGCACTCTGCAAGTAGATACTGTCTTGAGGAATGGGGGGAGCAACTATTCTATCTTGCAATAATAAAGTAAATAAAATGTGGTGATGTCTTTCCAGAAGGGATCTCTAACAAATAAAGGCAAAGACTGAGTAGGTCCATATCCACCATGCTATCTGCAAACTCATGGATGCCCAAGCTCTTGGCCCAGGACGCTGAGCAGAATAGCAGTGACGTCATCGCCTGAAGCAGAGAGCTCTTCCATCGCACCCTGTGAATCTGATTTTGCGGTCAGCTTATCTCTCACGTTGAATTTTTCTTCTAATTGTTTGGATATATTTGTCCCTTGCAGGTTCATGTATTTGAATGCTTAGTCCCCAAGTGGTGACATTTCTTTGGGAAGTTGTAGACCGTGTAAGACATGAGCCCCAGTGGGAAGAAGTGGACCCCTAGAGCTGGGGTGATTGCTTCATCAGCAAAGTGCTAACCTTGAGAGAATAAGAACCTAGTTTGAGCCCCAGGGCTGTGCTGGAGAGCTCACCCTGGTGGTGAGAACAGGGAGAACCGGCTGGTGGACCAACCCTACAGCTCCCCAGGCCCAGGTATGACTTGGTGCACCTCACCATCTACCCCATCTATGATTTGCTGTAGCATGTGAAGAGACCTGACCCACAGATCCAAAGCTGCAGGATCTCCACAAGACAGGGCAGCAACAGAATATCCAGGAAGAGTCCCAGTGAGGGCCCAGCATCAATAGCATAGTAGAAACCAAGTCAATGACTCTTTGCCATGAACACTGGCAAGTCAAGGTACATGAACAAAGGGTTTACGTTGTGACTCACTGTGTCACCCTGCGACTTCCATGACAAGATTTTTAATGTTTTCCCTTTCTATTTTTTGCCTCTTTTTTTCCCTTAAATTTTTTAGGGGAGGGGGACAGTGCAGAGGTGGAGGACGGACGCAAAGGGACGAGAAAATAAAGGGGGTCAAGATCCATAATGTAAAAGCCACATCGAATAAATAAAAAGAAAATGGTTCTTCACAAAAAAATACATATACATACATATATGTGTGAGTATCTGCATATAGAAGCAGGGCAGTCCCAACACTCAGGAGGCAGAGGCAGGTGGATCTCTGAGACTGAGGCTAGCCTGGTCTACAGAGCGAGTTTCAGGACAGCCAGGGCTGCACAGAGAAACCCTGTATTGAAGAACCAACCCCCACATCCCTTGCAGCGTGGTGCTTTGCTTGTACTGTAATCCCTGCCCGGGGAATGCAGAGACAGGTGGATCCCTGCAAGGAGCTGCATCACGGGCCAGCCACACTCACCTGCTTGTCGAGTATCAGAACCAGTAAGGGACCCTGTCTTGAAGAAACAAGATAGACAGGGCCTGGAGAATGATAGCAGAGACTGTCCTCTGACCTCTGCATGCATGCATGCACACATGCACTTGCATATTCGTGTGAACTCACACAGACACATGCATGGACACACATACACACTCAAAACAATTACAGAACAACCAGCTCTGTAGTAGATAGAGGAGCCACCCTAAGTCCGACCCCAGCAAGGGGAAAGAGGGTTTAATATAGAAATGCCGCTTGTACTGGAAACTGCTGCCAGTTCATGGCAGCTTCGAGAAGCCACGCAGACTTCTTCACATAGATGAAGAAGCTGGGGCATGGTGAGGCTGATCTGCCTAGGGTTCTCCAAAGTGACTGTCCTGGCTTCCAGCCCCAGTCTGTCCCTTCCTCCACATGGTGACAGAATTTTTCTGGAAGGAGCCAGATGTCATTATTGTAATTTGTGAGCTACTTGGTCCCCAGTCTCTCTCCTTAGCTTCACAGGGTCAACATAACACAAAAGCAGCCACCGAAGGCAAACTGAGCAAACAACCACACCTGGGCACAGATCAAACTATGCCCACTAGAGTCAACAGAGGCTAAACTTGGTGCAGGTCAGTGTGTGCCAGCCCTTTCTTTGCTACGCGCCCCTGCAGCAGTGGGCAGCCACGGTGCCAGGATGTTTCCTGGATTTAGGATGGGTGTGACTTTCAGAAAACCTCTAAAGATCTATGATGACCTGGGATGCTCCTGCAAGGGTTCTTGTGCCTGGAAGCTTCTAGATCCCTGTTGGACTGTGATGTCACCCAACAGCGTCCTGCAGCTGTGGTCACCTCTTGACCTCAGAGCTGTTCTTCTGCATCTGTGATGATGGGGAGGAGGGGAGGCACCCGCCAAGTGACCTTGCCATTCTGGCATCACACAACAGCGAGTCTCTCTGAGGATCCATCTCAAGCTTGGCAGGACAAGATGGCTTGCCAGAGGGTCACTGTTATTTACAGCAATGGCTGTTAATGGTTCTTGGCATGAAGAACCCAGTGTCTATGACTCTGATACTGTCCTTCTGCCAGAAAGCTCAAGGCTCTGCTCACCATGCCCTACTGTCCCAGTGGCAGGGGGGCCTCCAGGCTAGGCAGGAAGGAGGCATTTGGGTCTCAAGACCTGATGATGAAGCGTGAAGGCACCCATAGGGGCAATCTGAAGCTGGAGAAAATGGTGACTGAGAACCCCAACTCTGCCTGCTTCCGTGGCTTAGGAAATCACCTGCTTTCTCCCCTAAACCAAAGGGCTTGTCACACAAAAGACAAGTCAGGAGAATGGCCAAGACCTGATACTGGGTGTCTGGGATTGCATGGAATCTATCTGGAATCTTTAGCAATCAGTCCAGGGAGAGAAGAGACGGGACTGGGGAGCGCAGACAGCCAGCAACGTGAGCTAAGGCTTCTCCACAGAGCTGGCACCAAAGGCCTTAGACTCTGCCCCTCATCTCTGGGCTCCAGATCTTGAAGATCTGGCAACAGCCTGGCTGGGATGAGAAATATGTCTGTTCCAGATTGTCCTCCCCAGCTAGAGCTGGTGTAGACCAAGAAAGACAGATTCCTGGGTGGGAGGACTCCTCCGGCAAGTGCCGTTCCGCCAGGCAGCTCCTCGCCCGGCTTGCAGTGTGTAGTACTAGACAGACATGCCCAATAGGCAATGTTAAGTGATGCGTGGTGAGAAACTGGCTTACATGGTGATAAAGGCCAAGGGGTCCCTAAATCTGCCGTCTGTGGGCAGGAGAACCAGGAAAGCAAGCTGTGTAGTTTCTAGTCCAAGTCCAGACACCAGAACTGGGAGAAAATAGCCGTCTCAACTTAGAGTAACTTCCTCCTCCTATGCATGTTCTGTCCAGGGTCCTTAAAAGACTGGCTGGTTGCCATCCACACTGGACTACACTTAGCCCACTGGTTTAAATGCTGGTTTCTCCAGAAACACCCTCAGAGACACACTGAAAAACAAGGTGTCACAGCAATCTGGTTGTCCCTGAGCTGGGGTGAGCTTATGCAAATGAACCAGCACAGTGTGGGAACTACAGTAGTATAGTCGGGGATATGTGTCTTCATTCCAGGGACTCCTGGGCTGGGGCAGAAAGGTGGCTGAGAGCCCTGGCTCTGCTTGGTGTAGACTGTGATCTGACTATGACCTTGGCTTCTGCACCACAGCTCCTGGGCACTCAGACTCTGTCTGTATCACGGTGGGAAGACAGAGTTATATTGTTCTCTGCCTAGGAACTTTTCTGAGTCTCGGGGGTTCTTGTCTGTGGCTTCCCTGGGCTAGCATTCTGATGAGAAGTGCCTTCTCAGTCACAAGGGCATCCTGACCACATGACTACAAGCCTGCCTCAGGAGGTAGCCAAGTGTCCACCCCATGGGGAGTTGAGATTCAACAGTTGTTGAATTTGGCCTAGCCAGTGGGTAGAGGCAAAGATGGGGAAGGATGCTGACCCAGGCTGGACACATTAAGCTTTGGTAGAGCTGCTCCAACCTCACTCCCTGAGTATCCCACCCTGTGACAGATGGAAATAAAGACCTGAAAGGGCAGTCATCCGGGGAGGGACTTGGGCTGGGTGCCTTATGCAAGTTACTGTTCCTTTAGTCCTTGTTGGTGCCTTAAGAAACAAACAGGAGGGCTGTCCCCATCACAGAGGGACCACTAGGGATCTGAGAGGCTCAGTCTCCTGCTAATAGGGCAAGGAGCTTGACTTTGAGCTTGATATAGCTGAAACCCAAAGCAAAGTCACTCTACAACAAGGAGATGCCACAGAGGAGAATCTCTGACCACAATATATGCTTTGGCCGTATGTTCTTAGGGGCTGCTTGGTGGCCATGGCTGTGCTACCTGCTGACAGAGACAGCCTGAGAGGTGGCATTCCCATTCCAGCCCAAGATGGCCTCCCAGGATTTGCTACTTCCGGACTCAAAAATACATTCTTACACCACCACCCCCTCTGTTGTATGTGTGTGTCCTCCTCTTGCCCACCACTGCAACTCTGAACATGTCCTAGCTCCTAAGGTCTCCCCAAATTCAAATTCAAAGGTGTAAGATCTATAGCCACTTGTGATGGCTAACAATGAGTATCAGTCTCAAAGGGTCTAGAATCATCTAAGAGTCAAACTTCCAGGCATGTCTGTGAGAAGTTCCTAGTTTAGATTCGCTGGATAGGAAAAGCTTCCTGAATGTGGGAAATCCATTTCCATGGCCTGTGCTCAGAGCAACCTGACCCCAGTATCTATCTCTCTGCTTCCTGACTATGGGTGTCATGTGACCAGCTGCTTCACATTCTGGTCACCATGCCTTCCTGCCACGATGAACTGAACCCTCAAACTGTGAGTCAAAAGAAGCCCTTTCTCCCCAAAGTTGCTTTCATTGTTTTGTCACTTTGTTTGTTTGTTTGTTTGCTTTGCCATGGCAACAAGAAGGGTAGCTACTACACTCACTGCCCGAGATCCAGAGCTGGAAACACTTTGGTCTGCAAACAGCAGAAGAGGGGACCAGACTGCCGAGCCAGCCTTCAGGGGTCACCATAGACAGCTAGCATAC
Organism: Myodes glareolus; assembly: GCF_982192425.1. Lineage (NCBI taxonomy): Eukaryota > Metazoa > Chordata > Mammalia > Rodentia > Cricetidae > Myodes > Myodes glareolus. Next base: position 56,278,081 of record NC_142047.1, read on the forward strand.
ACAGTAAGGCCTTTCCTCCTGAGTCACCCTGACACAGGCCTGCTGTGGGGACAGCCAGCCTCTGGGGACCTTGGCAAGCCAAGTGGCCTTGCTGGAGGAAGCCAAGAGTACAATTAGGAAATTTAATTCACAAGCTCATAGTTAGCAAATTCTGCACATCTTATAACAGACCTGAAACCAGGTTCCCACCCCGCCTTTCTCTCCAGTCCACCCCAACCAAGGGTCTCAAGAGCATGGTCTTCTGGCAGAAGCACCTGAGAACTTCCTGGAAGGTGTCTTTTCAGGTGGTGCTGCATTGGAGGATGCAGTGTGGGCTAGATCAGCCCTTCAGGGGACTCTGCCCCCTAGGAAACAAAAAGACATTGGAGAAGCGATGAGGCTCCAGCCCTGGCTTATTTCCTCCAGGGCCAGACTGGACCTGGGAGGCTCGCTTGGCTGCTTTGGTGCCTCAAGAAGGAAGCTTCTTTTGAGAATTATACCGGACTAAATAATGACAAGATATAGGTTGAGAGTTGTTCATCTGAGAGGAGGCTATGGGGGGAGGGAGGAAGGAGGGAGGGAAGGAGGGAGGAGGGAGGGAGGGAGGAGGGAGAGAGAGAGAGAGCTGTGTTTTGCAACTTGCTTTCAAATGTCACCTGGGTAGATGGCAATGTTGAAAGGTTGGGCATGAGCGGGTGAGGATTACACCTCTGCCTTGTCCTGGCATGCTTAAGGACACAATGTTTTGCAGTCACCAAAATCTCAGGTACCTCTAGCACCAGCATTTAGCAATCTGTGCTTACAAAATCACAATTCCAGCATCTCATGAGATTGGCTACCCTTCTCCCAACACCACGTTAAAGGAAAATCAGTAAGCCTGAGTTTTCGGGTCTGTAGAAGTTGGGACTCAACCCCATCCACTTCCCCTCTCGGATGATGGCATGTGTAGATGTCACCAGGAGAGCCCACCATGAGTGAACACTCCAGGGCTGGGCCTTCAGGGATGTTGGCTGGCAGCAGGGCGGGCCCAGGAAGCTGAGATTTGATGACACTCTGATTTTCTTTGCCAGACAGTGTGAAGTAGCTGGTGCGTCAAACTCACCCCGAGAAGCCAAACCTGATACCAAAGCACCTACCTGCGTTGAGATCTAACTCACTCTCACTGGTAGGATGCACACACAGGCGCCTCTGTTTCCTAGGGCCGCAGGATCTGATTGCTGTACACCTCATTGCTTGAAACAGCGTAAACTGTGACTGGTGAGCTGGCTCAGCAGGTGAGGGTGTCCGCTGACAAGGGTGACAAACTGAATTCAGACCTGGAACCCACACACTGCAGGTAAAGAGCCAACTCCCACAAGTTGCCCTCTGACCTCCACACATGCCCCACAGCACAAGGTATGACAAGGTGGTGGCTGTTACTGAAGTCTCTGGGGGAGGGCACTCTTGCTCCTTCCAGCTTTCTCGTGGCTCCTGATTTCTCTTGGCATGAGGCAGCATGAAACCCAGGCAGACAGCAGCTGAGTGAAAACCTTACCCGCTTTTGCCTAGGGCCAAGCTTTCATCCAATGGAGGAATGAACGAGAGAATGTAGACCAGCTCAGAAAAGGCTCACGTGGTTTTCGTCTCATAAATCCTACAGTGGTTGACATCATAAGCACCAGGATCCTGCTGCCTGTTTCTACTGTGTTCCTGAATTATTATTTAATTTTTGCAAGCTTCCCAGTAGTGGCCAGTGTGGACCACAGCAGAGGCCCGAGCCCTTCCCTAGGGAATTGTTCTCAGGAAGTTTGGAGGTCAATGAACGCTGCCCTTCCTTGCCCAGCCTTGATGGCCCTCAAGGGTGTCCCAGAAGATCTGGAAAGGATCTATGCAGACAGGCCAGCTTCTCTTCTGTCTTCCTCAGTGTCTTAGTCACTGAGATAACAGATCTCTACAGAATGAAAACTCTGTGCAGGTAATGGTCCAAGTCTGGCTGCCTTGTGAAGAATTCTCTCTGAAAGGCCTTGTGACCATGCAGCCTCATTAGAAAACAAACATCAGGGCCCTCCTGTAACATGAGGGGCTGGCTTGTTGGGGTTTCTGTCCCGGCCGGTACCCCACAACCACCCAAGAAAATCACACTCAGGACTCCATAAGGTTATAAACTGATTGGCCCATTAGGTCAGGCTTCTTATTAGTCCTTGTAACTTATATTAATCCATTATCATTATCTATGTTAGCCACACAGCTCAGTACCTTTCTCAGCGTGGCAGCTCACATGTTGCTTCTTTGGTGATCTGGGCAGGAATGGCGGAGGAAGCTTCCTGCTTCCCAGAATACTCCCGTTATCTTTGCTCCACCTCTACTTCCTGTCTGGTTTTCCCACCTATACTTCCTGCCTGGCCAATCAGCATTTATTTAAAATATGATTGACAGAATATAGACAATTCTCCCACACCACCCTCCTACATCTGAACCTGCTAGAAGGCTCATGGCAACACAGACTGCTGTGTGTTCTCTCTCCCAGAGAACCTCTGACCTGGATGCCAGCTGACCTGGTCCTGAGGCTTGTCATTCTGCCAAATTCCTACTGTCTGGAGCCCACATGGAGAAGGGCTGTCTGTTGCTGTTCTCCAGCCCTCTCTAACACTGGGAATTTTCTGGATAACAAAGATCCTACTTCCAAACAAGTCAAACATTCCCAGAAGAAGCCTTACACATTATTATTTTAATAGGTACCCCAGGACGGGTGATTCAGTGATAGTCACAGTCAGAGACTTAGGCTATGACTCTCCAAGGAGGATCAGGGAGAATGGCCCTCCACAGAACATTTAAGGACAATTTTGATTGTCACAACTTAGCAGAAAATGTGACTGGACTGAAGGCCATTGTGTGTGTGTATGTTTGTACTGACAGATGGGCATGTGCATGCATGCGTGCATTGTGTGTATATGTATGTGTGTGTGAATGTGTACATATATGCCTGTGTCTATGCATATATGTGTATGCGTGTTTGTGGTGTGTGTGCATGTGCATGTGTGTTAACACATGGAGAGAACACCCATGTAAAGCAGAGCCCCACGAGGGCAGGACTCTGACTTGTATCTCTTCTGCCCGGCACCACTAAAGATGCTTCTGGGGAGTGAGGGCAGGGGGCTGAGACTCACATCCCACCAAGAGTCCATGCACATCCTCTATGAAGTCCCACGTTGCCATGAATCAAATGGAGTTGTCACCATAGTTACCCTGCCCTGTACACTCTCTCGTTTGAACTCCTCAGGCTTGTCCGACACACCATCGCGTCCCAGTCTCCTGCTAATCAAGGATGCATTAGCAGAACCCACTCTAGGAACAGCCTCTTCATTTGATCAAAGATACAATCCTTATTATATAATCTCGTTCACTCGCTCGCTCTCTTTCTTGCTCTTGCTCTCTCTCTCTCTCTCTCTCCATGATCAGAAGGAGAACAATTTAATTTCATCATTTTTTCCTTGGATGCTTCCTCTGAGGCACAGCAGTGAGGCAGAACCATCTCTTCATCTTTTGTCTGGCAAAGACGACCCAAGCAGGAGGCTTATCCTCGGGACAGGTCTTACTCTGGTGACTTGAGCTTTGGGTCCTCTGAGGTTTCATTTGAGCTATAAGTATGCTTTGGGGGGGTGAGGGATAAGGGGTCAGGGTGGCAGTGAGGATTCGTTTCCAAGCCCAGCCCTAGCAGCCTAAAGTTGCTGACATTTGCAGGGTGAGATGGAAGTGGGAGACCAGAGGGAGAAGGCCCAGATTCCAGGGGCAGCCTTGGCCCCTTCCTAACACAGAAGTGCTCACCCCCACCCCACAGGTCACCTGGAGACCTGTAGGCCACGCCAAGATGGCTGTTCTATCTCTACAGTGCAGAGAAAGCTTGGACACACCTCAGGGTTTCCTGGGGTCCTTGTAGCATTTTGAGGTTGGATTAGTTTTAGCACTCAGGGGTAGCTGGTTTTAATTGTCAAGTTCCACATAATGTAAAATTACATGGGAAGAGCTCTGAGAATTGCTATACAGGATTGTGTCAATTGGTACGAAAAGGTGGTTGATATGGGAGGACCCACACACACACACACACACAAACAGTCAGCAGCATCATTCCCTAGGCTAGGCATCTGAGCTGGATGGGTGGAGAAAGCAAGGCCCCTGCCTGGGCCCCTCTGGAGCTACACAGAAGTGTGAGTCAGTTGAACAAATGCAGCTCTAGTCTCTCATCAAAGAAACTCAGATTGCAGGGAATACGTGGAGGGGGCAACTCTAGTTGCAGCATTGATAGTGTAAACCCTACACCTAAGGCTTAAGGGGCATGGTGAAAGATTTAGAGGTAGAGAACCAGGATGTCTCTTGCTAAACAGTGCTAGATGTGACAGGGAAGCTATATCCATGAAATTTCAGCAGTATGGCTGCCAAAATAAGACCTTCGTGATAGCAATCCAGTTGACTTGCCAGCATGGGTCGGGGGATTTCACAAGGCCTATAGAACTGTAAGCAGTCAATATCTGCATTGCTAGGGCATCTGTCAGTCACTGAGGTGTTTCCTTACCGCCGCTGTTTAAACTCCTACTTCACTTTCCATAAGAATGGGGATCCAATTTGCTCTTACAGTACAAGAATCTGTTCCTCCTGTAGGCTTGACTGTGATGTTAATGTTAATTATTAATTCGGCAGAATCACCTAGGAGATGATTCTAGGAGACATCACAGCATGTCTGTGGGGCTACCTCAATTATGTGCATTGACCGAGGTAGGAAGACCTGCCCTCTGTGGGCAGCACCATTCCCTGGCTGGGATGCCAGCCTGATAAATGTGAAAGGAAGCTGGTCTGAGCTTGCATTCATCCCCCTCTGTGTCTGCAAGGTGACCAGCTGTTCCCAGCGCCTGCCACCAAAATGGACTGTGTACCCTTGAACTGTAAATTAAATAAATAAATAAACAAACAAACCCTTTCTCCCTTAAATTGATTTGGCCAGAGAATTTGGTCACAGTAATAGGAAAAGTAACTAAGACATTGATGTTTTAAGTTTTCAGACTATTTCATATGTGTCCAGGCTGGTTTTATGTCAGCTTGACACACTCCAAAGTCATCTGTGAGTAGAGACCTCAGTTGAGAAAAATGTCTCTATAATATTGGTCCCGTAAGGCATTTTATTAATTAGTAATTGATGGAAAAGCACCTAGGGGCTATGATCTTAGGTTCTATAAAAAAAAACAAAACTGAAAAGCAGACTGAGCTGGCATAGTGGTGCATACCCTTTAATGCAGGCACCTGGGAGGCAGAGACAGGCCGATTTCTATAAGTTTGGAGTCAGCCTAGTCTACATAGTGAGGTATGGGTCACCCAGGAATATGAAGAGAGATCCTGTCTCAAAAGAGACAACAAAACTTCAAAAAGGCAAGTTACACAAACATGAAGAGCAAGCCAAGGAGCAGCATCCCTCCATGGTCTCTGCACCAGCTCCTGCCTCCAGGTTCCTACCCTGCTTGGGTTCCTGCCTTGGCTTCCCTCAGTGGACTGTGATTCAGGATATGGAAGTCAAGCAAACCCTTTGCTCCTCACGTTGCTCTAGGTTGTGGTGTTCCATTGCTGCGCACTGCAGGCCCCGTCTACGCTCTATGCGCTAGAACCCAATTCTGAGCTTCAGGCAGGGGGCTGGAGGTTGAGGAAACACACACGGAGACAGACAGACACACAGACCTCCAATCGCTGGTACAAAGGCCCTTCTTTAATAGCACCATGGAGGCTTAAATACCCCGCAGTCAATGGCCAACAGGTGAAAATCCCATCCTCTGATCCTCTAGGCAAGGCACAGCTTTTAGTAACTTCAATTAGAAGGCTCTAGCAGGGAAGAGCAGCTGAAGGCCAGGACTCCATTGGTCCCAACATTCCATCACAGCAATAGGAAACCTAACTAAGACAACATGGTTTATTAATTCTGTGAAGCATAGAATCTTCTAAAATAGCATGTATCCTGAGTATACACACGTTCTAAGACAAAAGGTCATGCTTTGTTCCCTTATTGTCGTCTTTTGATAAAAGACACACACACACACACACACACACACACACACACACACACACACGAGGTGGCTCCAAGGATGCCTTCGATGCATTTATAATCTCATAAAGTGGAAGTAGGAGTCACTGGGTTGCACGGGAGGCTTAGCACGGGTCCTCTCCCTATGCAGGGTTTTCCTCGTGAGCGTCCTCGGAAACTGCAAGTCCCCACTGTGAAGAGAGACAGACTTAACCAGCAGATGACTGCCTTAGAATTCTTGCTCCACTAATGATGAGGTTTCCACAGGATTACAGAGTGAGGGGGGCTCCTTGCTCTCTCTTCCTCTCTCCCCAACACTTCCCTTGCCTTCCCATCCGGTCTCACTATGACTGCGGCTTTTATCACTCTCCAGCTATTAAGGCCTGGCTGGTATTGTCTCTTTTTTTCTCCACACTACCCTACAGTACCTGCAGCAAACGCGTTAGCACTCTGATGCCACCAGCAAGCTAGAGCAGATGGGGTCTGGGAGCCTGAGGCCGCCCTGCCTCTGGGGATAATCAGACGTGCGGTGCAGTTTCCAAGGCTTGTGTACACATTTGTTTCTTGGAAGGGGCTGAGTATACAGCCTTGCAATCCACTCAGAAGAATAGACACAGCCACATCTGATGAAGAACTTACTGAAGTTGTTGGGATCTGAGTCTGGGCTAACAGGCAAGGCTTGGCCATCCTTCACCAATGAGCCAACTGAATGGACAATAGTAACAGTGAAGACAGAGACACCATGAGGTTGATTCAGTGTGGCCACATTGGGAAGACAAACACAGAAAGTTCAGTGACTCCCAAAGGCCATCTTTGGGGTTCTACCAGAAGGTTGGCATTTAAATAGAGGGCAAGAGGTGTGTGTCGCTAAGCGGTCTGGTCATGATGTGGTCCTGCCCATCAGGAATCCATCACGGTCTCAGCTCCAGGCTGCCTTGCATGGGCGATCTGACAAGCTGTCCCACCTGCGTGACACAGCTTCCTGGTAGAGGTTTTCCCTCTCATTGATACCAAGCTCCAGGCTCCTTTGTGTGCTACTTGGGTGTCTACTGTGTGACAAACACCATGACCAATGGCAAATTGAGGGACAATTTTACACCTTTACAACTTCCAGGTCACTCTCCATCCCTGAGGGCAGGAACCTGGAGGCAGGAATGGAGGCAGGAATTGAAGCAGAGGCCACGGAGGAGTTCTACTTACCGGCTTACTCCTTATGGCTTGCTCAGCCTGTTTTATACCATCCAAGATCACCTGCCTAGTGATGGCACCACCCACAGTGGATTTGGCTCTCTGTGATGCCTATTCTTGGTTTTCAACCTGACTACATGTGAATTAGCTGAAATTCAAATGACCAGGTATACCTATATGGGTTTTTTTTTTCTTAGTTAAATCACTGGAAGTGGAAAGATCCACTTCCAATCTGGATCTTTGAGGTGGGAAGATTCATTTTAATCTGGGCCACACCTTCTGCTGGCAGCCTATATAAAGGGCATGAAAGAAGGAAGCGCTCTTCCTGTCTCTCAGGAGTTACTCCGCCTCTCTCTGTTACTCAGGTGTTGTCACCTCTGGGCGGGTGGTCTGGAGTTGTATAAGAAAGCTAGGTAAGTGGGAACCACAGGAAGCCAGTAAGCAACATTCTTCCAAGACCTCTGCTTCAGTTCCTGCCTCCAGGTTCCTGCCTTGAGTTCCTACCCTGGCTTCCTCAGTCATGGACTGTAAACTGGAAGCTAAATGAACCCTTTCCTCCCCAAGTTCCTTTGCTCATGATGTTAAGTGCAGAACCAGAGAGCAAATTAGAATGGTCTGTGTGTTGGTCCTCTCTGTACCCCATGTTCACCCTGGGTTTGATGGGCATTAGCACCCTGGTAGCTCATGAAGTCATACGTGTTCATGGATGTTTTGGCCATTGGCGTACCTCCTTCTGAAAACTGTCTTTTCAGATTCTTTGTCTATTGTTTGTTAGATTAGCTATCTTTTTTAAATTGTTTGTAAACACTCTTTACATATTCTAAATACAAACTCCTTACCTCACACATAGTTTGCTTATATGTTCTCCTCTTCCTGGGATGGCTTCTCACTTTGATCGTGAGGCCTAGCTTGCTCTTGGGTCTTCTGTTCACCTTCCTAAGAAACTGCTTCATAATTATCCCCACACTGCCCTTGTCCATAGCCTCTGAATCTTCGAAAAATGCCCACTCTGCGCTAAGAGGTCCTCATTGCTTTTCTTGTTTCTTTGTTTGCCATTGTGGTTTTGAAACAGGCTGGATTCAAACTCATGATCTTCCTGACTCAGCTTCGAGTGAACTGAGACTAGCCGCCTTTGCTTGCTTTCTGTTCGTCCTTTTCTCTTTCATTCTTTTATCTTAACGGTTGCCCGACTCAGTTCTAGCTGACCTAGAACTCTCTGTGTAGATGAAGCTGGTCTGAAACTCCCAGCGGTCTTCCTGCTTCTGCCTCCCGAGTGTTGGGATTGGAGCTATGGCCGCTCTGCTCAGCCTCTTTCCATTCTTAAGACCAAGTCATTTTTTTTTTTCCTAGAGAGGGGATTTCCAGTTTTGAAAATACATCACTTTAAAGACTTGAATGTCCTGGATCCTGCCCAAAGTTTAAACTGAATGCTAAGAAGAGGTCTCTTTCTTCCACCCCCAACAGAGTCAGAGATCCAGCAGGCCACGGGCTCCATCGATCTGAGCTCCTCTGGGCCTGGAGCGGCTGCAGCTGCGAGGCGGCCCAGCCATTCCGGCTGCTTGTGCACTTCTGGGGGTATATTTAGGCCGGTCCTATTTAGCACTCCCAGAATAGCCATCGGGTTTTGTTTCTCAATCGTCCTCTTCGGTTTTTGTTCCTTCCTGCTTCACATTGAGAGTGACATATGACATACTTGATTTCAAACCCTCCCCCGTTCCTGGAGTCTGCCCTTCCAATTGACATCCAAGCCTTCTGGATGGGGACTGAATGTGACCCTCAGTGGTATCCCAGACTTTCTGGGGGTGGAGGGCACCATGGCCAAGACAGAAGGATCAGAGCCTGCTCCAGTCCCAGCATGCTGTGCTCGCCGCTACGTATGCTCAGAAGGAAGTTTGCTGCGAGTTATAATACATCAGGATGAGGATCGACATGTGCTCACCTGTGTTGTTTCTGGGGCTTCAAATGACTTTGTAATCCACGTGATTCCTGACCCAGGGATGCTCACAGTCAGTGCTTCATCTATTTCTGGGTGCCAACCAGCCCCCGGGATGGCTGAATTGGGTCCCTTTGACCCATTTTGTCTGTTCCATGAGTTAAGTATAAAGGGCTTTGAGGATCCTGGGCGAAGTAGATCTGGAAGTCTCGGGTACTATTTCTAGAATGCTTCTGACCTGTAGCGATCCTCCCTGCTTTACATACAGTTAATCCCAAATTAGACTCCTGCTGTCAGTGGAGTATCTGATGTCTGCTCCCTCTAGGAAGTCAAGGTTAAACCGAAACGTGTGAGCTTCTTTTGTGAGCACTGAAAATAAATTGAGCTCAGCGCAGAGACTCCAAGGTCAGTTCCCAGCTCTGAGAGGGACCTGGGGACTCAAGTGGTGGCTGCCCCGGCTTTCCTTCTATTACTGTGTAAAACACTGACCAAAAGCAACTTATAGGAAGACAGGGTCTTACACTTCCACGTCATAACCCATCACTGAAGGAAGTCATGGCAGGAACTCCAAAAGCAGGAGAGACCGTGGAGAGTGCTGTTTACTGGCTTGATTCCCTTCTGGACCACCCCTTTCATGTGCTGACCCTGAGGAAATGCTTCCCAGAAGATTTCACCACAGTGATGCTGGTCTATTACTAACCACTGCAAATCCTGTCCCAGCTAACCAACATCAGTGGTCTGAAGAAAGTAAAGGTTTCACTCGCACGGTGCTGGCCTCCTGTTCATAGCAGCGGGTGCTTCAGGCCCAGCAACAGAAACCGAAGACAGTGGGTGTGTGCTGGTCTCTTTTTGTTGGAAGAGCTGGTTGAAGGAAGGAAAGGTGTGTGACTGTAGAGAGCTGTGCTTTCGATGGTGGCAAAAAATCAAGTTGAAGAGATGGGGTGATGGGCAGCTGTCTACCAGTTGCCTTGACAAAGTATACAACAAGCAACTGGAGGGTCGTGGGGCTGATTGCACCTTCGGGGGTAAAGGTGGTTGCTGTGGGGAGGACATAGCAACAGAAGAGTGTGGAGGCTCCTTACATTGTGTCCACAGTCAGGAAGCAGGGAGAGGTGTCATCACATTGTGTCCACAGTTGGGAAGCAGGGAGAGGTGTCGTCACATTGTGTCCACAGTCAGGAAGCAGGGAGAGGTGTCGTCACATTGTGTCCATAGTCAGGAAGCAAGGAGAGGTGAACTCTTTCTCCTTTGTATGGAGCCAGGAACCTCAGTTCGTGGGATGGTACCACCCACAGCTAGGGTGGGTCCTTCCATTTCAATTTAACCTAATCTAGAAACTCCCTCATAGATAGAGGCAGAAGCTTGTCCCCTGGGTGTTAGACCCTGTCTAGGTGACGGTATTAACCTCCACAGGGGATACTGAACTATACCAGTTTGGCATTTTGTTGTTCTTTGACACGTTAAAAAAGTGGGGGGGGGGGTTACATGTCAATCCAGATAAATCCATTCTGGTAAGTGTTGATGAATGGCATGTAGCAACTTAAAGGATTACAAAAACCCATCTGTATGAAGGGTGTCCAAAAAGTATTCCTAACAGTGTCCTGAAGCTGAGACCAGAGCTTGCTGTGTTGAAAGGAATAAAATGGCGTGTCTCCGACTGTCCTCTGACCCTTCACCCCTTCCCTCTCTGTCTGGAGACAGCACACATGATTCTAGGTGTCAAGTTCCCTAGTAACCTGAGGATCCAGGGCTCCTAAGCTCAGGAAACAGATCGCACACGTCTAAAGGACCAATACACCAGAACTCAGGACATAGAATACAGCTTACACCTGTCTAAGGGGCCAGGGTACTTGTGCTCAGGTAGTAGGTTGTGCTTGCACACCTGTCTAAGGGTTCAGGGTGCTTGTGCTCAGGTAGTAGGTTGTGCTTGCACACCTGTCTAAGGGTTCAGGGTGCTTGTGCTCAGGTAGTAGGTTGTGCTTGCACACCTGTCTAAGGGTTCAGGGCACCTGTGCTCAGGTAGTAGGTTGTGCTTGCACACCTGTCTAAGGGTTCAGGCACCTGTGCTCAGGTAGTAGGTTGTGCTTGCACACCTGTCTAAGGGGCCAGGGTGCTTGTGCTCAGGTAGTAGGTTGTGCTTGCACACCTGTCTAAGGGGCCAGGGTGCTTGTGCTCAGGTAGTAGGTTGTGCTTGCACACCTGTCTAAGGGTTCAGGGCACCTGTGCTCAGGACACAGCACACAGCCCACACACCTGTCTTGGGCAGAATCTGCCACAGTGGCTTTTCCGCTGATGCGCACAACACCCCAAGGCAGAATCAAACAGACAGCTCAGCAGGAGTGAGAAATTAGGGGAGAGGAGAAAGGCAGCAGTGAGGGGGAACAAAGGTGAAAGCAATGGAAGGCTAGGCTCCTTCTTTGTGCTTGCCCAGTGGAAAGTGGTACCGTCTAAAGGCTGTAAGAATGGTCCCCCACGTCGATGATCCTTTATCCTGCAGGAAGCAACTGTGTTGTTTTGTGCATTATCCCGTTTGGTTAATGATATGCTCTGGAATGTCAGTAGTAAGGAAAACATTAAAAGCACCTGGACCTAGTCAATAAACTGCTTGTCTCGTAAGTATGAGGACCCAAGTTCAAATCCATCCACAGCACACACATAAAAAGCCACATGTGACAGCATACCCCTGTAATCCATCACTGGGAAGCAGAGATGGGAGGAATCCTGTGGCTTGCTGACCAACCAATCTAGCCAAACCAGTGAGCTCTGGGTTTAGAGAGAGAGACCCTGTCTCAAAGAATATGATGGAGAGCAATTGAAGACCCTCGAAGTCAACCTCAAACTGCCACACACAGGTGTGCATACCTGCATACACAGCTGCTTGTGTGAAGGCACGCGCGCGCACACACACATACACACACACACACATAAACACACACAATATGAAAATGAGAATAGACATCGACTGTTGATGCAATAAACATATTTCTATGAAGATGGGGAGGGCAATGTCTTTAAAAGCAGATCCTGAAAAGGTCTTATATAACAATAGCTATTGTCTATTTTAAAAAGGAAAAGCAATCTCAGGCTCATTTAACACCCTGCTCCTGAAGACACCTCTTTCTCCCATTAGCCTTAGCACATCTTAAAGATGCAGGCTTTCAGAACCTCTACACTGTTGTGAGCACCAAGGCTGCTACCACCCATCCCGGGGAACTGAACATCTAAAAGGGAATGACCTTCTCACGTGGCTCACTTCCGAGGAGAAAGCGGGCCGGTCACTGTTTCTGCTTGTCATAGTCAGAAAACTCAACAATTAAAAAGATGAAAGTGTTTGCTGGTTTGGACTTTTCTGGATGTGTGAGGTAAATCGACTGACAACATACATATACATACTTGCTGAATGATGCTATGTGATCTATGTATGATGGGGTCTGTGTTGGGTATGAAATGCAGTTTATGTTTTCCTCCCAAATATTATTCTTTGTTGTTAGATAATATTTTGTCATCCACATTCCATTCTTTTCTATGAAAACTCCTCACATTTTTTCCATTTTCCTGTTGGCAGACATTTTCGACTCATTACTACAAACAGTACCTGAGCAAGTATCTTTACAGGGTATCTTTATTTATGTCGGATGATCTAACTTTCTTCCTTCCTTCCTTCCTTCCTTCCTTCCTTCCTTCCTTCCTTCCTTCCTTCCTTCCTTCCTCCCTTCCTTTCTTCCTTCCTTGTTTGTTTGAGACAGAGTTCCTTTGTATAGCCTTGACTGTCCTGGAACTAGTTCTGTAGACCAGAATGACCTCAAACTCACAGAAATCCTCCTGCTTCTGCCTCCCAAGTGTTAGGATTAAAGGCAAGCAATACCCCTACTCGGCCAGATTAGTTCTTCATTCAAAATTTTTCAAGAAGATGGTTAACTTCTTATCGATTTAGTTTATTATTTCTGTGTAAATGTGTAGGTCTATGGATACATATGTGTGCATGCACGCTGGTGTCCATGGAAACTAGAAGAGGGCGTTGGATCCTCTAGAGCTGGAGTTACAGGCAACTGTGAGCTGCTGGACATGGGTGCTGGGAGCCACGCTCAGGTCCTCTGGAAGAGCAGTGAGAGCCCTTGACCACAGGGTCATCTCTGCAGGCCTGTGACAGTTAACTCTAATGATCAGCTGGACACAACGTAGAATCACTGGGGCAGAGTCTCAGTAAGGGACTGGCCACACTGAGTTGGCCTGTGGGCGTGTCTGCGAAAGGTTGTCTTGAGTGTCTTAATTGAACAGGCAGTGTCATTGCTTGGTTTGGGGCCTTGGACTGTGAAAGAGTAAGAGATCGAGCTGAGAACAAGCAAGCATGAATTCATTTCTCTCTGCTCTTGACTGTCGATATGATGTGATGCTTCCACTTCCTGTCACCTTGACTTCCCCACAATGAATTATGAGCTAAAATAAGAATGTTCACTGGGATGGGAAGGAGAATACCACACCCATAGGGATGAGGGGTCACCTGTTATTTAGACAGGGTGGGACTCGTAGACAGTGGGCACCGTTGTATGTCGTATTTTGTCTCTTTGCCACCTTCACACCAGGCTCTGTCACAGGTGGGAAACAGTTCCCGGTGTCCATGGTCCTGGAGTCATCTTAGGATGGCTGGTGTGACCGAGCTGGCTCAGCCAATGGGTTTGGCCCTTTCCTTGACTTACTAACCTAAGCACAGAGTCATAGAGAAGAACCATGATCTAAGACTGAAAAGAATCCAGCTGGGCTATCAGGGACCATGTGCAGAGTGGGGTGACCATTTCTTTCCAACCAGCTGGGGTTTCACTCTACAGAACTCCATAGGAACTATGAAGACCATTGTGTGTTTTGAGGGCCGTCCTGTGTGTTTCAGATACCCCTCACTGCAGCTATCTCTAGACCTGCTCTGCAGGGCCCCTCTCGAGTCCCGCTTCCACGCTCTGTAACCACGTGCTCTTCTGTTCTAAGATGGTTATTCGGTGGTTAGAGCATAGTTCCTGCTTTAGAGTTGACAGCCCAGAGGTATCTGAGCTGGTGACTCTGCCTTCAGAGGGACAATATCTATGCCAGGCCCCAGAAGTCAGCCCTTCTTGGACTCCATCTGTCTGACTGAGAGACCCCAGAGTCCTTCGTAGAGGGTTCTAAACAGGCCCTCGCTTGGGAAACAGGGTGCAGCAGTATCACCATCTTTCGGCTTCCAGATAGCTTCCTCTTGCTTTAGCGGAGGCTAATTCTAGTTGGGTCCCCTTGATTCGCCCTTGGAAGCCAACACCAGCAGAGGGGTGGGCCCTGGGTGGCTAGGGATCGAATGTAGGTTACTGATCTCCAGTCTGCACATAGGCGGCAGCCGAGGAATCTGAGTAAGGCCAGCTGTGGTCAATGAGTCACCCGGACACCGGCAGCAGCTATTTCTGAACTAAGGGCATCGCATCTCCCTCCTCACCTTGAGGGGGGGTCTTGGTTTTCCAACACTTCCCGGAGATCAAGGCAGAGAGAAGCTGAGGGTGAAGCAGAAGAACGTCCTCCTGTGTGCTTTCCCCAGCCACGCATCATGCGTGGAGGAAAGTTCAAAAGAGGGGAGCAGACGATTCCAGAAAATTCTAGAATTTGGAGTTGTCAGAATACCTTCCCTACCCTTCTTCTCTTCTTCCCTCCTTCCCTCCCTCTTTTCCGCCTCACTTCTATCTTCCTCTTCTTTCTCTCTTTCTCTCCCTTTTCCCTTCCTTCCTCCCTCCCCTTTCCCTACCCCTCTCTCCTTTACTCTCCTTCCTTCTGTTTCCACAGAATACCTGCTATAGAAGTCACAGGCTGTGTTAGATATGGGATAGGACAGAAGATGGCCTCCCCATGCTGTGCCTAGCAGGAGAGAAGGAAAGTAATGCCTGTGGGTGTTGTAAACATCCTACATTCGTGTCTCCCTTTAATGGGTTTTCTTAAAGATGAGAGTGCTAAGCTCAGAACCGAGGTCTGTGCCCAGGGGTCCGGATGATAAGAGCAGTCTTCTGAACGGCTGCATACGGCAGGAAGGCGTCTGTGGGAGATTGTGTTTTCCTTCCTCTATAAGGGAAGGTTATTTTATATCTCCAGGACCTGATGCATATAAGATAGTGTGTCAGTATCTGTACAAACACTATTCATAATAGCCACCAGACAGATTTCTCACAGGACCCAGGGGCCAATCCCAGGAAACACAGACTTTTTGCTCCTAAGCATTGTTTATCAGTGCTGAGGAATTGACTCCAGAACCCATGCATTCTAAGCAAGCATCCACCACTGTCCTATATGCCCTAGATGTTTTGACACGTGCTCTCCCTACACAACCTCAAGCCAGTCTCGAACTTATGATCATCACTTCACCCTCCTAAGTAGCAGAGAGTTACAGATCTGTGCTGCCAGGACCAGCTTGCAGACAGCTCCCTCTGTTCAGCTCGCACATACCTGGCTCTGCCCTCCAGAAGGTCGCCACCTGGTACCACCCCTGAGCACACGGAATGGGGCCCTGACTGGGTTCACAAAGCAAATAGGTACCTTGTTCCAACCTCCTTCTGCTTTGTTCAGTATGGCCCCAGCTCTAGGCTTCAGCTAGACACCAGGATGAGGTATTGTGTCTTCACCATGGGGTGGCTGTGGCTGGTTTGGAGGACAGAGGGATATAGCTGGCATCCAGCGACCACATCTTTGCATACCTTCATCCTGGAGAAAGATGAGTCAGTTTGTTGTTCCTGAGAAAAGGAAGGGGCATAGGGTAGTGGGGAGGGGCGCCGAGTGCTCCCTCTGTGTCTCAAATTTCCTTGACCTTGGACTAGACATAGGGACATTTACATTCTCACCCCTGAAGGGAACGGCTGCCCGATGCTGACCTGAGTTTCTCAGTCAGAGTCAAGCCCACTTCCCTACTGGACAGGCCGATGCAGGCTCAACTCTGAAAGCTTCCAAGCGCTGCACTCTGGTTCTTCTGCTTCCTGGAGCCTCTCTAAGTGATTCTTTTTAAGTACTGGTAACCACAAAAATAATTTGTTATTCTTAACTATTTAATTCTGTGAAGGACAGTGTTGATGTTTCACAGTGAATTAATTGAAGTAGTCTGCCTGCCTTCCCACTCCTGAAAACCCTCCTGCATTTAAAAATTTTAAATTTTTCAGCACACTAAGTAAAAGGCTTTGCGGGACCTACTACAGATAATAAGTAGACAACAATAAAGACAAGCTCACAATGGGGAGATGGCTCAGTGGGTAGAGCATTTGCTGTGCAAACGTGAGTACCTGAGTCCCCAGCACTCACAGAAAAGCTGCACGTGTAGTTTGAATGACCATAGTCCCAGAGCCCCTATAGGGAGGTGGGAGGCAGAGCTGGGGGAACACTGGGAAGCTCTCTTCCAGCTCTGCTGATGTGCAGAGCCAAAAAACAACAATGAGACATTGCCACAAACCAAGGTGGGATGTGAGGGCTAACACTGGAGATTGTCCTCTGATTTCCACTGCACAAATACTATGGCATGTGTGTGCCAGTGTACACACACACACACACACACACACACACTGCATATACACATAAAGCAAAGTAAGTAAAGATAAATTAATTAATCATAATCAGATAAAGAATGGCCATCTTTAGAATGCAGAGGCTGCCACTAGAGGGCTCTGCAGGGACCTGGGACTCTCCTTTCCCCGCGGGGATGAGATAGGGACCTTGAGGAGCCCAGCCCCTGTGTAGACTCTGTCACTGTGTTCAGTGACTCTGTGACACTGTGTTCAGTGTGACTCTGTCACAGCTGTTCAGGAGGCGACTTCTAGGAGCTGCTTCCTCTGGAGACCTGGCCGTATGCAGGCCCTGCACCTACTCTCCTCTTGTATCAGAACACCCATTACTGTTGAGGAGATTATAATGATGTCACACAATGCAATATCAGTTCTGAGACGGGCTCAGAAACTCTGGTAACCAATAATAAGAAAATCCACCTTGAATCAGATTCCAGATAGAGTTGAGGTTTGGGCGTGAGTGAATGAGAGCCTATAAGATAGAACAGAACCCTTGGAGTGTAGGGGCTTCAGGAGCTCGGTGAGTCCCCCAGCAAAGAGGTCGGCAGGGCAACCTTGATGATGCCCTGTGAGGGTTTGATTGGAGCCAAGAAACATCGTTCAGGATGCATCTTACTGCTTTTAACAAGCACCTGTGGCCAGTTTTAGTCTTTAGGGGGTGGACACAGTGAAGCCACCATAACAGTACCTAGAATTTTCTACATGTTCTCGAGACGTTTGGCCTCTCAAACCTTTTCTTTCAAAATTTTATTTATATTTTTATTTATGTATATATGTATTGCCTGGCTGTATATGCACCATGTACGTGCAAGTGGGGGCGGAGGCCAGAAGAGGGCGTCAGGTACCCTGAAACTGGAGTTACAGGAGGTTGTGAGCCAAGTGCTGGGATGGGGGTGGGGAACAAACCTTAATCCAATGCAAGAGCAAGTGCTCTTAGCAGCTAAACCTTCCCTCTAGCCCTCAAGCCTCGGCTTTCTTCTATGGACTTAGTATTTTCTTCCCTGAATAGAGCTGTCCTCAGGGCCAGAGTAAATAATCTTCTAGCACTCCAGAAAGGAACGCAAGGTGTGGGGAGCCTCTACACCACCTTCACTCTCTGTGAAATAATCCAGGTCCCCTCCGACGTGCCTCAGGCAGAGTCAGCCACCTGCATCACTAAACTGGTGCGACACAGGGGCTTTACTGCCGAGGGTCTCGCTCGGATTCGCTGGCCTGGTGAAAGGGCTCGTGGAGAAGGAGGAGGAGGCCTGAGGCCGCAGTCAGGGCACTGGGAGCGAGGGAGCCACCATGGGCTGCAGGGCCGGGCGTCCCGGGGCGGGGGCGGAGCAGGTGAGCCGGCCCGGTGGGCGTGGGGAGTGCACTTGTACGTGACGTTGGAGTTTGCAGCAAGCCGGGAGTAGGAGGCTGTGCGCGCGTGTGTGGAGTGCTGCGCGGCCAGGAGGATGTGCGCGGCGGGGCGGCCACCGCAGTGAGTCGCGGCGACAGGAGCGGGCTGCAGCCCGGGGGACCCGGAGGCGAGGGCCAGCAGGAGGCCGCGGGCCTGGAGAGGCGCGCCGCCCGGCCCCAGGATGTAGGCGATCGGCGGCTGCGCTCCTGCTGGCGGCCGGCTCACCATGAAGAAGCACTCGGCCCGGGTGGCCCCGCTCAGCGCCTGCAACAGTCCGGTCCTGACCCTCACCAAAGTGGAAGGTAACGCGCGGCCGCGTGGCGTTGGGGTAACCGGGCCTGCCGAATCTGTCTCTGATTCGGAGGGACACCTGGCTATTAGCGGGGCGGGGGTGGCAGCTCCGGGACGCTGTCCGCAGTGCAGCGCGTCGCCGCTGGTGGGGACCTGGAGGCTTCAGCTGTCTGGAGCTCTTGCCGGCTTGTCATGCTCTTTGCACCCGGGGCTAAGACTACGTGGTGCACCTGGTGGCTCTGCTCCCCTAGGTGCCTTTTTGACTGTCCCCAAGCTTGCGCCCTCAGGGCAGAAGGGAGGCAAGTGCTAACCAGTGAGCTCGCCTCTCTCTCTCTCTCTCTCTCTCTCTCTCTCTCTCTCTCTCTCTCTCTCTCTCTCTCTCACACACACACACACACACACACACACACACACACACACACATACACGAGTGGGTGGCCTGGGTAAGGGCATCCCTCTAACACCCCACCCTGAAGCCTGAAGCCCAGAGGTGAGGCCCACCACTACTGGAAGCTAGAGGAGACCCGGACCTGTCTGGCTGATCGCAGTGCATATGGGCAGAGTGGCAGCTGAGGGGAATCCCGGCACCAGCCTGTAAACATATTCTTATTCAGGCCTGATAGGGTTGAGAGGGGCTCCAAGAGGCCCCCAGAAAGTGTTCCTGCACTGCCTGTCTTTTCTTCAGCACGAACCGCCCCCAGTCGGGGGATGTGAGAGAGAGGGGGCCACGGAGGAGGGTTCTGAGTTACTCAGACACAGCTGTCATTCTGGTGGCCTGAAAGAGGACCTTGCTTTCCAACAGAGAGGGTCCTTCTTAGCTTTCAACTCCTCCCCCGGGAGGCAGCTGCAGAAGGAGGAACTCTCAGTAACTAACCAATCTGGCCAGGAGGAGGAAGGAGCACCCCTCTCTGGTCCAAGAGCCTCCATCCAAGTCTTCACTGACGGGGTAGGCATGGCTTCAGAGACTCTGGTTTATGTCCACACCCGAGTTAGACCCTCTGTGAGTCTGCAAGGTTCTGTATCCACCTGTTTGCTCCTTCTTAGAATAAGCCTGAGGACCCATAGAGGCCAAGCAGAGGTTAGTAGGTGTGTGTTCCCAGCTTCACAGCGTATCCATCCTGTTCCCTGGAGATGCCGACCACGAGGCCCAGAAGGGAGTCCGACTGGTCCAAGGCCTACAGCTGCTACATGGTGATATAAGGGAGGGAGATCCCTGAGCTGTGGGACCCCAAAGTCATCCTATTTTCAGACTGGTAGTTTGCTGTGACCTGCAGGTCCCTGTTTCTCTTTGCTTTTTCTCTCTATGACTGTCCCCTCCCTCAACATCCTAATCTCAAGAAAGGCTTTGTATTGGTTATCTGTGCCAGAAATTAGCAGAACTTCCTTTCCTGGGGTTGGTAGAGCTCTGGGCTCCTCCCAAGCCCTGTGAATGAAGAGGGGACCCAAAGCTGGAGTAGCCACTCAGGAACTCCTCTCCGCAGAAGTCAAACACTTCCACCTGCTAGAATGGCAGGTTGGTTCTCCCATGCAGCAACAGGCAATCCTGCAGCACCCCAGTCAGCTTCAGGGAGGGCAGCCCTGAACTCTCTGTCAGTGATGAGGTTGTCTAAGCTGAGTGTGATGGCCTCAGAAGTGCATTGGAATAACACAGCAGACATGAATGAATGGTGGAGGGAGGTTCCCCAAGGCCAAGTGTGGAGGATGCCTTGGGGAATGAAGCTGAGAGCCCTCTCCCATTACCTTGGTAAAGACAAGTCTTTCCTTCACCCTGTGGTGGCAGCCACTTTTTCATGGTCGCCTCTACATGCAGGATGGTGGCTCATTGCAAAGTTGTAGCGTGAAGACCTGGCTGATGGAGGATGACTCTGCCCCTGTATAGCATGACTGGTATATTGCATGGACCCCGAGCCTCAGTTTCTTCGACTGTAAAGCCTGTTTCAGCAGACTGATGAGGAAGGAAATGTGATGAAGGTGAAAGGCAATCTCTAGACTTGTCCATCACACACAGTAACACGGTAGATGCTTTGTGTGTGAGCGTGCATGTGTGTGTCTGTGTATATGCATGTGTGTGTGAGGGACACGCTAATCATCTAGTCACAGGCTATCTATCTTGTTCCACAAACATCTTGCCTCTCTACAGGTGTAAGAGAAATCTACAGGTCAGGGCCCGACAGGCCTGCTCCTATACCTGGCCTTACATAGCTCACTGTTTCCCGACCTGGCTTTCTTCTTTAGTATTTTTGTCCAGCTTGGTTTGAGGTCTGTTTTTTTCTAAACCATATGCATACTGTGGGTATCTTTTGGAACTTCTGTATCACTTTCTTCTGCCTTGAACGCACAGTACAAGGTGGTCCCCGTCCTAGAGGCTACGGGGAAGGAATGCAGCTGGAAAGAAATATTTATTAGCTTGTGGAGTGTGTCATCTGAGGGACGGCAAGAAGGCACCAGCATGTGGTGCCTATAAAACCAAAATAGAAAATGTGATGCTTGGTTGAACTCAAAGGCAGAAAGATGGACAGAGTGACTTTGCTGGTCAACAAATGCTTCATCTTTCTGTACCTGCGTCCTGTGGCTGCTGAGCAAGGCCCTGAAAATGAAAAAAAAAAAAAAAGAACAATGTTAGCTTCGTTGTCTTGAAAGAAATATATAAGTAGATAAATTATCAGATAAAAAAAGTAAAAAAAAAAAAACATATCCTGGCAAAGAGGTAAGAACAAAATGTCACCAAAAATCTGAAAACTGAGCATCTATAGAGGTGTTCCTGAGAAGGAAGTCTTTTATGGAGGAGATGTTTCTGGAAGGGAGAGCCTCTCAGGGGCAGGCTTCTGAGATCAAGCTTACCTGAAAACTCCTGAAGAGAAAGCCTGGCTGAGAGGAATCTTTCCTGATGAGATGTTCTTCTGAGGAGGAAGAAGGAGGAGGCTGAGGAGGAGGCGGCTTTCTCTGAGGAGGAAGCCATCTCTGAGGAGAAGGCACAGAGGAGAGGCCTTTCTGACAGGAGGACATTTTGAGAAAATCCTCTTAGGAGGCCTTTCTGACGAGATCTTCTGAGGAGGAGGCGGTCTTCTCCAAGGAGAGACTCAGGGGAAGGCATGAGGAGATAGCCATTTTTAAAAAGACCCTCTAAGGAGGCCTTTCCAGTGAGATGCTCCTCTATGAAGGAGATCTTTTTGAAGAAGTTTTTTCTGAGGAAGAAGAATTCCTGAGGAGAACAGTCTTCTGAATCGATGTTCTGAAAGGAAGCTTTCTGGTGAGCAAACCTTCTGAGTGGAGGCCTTTCTGAAGATGTAGCCTTCCTGGGGAGGAAGTTCTGTGAGGTTTTTACCGCAGAGGCCAGGGGATGTGAGAAAATTCTGTTAGACACGGAGGGCAGAAGAAGTACTTCAGGCAAAGGAAACGGTGTGTGTTGGCCCTGAAGAAGGAAGAGAGGTGAAGCTGGCCCTCTGGTGGGGGGTAGGATAGAGGCTTGAAAAATGGCTTCTGGCCACACATCTCCAGCAACGTCTCTTGTTTCTATACTCCTTTCCTGGCTTTCCTGTCAGGAGACGAAGCTGAGTATTGATCAACAGCATGTCTCTAGTAGAGCAGCAATTACTACAATCATCTGTATTCACAATCAGCTAATTCATGGTCGATAAAAATCACATTCAATGAGAATTAATAGTAGAGAACAATGCAATGAAGTCCCCTAGGAGTCCGACTGTCAGCACTGTGGAAACAAGAGAGACCGCGATGGAGAATGGACAGGGTCTAGTGCTCGGCCCTTACATGGCAGAGTGACTCACGCTTTCCGGAATAATTTCTTTTGTATAAACCTGAAGTGATGTTTCCTTTAAAAAATGACAATAATAGTTTATGTTGTGTGATGAGACTTTTGGTTTAGTTTTGAGATTTTTTTTTACTGTTAACTGTTTGCTTTTAGTTTTTCTGTCTTGTTGATTGTGGTTTTTAGGGTGAGTTGTTTCATGGGGCAGGTCAGGATGTTAATATGGGTTTGTGTGTGTGTGTGTGTGTGTGTGTGTGTATTAAAAATAAATACACTTTATTTTTGTATCAGAGTCTCTCAATTTCCTGAATCTCACTGATTTAGCCAAACTAACTGGCCAGCGAGCCCCAGGGATTTTCCCCAGTGGTGAGATTACAATTGAATGCCACTGTGTTCAGATTTATTGCTTATTTTTAACATGGGTTCTAGAAGATTAAACTCAGGTCTTGACAAACACTTTACTTACTGAGCTATCTCCCAGCCTAATGGTTGTTTTTTGTTTTGTTTTGTTTGGGTTTGAGATGAGGTTCTGCTATGTAGCCCAGGCTAGTCTGGAACTCATGATCTTCCTGTCTTGGCTTTCCTCAATGCTGAGACTACACGACTATCCTGTACTAAGAATGATGAATGAAGACTGCCCGTATTACAGATGGCAGCCTTAGAAGCTTGTTCTTTATCCCAGTTTCTCTTTTAGAAAGGCTGAGCACTGCTGAACCATTTTACAGACAAGGAGCCTGAGGCTCCCAGGACCCTTCATGTGAGGTCATGCAGTTAGAAAGCCAGTAGGCTTGGATCCAGATGCCAAAGACTTTCAAACTTCTGGGTTTATTTTGAGAAGCAATAAGTCCATGAGCCTAAAGCACTTTATAGGTGCTAAATGTATATGTATTCCCCTGAGGCGCCCACTGCAGTGTGACTCAGTGGTCTGGATCCCCAGTCAGGCTTCCATGATTGGTGGCTACTAGTTGGTGATGACATTCTTGCTGCCTCTGCCCCAGGGCTGAGAGGCCTCCTCAGCTGCCCCAGAGCAGGTCTGACTAACTGAACCAGCCTGTGGCCTTTGGGCCCTCTGCACTAGAGCAGAACATCATGGCTGCAGGAGTATACCATGGAGGACAGCTCGCACCACAGCAGACAGAAGCAGAGACTAGGTCAGGATGTGGAAGAGATACTAGACCCCCAAAGACCGCCACCACCTGCTTTTTCTACCTAGCCCTCACCCCCCACAGAGTTTCCAGAAGCTTTTAAAATGGTGCCACCAGCTGGGGGTTAAGTTTTCAAAACCTGAACTTGTGGAGTTATTTCAGATTCATGTCGTAATACACGGAAAGCCTCATGCTAAAATGCTCAACACTGATGCCTCTATAGGTCCAATGCTTCCAGTCAGTGTGAGAGGATTCTTGGCAAAAGGTCTCTGAACCCAAAGAGCAGCATCTAGTTAGCCAGTCCTAGGCCAGAAATAGCTGTGATAGGGACATGCATATGCTAATCAAATCTATTATCTAGTGTGTGCAAGAATTTCCATGTCAGGTGGTAGCTGAATAGAGTCCCTGTTGATGGGCTGGTGGATGTTCACTGAGTAAGAGTGCTCACTATGTAAGCATGGAGACATGAATTCAAATCCCCAGTACCCATGTAAAAATTCTTGAATGTCTGTATGCTTGCTTGTACCCCCAGAGATTATGTGGAGCAATGGCAAGAGGATCACTTAACTTGCATGCTGTTCACCTGTCTCAAGGGAATAAGGTAGAGAGTGACGGAGCCAGATATCCAGCGTCTTCCCCAACCTCTGTGTCCACACCTACACAAACACATGAGCATTTACCACCACACATATACCACGTGATAGATAGATAGATAGATAGATTGATGATGATGAAGAAGATAGATAGATAGATAGATAGACAGACAGACAGATAGATAGATGATGGATAGATTGATGATGATGAAGAAGATAGATAGATAGATTGATGATGAAGAAGAAGAAGAAGATAGATAGATAGATAGATAGATAGATAGATAGATAGATAATGGATAGATTGATGATGATGATGATGAAGAAGAAGAAGAAGAAGAAGATAGATGGTGGATAGATTGATGATAGATAGATAGATGATAGATAGATAGATAGATAGATAGATAGATAGATAGATGATGGATAGATTGATGATAGATAGATGATTAGATAGGAAGATAAGTAGATAAGCAAACAAATATTATCCATTAATATCTCTTGATTTTTCATGGAAGAATTATAGAACAAATGGTATATTCCAACAAAAAGTAAACGCATATCTGCCTGAGACTCACATGGCCCACAGTTGTCTCTTGTCACTGTGCCCTCTTCTTTGGGAAATGACATAAGCCAACAAGACCATTTAGTGCAAAGCCTATATGTGGCCTCCAAATCGTCCTCGGGGGCCGTCTTCTCATCAGGCTTAGGACAGTAGGTGCACACACATTCACCTGCCTCACCTGGGACTGTGATTGGGGTGGCGTGCACGAGACATGGCCTTTGTCCATGGCACAGGTAGGAGAGAATAAGGCAGTGTTGCTGACAGAGGGAGCTCCATAGATCAGGAGAAAGGGCACTTGGTGGCCACAGCGTAAGTTTACTAAAGATTCAGAGAGGAAGCAGAGAGGTGAAGGCAGACTCTGGGTAGCCTGGTTACTGGACTCCACGGGGAGAGAGTATTGAAGCAGGCAAGAAGAGGAGTCAGAGATGAGGAGAAGGAGAGTTTGGAAAAATAAGACAGATGAACACAGCAGAGATGCTCAGCATGGATCCTGAACCTGCTTCATCAGCCTCAGTGAGTAAGTAGTCCTTAACAGAGAATCAGGGCAGACTAAAAACCACTGAGTCGATCAAGTGAAGTGTGTGTGTCTGTGTGTGTGTGTATGTGTCTGTGTGTGTGTCTCTCTGTTTGTGTGTCTGTCTGTTTCTCTCTGTTTGTGTGTATGTGTGTGTCTGTATGTGTGTATGTGTCTGTGTGTGTGTCTCTCTGTGTTTGTGTGTGTGTGTGTGTGTGTGTGTGTGTGTGTGATTGAAGCTACAGTGGAAAAACTTTGAGGATACCTGCTGAATGGGCTGAAGAGATGATTTATTTGGTAAAATGGTCATCACCCAAGCATGAGAAACTGAATTTGATTCCCAGAAACTATATAAAAAGCTGGGTATGGAGGCATGTACCTACATTCCCAGAGCCAGGGAGGTGGGAACTCCCTGACTGATCCCTGGGGTTCACTGGCCATCAAGTCATAGTAAATCTGTGAGCTCCAGGTTCAGTGGAAAACTTATCACAAATTAATAAATAATAATAATAATAATAATAATAACAGAGAGGTATTGAAGAAAACACCTGACATTGACCTCTGACCTCTACACGTACCATGCACACACATGCGTGCACACCCCCTACACACGCCTACACACACAATTAGAAGAGAATGCCTGCTGGAGAGAAGTTACTGGAGATGTGGCACTGACTGCAGAGGTCCCAGCATGAGTTGCTGGGCTTAGATTCGGTGGTGACATTGCCTCCTGTTTGCTGTGAGTCTGGACACGGGCTGCCTCATCCAGCGTGCGTAGCATCCCTGTGCAGAGGTCCTCGTGTGGCTCCTGGCGTGAGGGTGAGGGACAGTGTGTGGTGCACACTGTGTAGGTAGCTAACACACTGAGACTGTCGCCAGGAGCATCCACATCCTAACCACTGTACCTCGCCCCTCCCCCATACACACAGCAGGCTGAGGACAGGACAGAGGACCCATCAACAAATCAAGGTGCCAGAGTTGAGCAGAGAGCTAGGAATGGAGCTGGTGCCAGAGAGGCCTGGAAGATTGAATGCCTCAGGGGTTGGAGACACTGCTGGCAGTCACAGCAAAGAGAAGGGACACCCCTACACCCCTCTTTGATAGCAAGGGAGGGGTAGAATTTAAACTACTCTGAGGCCTCAGCAGTGCCTGCAGGGGCAGGTAGAGGGAGACAGGTGACAAAGCCAGAAAGAAAACCAGGTCATTGGCAACGAATAGACAAGTGCAGAGTCCTGATGCCCACCTACATCTGAGAAGCTGGTGGGAGAGGGAGAGGTCTAAACCGGTGCTTCAGAGGATGCCATGACTTGGCGCCATGGAGACCACAAAGGAAGAGAGTGAGAGGGTGAGTGTTTATCAGCCACTGCCTAGAGGGGGCCTTTCGCAGAAACAGTTTTAAGTGGGTGCTGGTCTACCACCAGCCAGATGGTGAGGGGCGAGTAGCCTGGCTTGGGATGGGAGAGCAATTGCCAGCAGGGCATTGTAAGGGCCTTCGCATGAGCAGTTGGGAGCTCTAGTATCTCGAAGGGAAGCATATGGCTGATTCCTTAATAGGCCCCCAGGGCAAGGTGCTGGCCTGGTGGAGGAAGAGGGCCACAGGAGGAAAAGACAGGTAGAGAGGAAGCAGGGCTGCAAGCCCTGTCCTGCGAGGGAGCGGGGAAGAGTTGAAGAGATGGTGGGCAAAGAGGCAGCGCGATGCGGAGGCAGGAGATCTCAAGACCTGCGCAGGGTGCTTTGATCTTTGCGACGTAGGAAGTGGAGTTTTCGTCTGCCGCAGATGATGGATGCAGACGAAAGCTTGAAGAGGTGGGAACGGGTTCAGAATAGCTCTACAGAGAGGGAGCCAAGAGAGGGATTTAATTCTTAAAAGCCTTTTTGGCGAGTGAGGCTTTCCCACTGGTTAAGACATCGTGTTCCTTGGGGGAAGGGTCTAGAAGGAGGAACACAGGGTGAGGTGTCAGGATACCAATCTTCCTCTCCTACCCTGCAGCACTCGCTAATTAATATATCAGACACATCACTTTGGCCTCTGGGCACCCACTGTCTCTTTCCAGGAGACCAGATCTTCCTTCAGCCTCTCTCTGAGCAGGAATATTCCATGAATCCAGCAAGTGGCTGACTCATTAAAAGATTGGCATATCTGATTAAAGTCTTTTGCCAACATAACCAGAGTCAAAGAGTAACGCTCTGGGTGACCCAGACAGGGACAGACGGGGACAAACAGGGACTGGGGTGCGTGGGCGTGAGCAAGCAGGTGCCTGTGTCTGCTTGCCGATGTGCAGTGGGGGCAGTTTTGATCAGTAAGGCCCACAGCACGACTCCAGCTTGTTCCGCGGCTTTAACATCAGGAAGCTGAGAGATATGGGACTCTAGATGACAAGGTGGAGCAAAAACAAAAACAAAACAAAACAAACAAAAGGACCATAAACAATCCCGAAGAGAAGCTGAAGCCAGCCAGACATCAGGGAGAGATGTTATAAAGACCAGGATGACAGTGTGTGTGTGTGTGTGTGTGTGTGTGCGTGTGTATGTGTGGTATGTGTGTGTGTATGTATGTGTATGTGTGTGCTGTGGTATATGTGTGTGTGGTGTGTATGTGTGGTGTGTGTATGTGTGTGTGGTGTGTGTATGTGGTGTGTGTGTGTATATGTGGTGTGTGTGTGTATGTGTGGTGTGTGTATATGTGGTGTGTATGTGTGGTGTGTGTATGTGGTGTGTGTGTGGTGTGTATATATGGTGTGTGTGTGTGGTGTGTATGTGTAGTGTGTGTGTGTGGCGTGTATATGTGGTGTGTGTATGTGTGTGTGGTGTGTGTGTATGTGGTGTGTGTGTGTGTGGTGTGTGTATGTGTGTGTGGTGTGTGTGTGGTGTGTATATGGTGTGTGTATGTGTGTGTGGTGTGTGTGTGTGTGTGTGTGTGTGTGTGTGTGTGTGTGTGTGAAAACCTCCAGGCTCTAGGCAAACTGTGCCATGCCACTCCCAAGGTGCACCAGGCCCATCCTGCGGAGGGGTGTGAACCTGGGAGGTCATGTTCAACACTTGAAGGCCAACCCCACTTCACCCCTCACCAGCAAGTTTGCTCTTGCCCTGTTGATGCCGCTGATTCTCACCGGGAACTGGCAGGAAGTTTAGGAAACCAGCATTTTCAGTTCGAGATAAAATGCTCAGTGGCCTGTGCTTTCAGCTGTAAGTTTACTCTGTTCTTTTATCTATTTCCATCTGGTATTCCAGCCAACCAAAAGGAGAGGGCTAGGGGTGTCTACCTGGCACAGTGCCCATACTGTCATGTGACGTACAGTTGGCCAGGTGTTCCTTTCTGAAGGGTCCAAAGACTGCTTCCTGGAGGGGCAGTCCTGCAGATAATCTGCCCACTGTTAACCCGCATTTGTCCTGAGAGTCCCAACAACCTGGAGTCTAAGGTTCTAGACTCCCTGACTTTAACAGGGAAGTCCCCAGGAAATCAGAGGAGGGTGCTCATTTGTCTGGGTGCAAGTGAAGGTCAGAAGCAGCACCTGAGCCCCGCAGTTCTGCAGTTCCTGCCTGCATTCAGACATAGCGAGCCCTGAGCCTGCTGGACAGGTCGTGACTAGCAGGGCGTATGGATTAAGACTGATCCAAAGGAGCTCACATGTCTGGGGCAAGAACCGCTACACACTCCCTCCCGGAACAGGCACCAAGCTTCCTCCGAGGTGTGGATGACCTGACGTGGAGCCTTTGTGAGCCAGTCAGCTCCTAGCAGAACAGAACTGGCTGTTGGCTCTGTAAGTTCAGGCCTGTCTTAAGCCCACGAGGCAATGCCGCTGAGCCATTCGGGAGTTATCAGGAGACCCCTGAGGAAGTGAGAATGAGGGCACTCTCCAGCAAGGGCTCTGCTCCGTGAGTGGCAGTTGGGCTAATTAGCTTTCCAGTTGCTGAGATAAAATACGCATGCACCATTAGCAGCTCAAAGGAAGAAGGGTTCATTTGGGCTCGCGACTGTGGAGGTCTCAGTCCACCGTCTTCGGCCTCATTGATGCTGGGCCTGAGTGAAACAGAGTTTGTCAGAGAATTCGTTGTGTTCTCTTGGAAGTTCAAAGAGATTCATTTTGTGGGATTTTTTAGAAGCCACTAAATGACTTTCCAATCTCACTTTCTTGCACTAGAAAGACAAAAAAATCACCCAATTTATCATCTCCCCATTTATCTCTGGGGAAAGTCATAGACGTCTCCCAACATGAAGGGTGTTCCTTGGTACCCTAATGGGCTGGTGCCTGGAACATCCCTCTGACTCACCCCTCATGGCCCAGGCTCACGGCGTTGCCCCCAGGTATGTGTTCTGCCTGACCGGAATGATCAGAAAGGCTAAACCCTCTATAAATCCTTCAGGGAAGACAGTCTCAGGATGTGTCTGTGTGGGAGGTAGCCCTCAGCACTGCCAGCTTGGGGCGACTCTTGAGTACGAGGAAGACCCATTGTTCAGAAGAGAATGCTCCCTTGTGCACACAGACACACACACACACACGAGAAAGAGAGACAGAGATAGAGAGAGAGACAGAGAGAGAGAGAGAGAGAGAGAGAGAGAGAGAGAGAGAGAGAGAGAAATCACCTTATTGTCTGGGGGAAGTAAAGCCTTCTAAACCCTTCACAGACTTGAAGAGTTGACAGGAGTGCAAAGAGAGATGCTGCCCCCCTAGTAGCTCCTCCCTGAGCTATCCTGTCCGAGCATCACCTGGGCTTCTCATTCACCCCAACCCTGAACATGACACAGAGCGAGATGCATTCTCTCCCACTCAGGTGCTGGGGAGCAAAGTGCAGGTGCTAATCATGTTCCCACTCTGCCCTGCGCTCGTTCTCAGCTAAGTTGGCTCCGTTTCCTGCTCGTTCTTCACTGAACGGGGTGGGAGGACTCTGGAGGAAGGGGCGCCATGTGTCCTTCAGCCAGTCTGGTGGCGTCTCCCTCTGGACATCACAGGTGACAAGTGACAGTGGGTCTCAGAGCTCACGACCTTGCACTATGTCCTGGGGGAAAATCACAACTGTTCTACATCTCCTACAGCCTTCCATCTCACTGATCTCGGGTGAAGCTTCAGAGTCCCCAGCGTGTACCTGGCGTAATACAGAACTGCCGTTTTGCACATAAGTGTCCTGTATTTTTTTTTTGTAACTCCCAGAGTTTCTTACACATGGGGGTGGTGCTTTGAACTTGACCACAGGCCACCCAGTGCTCTGAACTCAGTGTTCATGCTTGATTGACATGCTCACAGGATGTAGGATAAAGTCCGTGCTGTGGTATCTTTGGTTAAATGTGGAATAAGAACATGATGTAATACCATGTTTGTCATGTGGATGTGTTGGTGGGTGGCAGAGGTACAGGTCTGGAGAGACCCCTGTGTGCCGCTCCAACCAAAGCTTCTGGAAAATGCAGCCATGTAGGCCGTGGCAGTTCTGGGTGCTGAGATGACCACGGATGACTTTTCCTTCCACTTCTTAGTATTCTGTCACATAATAACAGATTTTTTATTTATAGTAGTAGAAAGTAGTGAGAGTAGTTGTGTAGGAGCTGGGGAGGTGATTTGAATGAGAAGGTACCAGCCACACAAGCATGAGGACCTGAGTTCAAGCCCGTGTTAAAACGTGGGGCCTGGGAAGAAGACTTAGTGGGGAAAGCTCGTGCCAGTCAAGTGTATGGACTAGAGCTCAGATCCCCAGAACTCACATAAAAATGGGGGGTGGGGCTGGCAGCCTGCCTGTCATTCTGGCACATGGGAAACAGAGAAATTGTCAGAGTGAGCTGGCTCGCCAGACTGACAGAGTAGGTGAGCTCCGGTCTGAGTGAGAGACTGCACCTCAATATACAGAGTACAAGGTGAAGCCAAATTATAAAAGACACCCAAGGGAATGGAGAGGTGGCTCAGAGGTTAAGAGCACTGACTGTTCTTCCGGAGAACCTGGGTTCAATTCCCAGCATCCACATGGCAGCCCACAACTCCAGGATCCAACATCCTCACACAGACATACATGCAGGCAAAACACCAAATGCACACAAAATAAAAATAAGTAAATCATTTAAAGGAGGAGGAGAAGAAGAAGGAGAAGGGGAAGGGGAGGGGGAGGGGGAAGGGGAAGAAGAAGAAGAAGAGGAAAATACCCAATGTCAACCTTGGGCCTCTGCATGTGTGTGTGCGCATACACACATACAACAGGAGAACTCTCGTAAACATGTGTGCACACATCACACACATTCATATGTAAAAAAGAAATAAAATAAAGAAGGACATGATGGCACATGCTTGTAATCTCAACACTAAGGAGACAGAGACAGATCCCTGGGACTCACGGGCCAGCCAGCCTAGCCAAATCAGTGAGCTCCAGGCCACTGAGAGACCCTGTCTCAAAAACAAGATGAACTGTACCTGAGAAATGACACTCAAAATTGGTTTCCAACATATACACACATGCACAGGTGCACACATACATGTACAGGTACACACACACGAACAGGCACACAATGAGAAAGGTGAGGAAATTAATACAACCAGGACTTCAAGACACAATGCAATTAGATGAGGTTGGTGACAGCCTTGTCTATTACTCAGTGCAGGCCATTGTTGCCCACAGTGTGTTCCAGGTTCCCAACACAAGGGTCACATCTCTGCCAAGCGCGGTGACTCACACGTTGTCTGTTAACCTTGAACGTTCCTACAGCATGCCTCTGTTCAGCGTTCTCTAGATTTTATCCAACTGCAGAACCCATTTAGCTATGTTACTCGTGGGAAAACATAGCTCTAACTTCACGTTATTGTTTACAGAGGCTATCATGCTGGGCTGACTGTTGAGCCTCTTCATTTCATTTGTTACTGGTAATACTCCCTTGGTGAGAGGACTTGGAGCCATTACAAAGCTGGAGAGTGGCTAGATCCGGAGAAGTATTTTAGTGGCCCAGAAACTGGGTAGCGGTGGGTGGGTGGGAGGATGGGGGCTGGGAGGGTTGGCTCTGTCGGTCTCAGTGCTCACCCCATAAATATGTGGTCTGGAGCTCTATCCCCAGCACCCAGCGAAAACAAAGCCAGACACAGCAGTGCGCACCTGTAATCCCAGTGCTGAGACAGAGACAGGAGGATCCCAGGGCTTCCAGCTCCATCAGCCTCGCCGAATCAGTGAGCTCCAGGTTCAGTGAGAGACTGTCCAGAAAGTAAGGTGGAGAATGACTGAGGAAGGAACTGATGTCACTTTTGGCCACACACACACACACACACACACACACGCACGCGCACACACACACACCACATACACACATACAACACTCAACACACATACATGCATGCACGCGCACACACACGCATACACACACACACATACACACATGCGCACACACACACCACATACACACATACAACACTCAGCACACATACACGCACGCACACACACACACGCGCGCACACACACACACACACACACACACACACACACCATGAGATTTGGTGGCTGCCCAGTATCACCTCTTAGTCCCCCACGATGGAAAGATCACCCTGCCCTATTGACAGTTTTCCCCACTCTTGACCTGTCAAGCATCCCACAGAAGGAGGATCTATTTTAAGTCACAGTTTGGGGGCACAGACTATTGTGGTGGGAAAGGCTTGGTGTCAAGAGGCATGTGACACTGCTTACAGCTGACTCCTTTTTCCAGTCAGTCCAAGACCCCCACCCATGGACGGGCACCATCCCACATTCAGGGTGGGTTTACTCCTTTAGCCAGGCATCTCTGGAAGCACCTTCGCAGACACACCCAAAGGTGTACCTTTGCAGCGCTCTGGGTGTCTCTTAATCCAATCAAGCATGACAGCTGCCCTTGCACTAGTAATAATAATAATAAAAACGCAGTTGAAGAAGCAGGCTGGAGTTCTCCGTAAATGCCTGCCGTCTCCTCGGGAGTCTTACCGTGAACCTGCGTTTTCTTTCTAAACAGACGTTGTCTTTACTTCCACCATTGTTCTTTTGAGTCTGAGCTCATGGCAGAGATGGCGAGGCATACTCAGAGTGGGCCAGCAGCGAAGGGCTGCAGGGCTGAGCAAGCCTGCCTGCTATCAGGGAAATTAAATCCACCATACTATTGCCGGGAGTGGATTCGACTTCAGTTTTGAGAATGCACTGTGAGCCAAGTCAGAGAACACTGGTGGGAAGGTGCAACGCGAGAAGCTGGACCTGTTCTTCTTGTCTCCCTCTTGGGCCCCTCCCTATGCTAAGGGCCTTGTAGGGTCGCACAGAGGAGCGAATAGGAGTCGTGGTTGTGATTCCCCCAGGGTCTTCTCACGTGGACATGGGCATGTCAGAAACAGGAGGATATATATCCATCCCAGGTTGGCTTCACGTTCACTGTGTAGCCAGGAAGGACCTTGAGCTTCTGATCCTACTGCCTTTATCTCCCAAGCGCTGGGATTATAGGTGTGTACCACCAAAGCTCAGTTTGGGCAACGTTGAGGGTGGAACTCAGAGCCTCGTAAGTGCTAGGCACACTCTCCACCACCCGAGCTAAACTGCATATCACTAAAACACAAGAGAGACTGGCCTTGGCCAGTCGTGGTCTCACTTAGGTTGATTTCTTTTTTCAAGAAAGGGTTTTTCTGTGTAATAACTCTTAACTGTCCTGGAACTAGCTCTTGCAGACCAGGCTAGCCTCGAACTAACAAAGATCTACCTGCCTCTGCCTCTTGAGTGCTAGGATTAAAGGTGTGTGCTACCACTGCCTGATTCTTTTTTGGGGGCCACAGGGTGGGCTCAAACAGATGCAGCAGACTGGTCACCTTGAGTTCATATTTGCCCCATAGAAATAAAATGTTTCAGAAATCCTGCAAACTTCCATTCAGGTGGAATTGTTTAAATGGCTGTTAGGATTAAGCAAACCCCATATGTTTGATGAGAGTTAAACCCCATATGTTTGATGCCCATTTCCCACACCCCTGTTGTGATAAGGGCCTCTAAGCAAATGTGTTTTTCCATCCAACCAAGTGCCAAAGAGACAAGTTCTACATAATCTGCATTTGTCTGTTGGGGGAGAGAGGCTGGTTGGTTCCCAGCCACCTGGCTGCTCAGCCCCAAAATAACCACACAGAAACTATATTAATTAAGTCACTGCTTGGGCCATTAGCTCTAACTTCTTATTGGTTAACTCCTACATCTTAATTTAACCCATCTCCATTGATCTGTGCTTTACTACGAGGTCGTGGCCTACCAGCAAAGTCTCAACACGTCTATCTCTGGCATTGGTGGCTTCATGGCATCCCTGACTCTGCCCTTCTTTCTCCCAGCATTCAGTTCTGTCTTCCCCACCTACCTAAGTTCTGCCCTATCAACAACAGGCCAAGGCAGTTTCTTTATTCATTAATGGTAATCACAGCACACAGAGGGGACTCCCACATCATATTGGACACAGGCTCTCTTGCCTGCTCAGGTCTTCGAGAACACGGGACGGTACAGCCCAGCTGTGGGCTGCAGTCTGACTTCTCCAAGCGTCATAGCTTTCCATGTCTACGGTCGCTCGCACAGAAGCTGCCCAGAGCTAAAGACATTTTAGGGAAACCTGGAGGTGAGGCTGGAGGCCATCTGCAGGAAGCTGGTTAGAGCAGATGGAAGGGGAGCGATGCTCTTTGGGTTCCCTGTGTAGAACACGAGGAAAACCACCTGCTTCTCTGGGCCAGGCAGAAAGGAGCATCCATCAAGGTTCTGTGTCTTCTCGACGTCATCACCCCTGCCACTAGGAATCCCTAGGTCCTATTGCAACTCAGCGACTCATAAACACATGTGTGCTGACATGAATGAGGTCAAAAGCCAGACCTGGTGGCGTACACATATCATGCCAATCCTGGGAAAGCTGAGGCAGGAGGATGGTAAGGCCAAGACCAATCTGAGCTGCAATAAGTCCATGGTCGGCCTGAATAACTTAGGGAAAGTCTGCTTCAAAATTAAATGTGGTGGGGAATGCCGGGGTTCCAGCTAAGTGGTAGAAACTTGCCTAGCGTTACAAGGCCCCAGGTTGTGTTCCCAACACCACAAATAAATACGGAAGGCTGTGCATGTAGCTCAGTTAGTAGAGTGGTTGCCTAGCAGGCGTGAAGTCGTAGACGAATTTTTCTTTGGGCCACTAGCTCACAAATAATGACATGGAGGCATTATTAATTATGAAGGCTCATTCTTAGCTTAGGTTTGTTCCTAACTAGTTCTTACAACTTAAATTTACCCACATTTTTAAATCTATGTTCTTTGACATGGTTCGGTTACCTTTGCTCTGTACTGCCCATGCTACCCCCTCTTCATCTGGCTAGTGACTCCACCTTTCTTCTTCCCCCAGACCTCTCAGACCCCAGAAGTCCCACCTAACCCCTTCCTGCCTAGCGATTGGCCATTCAGCTCTTTATTAAACCAATCACAGTGACACATCCTCACACAGTGTACCGGAGTAGTCCGCAACCTGAAACTGTGAGTTCAATCCCTAGTGTTTCGTCAACTAGATGTGATGACAAACAGCTGTAATCCCAGCCCCAGGGAGGTTTAAACAGGAGTATCAGAAGTTCAAGGTTATCCTCAACTTCATAGCAAGTTCAGTGTTACCCCATGACACACAAGACCTCATGCCTCAGTGTTTCCATCTGTGCTGGAAGGATGTAGCTCAAACCCATCATGGAGATCACTTGTTGAAGTCATGTCTGATTCAGGAGTTTGGGGTGGAGTCCAAGAGTTTGCCATTCTAAAAGGCGCCCGGGGCAGAGTTGAAAGATGTTGATAGGTCCTGGCCTGGGGATCCCTTCCTGTGAACCAATGCTCTCCATGGTAGGAAACCTGGCATACATCTTCGAGCTACAGCTCAGAGCATTGCCCAGCACTCCGCATCGCTGTCCCCACATGGTTGCCAGGGATTCAACTGTTGTTTCAGCCAGAAGTCTGCAGACCCGGATAACACCCCTTCTCTTCTTCAGGGGAGGAGCGCCCCCGGGAGCCCCCGGGCCCTGCAGAGGCCCAGGCGCCAGCTGGGACAGAGACTGGCGGAAGGACGAACCGGCACCCCTGGACATGCTCTCAAAAGCAGCTGAGGAAGGTCTTCTGGGGCGTGGCTGTCGTGTTCTGTGTGTGCGCCTCCTGGGCCGGCTCCACGCAGCTCGCCAGACTGACTTTCAAGACCTTCGATGCACCCTTCACCCTGACTTGGTTCGCCACCAACTGGAACTTTCTGTTCTTCCCGTTGTACTACGCAGGGCACGTGTGCAAGTCCACAGAGAAGCAGTCTGTGAAACAGAGATACAGGTAAGGGACCCTTAAATCGAAGACCACTCACCTGGGGCTGCAGAGCTGGCCCTGGAGGCTAGCGCTGGTGGCCAGTGGGAGGGACCAAGGGGGGGACACCGCAATAAATGCAGCTGTTGTACTGTGCGGTTGAGGTCAGAATTTTCTCTGCCTTCTATGATGAAGCCTCCACTCTCCACCTCTACCCCTGCACCTTAGCAGTCCATTTCCATGCAATAGGAAATAGGCACCATCTTCTAGAAATAACCGTGGCAGGTCTCGGAGGCATAGAAACAGAAGAAGAGCTCACTTAGGCATGGCGAATGAAGCCAGGTTGGTGTAAGGGCGAAATTGCCAGGAACCAGCTTGGGAGCTTCCTGCAGCTCGCTTCCCCTCCTTAGCCTCTTTTCAATTCCCTACATGTGTCCTTCCTCATCTGTATGGTGAACATGAGTGCAGTTAATGGATTATATACCGTGATGACTCACGCCTCGCCATGCAGCAGGCACCCGAGCCTTCCTGAGAGCCAAGCCATTGGTGTGGCCACAGTGTTCCATAAAGAGTGTAACTTGTAGTTGCTCTTTGTCTGGTATGGGCTGTGTCCAAGGACTGGCCTGTCTGTCTTAACCCGAAACACCCCAAGAACGACTATTGGCCAGGACGACAGTACGGACACAGGAAGCCTGCCTTTCATCTGTCTCTGGAACTGAGCAAGAGCTGAAAATCGTAGACCCTCCCTCCCTTCCATCCCCATCACCTTCCTCCTAGCACACCCTGTCCATCCATCACATGACCTCTTGAAGTTGCTGTCCTAGGTGGCATCTCTGTTGCTACGATAAAACACTGACTAAAACCAGCTTAGGGGAGGAGACAGTTTATCTGGGCCACATACCCTCTTTCGCTGTGAGAATCCAGGGCAGAAACTCAATGCAGGAACCTGGAGGCAGGAACTGAAACAGAGACCATGGGGACTGGTGCGTATTGGCTGGCCTCCCGCCACCTGCTCAGCCTGTTTTCCTATAGCACCCGGCACCACTTGCCCATGGGGTAGCACAGCCTAAGTGCACTGGGCTCTCCTGTTGCAACCATCAGCCGAGAAAATGCCCCTCGCAGACTCGCCCACAGGTCAGTCCGATGGAGGCATTTCCTCAGTTGAGGTTCCCTCTGCCCAGATGACTCTAGCTTGTGTCAGTTTGGGAAAGCAACAACAGAAACAGAAAAACTAATCCGCACAACTGCCAACCCTGAGGAGCCCCGGCTTCCCATCTCAGACCCATCTGACGTTATGCTTAGAAGTGACCAGAAGTGACCATTCCGGCACTGGACCCGGAATGCTGTAGGCCTCAGCTGGAGCCAGACTTTTTCTGAGGATTCTCCTGTTGTGTCCTCACAGAATTAGAGCTGGCGCCCTTTAGGAAACCGACCTGTGACGCAGGACACAAATTCGAAAGGAAGGGGCTCTCCTGGTGTTTACACTGAGCCCCATGGCCAGCCTCCTGTGACCTTTCAGAGTTTGGGGACGAGAACCCCGAGCCCACGGAGTCTTCCCTGCTGACCTAAGGCAACGGTTCCTGGGCCAGCCCGGAGTGGCTGGTGAGGGACTTAATGCAGTACGGCTGAACAGCAGCCAAGACAGGAAGCAAATAGATTTAGGAACTGTGAGAGGGGCCTAAGAACTCCCCACAGGCAAGAAGGAAATAATGGCCTGAGTCATGGAGAAAAGCAGACATCCAGGAAAGGATGCATTTGATAGTTAAGTGGCCCTGAGCGTATCGGCCTGTAATTAGGAGACAAGACAAATGTTCCCTCCTGTTCCCATCAGCCATGCGCACAGCAAGATCCCCGAACCACAAAGGTAGCCCAGTGCTAATCCTAAAGACAGGCAGTGGCCACGGTCCACCCGGGGACAAGGTTGACTGATGACACTCTGGGGGCAGCCCAGCCCAACTTAAGCTTTTGGCCTGAACACTATGCTCGTGGTGTCAAGCTCAAGGTGGTGATAAGGTCGAGGGAGGCAAGATGAAACACCACTTGGAAAAATTAGTCACCTAGAGAAAACCATCAATGCCTGGGAGCCTATGCATACATCCTAGAAAGCCAGGAAACGGAGCTGGCAAGATGGCCCGACAGGCAAAGGCATTTGCTGTCAGCCTGACAGTCTGAGTTTGATCCCCAGGCCCCACGTGGTGGAAGGAGGAACCGACCCATACAAATTGTCCTGGGATCTCCACATGTGCACCATGCCCCACCCCCAGACCGCCCCACACACAATAGAAAAAAATGCAATAGAAATTTTTTTTAGAGGCTGGAGACATGGATTGGTGGTTTAAAATGCTTGCTGCTCTTGCAGAGGACTGGAGTTTGTTTCTCAGCACCCACATTGGGAACTCATAACTGCCTGTCACTTCAGTTCCAATGACTCCAACACCCTCTTCTGGTCTCTGTGGACACCAGCACACGTGTGTTCATGCACATGCACACACACACACACACACACACACACATACATACATACACACACACACACACACACACAGAGAGAGAGAGAGAGAGAGAGAGAGAGAGAGAGAGAGAGAGAGAAACATACATAAATAAACATAATAGCAGAAGTTTTAAAGCATCCTAAAACCAAGTTCAGCTCACAGCCAGGTTGCTGAGGACCATGAGGAGGAGGGAATAACTCCATTATAAAACCAGTTTACGCCTTGCCTGATTTCTATCTCAAAGCTTACCCCTACTTCTTAATGCACTCTTTTCTACGCATGAGTTGCAGGCATTCTATGGCTAGACAAGGATACTCATTTGCCAGCCAGTTCTTGGGTATCTAGGGAAACCATGAATGCCACCACAGGGGTAAAGGGGGGCTCTCCCTCCATAGCCAGAAGAAGAGTGTCAGTACCATAGCCTTGCTGAGGAAGTCACAGCTCCGATGGGGAGGACTTGAAACAGCCTACGGCTCCTGGGGTGGAGAAGAAAACCAAAATCACATCCTTCATCTTCATGCTGTATACTCAGTTGATGCTAGAGGAGGCCTTAGCAGATGCTGGGACGGGTCTGTTGGCAGAGACCATTAGCGGGGAACCAAGGGAACAGGCGATGGGCAGAGGCCTGCCGAGGGAACCAGAGATAGGCAGAGACCTGTGGCCTCGGAAAACAGGCTGGATGGATGAGGCTGGATAAATGAAGCAGCTTCTCTGGGGTTTCCAGGGAACAGACAGCCCCTCTGCCACTGGCACAGGAAGATGGTATCTCAGATCCAAGAGTGCCAGGGTCAGCAGAATCTAAGCTGGAACAGATGGGGCCTTTGCAATCTTGTCAGCAGGCCTTCCAGAAACTTCTAGCCATACTGATCTGCTTTCAAAAGCAAATGCTGAGACTCTTTTATCACCATGCAACTACCCAAAAGGAGAAACGGAAAAGAAAAAGGAACAGGGAGACAACAGTGGCTTTCCTTTGTTCTTTGTAGTTCTGGGCTTCCGAAAGCTGACCCTTGATCCCCCTCAGACATGGAACAGCACTCAGAGGCAAGGACCATTTCAGACCCTTGCAATTTCAATCTGCAAGGACTGAGTGTGTGTATGCCTTCCTGCACAAATTCCCACAGGAATGGTACCAACCTTGCAGAGACCAATTTCAGTGTTTGCAACTAGAGGTTAGTTGATTTGGTCTGAAAAAGATTCCTGTGTGTCACAGTGAGACACTGGGAAGCAATAATCAAAGAGACTTGCATTCACAGAGCTCAGAGGCTGGGGAGGGTTGAGAGGGGTGCATAAAGGAATCCGGGGAAAAAGAGCCCAGGGATGCATGGCCTGGGGCACAGGGGAAAAGCCAAGAGGAAATGAGGCTGGACAAACAGATGGTTTCTGGGTGCTGAAGGAGGTATGGAACATTCTAGGCAGATGGAGAGCCTGGAGCCTAGGGAGCTTGGGAGCTGTGTGGGTGAGAATAGATCCTAGGAAGCCCCTGCTCCATGCAGAAGAGGCTCAGAGCTGGCATGACTCCCAGAGCTACCGCAGTGCCAACCAGGTTGCAGGTTTTGAAACCACTCCTGGAGAATTTGATGGAGTCGGGCTGCAGGCCAGGTTAGCTCGCCGAACACCTCCTGAACGTCTGCCTGCCCAGGACTTGTGGGCAGGTGCGGATGAGACACATGTCGTTCTCCCCATAAAGACCTCACGGAGTGGGAACAAAGCCCACAGAGAACCAGAGTGGAGCGTGAGGAGGAGGTGGGTGACACCCCGAGGCAGACGGGCTTGGTTGCATCTTGGCTGTCAGAGTGGATCTGAGGACTCTGCTGTCAGAGCAGGGCGGATAGATGGGAAGGGCTGGGGCTGTGTCTGTCTGTCTGTCTGTGTTTCCGTGTGTGTGTGTGGGGGGGTGTATGTGTACATGTTTGTGGAGGTTAGAGGTCAACCACAGGCATCACTCCTCAGACACCAACCACCTATCTGTTTCACTGCAGGACAGGGTTTCTCACAGGCCTGGGACACACTGATTGGACTATGTTGGCTATCCATGGAATCTGGCTCCACGATCACACATGGCTTTCCTATGTAGGGTCCAGGGATTGAACTTGGGTCCTCATGTTTAAGACAAGTTGACTGTACCATCTTCCCTGATTGGGACTTAAGTCTCTAGAACCAGGAGCCCCAAGGTCTTAAGCAGAAGACTGATAAGATCGGAGCTGTTGTCAGGATTTCTGGAGCTGTTTATATAACTAGTAACAGCACACGCTCACAGTTCACAGTGGAGGTGGGGTGAGTCTCAGGTGTCTCTTTGGTGGGGGAGGCATGTGTGCTCAATTCCTGAACAACAGCAAGGAAAATGAATGCAAATCCAGAACCAGGTCTCTTGTTTTCAACGCTCAGTTTCCCTTTCGGGCTCCGGAAAACCCCTGTGTTGGTGAAAATCATTTCTACCGTCATATTTGCTGAGTTGCGGCATTGTGAAGGTGTCTTCTTTCCAGGAAGTCTGGGACCTGTATTTTTCCAGGTGCTGTGGTGGAATAGAAGGCATAGAAGGACAACAGGAATTAGCACTACCTCGTACCTTCTGTCTCCTGGGCTGTCGGGCCTCACAGGCCAGACCAATGCTAACTGATGGTCTTCTTCCCTCTCCTGGCTCACTGTGGGCCCTGGGCTCACTCAGGCCATCATTCCCACCAGCTGCCCATTATCAGCTGCTTCCAGAAACAAATGAGCAGGACCCTCCATAACAGGAGGATGGACAAGCTCTCAATCTGAAGGGAGCACTCCCTGCTGCTCCCAGCCTGAAGGGAGCACCCCTACTGCTCCCAGTATAAAAGGAGCACTCCCTGTTGCTCCCAGCCTAAAGGGAGCACTGCCTGCTGCTCCCAGCCTGAAGGGAGCACCCCCTGCTGCTCCCAGTCTGAAGGGAGCACCCCCTGCTGCTCCCAGCCTGAAGGGAGTACTTCCTGCTACTCTCAGGTCCATGTCCTCTGAAGCGTTCAGCACCAAGTGTGATACTGATGCACTTGCCCCTTGTTCATTTCCCTCAAGAAGGCAAACTCCCTGAGGGTAGGGGATGCTGAATTAACTCACAAACTTCAGTCCCAAATACTGTGTCTGTGTTGTTTGTTTTTAGTAACGGGGTTGGGATGCTATTTGGAGACTGCAGTTTGTGATTCGGTTTCTATCTGTAGCTTGGTGGTTAACAATGAGAATTTCAAAGGAGTACCCAACAATGAGGACGCTGCCTTCAGGGTTTCAGCTGCAGCAAAGTGCCGCTCCATTAGCATGCACATGCATGCAGAGAGCCAGTTGATGCACATGCATGCAGATAGCCAGCAGAGGAGCAGTGGTTCTGTGTCCAGAAGGGAAGCTGTAGTGGGTCTCCTGTGTCAACAAAGGGAAACTGAGTCAAGGTGGCTGCATAGGTTTGTGTTTCCGGGTGATGCTTAAACTATTCAGGGCTTCATTTTATATATAAAACAACAACAACAACAACAAAAACCAACAACAACAAAAAACAAAAAAAAAAAAAACAGAAGGACTGGAGAGATGGCTCAGTGGTTAAGAGCACATTCTGCATTCTGCTTTTCCGGAAGACCAGGGTTCAGATCCCAGGACCCACATGGAAGCTAACAACTATCAGTAACTCCTGTTTCATGGGATCCAATGCTCTCTTTGGCCTTTGTGGGCACTGCATACACCTAGTACATAGACATAAACACAGGCGAGACACACGGGTCAAATAAAAACAGTAAATCTTAAAAACAAAGACAGAGCATCATCCACATGCCCTGACACCCTCGGGCAGATACAACACTCTGCAGGGCAGACATAGGTGATGTCATGTGTACGTCACAGCTCTGAGTGCACACCGAGTGCCTTCCAGCATCCGTC
This sequence comes from Myodes glareolus, assembly GCF_982192425.1. NCBI lineage: Eukaryota > Metazoa > Chordata > Mammalia > Rodentia > Cricetidae > Myodes > Myodes glareolus. Next base: position 56,320,644 of record NC_142047.1, read on the forward strand.
CCATATAAGTCTCTCTGTAAATGGTTCTGAATTCACACTTCAATACGGGGTAGGAAACACCCCGCGAGCCTTCAGGGCTGTGCATTCCTGAAGCACTTCTTAGCTGCCTTGGGGCAAGTCAGAACTGGGGCACCAGCTCCCGGTCTCTTCTGGTCTCCCTAAACCCAAGGATTAACTCCTCTCAGTTAATCCTTGAACAGATAACAGGGATTGGCTTAGAGTTCAGCAGTTTCGGAAAATGATCAGTCTTACACTGTGCTTTCTGAGCCCGTGTGAGTCGGCTGTTGCGCCGTGGTCTCTCTCAGTTGCTTTGCGTTGTGTCAGAAGGTCAGCCCCATGCCCATG